>NC_071120.1:8459166-9188333 GCF_024256425.1 Clarias gariepinus
TCATGGCAGAAATTTATTTGAAATAAATCTGAAAGTGCTACAAATTATTTTAAACCAAAAGCTCTAATAAAAAGATACTTTTTAAGACCAGAACATTCAAAAGATGTAGTAATGCAGAGCGGAGGTTGCATGTGGCTATATGTGAGGTAATGAGTTCTTTGAGATAGGAAAAGGCATCCCCATAAATGCACCGGTGGGTGAGAAAGACAACCTTGTATTCAATTCTAAATGAAACAGGGAGCCAATGCAGGATTTAAGAATGGGCATGATATGGTCTCATCAGGATACTAGCAGCTCTATTCTGAATATACTGCAGCTTCTGAAGGCTTTTCCCAGAAGTCATGTCAGTCCATAGAGGTTCATGGCTGGAGCATGGCATAAAAGCCTGTATGGAATTGGCGCAGAACATAGCATGAGAGCATGGAATTTTATGCTGCTTTATGACCCATACAAAACTCATCACCAAGAATGTAAGGTTCCAGCTCGAATTAGTTTCCTGTAGTGATAATGACCTTCACCTTCACTTGTGTATACAGTAGTTGCTCTATGTAGGTGTGCCATCCTTATCTTTTCTTGCTGCATATGAGAGGCCTTGAGAGCCATGAAGGGTGGTCTGGCCTTCTTTACTTGGGTACACAGTTCTTTTGTGCAGTGAAACCTCGGATTGCAAGTAATTCGGATTGCAAATAACGCGGTTTGTGAATGTTCTGCAAGACTACAAAGATTTTTTAAAACTTTGACTTGGAAAAAACCAAGTCTTGGTTTACAAGTACCGAGTATCATGTATCACGCATACCCTTTTTGTTTTGATGCGAGCGTCACGTGAGCATAACTAAGCTAATGGTTTCTCTCTCTTGCGCTGAGGAATTGTGGGTAATCGTCTCCCCTGCTGAGTCTTAGTGCGCGTCTCTTACTGGTATAATTAACATCCGTGCACATGTGTACTGTTTACCACAAAACTGTGAACACAGGTGTGTGTGTGTGTGTGTGTGTGTAAAACATATTTTATTTTGTGTCTGTATGTGTGTGTGTGTACAGCACGCGTGTAAAGCAAAAGCATGCCTCATTAGAGAGGTTAAAAATACATGTTCTCTCTCTGCGCAAGATTTGGTCTGCTCTTTATCTGTGTGCGCGTGCGTCATTGGACAACGTGCCACACACACACACACACACACACAAACCCCTCCTACCTTCGCCTTCACAGACACACCACACAGACACATACACACAAACTTTTTCTTTGCTCTACACAGAAACACTGCTGTCGCGATTCATGTCATTATAAAGATTTCTTGTTTATTTTTCCGATAGTGTTTCTGTTGTGTGCACACGCGTGTGTTAAAATAATGGACAGAGGGCAACTGTGTAAGGAGGAGGGGGAGCTTACTTTTGATTCACACACACACAGTGCCACACAGCACATTATTTTTACTTAATATTTTGTGTTAATGATTTTTGTGTATTTATGTTTTTTGGGCTGTGGAACAAATAATTTGAGTTTCTATTATTTCTTATGGGAAAATTCAATTTGGTTTATGAGTGTTTTGGAATATGAGCCTGCTTCTGGAACAAATTATGCTCGTAATCCAAGGTTCCACTGTATATCCTTTCCTGTTGTCTTCCTCCATCTTGACACAATAATCATTTCAATATCGCTCTTTAACTGCACTCTGGAACAGTGTGTTCCTCCTCCTTATTCAATCATTGACCCCTGCTGTCTTTGGCTTTCTTCTTCTGTCTGTTATGTTGATGGTTTCATTATAAATCCATTGGACAGGTTTGCCAGGTATGGGATGTGCTGTTGATGGTCGTCCTGATTTTGTCCCACAACTCAAAAAGAAAAAAGTCAAATGTTTCCTCCTCTGATCTTATCTTGAACTTATCTGCTTTTATCTGGCACTTTCACACACTCCATATTGGTGATCAATTGATGGTTATCCTGAAATGTCTTTTTTTTTCTTAAGGCAGTTTTTCCGAGGGCTGTAGGTCAAGAATTTTAAGTTTAAACAGAAAATGAGAAACAGAAAATCTCTACTACTCTGGAAAAAATCATGTTGATCAAGCAATAATAACTCCCTCAAAATTGGTCTCAAAAACCTCCCTATACCTTAACATTGAGAGCTTTTGTACTATCTTCTTGAAAAAAGAAATCTTTTGTTACCTTTTACATGTAAAGTGGCTGAGTTGCTAAAGATAATTTCATCCCTGGGTGTAATAGAGTCCTAGAGGTGAGAGACATGTTTATGCCATAAACAATCATCACTATTCTCTCTGTTACAGTAAAGAATGTGCAATTCTCTGACGGAGCCAAGAAGAGAAGAAGTGGAACTGAATCACTTGTGTGTTTAAACCAAAAGATGTTATCCAGATATGTTGGTCATGTTGGCACAAAATGGTGACCTTATCTCCAGCCTCTGCCTTTAAAGTTAAAGAGCAAAGTTAAAGAGTCTCTAAGAGCAAACCTGCAACACAGAAAAAACTCACATCATTAATAACATAAAGGTAACACAAGAGCTTTTACAGTTTGTACATGTATTATTATATTTATTATTTGTATCACGTGTGATATTACTTGTATTTAAGTGTAATCTTTAGCGAAATTAAGCTGAAATGTTTTGTGAATTTCAAAACTAAACTATTATACATTGAGACAACAATTTAATTACTTTACTTAATTAGACCAGTTTTATAAGTGTTACAGAATCCTGATGTTTTATTGCGAACACTATTTAAAGATTTACCCATGACCCAAAGAAACACAGGGGTGTGAATCATACAGTATCATACACAGATCATACATGGTTAGTAAAATTTATATTACATGTGTAAGAATGTATGTAAAAAATTTTAAAAATTCAAATAAAGTCACTATAGCAAATGCAATGTGTTGTATAAACATTAAAATAATTGAAGAGAGACCGGCCAATAAATAAATATTAATGAGTATGCAAATGCAACGGTCATGTGACAATATGTCAAAACAAAAGGGCATAGGGATTATGTTGTGGGCACACAACATAATCCCTATGCCCTTTGAGCAGGTTAAGACCTCCAAAAAGCCCCAGGCGCTGATGTCACTTAATGTGATGTCACTCAAAATGATATATCACTCTTAAAGTCTTAAGCAATTGTTTGACAAGTTTAAGACATTGCTATGGCTGGACTGTGAGATATTAAAAATCCCTTCACAATTTTGCATTCTCAATGTGAGCTTTAAATGTGTACTGGGTTTCGTATGTGTATGAATGTTGCGGTTCAGTTATCAATCTGAGTGGCACCCGCTACAGATTGTAGTCAATAAATCACACGGTCCATGTCCATCAATACACTTACTGTAACCATACATCCATATATTTGTGTGTGTGTTTGTGTGTGGTTTCTACAAATGAACAATAACAACAAAGAATGAATATACAGAAAATACAAACTGTGCCCTTAAGAGCAGTAACAGTAATATTCAAATCACTTCAGATTTCTCTCTATTAATATATTCACTTTAAGTTGACTGTTAGATAAACAAACTGATCATGGCCTTATATTATTGTAAATGCTGCATTTAAAGTATCTTGTATCACGCACGATATGCACAGTTGATTGTGGCATACATACTAATTACTTCAAAAATGAACATCCAATAACATGCATTGTAGTATAACCTTACAGTAATTTAATTAAGCAACAAACATGAAACAATATTAAGTTACCCACTTCAAAATGTACGCACACAGTATGATAAAGTAGACTGAAAATGGGACCAGAACTGCACACAGACTGCCAAAAAACCATCCAGAAAGTTAGCCGCTTTGGTATGTGCCTGGGCATCTCCTACTTTTAACCAATTAGATTACAGCAATATTGGTCCCTAATTCTAAGCGCAGTAACTTAAAGTGTCCCAAAAGGTGGCACTATTGTCATAACGTTTTGTTATGCTTTTGTACAGTATGTATACATCCATGTTCACGTAAGCAATGCAGCAAAATCTTATGTGAGAGACCATGCCACTCCCCGGCACAGCCACTCAGGTGTCATAATGGCAGCTGATTCCAACCCGTGTGCTGATTTGGACTTTTTGAGCATGTTAAGACCCCCAAAAAACCTGGAAAAAAATCCTTAGAAAAACAAGAAGACCCTTCACACACTATGACTTAATCACACACAATGATGTAATAAGGCTGATGTCATAGGTCTTGGACCCTAGTACTCCTTAGAAGAACAATAGGGCCCCACATGACATCAGCACTACACGATATCAGCACTATTAAAACACCTGCATTATCAGAGCTATGACATTATAGTGCTGATTTCATAGGGCTTGGGTCCCAAAAAGAAATACTCAGGGACATCACAGTGGTGCAGCAATGCTTGTCTTATATTTTTCAGAATTCAGAGTTTAACATGTGTGTGTGTGTGTGTGTGTGTGTAGAGTTTCACATCTCACTGTCTTTCTGTTTTTTCTGAATGTTGCCTTAATTTTAGTGCTATTTTAACTTCAGTGAGTTGAAGTAAAACATTTTTTAATTATTTTTTTTAAAAACATTTTTCTTTAAATGTTTAATTTAATTTAATCTATTTAATTATGCAAACAAAATTTATGCGGCTTGAGATTATCAGTAGTACCTGAATTTTTGTGTATTATGGTATTGAGCCAAAAAATTTTTTTTCTCAATAAATATATTCTGCTCTATGATCTTTTAAAGTGAATTCCTCTACAAATTATACACATTAACCATCACTCACTAACTCATCAACTATACCGTCTTATACTGTATACAGGGCCACAGGGTACACCATGGACAGGGTGCCAATCCATTGAAGGCACATACTGTACACACAATACCAATACCATCTCTCACACACTATGGGCAATTTGGGACTGTGGGAGGAAACCGGAGTAGCCAGAGGAAACCGACCAAGCACGGCAAAAACATGCACAGAAGAGACTGAATCGAACCCGGACCCTGGAGGTGCAAGGTGCCAGTGATAACCACAAAGCCACTGTGCCACCTACACATTAATCAACATTTAAATATTTGAATGGAAATAAATATAGTATTTGTTTATTTTTTGACTGATGGTGTAGTGATACTTTGAGAAATATGATTCTGAGTGAGCAACATCTAAATGCTAAAAAATGAAAGAATGAAAGTACCAAGAATCCATGGTTCATCTGCTTTTGATCACCATCTACTTTCACATACCTTTTGTTTTAACATTTTACATTATAATTTGTAAAGAAATGATGTCAAAATGTTGGTAAATGTTATGTTATAAGTCAAATCTCTCTGGATGATCTGAGTACGGCTGCTCTCTCTCACTGTACGTCACCAGTCTGTTCCGTGAGCTGTGTTGGGGTCCAGTGTCAGATCACAGAAATCAAAACACATGAATAATCTGGATATTAGGTAATAATCACAGGATTTATATTTAAATGTGTGTGTTTCACACATACACACATTCAGAAAAAAAACTCAAGGTTGCTCCTTACAAAAACAGAAACATTGCTTCACTTTTTGTGTTATCCCTTAACCCTCTAACATTTAACGATAATAAAGAATGCAACTTACCATATAATCTTAAGTCAGCCAACAAACTTTTCACAGGACTACAGTAAACATAACCTTTAAGAAATATCAATACAGTGTTCAATAAATAGTCAATAACTATACAAAGCAAGTATTGCTTGCGAAATAGAAACATCCACATGTCCAGCAATCCAATGAGACTAAACAATGTCATGACTAAAAGTCATGATAAAAGAAGGGCGGGGGGGGGGGGGGGGGGAATAAACTTTCAATTACCCACACAGTGATCATAGATGTGGTAGCTTAGCCGTCCCGCAGATTTAAGTCCTCTCTTCCTCACCTCCTCAACCTATGACCAAAGACGAGCATGGGCTGCCTTACAAAAGTCTTCTCTAAAACTAATTCTGAGATTGTTGCAAATCTGGGCATTTTCAGACATTTGACAAACAGATTTCCGTGTATTTCTCATGGAAAACTGGATGATTTGTCTGGGAGTATTGGCTTTCACTTTCTGACCCAGTCTATGTGCAATGTCTATCACGGTTTGTAATTGTTTGGTTGAATAGTGGACAAGATGAAAATGAAAATCTTTCACTTCTTCTCTAGTGTTTTCTCCTGGTTTTTCAGGGACACCACTTAGCCGAAGTGACCATTTCCACTTAAATCTTTCCTGCCCTACGATCCCCGCAGCGCCGTGGTCTCTTTCTGTAACATGTCCACCTGCTTCTTTAAGGTAGAAATGTTCTCCGTTATTCCTTTCAAAGCTAGCGTGTTCGCGTCACCCGATTCTTTAATGCTGACAACCACTTCTGTGTTTTCCTAAAGCTGCTACTTGAAAGCTTGGACATACTCTCTTTGGGAATCGAATTCACGTGTAAGGCTCTGGGTGGCATTAAGAACGACAATAATAAAAATATTATCTTTTAGCGAAGAAGACTTCTTTACCTTCTTTGTGTTTGGGCTTTTGAGTGGAGTGTGATAAAGGTGTGTACCTGTTTGTGAAGCAGTAATTATGTTTTTACTAATTTCCTCATCCTCGTCCATTCATTCAATGTCTTTCCCACACATTTGTATAAGAGCAACTACTGAATATTCGCGGTTATTACTAGTTCCTGCCATAATCAATTTGTGTAACAAGAGAAAATTGGGTAAAATGAAAAGTTTATCAAATGGCAATTCGAAGGTTGTAAGAAAACAAGTTGAAGAGCCGGTGAAAGTTCTACTGCACATTCCAGCATCTTGTCCTGTCCCCAGGCCTTTTTTTTTTGTTGCTCTACGTTGTCTTCCTGTTTAAAAACAAGTGTTTGTAAATGATGGTGGAGACCTGCGAATGTTTTAAATTTTTATAAAAATTTATATTCTGTATCATTATATTTGTATATATTCTACGTTAATAAACACTGTTATCTTACAGTAATATGAGATCAATGTCCATGTGTCCGAATGGGATACTTCTTTTAAATACACTCGATACACTTGCAATCCGGTCCCTGAGAGACAACACACACACACACACACAGGCATGATGTCTGAAGAGCTCTGTTTATTCTCTGACCAGGTGCTGTGTCACATACAGGCCCAACATCAAAAGAACCAATTATTAACATGTCAGTCAGGAGAGGATAAGGAGACCAGAGACAGACCAGACGACAATTCATTTGCATTTTCAGGTTAAACAAAAGGGTTCCAGCGGACTAGAGCCGTGTGGATGTAGATTCATCTGGATGCAGGCCATAGGAAGTGTTACCACATAAGGAGTCAGGACACGCCATGAGGGGGTTTTATTTTACATCATTAAAAATTCCAAGAGAATGCCAAGAGTGTGCAAAGCAGTAATCAGAGCAAAGCGTGGCTACTTTGAAGAAACTAGAATATAAAACATGTTTTCAGTTATTTCACCTTTTTTTGTTAAGTACATAACTCCACATGTGTTCATTCATAGTTTTGATGCCTTCAGTGAGAATCTACCAATGTAAATGGTCATGAAAATAAAGAAAACACATTGAATAAGTGAAGGTGTGTCCAAACTTTTGGCCTGTACTGTACTATATATACATATACATACAAGGTGACACAGAATAACGGGAATTTTTGAAATGCGTATTGGTAGCCATTAGCAGGTGGTAGAACTGCGGGTTAGTGACATTTAGTTAAATATACTTTAGTATTTTTACAAGTTTTAGGTTTCAATTACTATGAATAAAATTTATTTCTTTTATCACTTCTAGTTTTATTGGATTGTAAAAAAGTTCCCATTTTTTTGTGTCACCCTGTATATATATATATATATATATATATATATATATAAATATTATTGTACACTGAACAAAAATATGAACGCAATACTATTATTTTTGCTCCCATTTTTCATGAGCTAAACTCAAAGATCTGTAACATTTTCTACATATACAAAAGACCCATTACTCTCAAATATTGTTTACAAATCTGTCTAAATTTGTGTTAGTGAGCACTTCTCGTCTGCCGAGATAATCCATCCGACCTCACAGGTGTGTTATTTTAAGGTGCTGATTAGACAGCATGAATATTACACAGGTGTGCCTTAGACTGTCCACAATAAAAGGCCACTCTGAAATGTGCAGTGTGATCACACAGCACAATGCCATTCTGGGCATTTTCTTCAAAATGGGTTCTATATATCTTGGTGAGAACTGACCACTGGAGGCGCTATTTGCATCACAGAGAGCACATGATGGAACAGCAGGTGTGTTTATAAACCATCACTAATTCACCTATAGGTGGCGATGGTGACTTAGTGGTTAGCACTGACGCTAACTGATGAATTGGCACCCTGTGGAGGGTATACCCTGCCTCATGCCCTAAGCCTCCTAGGATAGGCTCCAGGCCCCGCGACTCTGTACAGGATAAGTGGTATAGATGATGAATGAATGAATAATTCACCTGTAGCTGTAACTAAGAGCCAGATACGCTGCTTGTCTCCACACCTAGCATTACGTTACCGAGTGCTCTACAGTTAAAACTATCAATGCACATTCATTTTTTTAATCACAACCTGCGAGGTTATTTGAGACGCCTATAAGTGCATCTGTAACAAAGTTTTAAAGAACAGTTAACAAATCTCAACTTTATGGGACTGACTTATCCTTAAACATTATTATTAAACCTTGTGTGTGTCCAAGTGATTACACAATGTTTACTTTGTAGGTTTATACATTGGAATAATTTTAATGTAGTGCGATTCAATGGTATTTATACAGCGCTTTTAACAATGGTCAGGGTCGCAAAGCAGCCTTACAGAATAAAAGTAATATTGAAACATCCTGCCTGGTCACATCTGCTCTGCTCAGGCTGATAAAATGTAATTTACTCTTTAGACTGAGAGGAAAAGGGAAAGAGAGACATTTCTGTAACATTACCTTCCGTGTTTCCTGAAAATTAAATAAAAGAGGCCAACAGCCCCCCGACGCCCATCACCGCCAGAGAGGGTAACTTCACAGAGGACAGTTAGGGCAGTCCCAGCACCCTCTGGCCAAAGAACACAAGGCAGCTGTCTATCACTTTGTTCATCTTTGCTGATGGTTGTCCAGTCTTTGTTGGAAATCAGTGAGGAATTAAATTTGACAGTTTTTTAACGAATGTAAATTTAACGAACTTAAATATACGCTTTGTTTTTGTTTGGGTTTCATTGCTGCTGCATTTGTGTTTAAATGCTTGTTACGTCCAAGGACGTATTAATTCATTTATTATTGTCTGGTGTAGTTGTTCTCAAAGCCCTGTCTTCTGCTCTCCAGGTTTTTTTTTGTCTCTCTCTCTTTCTCACTCTACCAGGGAGCTGATTGCAGCTCCAGCTGCAGAAGGTTAAGACCAAGGAAGGAAACGGCTTAAAGGCAGTTCTCAACAGTCAGCAGACGAGGAAATTCTCCAGAGCTGTCGGGTGTCCTGTTTAGTACAATTTGTTGTTGAGCTTGACCATCATAACCGGTTGTACTTTATTTTCCATCTCTTCTCCTGTTTTAGCTGTTTTTATTAGTGGCTGAGATTGTGATTGTTGCTGAGATAGTGATTGTTGCTGAATGTGTAAAGGTTAACAGTGAATTAACAAACTTAACCTCCAACCTTAAGCATTGTGGCTTTGAGTGTTGCAGATTTATCCTTTTGTACAGGGGAACCGTAGGGAGGTGCCTGGCCTTTTTATTTATTGTAACCCCCCCATTTTTCTCCTGTTTTTCTTCAGTTAGTCAGGGAGTGAGTGTATATTTCTGTTGTTGATTTGCTTTTGTTTTGTGAGATTATTAAGCTGATCCACTCCTAAGTTAGAGGGGAATTTTTGTTTGTTGTTTTCTTGCCTGGCTGCTCCTGAACTTATGTTCCCATCCTTGTTTGATTACTTTGTTACAATAAAAAAAGACTATAAAGATAATTGTTGTCCGTGTGGTACAACGGCAGGACCCCCGACATACAGTAAAAGCTCATTCACATAATGCTACGTTTCTTCATCCCCTAGACACTGTGTGGGACGTAACATGCTGCTGATGAAAATTTTATCATGTAACTTCACCCCAAGACTATAATCATTATTGTATCATTGTTATGATTGTTGTGGTGTTGGGTTGTTGTTTTGGTTCTTTTGTTTAGCTTTGTTGTACTTAATACATAATAACAATTATTCTATAAATATAACGTGTATAGCATGTTTGATACAAAAAGCACTTTAGAAAAAGTTTATTCAGCTTTTCTTTTTGACCCTCAGAGATGTTCATGTATACATGAAATAAGATATATAAAATGCTTTTTAAAAATGTATAGGTATAAAATAAATATTATATAAACCTGTAAAGGTTGCATTTTTGCTTCATAATGATAATGCACTGTGCATTTTATGTGAATGTATGCGATATTTTGGTTTCGAAGTGTGAATGAGTGTGTGCTTGCAATAAATTACACCCTGCCTCAAAGTCTCCTGGGATAGGCTCCAGGGCCCCGCAACCCAGTATACAGGATAAGCGGTATAGACCATAAAAGAATAAATGAATTTATGAGAAGTGCATAAGGACAAACATTCACGTCCTTGTCCTCAGTATACTCTCCAGGCACCCGAGGCAAAATCTGTTGATCAACTAATTTGTTAAGCAATATTTTTTCACCTCTTTTTTAGACCCTTACGTGGCACGTCAACTTCACGACACTGGTCAAATTGCTCTAAAGTAGGAGCTAGCGTAAAGGCTATTAAGTTAAAAGCCATTGTTCTATGACTACTGTCCAAGCTAAGAAAAACAAATACAGCTAAACAAACCAAAGGCCGAGTAACGGACGAGCCCCCACTTGTTACAACCCCCGGTCTAGGGTTCAGGGACGCAACAAAAGAATAAATAATAAAAAAAGAATCTTTACAACCAAGATTAAGTGTGCGTGGTCTTTTTTTAAATTTTTTTTATATTTTTTTACACACACACACACACACACACCCAAACACACAGGAAGCTCTTGACTTCAGGGTTGGGCCAAGGCCAAAACAATAAACAAAAACCCTGTCCCTATCTCCTCCCGTAAAGCTAACTAAACTACCAAAGAGAAAAAAAATAAGGAACAAAAAGACACAGAGCTAGACTAACTCCCTCACTAAATACAAAAAAACAGGAGAAAACGGGGGTTAACAGAAATGGCAGCCAACCCCTACTGCTTCCTTAAAACTAATACTATATACAAGAAACTAAACAAAAAGGTGGTGGCGACAACCCTCCACCACTCCAACACAAAGCAACCCAAAAAAAAAGACACCAGTGAAAGTAAGGCGCGACAACAACAACTTTTTAACTAACATTAATTCTAAACAACACTCGGTACATAGGGCACTCAACACAACAATAACGCGCGCTTCCGGCTTTCATCCGCCACCTTAAAAGGACGTGCTGCTTTAGGGCCAGCCAATCCCGACGCACGTCACGGCACGCTCAATCAGGGCGGGGCTTCATGTGAGAAGGAGAGCGAGAGAGAGAGAAAAAAGAAGGGAGAAGGAGAGAGCGGCACCAGCGGACACGCATGTGCGCATACGTGCACTACACCTGCACGTAACAAACACTGTGCACAGTTTACATAGAATTATGCAATAAATCAATCAATAAACATCCAGTGGGGTGCAGACCTATGAGTGGAAATGCTTTGCTGAAGGTCAGAGGAGAATGGTTCTTAACATTTTTGCCCTGAGCTTCTGTGATATTAGATAATAGCATGAATAAGTAGTACAGGTGTTCCTATTTTTAAGCAATATGGTATAATGTTTTAACTAAGGATGTTCAGAAATCAGTATTTGGGTAGAAAAACCCTAAATTGCAATCACAGCTTTCATGCAGTTTTTATGCAACTTTCACTCAGGACACCATCTAATGCCTTTCTTTTACTAACAACCCCAGCACTGACTGCACATGTTGTCTCTAATATGTATTTGATGAGATATTAACATCAACTCTTATACTGAACTGGCTGCCACCTAACACACAGTATGAATGCAGATCAATTCCTGCTCTCTGTTTCACCCATATGAGGATGGGTTCCCTGTTAAGTGCGGTTCCTCTCCAGGTTTCTTCCTATTACCATCTCAGGGAGTTTTTCCTTGCCACTGTCGCCCTCGGCTTGCTCATCAGGGACTATCTGATCATTCTGGTTCATACGCATTTACATTCCATACAACCTTAAATAATTCTTTTGATTGTGTAAAGCTGCTTTAATTGAATTAAATTGAATATCAACATAAATGTACTATAAAGGAAAAAGGAAAAAATCTTGATGAATTGATTCTCATCCTCATGTCCACTGTGAGTCCAGGTGATGCGCTGGAGAGTAACGTATATTGAAAGCACAAACATGGGATGAACTAAATGTTATGACTATAGCTTCACTTTGTGTGTGACCAGACTAAATACTCCTCTACACACACATAAAAACACAAACAAATTACAAATAATATCTGCAAATACCAGCATTTTTTTTTTTTTTACAACAAAAAGGCCCAAGGAGCCACAGACTTTCAGGTCACCAACAGATCTCTGATTTCACTGATGCAAAATAGTCAAGTGTAATGTCAAACCCTGCCAGTTTATCATCAAAGAGTTTTATTTCAGTCTTTTAAATTTACTTCAGGAATACAGTGCAAAGCTCCATCCTCTGGGAAGAGCAGGCCCACAGTATCTGAGTATCTTATCTTTTAGTTAAGAGAATTGCAGTCTAGGTCCATGTCGCATTTATTTGTCTAGTTCTGCGTCCAATTACCAGGTAATTAAAAGTGTGTGTCTAAAGATGAAGATTACATTCTTAGTATCAACTCATTATGATTCTGTATTGTATACTATACATACACATCCTAATATTTTCTGTAAGAGGTGGAAGCTCCCAGGCAGTGGCCAACTCCTGGACACTTCTTTTGTCATCTTTGGACACTTTTGCATCCCCTCAAGCTAAACAACAAAAACTAAAGGAAATGGAAAATGTATCCAATGGGAGAAAACACAGACGATTGACAAAATAAAGGAAAACACTGTTATTGCCTAAGTAATGCATTTAGCCACAATGACCGGTCTAAAGACCTTCCATGCTCCTTGGCACCAATCTCCAAGTTTCTGACACTCTGCTGGTAGCACAAGCAGCATTCTTTCAAAAACATCTGCATTGTTTTCTTTAGTTAATCAGATTTTTCCCGTAAGTTGTCTTTTACCCAACTGAACAAAACCTTACTTTCTTATAACTAAAGTATTATAAAACACGTTCACCCGCAGCCGCAGAGATATTAGTGATTGTTTCCAAGGAGGAACTGAAGCTCTTTTGACAGCTTGTAATGGCTAAACACATTACCTATTCACTTTCTATTGTAGTCTACCAGACAGTTACTCACTCTTCTGTCTGTAGACATTTTTTGTTTATCACAAGATTAAATCCACTGTGTAATTACGCATTTTATACAATGATCTATCTAAAAAACACTATGCATGACAATAACCCTCTAAATGGTCATAAACTTATAAAATATTAGGTAAAGAATACATATTTGAAGATCATTCAGCCAGAGTTGTGGGTTACCCCGAACACAGTTTGTCAGACTACATAAATTATACACTGCCCAGGCGAGAGAAAAGTCACACGCTCTAATATTTCGCTGCATGTAGTGGTGTGTCTCCCTCAATCAAGGCCTGCTTGATTGCTTACTGAAGATCATGGAGAGAAAATTGCCACAGAAGGGCATATGTTGTCCAAATATTTTTGGACACCACTGTATTCTCTCACACACACATACGAGAGAGGAAGTTTATACTGCCTTTATTGTGAGACATTAGAGAAAGAAAAAACATTTACATTTTAACTTCATGTACATTCATATACACACACACACACACATACTGTGTACAGTAAATGCACACACATTCATATACACACACACACACACACACACACACACACACACACACACACACACACACATACTGTGTACAGTAAATGCACACACATTCATATACACACACACACACATACTGTGTACAGTAAATGCACACACATTCATATACACACACACACACACACACATACTGTGTACAGTAAATGCACACACACGCATTCATACACAAACACACATACAGTACATACACACACATGCAATCTACTAACATATAAAAAAAAAAAAAAAAAATGCCCCCACCCCTACTCCACCATTAGCAACAAATCTTTTTCTCAGTTTTAGTTTTATTGTGGTTCATTGGTTTACAGTCCTGTTTAGAGTTCGTGGTTTGCTCAGCTTCTGTCAGGTTATTTTCTTGCTGGTTTTGCCTTTTGCAGTAACGTTTTTACTAAACGTCTTTTTTACATCGGGCATCTGTAGTTGGTTTAGACGCTCTAGAATGCAGTTTGTTTGCTCCTCAATGTCTGTAGGTGTGTCTCTGTGCTGCTGCGCTCAGAGTCTGACTGCGTGTTTTGTGTTTGGTGAAGGGCCTTGCTTCTGTGGATGTCTCCTGTCTTTTTCTGCTCGGTTTGGATGTGGTGCTCTCTTTAGGTGTGCAGATCTGTGGCTGGTGTATTTATTCAGTGCAGACGGGTCAGCATTAGGGGAGTGGTCACTGTCAGCGCTGTATACTGTACAGGCACCAGGTTTTACATTTGTGCTGTTTACAATGGTGTCAGTTTTAGTTTTAGCCTCGGGTGCGGTGTGTTCCTGTTCTGGTCGTGTCGCTGACTCGGGCTCCCCAGTGTTTTCCGGCTGGCTGACGCTGCGCTGCCGTCACTGTGTCCCGGCCGAGTCGCCTCCTGAGCTCCGCGGCTGCACAGCTCCGTGCGGATAGCTCAGCCTTTTGTGTCCGATGTCACCACACTCAAAACACCTCAGTCTCTCCATGGTGGGAAAAACAGTGTAACTGCTGTCCCCCTCTTTAGACTTAAAATTTACATTAAGTGTCTGTTCTTGGTTATTTAAAACCATTAAAATCTGCCAGCGTAAGGACAGGACGTGTCTCATGTTGGAGCTCTTGCACCCGAGCAGGCTAGCTCTCATGGGGCCGACGATCTTCCCGAGGCGGGCCAGCTTCTTCATTATTGCCTCATCCTTAATTAATAGAGGCACATTTGATATCACTAGTCACAATGCAATTCCACTCTTAATTAGTGTGCTCACAAGTTTCACCTTTGTGAGAAACACTACCACTACTTTATTCACCCGGGAGACAGAGTAGACGTTCTCACACCCGACCTGCTCTCTCGCTGATAGCAGCACCTCCGTCCACCGGCACACACCTAATCCCTAATGCCGGCCTCAGAGGCCATGGTGACTTGCTCACTTGCCAACAACATGGCACAATAACATGGCACAGTACTGAGCACGAATTACACGATGCATGTTGGCCAATATAGCTCATGGGAAGGGTCTACTGGCCCATACTCTGGAAGCAAGAACAATCTTTCACTACATGTATTGCCATTACAAACTACTGTACTTCAGAATTGGACATCCCAGATCCTTCAAGGTCTTTTAAACAAACTGTTGATGAAAAGAATGCTTTCATGATTTAAATTTTGCTACAGGAACATGGAGAAAAACAAAGACCTTTTATTTCTCAGCCAACCAAATCCTGTAGCAGCAGGACCCTCATGTGTTTATGTGCAGCAACTGAGCAGGCATTTATAGCCTTGCACATAGTGTCAGGAATTTTACACGAGGTCCTCATGCAGTTTCAGTGCTTTTATTTGAACAGAATTCATCTCCTTTGTCTGCAGTGGAGTGGCTAAGGTACAATGTCATATTGCTTGGCATGCCAAACCTCACTGTGAAAAGGTGTAAAGTTCTAAATTTATGTTAATGTGTCATTTGTCCTACTAACAACATAGGAAGAGGAGTCAAGATGAGTCAGAATGGGCACCTCCTAAAAACAAAATGTTGTAATGAAATGGGAATATCATGGACCAAGGCACTACACATAGTGTTAATATACATGAGAACTAGAGTGGGAAGAGAGCAAACCTAAGCCCCTTTTCAAATTGTGTCTGGCAGACGACTCAATACTGGAACTGGACTGAAATCTGGAGCTAGAAATTGAACAGGACTTTGTAAAAATAAAAAGTTGTGTTATTGTACAAAACTCTTTTATCTCAAGTGCAGACCTATTGCAAGTGCTCCAAACACCACAAACCACCACGGGTCACAAACAGAAATGTATTTATTGAACACAGCCTTGTTCAAGTTCAAAAGCATGCAGTCTTAGTGAAGATACACTCATTAAAAGCACTGTGGTTTCGGGGCACCTAGGTGACAGGTGAGGGTCCACGGGTTGAAGCTCAGTAGGCACAGAGTTCTCTGGGTGAGGTGTACCAAGCAGGTGAGATGAGCAGCGCGGAGCAGGTGGCGTGAGGCATTCAGAGATAGCAGAGAGAGGCCATCAGCTTTCTTCTTGCCATAGTAGGCTTGAAGCGTGGAGCCTGTGAAGACAGGAGGCGTGTGAGAAAATGCACAGATAACACCTACTCACTGGTCCAATTACACATGGCCTTTTTATAGGCCACGGGTGGCGCCACACGGCATCTTGAGAGAGATATAAACAAAGGCACTAGACCTACCAATCGGTCACCATTCTACAAGACGCAATGGATGATATAGACTGCATGGCTGCTGTTTGTGTGTTCTGACGCAGCATTAATGACATACATCATGGGATCATGCCTCTGGTAACATGGACTTGTACAAGACATGGGAAGTGCATTTATCATCTCAAAGGATGACATGAGGAGAGCCTTTAGGCGGATGAACAGCAGGACCAGACAACATCTCAGGTCGAGTCCTCAGAGCCTTTGCTGACCAGTTGGCACCAGTGATCACGATAATAATCAACCTCTCCTTGTAATCGCCACGTTCCTCAAACAGTCCATTATTGCTCCTGTACCAAAGAAATCCCATCCTGCCTGCCTTAGTGACTATCGCGCTGTAGCCCTGACATCAGTTGTGATGAAGCGCTTTGAAAGGCTGGTCAGAGACTTCATCATCTCCTCGCCTACCTGATTCCCTGGACCCATTACACTTTGCATACTGTCGATCAATCACCCGACGAGCCATTTTACATCTCCTACACCTCCTACAACTTCTTGTACCTTAGTGTTCACATCACGCAGGACACATCACGCACATTATCAGAGTGGTGAAGAAGGCCTGGCAGTGTCCTTACCTCCTTAGACGTCTGAAAGTCTTTAGACTGCCATCCACGGTGCTAAGGAATATTTACTCATGCACCATGGAGAGCATCCTGACGGGAAATATAACAACCTGGTTTGGGAACAGCACCAAGCAGGACAGACGAGCTCTACAGAGGGTGGTGTGATCAGCTGAGTGCTGATCATCTGCATGGAGCTCCCTGACCTGCTCTACATCTACACCAAGCTGTGCTGGTCCAAGGCCAGAAAGATAGTGAAGGACCTCACCCACCCCAACAATGAAGCACCCACAGTGATGGGAAGAAGAAAGTATACTCTTTCAATCCATTGTTATCCAGGCCTAAATAACAAATGTTTGGTCCCCAACAACTTCAATAAGCAAACAGTTAAACTCAAGTGACAACTAAAAGAACAACTAAAACATGGTTATTAGGAGCATAATTAGCAGATAGGTGTTATAATGAGATGCACAAGATGGATTATAATCAAAAAGTTTGATTCTGTGTATAAAACCAGACCTTTTGGCAGTTTGGGCGTTCTCAGATGTGCCAGTGTCATGCCAAAAAGAAAGGTCATTGGCCATGACCACAAAGACAATATTTTATTGCTTCACTCAGTCTGGAAAAGGAGAGAACACCATTTCAAGCAATTTGAACTTCAGCATTTGACAGGGTTTTTCCACAAATGGACAGTCTTAAAGATCTTCCCTGGAGTGTGTGTAACAGTAAACTCACTTTAAAGCCATTATTATCTGAGAGTGTAAAGGAAAACACAACAGTTCTGTCTAAGCACATTAAATGTTTATGTTCATCAGAACAACAAGTGTGGCTTTCGTGGAAAGGTAACTAAGAGAAGCTCCTTTGCTCCAAAACAAATACTGCAGCAAGATTTTAGTTTGCAAGATTATATCTGAATCAACCAGCAACATTCTAGAACAATATCCTTTGGACTGCTGCCATATGCTACAAAACCCAGCACAGCGTATCATCACTAGTACCTCATAATAACAACGGTCAAGCATGGTGGTGGAGAGATGATGACTCAGGCTTTGTTTTGAGACAAGACCTGAGAAACATTTCTTAAACATAGTCCATAATACAATCCCATCATACAAACATCAGTCCTGTTGTCCACGTGTTTTCTCACTCACCTGCTTGTCGCCTCACTCGTCTGCCTCACAGTTCTGTTCTTTTATCTGCTGCACTAAGCCTTGCAGTGCGTACAGTTGATTCTGTAGCTCAGTCCTCTCAAGCTCCTGCTGAATATTGGACTCCATTACCTTCTCATAATTCTCCTTCAGGGTTTTGTAAGTCTCATTCTCTTTCTCATACAACTAAAACACAATAAAACAAAGCATTAAAATTTAAAGTTAAATTTGCTACTTCACTACTAAGTAAATATGTCACTCACTCACTCATCATCTATACTGCTTAATCCTGTATTCAGGGTCACGGGGGAGGGCTGGATCCTATCCCAGGAGACTTAGGGCACAAGACAGGGTACACCCTGGACAGGGTGCCAATCCGTTGCAGGGCACACACATACACTCACTCATTCACGCAAATACGGCCAATTTGGGAACGCCAATTAACCCAACCTACATGTCTTTAGACTGTGGGAGGAAACCGGAGTACCCAGAGGAAACCCACCAAGCACGGAGAGAACATGCAAACTCCATGCACACAGAGACGGGAATCGAGGTGCAAGGCGACAGTGCTAACCACTACACCACCATGCCACCTTCTGTAAATTGCTTTAGAGTTAATTATTCAAACATAAACTAAAAGAAAAAAACGACAGACAGGATGGCTAAGAAAAATGTCACTGTCAGCCAGTCGAGAGAGGTGTTTACCGAACTACTGTGATCCTTAAGTCTAGTCTTTATATAAGAGGCCGATCCTTGACCAAGGCAAGTAAATTAGGTATAACAGTTAGCATAAACAGGAGGACACAAAGGAATAAGTAATCCTCCCTGTGGCCTAAAAGGACAAAGCACATCTTATTTAAGCGATATTACGTACAGTTGAAATCAGATGTCTGCATGCACCTTAGCCAAACACATTTAAACTCAGTTTTTTACAATTGCTGACATTTAATCCTAGTAAACATTCCCCATGTCAGAATAACAGAGAAAGATTTATTACAGATTTTATTTGTTTAAGTGAAAAAAAAATTAAAATACATAAAAAGTCTCTCTCACTTTTTCGATTTTACAAATGCAAAAAATATGTTAATATTTTTTGGTCCAAAACAGAAAAAGTTTACTCTCGTTAAATGTTTGACAGTAAAGGAAAATCAACACAGTGTCACAGTTAGACTTGTTGAAGAGTAAAGTGGTTTCTCTTTTTCTCTTTTTGCCTAGTTGTTTCAGAAAACTGAAAGCTTACCATTGCAATAGGCTCCAGTCTCAACTTGACCTTATCCTCGAAGTTGAGGACCTCTTGTTTTTTTTGCATTTTCTCCTAAAACAAAGCCATTGATTTAAAAACATTTAATAAAATATTTGGGTTAAGCATTTCTAAACTTTTCGGGCAAATGACTACAAATGGGCAAAGCTACAGTATGTTAAACACAGGCTGAACTTTCAGCCATCAGTTTGATTACTCCAATGATCTTTGTGATAAAGAAAAAAATATATATTAAGTGCACATTTTCTTGCTTACCGTAATTTCATTATCATACATCATATGATTCTGAGTGATCTGATTGTTCAGCTGATGTTCTCTTTCTTTCAAGGAGACAAGCATGGAATTGAGGTGAGACATTTCGCGCTCCAGACTTTGAGCTGTGAACAGTTCTCTTTCACAATGCTCTTGGTATTCCTAGAAGTTAAAAAAAGTTTGTTGGTTTTACCTACTTCTACACACATTCAAATACTTTTGTGAACTCAAATCATTTTTCGTTAGAACAATCTAAAATGTTTCAAGGAGAAAATGTAGCATAAAACATGACTAAAACACACAAACACACCTACACACACGCACGCACGCACACACACGTACACACACACACACACACATACACACAAGGACAAACACTTCACAACAGCAGTTATGATTCATGAGAGCAAAAGCTTACCAACATTCTTTCATAAGTATTTTTGAGGGACTTGAATTCAGATATCAGTTCACGGTCAAGTCCACTGCATGCCTCAATATCCTAAAACATAGCCAAGGTGGAAATATCGTTTAACCTCATTTAAATGACAAAGAATTAACATTAAAAAAAACAAAGAAGTTTGTTAAAGTTGAAACACGGGACTTGGAAATACATGATTTTAAAAGGGAGTTTTGTCAAATTCAACAAATATCTCCTCACATTGCATTAACTGTATGTTCTTTGTGTGGGCTGAAAAAGATCATTGCTAAAATAATTAAAAGCCCTTACAGTGCTAAAGGGAAAACTGTAAAGTGCGTGGGGAAGAGAGGGGACCTTTAATCTTTAGCTGGAAAATGTGCTCATGTAATTGAGCTACAGGTGTTCTATTCGGCTGGGTTTCAGCATTGCTTAGAGGGGATTTTGTCAGTGTGGACTGGCAACCCTGAAGAGGTAAGTGGAGGCAAGAGCAGCCAGAAGTCTGATGCATGCTTAAATGCCGGACTCCAAGCATTGTTAAAAAGGAGAAATGGCCAAGAAACAGCCAAAAAGGAAAAGGAGTATGAAAAGCAAATTGCAAAGCGCAAAAAGAATTGGCTGACCGAATAAAAAAATAGAAAAAAAAAATCCTGAATGTGAAAATGTGTAGAATTGCAAACTTAATTTGAACTCATCTCAACAAATGTAATTGAACAGCAATTATTAAAGAGTAGAAGCCAATTTTACATTCATGGTGACAAATCCAGAAAACTATTAGCTAATCAGTTAAGAGGATTTAGAGCACAGCAACACAAAGATTCGAATAGAGGATGGTACCATCGCTACTGATTATTCCAATATTAATGATGCACTTAAAAATTCTTACTCTGGATTATATACCACTGAATTCCCAGAGGACCATGCAGGAGAACTTCCTGACTCAACTGAATATCCCAAAACTTTCCCCTGATACTACAGTAGATTAAGATTAGAAGAGTCCATATCACAAGGTAAAATTATTTCCTGATGGGTTCCCTGCAGAATTTTTTAAAGCATTCTCCGTATTACTCGCACCACCACTAGCTGTGACAATCCAGAGCCCAGGCCAGGGAGCAGACAGACAGGCTAAACCAACCGTCTGCTAGCTGCATAGAGTCGTCACTCAGGGTTCATCATATTGAGACTGTGTTTGTTCCCCGAGCTAAAAACAAATTTAGAAAGACCCAGAAAGTCTGTTTTAGTATTAAATTAACATAACTGTTTTAATTAACATAAAGACCACAAACTTGGATCAGACTGAATGCGCAGCCGGCACCTCTGATCTGAAGCTAGGACTGTTAAATATTGAATCTCTCGCATCTAAAGCAGTTATAGTTAATGAAATTATCACAGATCAGAAGTTTGATTTTTTCTGTTTAACTGAAACCTGGATTAAACAGGACGAGTATGTAGCTCTAAATGAAGCTAGTCCTCCTGGATACAGCTACATACACCAGCCTCGGTTAACTGGTAGAGGAGGAGGCGTCACAGTTATTCACAATGATAATTTGACTATTGTACAAAAACATGGACACAAATTTTATTTATTTGAAATCCTTTATAGTAACATAAGTGTGTTTAACTATATTAAGTCAGCTCAGTCGATCCCGCTAATTGTCATTTACAGACCTCCAGGGCCGTACTCGGAATTTCTTAGTGAATTTGCAGATTTCCTCTCAAACCTAGTCGTTTCTGTAGACAAAGTGTTAATTGCTGGAGATTCTATTATTCATTTTGCAAACCCAGAAGACCCTCTGAGAACAGCATTTATGTCCATACTGGACTCGGTAGGAGTAAATCAGTGTGTAGTAGGACCCACTCATAAATCAGGTCACACTTTAGATTTAATAATATTATTCGGATTAAGTATAAGAAATTTATTCACAATTCCACTATCTGAAGTTATCTCAGATCACTATCTTGTCTCAATTCAAGTGTGTCACAGTAATAATGTACGCACAGCGCCGCGCTACCGTATGAAACGTACATTCACATCAACTACCAAACAGAGTTTTATCAGTAATCTCCCAGAGTTCCCAACTTCGATTAGATCACCGTCTGACCCCACAGAACTCGATCAGGCGACTGAATATTTAGAGTCGACATTTCGCTATACCTTAGATAATGTAGCTCCAGTTAAAAGAAAAATTTTTTAGAGATAAGAAACTTGCTCCCTGGTATAACGATCACACACGCACTTTAAAACAGACCGCTCAGAAATTAGAACGTAAATGGCGTCAAACTAAATTGCTAGTATTTCAAATAGCATGGAAGGAGAGCATCCCAAACTATAGAAAAGCTCTTAGTGTAGCTAAATCAACATATCTCTCCACTCTTATAGAAAATAACAAAAATAATCCTAGATTCTTATTTAATGCTGTAGCCAAATTAACCAGAAATAAGACCACTGCAGAAATCTCCACAACAACATCATGCAATAGTGAGGACTTCATGAACTTTTTTAATTATAAAATTGTAAATATTAGGCATAAAATTGAGGTTTTGAAAAACGAACAATGTAATTGATGCAGATGTTAATCTAGCCATGTCAGATCAGAACCTAGAATACTTTACTCCCCTTAAAAGGGAATGAACTTATTTCACTCATCTCTTCTGCAAATTCATCAACCTGTATATTAGATCCTGTACCGACACATTTTCTTAAACAGATAGTACCAGCAATAACAGAACCCCTGTTGAGAATAATTAATTATTTACTCAGCATTGGTTATGTTTCAAAATCTTTTAAATTAGCAGTTATCAAACCAATAATTAGGAACCTGACCTCGACCCCTGTCAGCTGTCCAGTTACAGGCCAATATCAAACCTCCCCTTTATCTCTAAGATTCTGGAAAAGATAGTAGCGGAGCAGCTATGCTCATATCTACATAGAAATGGCATACATGAACTGTATCAGTCAGGATTTAGGCCTCATCACAGCACAGAAACAGCACTCGTTAAAGTAGTAAATGACATCCTATTGGCCTCTGATCAGGGTTGTGTAACTGTGCTTGTATTACTCGACCTCAGTGCAGCTTTTGACACCGTTGATCACGCTATTCTTCTTCACAGATTAGAAAATGTAGTAGGAATTAAGGGTACAGCCCTCTCCTGGCTCAGATCCTATCTAACCCATCGTTATCAGTATGTAGACTTAAATGGTGATTATTCTGCATGTTCTCTAGTGGAGTTTGGCGTTCCGCAGGGTTCAGTTTTAGGTCCACTGCTTTTTTCCCTTTACATGCTTCCTCTGGGCAACATAATCCGTAAGCATAATATTAGTTTTCATTGTTATGCTGACGATACACAGTTATATGTCTCAGCAAAACCTGATGAGAAAAACAGCTTACTAAAATTGAGCAATGTGTGCAGGACATAAGAAATTGGATGCTAATTAACTTCCTTCTGCTAAATCCGGATAAGACAGAAGTTCTAGTCATAGGACCGCATACAGCTAGGAGTAAAATTTTAGATCACACCGTAACTTTAGATGGCCTTTCTGTTCCATCAAGTGCAACAGTGAAAGACCTTGGTGTGATTATTGATTCCAGCCTTTCATTTGAAGCTCATGTAGATAATATTACCAGGATAGCATTCTTTCACCTCAGAAATATTGCCAAGATAAGAAATATATTGTCGCTAAACGATGCAGAAAAACTAGTTCATGCTTTTAACACCTCTAGGTTGGACTATTTTAATGCCTTACTGTCTGGTTGATCAGCTAGGTGCATAAATAAGCTTCAGCTAGTGCAGAATGCAGCAGCGAGAGTCCTCACTAGAACCAGAAGATATGAGCACATCACCCCTATCTTATCTTCACTGCATTGGCTTCCTGTGAAATTTCGCATTGATTTTAAAATACTACTTTTGACATATAAAGCATTAAATAGTCTCGCGCCGCAGTACCTGAGCGAACTGCTAGTGTCTTATGAACCGCCACGCCTACTTCGATCAAAGGATGCAGGCTGCTTGTCAGTACCGCGTATTATGAAAAATACAGCTGGGGGCAGAGCTTTTTCTTACAAAGCCCAAAATTATGGAATAGTCTTCCAAATAGTGTTCGGGACTCAAACACAGTCTCAGTGTTTAAGTCCAGGCTAAAAACTTATTTATTTAGCCAAGCATTTTTATAAATAGATTTGCCTTAGGTAAAGGAGCAGATCTGGGGGACTCATGGACGTAGAGTATTATTGTGAACTGGTATGTTTAGATGCTGTCTTCCTCACTCTCATTGATCACTCAGGTTTGCTGACGGTAAGGTGATTGTTTGCTTTACATCTCAGGAAGCCCTCATGTTTGTGTTTCCTTCTGGCTCTCCCTTTTAGTTATGCTGTCATAGTTAGTCCTGCCGGAGTCTTTGCTTGCACTCTACAGTTAATATACATTCACATTATACACTGTGTGACTGTGACCATACCTAACTGCCATCTCTCCTCTTCTTCTCTTTCTCCCCCTTTTTCTCTTTCCTCTCTCCCCCTGTCTCCCCCTTTCACTCTTTCTCTCTCTCTGTCGAGCTACACATGTCGTTCCAGAGCTGCCAGTGATCCAGACTCCCTCTGCCCTCCGGACCTGTCTGACCCATCCTGGTGCCCCGCTTCTGGTTGGAGATCTCGTCACATGGATCCCCCGTGTGTCTCTTTGGGATGCGTCTTGTGTCTGGGGATAATTCTCTCTACCTAGAAGATGGTTCTGGCCTCGACTGGTGTTGGCAACTGTTACTCTGGGGACTTGACAGTTTGATTGTTCAGGACTGGAACTTCCTACAAGTCTACCTGAGTCTTCAATAACTACCTGGACTCCATATTAACATCAGTTAACATCAGCTATTATAGCTGAACTGCCTGCCTCCTAACACACTGTATAAATGCAGATCATTTACTGCTTTCTGTTTCACCCAAATGAGGATGGGTTCCCTGTTGAGTCTGGTTCCTCTCAAGGTTTCTTCCTATTACCATCTCAGGGAGTTTTTCCTTGCCACTGTCGCCCTCGGCCTGTTCACCAGGGACAATCTGACCATTCTGATTCATACACATTCACATTTCATACAAACTTAAATAATTATTTTGATTGTGTGAAGCTGCTTTGCGGCAATGACAATTGCTAAAAGCGCTATACAAATAAAATTGAATTGAATTGAATTGAATATATTGAGGCGCTACCCCCTTGATCGCTTTAAAAACAAATAAATTGTGATCGGGTCATCCGCTATGGCGACCCATACATGCTACATACAACTTTCATAGATATCTTACAAGTCCAAAAGGCTGATAAACTATATAATGAGAAAATAAGATACGAGGGGTTTTCAAGTCAAACTGGGACTTGTGGTGAAATGCAGACATTGTTAACATGGGACTCAGAGGACAGTGTGCTATCAAAGATGAACATCCTAGGTTTTTGTCCTGAAGAAAGGGTGAAACTGAGAAACCATTGATGCAGCGTGAGAAACTGTTGTTTTAGGATAGAGTGAATTTTGATTCTATTAGGAGAACATTTGACTTTTTGCTGTTAAGTTTGAGAAAGGTGCAGGAAAGTACAGTATAAAGTGGTTTTGTGGTTGCATGTTATTCATATGATGATGGTCAAAGAAAATATTGGTCATATCTGACATGTGAATATATGAATTGAGGCAGAGCTTCTAAAGGAACACTAAATGGACTAAATGGGTTTTCAAAATGGCATTGGCCACAGAGCTTCTGTCGATGTGGCAGACCAACAGATAGGGAACTGCTTTGTGTGCTAGGATTTCAGAGCATGGTGTGCAAACTTGGATTTCCATGTATTTATGGTGTTTCATAGCATCGCCTTACCTTCTTACACCTTTTACAGGGATCTCATCCCTGACAATGAGGTGAGACTGATTCAAAATTATTTACCAAACTATGTGATGATTGGTTATAATGTTAGTTTCCAACACTCAAACACTATCAGGCAATGGTATGAGACATTCTGCAGTATATTAAGAGAATGTAGAGAGGTTTAAATATTTAGCATCAACTGTCCAAAGCAATGGGACAGAAAAGTGAGGAAGTAAGTAGAAGGTAGTGCTGGAGGTGGCAGAGCTGAAGATGCTGCGAGTTGCTTTGTGAGTGACAGGATTAGGAATGAGTATATTATAGGGACAGTGCAGGTAGGACGGTTTGGGGAAAAAGTAAGAAAGGCCAGATTAAGATGGCTTGGACATGCGCAGAGGAAGGATGAGGAGAAGAAGGGAGGAGAATGTTTGAGATGGAGCTGCCAGGCTCACACCGTTTGGAGAAAAATGCCAATCAGGCGCTATATTAACGCAAAATGAATTATATTGCTCTGAATTATAATGAGCTAAAGTCATGTTACAAACTGCACCTAAACCGTAATCCAGAAAAATGCATATGGATAATTGTTTCCAGATTATTTGACTCTTATTTCTATTTGGCAATATAAGCAGCAAAACTGTAACTCATGATATTTAGAGTATTTTCAAATACAGTACACTGTGCATTAACTGATGTAAAATAACCAGGAACTCCACTGCCAGTAAGGTACAGTAAATGTACACTATAGGGTTAGAGTTAGGAGCGTAAGAAATGTGTTTAGTTTTACTCCAGTAACATTCGAGTAAACATAAGCAGGTTCCCTGACCTGATCCTGAAGAGCATCCTCAATCGAAGAAATGGTTTCAGAAACTCTCTGCACTGGGTCTAAATGAAAAAAAATCATAATGAGCTGACATTCATCTGAGTGTAAATGCTTAAAAATTAAGCATTAAATAAAATTAAAATAAAAATAAATTTCTGGTTGGATTGTTTCTAATGCTAACATAAATATTATACACTCTTTAAATATATTATAAACTCTTTAAAAATGTTAGCATTAGAAACATTCCAACCAGAAACTCACCTTATTGTACTGGGCAAATTTCCCTACACAAAGGGTGCCCCCTACTATTATTATTGTATTTTTCTAAACACGAAAAACCTTGTCACATAATGTGGGTGGGGCCCAATCTCTCCTCCCCACCAGGAATGGTGTGCTATTACTTTTCTAAGGAATCGGACTGACTTCCCACATTCTGGTTTCTTTGATTCAGGACTAGGTGGCTGTATCTCCCACACTTTAGAATGCACTGAAATTGTGAAGTTGGGGCAAGTGGATTCATGCCTTTGGGCAAAATGCTGAAAGTGGCCTATTCCTGGACTGTCTGGGGGTTATGGAGGTTTAAAGCGCAATAAAGAAGCAGGTGAAAAAAGTGTATTGTTTGTTATTGTTTGTATTGTGAAAGTGTAAAGGTTTGTTGGACCAGGTAGTTATTGGTGTCGCTCACCCTCTAATAGCAAGGGTGCCTTGCTACTAATAGTAATAATTATTTTATTATTAATTATATTTTATTTGAATCTTCAGTAGATTTTGATTAATAGCAACATTTGAATTACTAATAAGTAACATAATTTTCTTATTCATGCTTTCATGCTCTTTCAAACTCGTTTTTGCATGCTGAGTTTCTCTCTCGCGGACGCTCTCACAAACTCATTTTTGCAAATGCTGAAACTTACTTTTGCGCATTCAAGCTCATTTATGTGTTTGAACTCTGTCTCTTCCGTGCGCTCAATATCATAAAGCAACACTTGCTTAACTTGTGACAGCGTTAGAACTCTTCCACTATTCCAGCCAACTAGACTAAACTGGAGGCGGGCAGATTCGGACTGATTGGCTTCCCAGTCCTCCGCTTCAAGTTTGAATTCAGAGCTGTAAGCTGCATCATTGCGTGTGTTAGTTCATATCGTTATTTTATTAATCGGAATGAGGTAAATTTCATGGTTTTTGTTAGGTAGTTTGTAATTAAATACAGTGGAACCTTGGATTGCGTGCATAATTCGTTCCAGAAATGTGCTTGTATATCAAAACACTCGTATATCAAAGTGAGTTTCCCCATTAGAAATAATGGAAACACTGATGATTCGTTCCAGAAACCAAAAATATTAATATAAAAATAATTAATACAAAATATAAAGTAAAAGTAAAACAAAATATACGGTGACGGGCCCAAGCTCGGCGCCACCGCCACCCGGGCACACCAGTAAGATGGTTGGCCAAGAATGCACGTGCCCTTAAAGTGGATTGCCTAAAGGACAAACGTGACAGTTTGGTCTAATGAAACAGATTATAACAATGTCCACTAATGTCAAAAGAGACACAGTATCTAAACTCTGATGTCTAGTCTGAGAGTGTGTATGTGTGTGTGTGTGTGTTTGTATGACATTAACAGCCAGTTTTCAGCATGAGGCATCACCATGGCTAAACTGTTTGAGATATTATAAATCCCATTGCAATTTTGCATCCTCAATGTTTTGAGATTATACGGGCCCGGTTCGGTGAAGATGATAATGGTGCAGGTGCTTGGGCCGGTCACTGTTTTTGCGGGATGTGCAGTGTGTGTGTATAGGATGTGTAATGTATGTAGTGCGTTAACGATGTGTAGTCAGTGTAGAATGTGTAGTGTGTGTAGTGTCTGTGTGTGTGTGTGTGTGTGTGTGTAAGATGTGTAATATGTGTGTAGGGTGTGTAGTGTGGTGGGGTGTGGTGTGTGTGGTGTGTATAACGCCGCCCTTGTACACCAGATTGAATGTTTGTAATGTTTATATCTTTTATTTCTGCATAGGTTTAAATTTTAAACATGAAGCCATATTAAAATAAAGCATGAAATGCTAGTGTCATCTAGTGGACATAGTTTAGTACTGAAGGAGTCAGGCCAAAACCATGTCTAGGAAATGGACTCATAAATGTAAAATATTGTTGTGAGCCATATGAGCATCACAAAATCATAAAACTAAACAAATTTATTCACAACCAGCTGTTCTTTCCACATAAAATGTTTTGAAACATTAGGACTTTCGACTTGTTAGAAATAAGTACCTTATCAAAATATCAAAAAGTCCTTTACAGTTTCAAATCAGCTGTCTTCAAATTATTGTGCCTCATTTTGAAGCCAATTAGCTGAAAAGTAGTCAAAATATTTAAGATAAAAAAAATTAGACACTTTCTGCTGCCAGTTGGTGGCGCTATGACTGAGACTCACTGTACCCATGTCATTGTGAGCAGCTTTCTTCTCTTTATATAAATCTGAGGTTTGATGTACATCACTCAATTTACACAGAAGTTATTAGCCACTTCCTGTTTCCTATTATTCGCCGTAGGTTTAAGGGCTCGCCAAAGCTGATGCTTTTAAGATATCAAACAGCCCTTCACAATGCTAGATCCTCAATGTCTTAAGATTATATTGGACCCTGTTTAATCAAAATCAGATGAATCCCGTAAGAGTAGTATTTCACATTCCAGTGGGTGCGTTTTTCATACAACGCAAAATAACTTGACTTCCTGTTCAGCAGATTCCATGACATGGGGTATGCTAGTTGTTCACCTCAATGAGATCTAAATGTCTACCAGGCCTTATGCGTATATGTGCAAGTGAATATGAGTTATGCAGCTAAATTTTGACAAAGTTCCAGGGGGCGCTGTAAAGGCCCTGTGCCACACCCAGTGTCCAGGCACTCAAGCCTTCCTCATAATCAGTTTCAGTCTACACCCATAAAATGTTGGAACCGTAGGTCTTTCCACTCATAAAATATGAGTAGAATCTTTTTTTTTTTATTTTGTCTTTAGTTAAGTCCTCGCCATAGCAACACGATTCAAATTATTTAAAAACTCCTTTATGGTTTTAAATCACCCATGTCTTTAGATTAGTCTGACTGATTTTAAACCAAATCAGATGAAAGTAAAGGACAACATATTAGTGATTTCCAAAAGTGACACACTTCCTGCTGCCAGTTGGTGGCGCTATGACATAGACTCATGGTTCTCATATGATGTGATCAGCTTTCTACTCTTAACATAATCCTATGGTTCCTTGAAGATATCTTAATGTACACAGAAGTTATTCGCCACTTCCTGTTCCTTTTTATTCACCATAATTTTAAAGCATCGCCGCGGCTGAACCGTTTGAGATATCAAAAATCCCTTCTGGTTGGTGCCAGTTGTATTAATTCCGTAGGAGTGCATTTTGCAAACAATTCAAAATAACTCACTTCCTGCGGATTAGACCTGATGACATGCAGCGCAAATCTTGTTCAGCTCGATGAGATCTAAATGTACACAGGGTTTATATTCTGTAAGTATACATGCAGTCAAGACCTTGTGATATCCATGGACAACAACCAAATCACTCCTTCAGCCACCGCCCTCAATCTTGGGGTAACCGTGGACAATCATTTGTCATTTTCCCCACACATCACTAACCTTACTCGCTCTTGTCGATTTCTTCTTTACAATATCAGAAGAATTCGCCCATTTCTTTCTTCACAGGCTACTCAGGTACTTGTTCAGTCCCTTGTTATTTCAAGACTGGACTACTGCAACTCACTCCTGGCAGGCCTGCCTCTGTCCACGATTCGTCCTCTGCAACCGATCCAGAATGCAGCAGCACGTCTCGTTTTTAACTTCCCCAAGTTCTCCCACACCACCCCACTTCTCCGCTCCCTGCACTGGCTTCCTGTAGCTGCCCGCATCAAATTTAAAACACTGATGCCTGCCTACAAAGCTAAAAATTGCCCAGCACCCACTTACCTCTCTGCGCTAATTACACCACACACTGCACCACGTTCCCTCCGATCCTCCAGCACTGCTCGCCTCATCCCACCATCTCTCAGGGATCGAGGGCGGCATTCATCCAGGCTCTTTTCTGTTCTGGCACCTAGGTGGTGGAATGAACTTCCTCTAGATGTCCGTACATCAGAGACTTTGACTATCTTTAAACGACGACTCAAGACTCATCTGTTTCTCCAGTACTTGGACTAACCTCCCCCCCCACCCGAAAAAGAAAAAAAAAAAAAAACTCTTCTTAGTTGTGTTGGACTAATGGCACTTAGTTATTAACCTAGTTAACCCAGTGTAAGTATGTATCCAATTATGTAAACATTAAAGCACTTTTTGTAAGTCGCTCTGGATAAGAGCGTCTGCCAAATGCCTAAATGTAAATGTAAATGTATGAGCTATGAGGCCAGATTTTCTAGGGGGCGCTGTGCCAGTTGTGTGCGACTCCCTGACCAGAGAAAGAAGGGAAGAAAGAGGGGGAAGGGGGCTCTAAATAGGATGACTTTTACACGTGCGCACACACACGCACACACACCAGTTTACCGACAAAGACTCTCACTTAACACACACACACACACACACACACACACGAACACTTGCTTCCAGACAAATTAATTTTTTTAATTTGTTTTATTTTTACTTAATATTTTGTGTTAATTATTTTTATGTATTTAATTTTTTGGGCTGTGGGACAAATAATTTGAGTTTCCATTATTTCTTATGGGAAATTTTTATTTAGTTTACAAGTGTTTTGAAATACAAGCCCATTTCCGGAATGAATTATTAGTATAAGGATTATTATTTTTTAGAGACCGAGCACTATGACATCAGCTCTATTACATCATAGTGTATGAAGGGCCCTCTTGTTTTTCAAAGGATTTTTTTTCCAGCATCCAGGGATTTGTGGCTTTCCTAACATGCTCTAAATGTCATGAAAATCGGCAGACAGGTTGGAACCTGCTGCCATTAGGATGCCACGCCCGTGGTCCTTACACGAGATTTTGCTGCCTAGCTCATGCACACTTGCATCTATCACAATTTCGCAGCACAAGAGAGAAAAAAAAATGTTGGCTCAGATGTGATCACGTGATGCTCGGCATCAAAACAAGAAGCGCACGCATGATACATGATACTCGACATTCGTAAACCAAGTCATTTCAAGTCAAAATGTATTAAAAATCTTTGCCCGTCTTGCAGAACGCTCGCTAACCGTCTTACTCGCAATCCGAGGTTCCACTGTACTCCTGAGAGGATTTATATGATCGCCACCAAACAGAGCCTATGTGATCTCAGGACAGAGGACGCAAAATTGCGGAGGGATTTTTGACATCTCAAACGGCTCAGTCGTGATGATGCCTTAAACCTAAAGTGGTTAATAACCTTCTGTGTGACATTATATTGAGTGACATCACATTGAGTGACATTATTGTGTGACGCTTTTCTCCAGCATCCCGGGCTTTTTGAAGGTCTTGACATAAAATCCCCCCCGCCATTCTAAAATCATATAACGATATTGGTACCAATAAAATTTCAATAAACATGTAAAGTGACAATATTAAATAAAAGGGTTTGTGCCATCTGCATGACATGTGGTCATACATTTAAGCATAGATTTTGAGACAAAAGATCACATGACCTGAAAGTTATTGAAATGATTTATATTTCTAATGAAAATATTAATAAATATGCAAATGATAATATTGAATAAAAACGGTTGTGCCCTCTGCAGAACAGGTGGTCATACATATTATAATAGATTTTGAGGCAATAGGTCACATGACCTGGACGTTATTGAAATAAAATCTATAAAAATTAGTAATAAATATGCAAATTGATAATATGCACAGTCATTATACACCACCAAGCATGACATTGACACTAACAGTAACAAATTTTTTTTTATTTCCTTATTTATAAGAACATTATCCGTGTTTTTATCGGACATTTAGACAGTCCCTAACTCTAGTAGGCGCGGTGCTGCCGCCGGACTCCGGTAGCGAACATCCGCCACTAATCAGAACCTGGAGCCCAGAGCGCGATAACGGCCAACTTCATACTAACTACATACTAACTCTGTACTAAGTTCATACTAACTTCACCGCGGTACAGCCTACTTGGTCACAGCTAGAAAGAAAGAAAATAAGTGATATAACTTACCAGTAGCGGACTGGGACAATAATTCAGGCCGGGAATTTGACTCCACTCCCAGGCCACCTCTGCTGCTGCAGTCACCACCACCCTATTCATGTAATCTACTGGACTGATAAACTTGTAGGCTAACCCTATTATTGTAACAGGTAGACTACCAGATGCAATATAAATGAATAAAAAATAGCCCTTAACAACTCACTAGGAATACACCATTTATACTACCAAACCAATGACAAATAGAAAATTGGCTTTTTAAAAGAGATAATAAGAGACACATGTTTGAAATATTTACATTTTATGTATTTTCAGTGCTCAAAACTCTAGTATATCAAATGCATCAGAAACACAAACACAAATAAACTTAACAAAACCTATGACAGCGTAAGTAACAGATAACAATGTTTACTCAATTATGGCATTATGTGGAACAGACCAGTAAGAGTAAACAGTAAGTAATTAGCACTACTAGTACACCAGTAGGCGTTTGAATTGGGTGATACTTAATCAAACTTGATACTTAAAAAAAAAAATCTAAATCCTTAGACTGTGGACAGGCAAAATTATCAAAAGAGATATAAAGGCTTTCACTGTCTCCTTAATCTTTCCCTGAATCCTTCTCTCTCTCACTCTGCACATCTAGTTGCTCTGCAATATAAAATAAGCGTGTTCAATAATCTGTACTTATAATTGTGCAGCCATCAGTTGTATGTCCCCAAAATCACAGTACTACTGATCTTATAAATCATAAAAAGCACATGTTGTTTAAAAAGTATAGCCTGCTGCCTGCATGTTTAGTTTTGCTTATCTTTAACTTTACCTGAAGGTCCCTGCTCTGACTCAAACGCTGAACTGTCCACCACCTCTAGCTCAACAGCAGGAGCATTTACAGCACTAGTGCTACTGCTGCTTCCTTCATCACCTTTTCAGACGAAACGAGACTTGACACAGCACAGCAGCACTTACATATCGTTGCTCGTTTGTTGGTTTAGTTTTATCGATTGTGATAATCTAAGTGATTTGGATGAAAGTGTTCGTCTGCCAAATTATTATAAATATAATGTAAATGTAATCTTGACCGACCTGTTCCCTTACTGGCGAACATGGCTGGGATTTTGCAGCAGCTTGCTGCGTCTGCGGCCAGGGCTTTTTTCCTTTTTTTTTTTTTTACGCTGACTCTCTGCTCCTCCTTTGCGTTTACGCTCCATTTTTTGAACGATTTAGTCAGATATTAGGCAGTGCGTCGCTGACGTTGGGTCATGTGATGTGGGAGTGTAATTTTCCCTCCTGATCTTCTAATCTTCCCCTCCCTTTCCATTGCCAGATTCGTAGATTGAGAGATCCGTTAATTAATTCGTAGTTATACACCAGCCTATCACATGCCAGGCTGATCGTCTGCACAGCGGCAGCCGGCAGGCCAGAACGACCGTCAGGCCACCGGGAAATGTCCCGGTGCTCCCGATGGCCAGTCCGCCCCTGTAACTTACCTTCAGTGGACACGGTGGAAATATAATAATACACTCCGTAAGCCGCGGCTGCAGTTCCTGCCGCACACAGCAGAGAGCGCAGTGCTGCACCGTCTGTTAAAGACATCACCGTCTTCTCACCGAGGAATTAAACACCTCCGTCTGGCGAAGTTTCGAGAAGCAAATAAAGCCCAGGCTTCTACCGGCGCATTTTTTTTTCCTACGCAGCGTCAACTATGACGTAACAGTGGAGAGGTGAACGTAAAATATGGAGTATAACAGAGCCAAAATCCCCCAAAGCAAACTAGCATGCTGAATTACATGAACTGAAAAAAACTTTGTGCAATAAACATTTACAATACTTACAATTTATTGTGGTTGTAAATATCCCGAATGAATCCCAGATATCCAGCAGCAATAGACAGTACATAAAATAAAATAAAAATATTGCAACAATGTTTTTTTTTTTTTTTTAAGTTCATGTAGTTCAACATGCTATTCATTTTATTAACAGGATTACTACTTTACTGTATTTAGGTAAAAAGCAAAGATGGGTCTCTTCTAATAACTCAGAGGAAGTCAGTTTTTATCCTAATTAAATGCTATTAACAGGCGCTACATTGAATTTTAAAATAATTATATGACAGCTTCAAGAAAAAAAAAACATAATGTAAATACATCTTTTAAGGTCTAACCATATTGACAAAAATTCTGTAACGCACTAAAATGGTTGTCATTTGTTACAAAAATGTACCAACATTTTTTGCAGCTGTGCAACAGCTTTTTTCCACAAGCCATCCGTCTCCTCAACAAAAAGGGACTGGACTGATAAACACACACACACACACACACACACAGACACACTAACACAAACATTATCACACAGCTTAACTCAACTACCTCATAATATTGGGACTGGACTGACTAATCAACACAAGTGCAGACACACTGACCTACACCACTAAATTATCGTACACACCAACCTGTAAATGCTTCACTGTTTATCTTTTGCACAATGATCATTACTGGACTAATTTTTGCACTAACTCCTCAAACTTGCTGCTGTTTTTAAAGAATGTTTACGTTTACCCACTACCTCAAAACCATATTTTTTATGTTCTGTTATGTCGTGGTTGCGCACTGTCACTTTGTTGTTGCTCTTGTTTGCACATTTGCACGTGCACTTTATGTTGTCTGTAAAAATAGTTATACTTAGCTAGTTAGTTTTTGTTAATTTATGTTGTAATTTATGTTAGGTCTCTCTGTCCTGTCTCTGCTAGCCAGTTAACTAGGCCTCTTGGTTAGCTAGTTTAGTGTCTATGTTTATTTATGTTGTAAATTTATGTTGTATGTAGCACCTTGGTCCTGGAGGAACGTTGTTTCGTTTCACTGTGTATTAACTGTATATGGTTGTAATGACAATAAAGCCTACTTGAACTTGAACTTGAACTTGAACAACTGGAAGGTTGTTCCAAAACAGGGCTTGATGACACACACACCTCATTGTTTAACACTATACAGTATATTACTTTTTAAGTTTTTTATTATTATTAAAATCATGTTACTGTACTAAAGCTCCAGCTTTAATTCTCTTTTACAAAGTGTGCAACAAAGTGCTGAAGGTTTATCCAACTTACTGTATAGAGTGTATGACAGGTGTTACCCTGCACACACACAAAAATCATACAGTTACTGCCACCTACTGGTCAACTTGAGTTTGCACGTCGCGTTTAGCACTGTTTAGAGCAGTGGTTCTCAAACATTTTTTGTCATTCCCCACCTAAGGCGGTGGGCGAATTTTCAAGCCCCACTTGTCAACAAAAAGGATAACGTAAACGGCCAAGTTTAATATTTATTGAAATATTAATTTCTAAACCAAAAAGATCAAATAACACCAAGTTCAAAACAGATGAAAATACACATGCAATTGTTATAAAAGACTTACTTTGTCACTTATCTAGAGCTTTCTTTCAAAGAAGTCGAGTGGCTTATTAACGTGACTGGGGTGTGTTGTCTCTATGCTCTTCCTACTTTGTTGGGTCTTATGCTGTCTGCTGCCAGCGGTTTAAGACACAAAACACACACAGGTCTCTCCTCTGCCCCCACCATCCCCACCATGAATCCAAATGCAACATACAGTGGGCTTCATCATGTTTCCCTTTCGGCTGGCTTTTTGGTTTGTTTAGGCTGATGATGCTGAATCGCCTGCTTTTTTTGTGGTCCATGTAACAAATGTATCCATTGACGTTATTATGCTCGCTACATACAGTACGCTACTGACCCGGTGTTATGGTCTAAAATGCCCCCTGCCACGGATTGCCCCCCTCCACATAATCTCTTTCAAATAATATATTGGAACATAAATTCAGAGGTTTATGGTTTACAAATTACGAATTATAACAAACGAATTTAATGATAAAATAAGCAAAATAAAAAAAAATTGTATAGGGGAAAATATATAAACTATATATATTTTTTCATATGCAACATGTATATTTTTATATTGCTTATTTCATTAAAAAAATCGTTTCCTATAATTTTTCACCACAAACAACATTTATTTAGTGTAATTTGTGATAAATAATTTGTTATTTGTACATTGACAAACCCCTGCAAAATAAATGTGCCATAAAATAATCATTTTGGGGATTTGTATTAATCGTCTCGACGGCTGTCACGTGCCTAGGGTTAATTATAATAGTAATAATATATTTGATAATAATAAACCTTTGAATGTATGTCCTAATATAATATTTGATAAAGATTATGTAGGGGGGCATTCCGTGGCAGGGGGCATTTTAGCGCATAACACCGGTTTGTGTCCGCGGTAAAGTTAGTTTTATATTCACATCTCCGAATTCAATAGCTGCGTAAATAAACCCGCGAATAAGATACCCAGATATATTTCCTCTCTACATTGTCTTTAAGCTACATCCGCCTTAAATTATACATGTTTAAAAGCATAAACACCATTATTCTCTACGGCGCAACGAATGATTTAGGGATCATCGCAAAATGCCGCACACCAACAAAAAGCGTAGAACGATATTGATCTTCCCTTCTGTTCTTTGTTGCCACACTGAAAACTAGAAATGCCAGACTAGTACTGCCTGATAAAATATTAATTTTTAACAAAAATACAGAAACATCAGCATACACATTGAAATAAATGCAATTACATATATAATACCGAATGTTTCCTTATATATTGTTCCTCTGCAATTAACATGCCGACGTTAAACCGTTATTGTTGCACTGTGGTTCCACTTTTTATCTGATGTTATTTTAATTTACTTGTATTAATGATCCATTTCTTTGCGTGTGATTGTTTAGTTTCGAGTGTCCGATCTTTATTGTCAATAAAGAAAAGCATAAATTAGAATAGGTACTTTCCTATTATTTTCCACTGATTCCCTCCCGTTCATTGCGCCCCACCTGTCATGTCTGTATTCCCCACTAGTGGGGCGCCCCACACTTTGAGAACCACTGGTTTAGAGTAAGATACAACATGGTGAAAAAGTCTTTTCCTGATTTTTTTTTTTGCATATTTGTCACACTAAAATGATTCAGATCATCAAAGTCATTTTAATCTTCTTTTTTTAAATAGTAAATACAAAACAGTTTTTAAATTATGTTTTTGTTTATTAAGGGGAAAAGGCTGTCAAAATTTGCATAACTAATTTTTTAATTGACAGCAAGGTCAAATATTTAAGGCCATTAATTGTCTGGGTGTCATGTGGTCAAATGTGTAGCGCACACGCACACACAGACACATATTCTCCCTGATGGCAATAAAAATTGCTACTTTGGCTAGATTTGAAACGTTTTAGAGCATAAAAATATTCAATATTGGGGACTGTCAAGTAAATGTGCAGTCAGATTTGTTTTCAGGGAAGAAAAGAAGTCGTTATGCTGTTCAAGTTGTTATGCTGGATAAGGACACATACTGTACGCTGAGCTTAGTGAACTATTGACCGAACTGTGCATAGGTCTTTTACTATTAAAATACTTTTCTTTCTTTCTATTATTCATGACCATTCACACCTTTTCACACATGGCCTTTCTAAACAAAAAGAGTCTTTAAACATTTTAATGAAGATATTGTTTTCTGTGAATGAGTGAGCAGGATGATTATCACATAATTTTAAAGTAAAAACTCTAGACCACATGATCCAGTTCACAAAAGTCCTTTACACAAATGTTATGAATGTGGTTTGTGACCTTATTTGAGTGACTTGTTTTCTTTGTTGTTGTTTTCAAAAAAACATGCATAACTGTTATTTTCTCCAAATTACAATTCTTTAGGGCTTCAAAACTCCTGCAGACCTTAAGGGTATTAATAAATTTGTATGCTAAGGGTCTACTGTATTTTTGTAACAGGATTACCCAAAAAGAGTATCATTGAGTATCATGTGGCACACATGTGCTTCTTGTTTTGAGAAGGACCTTTTTTTGGGGCGATTTATTCCAGATTTTCTCCCTGATTTATTTGTGTCCAATTCCTTCCTGTCATTAGGGGGCGCCCACATTAAGCTACTACTACCACTCAGTTGGGAGGGCTGAAGACTATCACGTGTTTCCTCCAAACCATGTGATGCCAGCCATCCACATCTTTTCGAACTCGCTCCGTTGGGGGCAGCGTAACACACTCGGAGGACAGTGCTATCCGCTCCTTCCACTTGCATGAGCTCACAGATGCCCCTGATTGATTGTAGAGTCCTGATTAATGTGTTAGCACCAAGTACCTTTTATCCCTCCCCTCTGAGAGAGCTCGGCCAATTAGTTCTCTCTAGACCTCCGGCTGCGAGAGGTTACAGCATCACCTGGGAATCGAGCCAGCGATCTCCAGATAATAGGGCAAGCACTTTACCACTGCTCCACTCGGAGGCCCTGTTTTGATAAGAAGCTTGATCACAACTGAGACAATGGTTCTTTTCTCTCTCGCGTGTTGCGGAATTGTGGGTAATCGTCTCCCATGCTTGGTCACAGTGCACGCGTGTACTGTTTACTATAACACTGTGACCATGTATGTGCGCTTAAAGCATCCTTTTTTTGTGTTTGTATGTGGTTGTTTACTGAATAGAGTAACACACTCGCATACTTGTGTGAGGGTGAGTCTCTATTTACCTCCGATATAAGTATTATTTCTAAACCAACTTAGCCATTAATTCCTTTCTATCACATGGGATGCCAATATGGGAATAGTTCAGAGTGTGCCACCTGTAGGATTAGAAAGAAACAGCAATTTTTACTTCCTCAAAACTTGAGCGTGCATGTGTTAAGTGGCTGTGAGCGCATGTTGACGAGCACTTGCATTGTTAGTGTGTAAGCGATTTGTTCAATGACTCAATGACTCTTCTACTCCGAGTTGTTCGTTCTTTTGTCAAGTGACTCCCATTGACGCTATGCAGTTCAGTACACAGGAAAAATAATTGAGTGGCTCTTTTTCAATTTGTCTTCAAGTCCCAAGTTGTTCGTTCCTTTGTCATGTGACTCCCATATACGATATGCAGTGCAATAGATTTAAAAGATTGAACGAGTCAGACTGGAAGATATGAGATATGAGCTCCCCAGTGAAAAAAAATACACTTTAGTGTATTACAAGTATATTGAAATCCTCGATAGTACATTGCAAATATACTAAAAAAAAAGTACCATCAGTTACTATATAAAAAGTATACTAACATCATGCTTTTACCAAATTTTGGAATTATACTTTAAATATACTTAAAAATAATTGTATTATGGTACACTTTCCAAAAATATATTATTGGAAAATATACATTAAGTAAAAGGTTTGTTTAATTTCCAATTACTTATTTAAACTTGTTTTTCAATGTATTTTTGGCATATTTTTCAATTACTTATTTAAACTTGTTTTTCCATGTATTTTTGGTATATTTTTAAATAATATGCTTGAAATAATCATTGTACAAATGTACAGAAAGTATACATTAGAATACAATTTTTTAATATAGGTCGTTTTTGCACGCTGAAGCTCCCTCTCCCACGCTCGCCCTCAAACTCGTTTTTGCGCGCTGAGAATCACTTTTGCACGTTCAAGATAATTTCTGTGTTTAAACTTTCTTCTATGTGCTCACTGTCATAAAGCCGCACTTGCACGAGCTGCAGCAGTGTTATAGCCCTTCAACTATTCCAGCCAACCAGAAACTAGAATAAGCGCGACACCAGCCAATCAGAAGCGGGAGGCAGATTCGGACTGTCTGATTGGCTCCCCAGGCCTTCGCTTCTAGTTTGAATTAACGGCTGGAAGCTGCATCGTTGCGTGCGTTCGTTGGTATCGTTATTATTTTATTTTCATCGACATAAGGTAAATTTAATGGTTTTTGTTAGGTAATTTGTAATTAAGTACATACTTTAAGCTATAGAATGTATTGTCTAATGTGTTATTACTAAATCTTATGTACTTTGCTTGTGGTATAATGGCTCCGTAGCTCTCGGCCTGTTTTTAGTCTCTGTGTAACAGCTAGAATCAACACACCAGGTTTAAACTAATACTGTACCTGTATACTCTAATACTAATGTCTGTCTGTGCTCACACAACAGTTTAAATTTTAGTTTGTGTGTTTGTAAGACAACCTGACTTTTGTTGACCACAAATAAACTATAGGACAGTTTTTTGTTACCTTGTGCAAATTAAATCTGTTGAACTCATGAATAAAATCTGCCTCATAATTACTGTACTAATGTAATGTGTTTCAAAAACATGTTATAGTGTAGAAAATACATTTAGCATTTGTAAATGATCCTAAACACCTTTAGTGTACTGTTAGTACATTTGCAATACTGTAGTATAGAAGGTTGTGTGTAATGTATTATACAATAAAGTATATTTGCATTACCCACAAAGTGTACTTTTTTAGTATTTGTAATTGACCAAAAGTATAACAGCATGCTACTGCTGCAATAAGAATATACTCATAGTATATTAATTATGTGTTTGTAACACAGTAAAAATAGCTGTAATGTACTTATAATACATTAAATATATAGTTACATACTTACATTTCATTAATTGCTGTCTGTACTGTAGGTATATACGTTAGTACACACACAGCCATATACTTTAAGCCGTGTACTAAGTATACTTAAAGTTGTTCCACTTTAGCACACAAAAGTACTGTATACTTAATACACTTAAAATTGTGCTTTTGTACAATTTAATTACAACTTAAATACACTTAGTACAAAATTAGTTGTTCCAAAATAGCAAACTTCAAGTATACGAGTTATTAGTCTGGCTGATTTAATATACTTAGCATACTTTTTTTTTTTTTTACTAGAGCTACTCATTCTGTTTATTATAATATGTCTTTAGCTGCATTGTAATATTTTCATTACTGGAACTATAGCCAAAATTTGTGTATGTAGACGTGTTGGTTTTTTTTATTGGAAATGCAACATTTTATTCTATTTCTTATCAAAAGAACAAAATGAACTAAATGACTCAATAAAATGATTCGTTCATTTTGATGAACGAGATTCAAAGAAGCGAGTCACCAAAATTATTCCTGTACACAACCTATAATATTCCGCACTGGCGACTGAACGAATCATTCCCGAGACGACTCGTTCTTCCAGAGTCACTCTTAAGATTCGTTCAAGAACGACCCATCGCTATTAAGTTATTAGTGGTGCTTGAGAAGTCCCATACCTTGGAGATTAGGCTAATTGGCGTTCCCAAATTTCCTGTAGTGTGTGAATAAGTGTGTGTATGTGTGTGTTCCCCATTGGTTGGTCATGTGTGTTGGCGGGGGGGAGGCTGGAGCCTATCCCAGGTGAATTGTGGCATGAGGCAAGATACGGTACAGTACACTCTGGACGGGGCGCCATTTAGCCTAATCTGTATGTCTTTTCACTGTGGAAGGAAACCGGAGGACCCGGAGGAAATCCACCAAGCATTGAGAGAACATGCAAACTCCACACACACAGACCCCGACAGCACTAACCACTGAGCCACACTGCCAGCTCACTTAAAACTCAGACTGATGAAATGTTTTGTGAAAGCGATAAATAAGGAAGGTGAAGGTTTTGGTTATCTGAGACAGACGTTTCCAAGAATTACTGCTGCCAAGATTAACAAAAGCATTTTCATTGGTCCACAGGTCAGATACATCATCAATGATAAGCAGTTTGAAAACCTGTTAGTCAGGCCAGAGAGCATTCAAGGATGTTTTTGAGAATTTCCTACAGAGCACTAAAACTACATTTAAACCTAGGGTCCCTTTTGTGTCAGCATTAAGTCTCAAATGTGTTTTTCCTATTTTTCTTTATCAATTTTTCAATAAATTATTATTACTATTATTAATACTAATGTTATTATTAATCACTTTATTAGTAATAAGTCATGTTAGTTATTGTTAAGACTATCATATTACTATAATATAGTACTCATCTTTATATTTCTCTAATCCTTACTTCTGCACAAATAACTTTCCCATTTTCTCACACACTAGTACCATGTTTTTCATTCATTTAGTATTTTATTTTTTATTCTATGTTAATGAAGTGAACACATAATGTATATTATAGATGCATAATATAATTTACTACACATGGTAAAGACATGGCAACTGTAGTGTGGTCTGTTCCTCCTAGATATTAGAAACACCAAAGTTGATTTGAAATTATTAATGGTCAAACATGTTGATGAGACAACTGACCTAGCTAATTTATACTGTAAATATACAGTGGGGCAAAAAAGAATTTTGTCAGCCACCAATCAGTAACACACTGCGCTGCCAGGGACTCAAATCCTGCAGTGCCAGACGTGTCCCCCTGCTTAAGCCAGTACATGTCCAGGCCCATCTGAAGTTTGCTAGAGAGCATTTGGATGATCCAAAAGAGGATTGGGAGAATGCCATATGGTCTGATGAACAGATGAAACCAAAATAGAAGTTTGTGTTTGGAGGAGAAAAAATGCTGAGTTGCATCCAAAGAACACTATACCTACTGTGAAGCATGGGGATGGAAACATCATGCTTTGATGTTTTTCTGCAAAGTGAAAAGTGTACGGTAAAGGAACCGTTTGAGTGAAAACCTTTTTTCATCAGCAAGGGCATTGAAGATGAAACGTGGCTGGGTCTTTTAGCATGACAATGATCCCGAACACATCGCCCGGGCAAAAAAAGAGTGGCTTCGTAAGGAGCATTTCAAGGTCCTGGAGTGGCCTAGCGTCTTCAGTGACCTTGAGTCTTCAGATCTCAACCCCATAGAAAATCTTTGGAGGCAGTTAAAAGTCTGTGTTGCCCAGCGACAACCCCAAAACATCACTGCTCTAGAGGAGATCTGCATGGAGGACTGGGACAAAATACCAGCAACAGTGAGTGAAAACCTTGTGAAGACTTACAGTAGATCAGTAGCTACTATTCTGGCTGTACCAGCTCTAATCTGGATCTAGAAATGAGAACTGGTTATAGACCAGAGTCTGACTTGAAGGTGTGTTGGAGATGCAGTGTGTACATACAGTACAATAAACTTATTGAGCGTTGCGTCGTTAAAAACAGCAGTCAGTTCAGTATAAAGCAGTAAAACAACCTTAAGTTTGTAAATTACATGTCCAATAGTATTGGAACAACAAGGCTTTTTTAATTTGTTTTTGTTATACACTGAAGTAATTTGGTTTGAGATAAAAAGATCAATATGAAATAATATATTGATGCAACTGGTAGGACATACAGAACCTCTGTAAGTCTAAGACTGTGTTTATACACTACACTTTTTAGTTTATACTTTAGTTCATAAATTGCATCAGTACCATAGAGCAGAGGATCACATCATCACACCATCTCCACCATCTTCACCAGCCTGGACTGCTGCCACAAGACTCAGCGGCTCCATGTGTTTATACCGTTGGTGCTGAATTCTGACCCTAACGTTGTGCGTTACTGTAGGCACTGTTAGGCACTGTACAGAGTCTGCTGAGGATTGTTGTTTTTTTATTTTTTGCCCCATATTTTTTTTTATTAATAACATATTTTAATCAAAGGTTTTATGAGACACTTTTTTAATAGTTTTTCTTTCATATATTAAATATGATAAATCTTTATTAATCCAGAGTGAAATTGCAGTTCTAAAGCAGCTCCGGAAAAAAAATCACAGACTAAAACATACACAAGTACTTAGAAAAAGGCGAGAAAAAAATTAGCAAGTACACAAAATGGTGGTTAAGATCATTATTTATATATTTATTTTATTAAAACAATTTGTAAAACAAGCCTCTCAAAATCTTTCAAAATGAAGGTCATCCAATAAAAAGGTTTTTATAGTGGTTTTTCCCCCCACAATAATTTCCAAACGTTTCAGAAAATCACGCTCATCATGTGACTAGGGATCATTACAATATTTGATGAATAAACATGAAAGAAAACAGTAACAGGTTCTGCAAACAAGAGACATAACAAGGCACCAAACACTTTTTATTCAAACCAGAGATCACACAGGACAGCAGTTTGAAACATTGTGATCACAAGGCCTTTATGCACTAATCATAAATTTACAGATATTAAAATTTGTAAACACTTCCAGGTGAATATTTTGAAACAAATTCACAGTGCATCATCATTTTGAAACAGAAATGCAACCTGTTTTGGTTTATATATTAATTTTATACTATCCCGTTTCAAAAAGCATTTATTTCTTATTTCATGTAAACAAAAATTTAAGGGTAAAAAAAAAAACCCCGAAAAACTAAGTACATCTTCGTCTGAAATCTGCCTTTAACCATTTTATCATTTTGCAAAGTGCTTTTTGTATTAAACATGCTAAATACAGTATTTTGTAGAATAATTACGTTCTGCATTATTAATGGCAACATAACAATAATAAATATGTGAAATACCGGTACTAATATAATCGTTCGAGAGAGCTGTCATGTTTCATCTCTAATAGCAGCATTGTTTAAATACCAAATAATAAATACAGCATGTACAGTATATAAGACTGATAAAATTAGAGTTCACTGATGTGCAGAGTGATTTTAAGACTAAAATGTAAATCAGTAACAAAGTAATTATCTATTTTGTTACTGTACTGTGGGAGTTGATCTGCCTCCTAAGGAAATCTCCATATGACGCCCTGTACTGGATAAGGGAGCCCTAGCCGGGACCGCGGGGGCTTGTGTGGAGCTGAAGGGAAGAGAAGGGGCAACACACCCACAACTCCAACGTTTGGTGTATGAGAACTTGTATGCTGGGTATACAGGGTAAACGATGTAAACGATGACGATTCTCGGGGCCCATGACTGAGAGGGGGCCCAGAGAAGCCCCCAATAAAATTGTGGTGCTGATAGTAAAAATTATTAACTTAAAATTATTCTATTTGCTGTTTCCTGGTGTCAAAAAATGTGTTTGTTTAGGAAACACAAACGTCCGTGAGCCCCTCTCCCCCTCTCGATTATCATAAAATGGTTCAGTCCGCCCAAATTGTATCCAGGCAACAGCTGAACTTCACTTATAGCGCCGGCAGAAGTGAAAATGCCTCAAAAATCTGGAACCCAAAAACGGAAAGAGAAAAAAATAAGACAAGTGAAAGAGGCAAAGGGTCGACAGTATGTTACCCAATGTTTCAGAAGAAAAGATGGGTTTGTAAGTAGGACTAAATTGTTAGTGGACCGCCCGTGTGACAATGATCGTAGCCTACGGTTTAAATATTTATTTACACAAATATTTAAACTAGTTTTAATGAAAATTCATGTAGTTTTAGGAAAAGTCAGGGAGCAGTAAGGCTTTGTGATTTATTTAGACAAAGTTAGTGAATATGCAAATTTCAAAACGGTCAAAATGACGCCTTTTTCGTTCTAGTGTTAAAGATAATTACCCTAAGTTTAAATGTTGCGGTTAAAATGACTGCTGGTGGCCGTTCAAGTGTTAAAAGTGCATGATAAGGGAACTCAATTTTCTCCCCAAGAAAACGCTGGAAAAAATAACAATACACAGTTTTAGTTAAACGTTCAATGCAGTCAAACGCACTTTGTGAAAATCATGCCTCGTTCCGAACAGAGTCAAATGAACCAGCAGCAGCAACTGGTCCGGCTGTCTCCCAACCCCTAACTTCAGCATCCCCTGAATCAGCCCCTGCGCTCCCACATGAAGAAGAAGGTGAGCGGCTATTAGTATTAGTTTAATGTGCAGTATTACAGAGGACAAATTACGGGTGTGGACATGGGATGGAGTTCAATTGTCTGGTTGACTTAAATATATGAAAATGATAGTCAAAATACCATAAAAGTGCATGATTTTGGGTAAATTAATATGAAAAAAGTCTCAGCTGTGTTGGGGGCCCTGTCAAGATTCTTTTCATGGGGCCCAAAATCCTTAGCAGCGCCCCGGATAGTGCGTCTGTGTACGATATCGACGGCTCCTTCCATCTTTGTCTCCATATCAGGGACATATTTGAATCTGAACAAATCTGCTCTAATATCTTCATCTTTTTTCTCTTCCAAACCTTTACTTGAGACACCGTCTCATTCTGTATCGTTCAATACAAATTCTCTTTGAATAATATAACACTTTTAACAGTGATCATTGTCACAAAGCTGCTATATAGAATCACAGACTCTTCTTCTCGTATTCTTTCCTTGAATACACTGTTGGTGTGTTTTTTTTTGTTTTCCCTGTTTTTTAGTTTTCTTTCTTTCACTTCTTCACTGAACGTTTCACGTTTGTAAGGGAAACTGAATTCGTGAATAGAATACAGCTAAACAAAATAAAACAAAAATGATAATTTAAACAGTGAAAAGCGCATCCACACTTCAGTCCAGTAGGTGGCAGTATTAGTGATGGGTCGTTCATGAACGATTCGTTCTTTTTTAACGAATCTTTAACATGACTCATATTTTTCTATTGGGCGCGCATGCGCAAAGCATCGCAAAACCTCTGTATGTCTTTTTTTTTTTTTTTTTTTTAATGAAAATATTTATTAATGGAAGAAAAATAATATATAAAAATTATAATTAAATGTTACCATATACAATAGACTACTCCATACAATTTGTCTTTTTTTTTTTTTTTATTCTTTCAAAACAGCTTACAACAGTATTTAACAGCAACATATAAGACAATACAAACAAACAAAAACAAAGAGGGGGATACATATAACAAGTATACAGCATGTACCTTACAGCTTACACATAACATTTTTTAACATTCGAGATGTTTTTATACATTTCTTGTTGCTAGTGATTGAAGTCAAAGATTCAAAAAAAATATTAAGGTCTTTACAAAAAAAAATTAAATGAGGGAGTAATAGACATTATTTTTGTCTTATGAATATGAAACTTCCCAAAGAGGATTAACACCTCTAAAGCTTTATTAACTTCCTCTGATCCAGTTTTACAATTCAAGAAAAAGATCATAGATTCCTCTATTTTAACTATCTTATAAAATACATCAAAAATCAAATTAGATATCCGTTTCCAAAAGCCTTCAGAATATATACATTTACAAAATAAGTGAGTGAGTGTTTCATCTTCTAGATTACAGAATGAACATTTAGGTGAGACATCTTTTTTAAACTTGTTGATAAAGGTATTACAGGGATAGTACCTGTGCAATATCTTAAAGTGTACTTCCTTTACCTTATTTGGGAGTAAATATTTATTGGAAGCTGACCATATTTTCTCAATGGAAGGTATGGAGAAGAATTGTTTCCTCTTTCTGAGTGCAATTGGGTAACAGCTGACACCACGAATAAGATATTTCCTAATATGTGAGTTATTACATTTAAAGTCCATGATATTAATACCTCCAATAATAAGCTTTCGGATTTGATGGTCAGCTGAATTATAACCGAGATGTATTCTCAAAAGGTAAAGCAATTTAGGGGAAATGCTTTTCACCAGCAGATTATATTCTCTACAAGTAGTTCTAATACCTGAGAAAGCAAAAAATTCCTGAAAAGTATAAACCTCACCATTCGCATTCACTAAACCAGAAAGAAATATAATACCTTTATCAAACCATTCTTTTTTAAATATACTCTTGTTTCTAGACAACACAAATTGGTTATTCCATAGTATACATGAATGTGGAGAGAAATTATGTTTAAAGGCCAATTTCCATGCTTCTAATGATTGCTTATGAAAGTTTGATAATTTTATGGGAAGTTTACTATATTTAAAGTCACAGGATAATAAAAAGGATAATCCACCACACTGTTCAAAAAATAGGTTGGGGATTTAAAACCATATAGAATTACTTTGGGACAAGCAGTGTTTAATCCAATTGATTTTAAAGATAATATTTAGAGTACTAAAATCAAGCATATTGAGCCCACCCTCAGAAAAAGGTCTAATAATAGTTTTTCTTTTCACATACTCCGTTTTGTTTTTCCAAATAAACTTAAATAAAGCCCTGTCAATATCTGAGCACATTTTAGGGTTGACATATAAGGACAGAGCAGGATATACCAGCCTCGAAATTCCCTCAGCCTTTGAGAGCAGAACACGCCCATAGATTGATAAATTCCTCTGAGACCAGCAATTAAACACAGTTTTTGCATTAAGCAAACACTTAGAAAAATTTGAATCAATTCTCTCAACAGGACATTTAGTAATTGTAATACCAAGATATCTAACTGTTTGTTTTACTTTAATACCACATACATCTGACATATCAGAATGATGAACTGTCATAATCTCAGATTTAGACTGATTAACAGAGAGGCCAGAGGCAAGCGAAAAGAGTTTTAAAGCTTGCAATATAGTAGGGACCTGCCCTTTGTCTTTTAGAAATAAGCAAGTATCGTCTGCAAGTTGACTAATTAAAATAGAGCGATCTGCAATTTTAATGCCCTCAATATTTAAACAATTTATTGTATAAAGGTTAAGGAGCTCTGCAACTAACAAAAACAAAAAGGGAGAAATAGGGCATTCTTGCCTAATTCCTCTCCCAATGACAAACCGTGGAGAAGTTCCGGAAGACAAGGATACGTTACTAGTGATATTTTTATAGAGAGTCTGCACAGTTTTCATAAAATTAGGGCCAAAACCAAAATGTCTTAAAGCCTCATACATAAAGGCATGCTCTACTGTATCAAACACCTTATAGAAATCTAAAAAAAGAATCAGCGCATCATCATTGACCAACTCAGAATAATCTAAAAGATCCAAAACAAGGCGAATATTATTTGATATGTGCCGACCCCTCATGAAGCCAGACTGTGTGATTGAGATAACTTCTTCTAAACAGGGTTTTAATCTTCTTGCATATAAAGCAGATAATAATTTATAATCAGAATTAAGCAAAGTTATAGGGCGCCAATTATCTAAGAATTTTTTATCTTTATTTGATTTGGGTATTAATGTTATAATGCCTTGCTTCATGGATTCAGCTAACTCACCACGGTCTAAACACTCTTTAAAGACATCTAAGATAAAATATTTTATATCGTTCCAAAAGGATCGATAAAATTCAAATGGTAAACCATCAGGGCCCGGACTTTTATTATGAGGAGTTTTTGTGATTAAAATATCCATCTCCTCCACAGTTATCTCACCCTCACAAGCAGTATAACTATTCTCACTTATATTTGGGATAAACTGCTCCACCTTAGAAAATAATTGCTTAGAGGAATCAGAATGAAAGTAAGAGGTATAAAGTTGCTGATAAAAGTCAGCTACAAATTTTGAAATTTTGGCCTCATCAGAAATAAGAACACCATTGATATCAAGAGTTGAAATTTTTTTCAATTCACCTCTTCTTTTTTCTAAATTGAAAAAATATGTCGAATTCCTCTCTCCAAATTCTAACCACTTTGCTCTTGATCTAACAAAAGCACCTTTAGCCTTTTCTGCATAAAGAGCATCGAGATCTTCCTTCAGTAAGTATAACTTCTCCTTGTCCCGATCACTAGGGGAGGACAAACATAAAATATTATTTATATCCTTTATAATTGCAGAGCTTCTCAACTCCTTTTCCTTAGAAAACCGTTTGCCAAACCGTATAGAGAATCTCCGACACTCATACTTAAAAAGTTCCCAATTTGCAGCAGAGCCTGTATTACCTTTAAATGTTTCAATTATGTCCTTTATACCTGAGCAATAAAGAGGGTTTTGTAAAAAAGTAGTATTTAGTTTCCAGTATCCTGGATGTCTCTTAGAACTATTTTGATTCTCTGAAATTTCAAGATCGATATAAGCATGATCTGTTAAAGGAGCATGTGAAATGGTACAAGAGTTAATAAAGGGAATAAGCCAGTCAGATATAAGCCAGAGATCTATTCTAGATTTTTGAGACAAGTCTGCTTTAAACCATGTAAATGGGGAAATATTGTTTCCATGGACGTGTCTGTAAGCATCTAACAAATCAAGGCTACTGCAGAGATCATTTATAAGTAAATTAAAATTATTGACATTGAGTCTCGGGGGGAATCTATCTAAATGCAGATCAGGGGCCTCATTGAAATCTCCTCCCATAATAACAGCTGCTGAGGGAAATTTTAATTTTAAAGAAGCCAATTTGTTAGATAACGTTTGAAAAAGAGCTTCGTTTGACTTTGAATTGTTAAAGCCATATATATTACATAAAATAAAAACAGCCTCTCTGGATTGAACTATAGCTATTATCCATCTGCCTTCTAGAGAAAAATGTGACTCAAGAATTTTGCCATTAAAGTTATAATTAAATAAAATCATAACTCCCCCAGAATGAGTAGACCCATGTGAAAATAAAACTTTACCTCCCCACTGTGATGACCAAAAAGATTCATCATTAACACTAGAATGAGTTTCCTGTAAAAAATAAACATCTCTTCTATTAGAATTACAAAATAAAAATAAGGCTTTTCGTTTAGTAAGGTCACGAATCCCCCGAACATTTAGAGAAAAACAAGAACAATTTAAACACATAGAAAGAACAAGAACAATCTGCCCTAAGGCGAAAGAGTTAACTTAGCAAAAAGGATTTAAAAAAATCTTTTTTTTAACCTTCCATAAACCAGCATCAATCTTGTATCTTGATAAATTCAAAGGAAAGAGCCTTGATAAAAGGAAAAAACCTAAAAAATCTTCTTTACCAGAAGTTTACAACACCTGTAGAGTACAGTCAGAGTCAATATTCAATCCTCCGACGAGATTAAAGGAAAACGATAACATGATTCACATATCCGCTGTAAGCTTCTTTCCATCAATAATGGCGAACGAGCCCTTGAACCCAGCTCGTTTTCCTTCTTTCCTGGCTTGACTTACAAGTGGCCACAGCTTATTCCGTGCCTCTCTCGCTCGTTGTGTCAGGTCTTCTGTGATTTTGATACCTTTCTGCCTGAGGACTTCAGAATTTTTGGAGTCCAACCAAATGCGATCCCGATGGGTACGTGACAAAAACTGCACAATAATCCGCCGTGGAAACGCGTCTGCATCTCTCTGCCCGAGTCTGTGTGCAACCTCAATTGAGGACTGAAGACCATCCCTCAACCCCGGCGAAATTCGAGAGAAAATATCCATAGCGATCAATTTTACATTTTCTCCAGCCTCCTCAGGGACATCAGCGATCTTCAAATTCCATCGTCTTTTGTATGCATCCAGTTCATCAACTTTTTCCCATAGCTGTTTGTTTTCGGCAATTACAGATGCTACTTGAGCACTCAGCTCGTTAGTTTTAACTTCCACTCTCTCCGTTTTGTCGGTAGCTGAATCAATTTTAATGGCAAGTTCAGATATCAGGGTCGAATTAGAAGTAACCGACCTTTCGATTTCCAGTAACTTCTCCATGAAGATATCTTGCTTTTTTTCCTAGCCTCTCGATCGCCTCCAGGATAGCTGCGTTCGAAGGTTCAGAAGTTTGCCGCCGCACTTTCGTAAGAGGGCTGTTGATTGGGGTATCTAAAAGTGGCATACAGTCCATGCTCGCATCGTCTTCGGGAGTAGATTTGGCATAGTCATGCACGCGTTTCACCGCATCCACCATCCTTTCAGAATTTTCTGCGTATGTTTCAAACACCAGCGTGCTTAGGAGACAACTAACGTTACACACGTTCTCTTCGACAAAAAAAAAATGGCAACCTCTGTATGTCATATACAGGAAACAGTATTGAACGATTCTCAGCAACGAGTCTTCAAGTCTCGAGTCGTTCGTTCTTTTGACACGTGACTCCCATAGACGCTATGCGGTGCAATAGATTTAAAAGAACGAACGACTCAGATTGGAAGGTAGAAGAGGTGAGCTGCTCATTCTGTTTATTATAATATGTCCTTATTTGCATTGTAATATTTTTATAACTGGAACTGTAGCCAAAATGTGTGTATGTAGACGTATTGGGGGTATTTTTATTGAAAGCGCAACATTTTAATTTATTTCTGATCAAAAGGACGAAATGACTCAAAAAAAATTCGTTCATTTTGATGAACAAGATTCAAAGAACCGAGTCACCAAAATGATTCGAACTTCCCATCACTAGTAAGACTCTCTAGCGTTGGATGTCAAACGCTTTATTCAGAAGATGAAGACGTCATACGTTGAATTCGTTTAAATAAATAAATAAATAAATAAATGAATATTGGTTTTAGAACAAGACTGCCCAAACTTGCGCATCTCACCCTATATATAAATCCTGTGATTAATAACTAACATGTTCTGATTTTTTATGTGTTTAGATTTCTGTAATCTGACTCTGGATCCCAACACAGTAACTCAAGAACTCATTCTGTCTGAGAGGAACAAAGTGGTGACTTACAGTAAGACAGTGCAGCCGTACGCTGATCATCCAGAGAGATTCGACTCCTCCTATTTGCAGGTGTTGAGTAAAGAGAGTGTGTTCATATCAGTCTCATATAAAGACATCAGCAGGAAAGGACGGGGTATTAAGTGTTTATTTGGAGGCAACAATCAGTCCTGGAGTCTGCAGTGTTCTTCTTCTTTCTCTTTCTATCACAACTTTAAGACAGATGTCAGAGCCCCATCATCCTCCAGAATAGGAGTGTATGTGGATCACAGTGCAGGTCCTTCTACAGCGTCTCTGACATGATGAAGCTCCTCCACAAAGTCCACACAGCATTCACTCAGCCTCTGTACGCTGGATCTACTGTGAGATTATGAGATCCAAAATAAAATGCTAATGATTTCTTCTTTATATGAAGCTTTCTCAAATAAAGGTTTAATATAAAGTTTTCATTACTACTGTTCTCTTCTTTCTTCTGCCCTTTTGTTCATTTGGATGTTGGGCCATCATTTTGGATTTAATTGTGACTTTTAGAAATGAAAATACATGTTAAAACATTATTGTGTATGGTTTAATCGAATGTAAGGTAATATTAAAATATTAAATCCTTTATGTTTGACCTTCAGCACTAAAATGTTTTTTGTACATTATGGTCTCAGTAGGTTATGGTAATAAATTACATTACACATAATCACAAAGTGTTCAGGTTTTATTCAATGAACTGCACTTTAAAAAATAAAACTGTGCTGTACTCAATTGTTTCAAACTTTAATAACTTCATATAAAATCATATAAATATACTTCATGAATTGTGTAAAATTCAGTAAAAAAAAAAAGTAAACCTGAATAACTGCATTTAGTACAATGATTTATAAAATTGAGTAAAAGTAATAAAAATCACAAGTTAATGCAATTAAAAAAACTTAAGAAGCTCTGCCTCCACATTTGGAACTAAATAAATGTTTTATTGGCTAAAATTTGTGTCTGTTTACTAAATTAGTGCCACTTCAAAGTTTACTAAACTGTACTCCTCCTCCTCCTTATTGTGGTGTTTTATAAACCATATTTGTCCTCATCAGGCAATGTGTTTTTAGTTTTCATGCACTTTTAGTAAAACTACAGAAAAACAACTGTCAGTTCAAAACATTCTAAATGACTAATTCTGTCTAAAACTAAACTTTTTGGGGGTCTTGTTTAACCAATACAAAGTAAATAGTATTCCAAAAATATTAAAATTACATTAAACATTTTATGAACAGCTTTTGGTAGTACTATTTTTTTAAATAATTGTAATTTGATTTTGATTAGGGGTTTAATACGGTTAAGGCTAGAAGGAATACAGCTCAAGCTCTATTAGGCATGCGCACATCAATCTAACGTTTTTTTCTCTCACTGTACAACAATAAAACTTTTTGTATTACAGAAAGGATTAGGTTTAGATGTGAAAAACGATCCAATAGGTATAACAATTAATTTCATTGTTAGTTTCCGGTCGGAGCTATATATCCCTTCTAGCCACGACCATGACTCAAACGCGCGAGGATGACATCAGTAACCCGTGGCAACGCAGTAGAATGTTTAGAAAGGAATATTTGTAATATCGATATTTTACAGGAAAAGAATGGAATTTTAATATAGAGGACTATGTTGGCTGCATTACTTAAACGCATTAGAAAGAACAATAGCGTTTAATATTAAGCTTTGTGTGAAACAGGCAACTTGCGCAACCAATTATAAAGACCTTTCGGCACGCCCCAACCTTTCGACACGCCCCTACCTTTGGACACGCCTATTACTCCTATCTGCAGCCACCCCTGTCTCATTTTATTAGTGAAAGGCCTGTCAACAGTTCAGTACACTAGTTGGCGGTATGACTTAGGCGTTTGATGTGAACTGCTTCAATCTGAAAATGAAGAAGGAATTGTATATACAGTGGAACCTCGGATTACGAGCATAATTCGTTCTGGAAGTGGGCTCGTATTCCAAAACACTCGTAAACCAAATTTTATTTTCCCATAATAAATAATGGAAACTTAAATTATTCGTTCTACAGCCCAAAAATTAAATACATAAAAATTATTAATACAAAATATAAAGTAAAAATAAAACAAATTAACCTGCATTTTACCTTTAAAAAAAAAGTAAAAAATAAATCCCGACAGATAAGTGTTTCCTGTTTGTGCGTGCAGGCGCTGTGTGTGTGTGAGTGTGTGTATGTGTGTGTGTGTGTGTCATGAACGGGGTGTTGTGGCAGGTGTTGAACGCTGTGGGCGGAAGGAGCAGGCATAGAGGCAGAGGGGTGGTGTAACCAAAAAAGAGTCTTTTTAATAATGAGTAAACACAAAGTATAAATAAAGATACAAACAAAGGAACAAACTCAAACCATACTTAACTTTGTGCTAACAGGGGCTCTCTGGCAAGACACAGACAGGGGAGTCACAAAACACGTCCTGTGGCGAGACACAGGCAGGAGGAGACACAAAACACGTCCTGTGGCGAGACACAGGCAGGAGGAGACACAAAACACGTCCTGTGGCGAGACACAGGCAGGAGGAGACACAAAACACGTCCTGTGGCAAGACACAGGCAGGGGGTTACACGAAACACGTCCTGTGGCGAGACACAGGCAGGGGGACAAACACATAACTGGACACAAACGAGGCGTGGAGCTGAAACTGGACACTAGAGAAGAACGGAAGACACTAGAGAAGAACGGGAGACACATAAAGACTAGAGACAAGAGAGGGACGGGACGAGGGCTAAAGACATGGCAATCAGCTAGGCATGGCTTTTAGCTAAACATGGCTAAGCAGTGCTTAACCATGGCAGTTAGCTACACATACACCTAGCTAAGCATGTCTTTAGCCCCAACATGCACTAAGCTACACTTACCTAATAGCTTAACACACACTAGGGAATGGGTCACAGAAACACAGACAAGGGATACCCAGTGGCTAGGCGAGGCAGCCCTCCAAGACTAAGCGAGGCGGCACTCACAAGCTAGTCGTTACTCCCCAGCCAGGAGGGACAGCACTCTAAAACTAGGCGCACTGGGACAATAGGGGGAGAGGAAACACAGGACAAGGGATACCCAGTGGCTAGGCCAGGCGACACGCAAAGGCTAGGCCAGGCGACACGCAAAGGCTAGGCCAGGCGACACGCAAAGGCTAGGCCAGGCGACACGCAAAGGCTAGGCCAGGGGACACGCAAAGGCTAGGCCAGGGGACACGCAAAGGCTAGGCCAGGGGACACGCAAAGGCTAGGCCAGGGGACACGCAAAGGCTAGGCTCACTGGGCAACTAGGGAGGTAGGAAACACAGGACAGCTAGAGACACAGAGGGGCTATGGCTAGAAGCATGCTAGTACCGTAACTGTACTATAACTCAACATAGAATTTAGCTAATCATGCTCCTAGCCACACACACACCTAACTACTTACCTGCTCTAGCTAACCACAAGAACACAGGAGGACAGGACTGAATCAGCTCCACAAACACAAACACACAAAACATACACAGAGACATTGCCAATAAGAGAGCCCAAGTCAACACAACTAAAATCAAAGTACAAATTAAACAGATAACAAAACAAACCAAAATGCCCACATAACTGACAGTGGTATTACCAAAAATGCTCGACCCAGTTTCCCAGTCTAAACAGCTATTTATAGATTGATTGATGGCTACCTCGGTTCAGGTGTGCACTGCATCACCTGACCGAGGTGCCTGCTGGGAAACTGAGTCGGCCAACAAAAACTACAAAATAAAAACAGTGACCTCTAGTGGAGGACCCTTACAGTACCCCCCCCCCCCTAAACCGCTCCTCCGGAGCGCTATTGGTGGTCCCAAGGCACTTCCCTGGTGTCCCTTCACCCGACCCCGACGGGCTAGCTCCCGTAGTCAACTGTGTGGCGGAGGCAGCACCGGATCGCTGTTGTAGGCCGGGCGGAGGGGGCAGCACTGTATTGCTCTGAGACGTAGAGCCCCTGAAGACAGTGCTGTGTTGTCCCCCAATCCGGGCGGCCGATGCAGTACTGGCTTTTCCTCCGCCGTGCAGCGGTGGGTGCCCGACATCGAAGCCGGGTGCTGGACGCTGTGCCGGGGTGTCGCTCCGAAGGCGGTGAGCCTTGAATAAGGGCTACTGGACGAAGGTGGGGGCCTCCACATGAGGCCTGCTGGTGTTGCTGGGACCTCCTCGAGGCGCTCGGCGGCTGCTGCTGCTGGGACCTCCTCGAGGCGCTCGGCGGCTGCTGCTGCAGAGGTGGCCTCCACGTGAGGCGCGAAGGGTGCTGCAGCGGTGGCCTCCCCGTGAGGCGCGAAGGGTGCTGCAGCGGTGGCCTCCCCGTGAGGCGCGAAGGGTGCTGCAGCGGTGGCCTCCCCGTGAGGCTCGAAGCGTGCTGCAGCGGTGGCCTCCCCGTGAGGCTCGAAGCGTGCTGCAGCGGTGGCCTCCCCGTGAGGCTCGAAGCGTGCTGCAGCGGTGGCCTCCCCGTGAGGCTCGAAGCGTGCTGCAGCGGTGGCCTCCCCGTGAGGCTCGAAGCGTGCTGCAGCGGTGGCCTCCCCGTGAGGCTCGAAGCGTGCTGCAGCGGTGGCCTCCCCGTGAGGCTCGAAGCGTGCTGCAGCGGTGGCCTCCCCGTGAGGCTCGAAGCGTGCTGCAGCGGTGGCCTCTCCGTGAGGCTCGAAGCGTGCTGCAGCGGTGGCCTCCCCGTGAGGCTCGAAGCGTGCTGCAGCGGTGGCCTCCCCGTGAGGCTCGAAGCGTGCTGCAGCGGTGGCCTCCCCGTGAGGCTCGAAGCGTGCTGCAGCGGTGGCCTCCCCGTGAGGCTCGAAGCGTGCTGCAGCGGTGGCCTCCCCGTGAGGCTCGAAGCGTGCTGCAGCTTTTAAGTCCCAGCCCCCTCTGCTATGCCTTGGTGGGTCGAGCATTCTGTCATGAACGGGGTGTTGTGGCAGGTGTTGAACGCCGTGGGCGGAAGGAGCAGGCATAGAGGCAGAGGGGTGGTGTAACCAAAAAAGAGTCTTTTTAATAATGAGTAAACACAAAGTATAAATAAAGATACAAACAAAGGAACAAACTCAAACCATACTTAACTTTGTGCTAACAGGGGCTCTCTGGCAAGACACAGACAGGGGAGCCATAAAACACGTCCTGTGGCGAGACACAGGCAGGAGGAGACACAAAACACGTCCTGTGGCGAGACACAGGCAGGGGGACAAACACATAACTGGACACAAACGAGGCGTGGAGCTGAAACTGGACACTAGAGAAGGACGGAAGACACTAGAGAAGAACGGGAGACACGTAAAGACTAGAGACAAGAGAGGGACGGGACGAGGGCTAAAGACATGGCAATCAGCTAGGCATGGCTTTTAGCTAAACATGGCTAAGCAGTGCTTAACCATGGCAGTTAGCTACACATACACCTAGCTAAGCATGTCTTTAGCCCCAACATGCACTAAGCTACACTTACCTAATAGCTTAACACACACTAGGGAATGGGTCACAGAAACACCGACAAGGGATACCCAGTGGCTAGGCGAGGCAGCCCTCCAAGACTAAGCGAGGCGGCACTCACAAGCTAGTCGTTACTCCCCAGCCAGGAGGGACAGCACTCTAAAACTAGGCGCACTGGGACAATAGGGGGAGAGGAAACACAGGACAAGGGATACCCAGTGGCTAGGCCAGGCGACACGCAAAGGCCAGGCCAGGCGACACGCAAAGGCCAGGCCAGGCGACACGCAAAGGCCAGGCCAGGCGACACGCAAAGGCCAGGCCAGGCGACACGCAAAGGCCAGGCCAGGCGACACGCAAAGGCCAGGCCAGGCGACACGCAAAGGCCAGGCCAGGCGACACGCAAAGGCCAGGCCAGGCGACACGCAAAGGCCAGGCCAGGCGACACGCAAAGGCCAGGCCAGGCGACACGCAAAGGCCAGGCCAGGGGACACTCAAAGGCCAGGCCAGGGGACACTCAAAGGCCAGGCCAGGGGACACTCAAAGGCCAGGCCAGGGGACACTCAAAGGCCAGGCCAGGGGACACTCAAAGGCCAGGCTCACTGGGCAACTAGGGAGGTAGGAAACACAGGACAGCTAGAGACACAGAGGGGCTATGGCTAGAAGCATGCTAGTACCGTAACTGTACTATAACTCAACATAGAATTTAGCTAATCATGCTCCTAGCCACACACACACCTAACTACTTACCTGCTCTAGGTAACCACAAGAACACAGGAGGACAGGACTGAATCAGCTCCACAAACACAAACACACAAAACATACACAGAGACATTGCCAATAAGAGAGCCCAAGTCAACACAACTAAAATCAAAGTACAAATTAAACAGATAACAAAACAAACCAAAATGCCCACATAACTGACAGTGGTATTACCAAAAATGCTCGACCCAGTTTCCCAGTCTAAACAGCTATTTATAGATTGATTGATGGCTACCTCGGTTCAGGTGTGCACTGCATCACCTGACCGAGGTGCCTGCTGGGAAACTGAGTCGGCCAACAAAAACTACAAAATAAAAACAGTGACCTCTAGTGGAGGACCCTTACAGTGTGAGGCTGAAGTAAGTGAAGACTCTTCCTTTCAGCCCCTCCTGTCTCCCCCTTCTCATCTTACACAGTAAAAATTTCTCCTTTCGTCTGAATTAAACACACACACACACATTAACGGAAAGACTGTTGTTTTCTTCAAAATTATTAAAGCGTCTCCGCTTTATTTTAATGTTGCGACAGTGTAACAGCCCGTTAATTCATGCTCGTGTAATGATGAGATGGACAAACTGCTCGATGTCCGTTCTTTTATTTACCGCATTGTCGGGCTATAGTACAAACTTTCGGGTGGATCCTGCACTGAAATCCAACTGAAAAAACTACTGAAGAACAAAACTCAGGCTCTATATCCAGCTTACATCTCGCATTCGCGTTCAAACACACCGGACTGCATTACCCACAATGCATTTACCCACAATGCATCTCCCGCACTGGACTACACTTTCGTAAACATTCCTGTTCCTGAACAGCGGTCATAAATCAACGTCTCTCTCCCGCTACACTGTTTAATCTGAAATTAGCAATAAACATCGCTAATGACACTCGTGTGAGCGCAAACTAACAGAATCACTGCTGTAAAGTAAAACAAACAAACAAATGAACCAGCACCTTACCCCTGAAAAGATTTGCGACAGAGCTGCGTTTATTCGGAGTGTGTGTCTCTCTCTCGCGCGCGCGTGTGTGTTTGTGCCGGTGGTGTGTGAATCCCCCTTCAGAAACAGTATCAAATAACGCTCACAAACAGGCACAGACACACACACACACACACACACACACACACACAAGGCGATGAGGAAGAAAATGGATTTTTAACCTCTGTATTAAGAATTTCTTTTGCTTTAATCATGTGATAACTATAGTAAATGCACATTATGTTAAATGTTTTGATAAGATTGCTAAGTCTGCTTAGTGTGATATACAGTACATTGTATACATGTCATGTTGATGTGATTCTGAAAATGGTTGTTGACTGCTTACTTGTGCTTACTCAAGGAAAGGGTGTTCTGTGCCTTTAAATAGTGCTCCCTGTTAATCGGCATACCTGTGTCATGACGTCATCGCATGCCTCAGTAGGTGGCGCGCATGTGCTGTGCTTCATTCGTGTAAAATACAGCGTTGAGGAAGCCATCACTGCTGCGCATGTCTTTAATTAATTTTCTTAATTAAATCTTCTGTTCAGGTATTTGCAATAATTAAATGCACAAAACACACTTCCATTAGGTACACTGTTCATATTCATACACTGTTCAAGTGATATTGCTGAGTTCTGTGTTTAAAGTAGTGTTTAAAGTAGTTAATTGAACTAAATTGATGGTGTGCCATGAGGTCGGCATGCTAAGCACACGAATAGCATGGGTGCTTCGTGACTAGCACGATAGCCTGATAGTTATGAAAAACGGCTAATGTGCTAATGTTATTTAAGAATTGTTGATGTTAAGTTATGGTTTAGCTTGCCCTTGACCAATTTGGGTAACTTAACTCCATTTCTCTGGTCCATTATATCTGGTCACTGGGATTTAAGCATTGCAAATGTTAATCATTTAAGTGTGCCTTTGTTGTGTTGAATGTGCTGAATGCAATGGACTGCGCAAGTGTTTTGATATGAGTGTATGGCTAATATGGTAATTGTATAGTTGCATTATTAAGGTCATACAGTTGTGTCATTGTTGAGTGAAGATTATATATGCATATATTTATATAAGACTATATATTTTCTCCGTGTGCATATGTATTTTGAAAATGATTCTGATTCTGCTTGTCAAAGTCTAATGTTTGGGTGTCAACTGTGAATGACGTTTTTTTTCTGTTTAGTATGCTAATAGTGTGGAAGATGCTGAATTTCATAATTTCATGTTTCTTCTAGAGTAATCTAAATTATGTAGAATCTCATGTTGATAGCCAGTTACTACTGTAACCATTAATGTGTAGAGCTGTCATAGTTTCATTTTTTTATTGATTCGTGTAAAATACAGCGTTGAGGAAGCCATCACTGCTGCGCATGTCTTTAATTAATTTTCTTAATTAAATCTTCTGTTCAGGAGTGTTACAAATTTGGAGGCACCGCTGGGATAGATGTCGGACGGTCATTCCTCCTAATTGTCAGGAACCGCCCATTGACATTCACCCTTTTAACTAACCAGACGTGGAGCGGAGCAGTTGAGTGGAGTGACAAGGCACAGCTGATTGAGAGGAGCGTGCACTTGAGGTACAGCGACCACCAGAGGCAGCTGAGCTCAATCAGATAAGTCAAAGTTCATATCTAACACTGTGAGACGTGATAGTAGAGATGGATGCCTTAAGCAGCTTACAGGAAGAAATTGGTGAGAGACTGTGTATGTTACCAAGGACAAAATTAATTCAATTAAGTGAGTTCCTAGAAATTTATACGGAAGATATAGGCAATGTCACACGCCTGTCTTTAGTCAGTCTTCTCAGTAATCATCTGCTACGGAGGGAGCTAGAGGAGCTTGAGGATGGGGGCATGGCTGAGCTACTAAGTATAAATGAGAAATTAAGTGAAATGATGATAATTGATGTGCATGAAAGTGAAGCAAGTCCAAATTTAGGACGAACAGGGGAAAATGTGGTACCAAAGCAAATGAGAGAAATTAAGGACACAACTAACCTACCTGCTGCTGTGCAATCAAATTCGGCTGTTTTAGAGAACACACAAGTAAGACTGGCATCAGCGGATGGTGTGGCAGCTAACTCTTTGCTTCCAGCACGGGGACCAATGGTGTCGACCATATGGCACAGAGACTTCAAAATTTCAGGTTTCATTGGGGAGCCTGGCCAAAAAGACAGATTAACCTTTTCCAGTCTGGCCCGTCAAATTGAAAGTGGACTTAATAAGGGCTATCCAGAGCAAGAGATAGTTGATTCTGTTATTCGTGCCATTACGCCAGGCCTTCAATTACGTAGCTACTTGGAAGGAAAGACAGATTTGACCCTACCGATGTTGAGGCGAATACTCCGTTCCCATTACCAAGAAAAGAATGCTACGGAGTTGTACAAGCAGTTGACTGCAGAATCACAACGTGCAAAAGAAACACCTCAAACTTTTCTCATACGTGTGCTTGACTTGAGGCAAAAAATTCTCTTTGCTTCACAAGAAGATGAGTCGGGGTTAAAATATGATCCAGCTCTAGTGCAAAACATGTTCCTGCACACTGTGTTAACAGGTTTACAGAATGACCGTATCCAGAGCGATCTCCAACCGTACTTGGCAGGCACTACAGTTACAGACGAAACACTGTTGGAAAAGTTGAATGTAGCATGCTCCCACGAGGCAGAGAGACAGAGTAAACGGAAGGGCGACAGAAATGCTGCTGTCAATGTCACTCAGTTAAGTGAACCAATCCAGTCAAAGAGTAAACAGAAACAGCCAAAGATTGATTTGATGTCACAGTTGAAAAGTTTAAGTGAAGAAATTATGCAGATTAAAGAATCAATACAGCAAGGTCCAGTTTCACCACAACAGTGCTGTGTTGTCAACAGTGATGTTTCAGCTTTAAGAACCGCCCATCAGTCCATCTTAGAGGAGAATCAGGGACCACAAAATCAGGTCTTGAGGTTAAGTCAGAAGGGAAGCGAACAACAGCAGCATCCCCTCCAAGCTTCTACTTTCACACCACAGCCATATCAACAGCGGATGAACCCAATGTCGATGCAGTACTTCCAGCCAACACAGTATGCAGCACAGGGCTTCAGTCCCCAACAGCTTCATGCAGGGTCACAGTTCTATGCCGCAACGCCACAGTCACAATATTTTCAGCCATACAGGCAACCACGCCTTTCTAGGGTAAGACAGTGCTTTCTCTGTCAGCAAACAAGATCGATGGAACTGTGCACTCACTGTTATCACTGTGGGAGTGAGGAACACTTCTTGGCAGGTTGTAAAGAGAGAGTTGCCCGATCACAAGGTAGGGTTCAGTTAAACAGGGAAGGGTTGCCACCACGGGACAGGGAGTAACCCAGCATGTTAAATTGTCCCCACATCCAAAGCAGCATATCCAAAATACTGGACTACTACCAGAGACCATTCCTTTCGAGTGCAATTTAATTTCTGAGTGTCAAGTCAACAAACACTCTCCTGTGACCGCCTTGGTCGGTAAACAATGCTTAGTTTCTTGTTATTTAAACAGACACAAAACGGATGCATTGTGGGACACAGGATCCCAAGTATGCATTGTAGACCAGCAGTGGAAAGATCAGTACATACCTGGAGTAAAGATACGAGATGTTTCAGAGGCGACAGAGACCCCAGACAACCTAAATCTTGTTGCAGCCAATGGTTCTAGCATGCCCTATGAAGGATGGGTAGAAATCACATTCAGTTTGGCTCCGCCTGGGAACCAGATGAAAGAATTAGTCATTCCAGTGCTCATTCTAAAAGGTCAGCAATTGTCCAAGCCAATCATTGGGTACAACGTGATCGAGCAGGTGATGAAACAGAGTGAAGCGAGTGGGCAGGGCGGTGTAAGCAAAGAGCTTTTGAACAAGACTGTTCGATGTGCCTTTCCAAGTTTAAGAAGAGGTAAAGTCCAAACATTCATTAACCTGGTAACAGCCGAGAGTTCAAGTGAATATTTGGTCAAGACTTCAAAAGAACGTGTTAATGTGCCAAAACGTGCAATTGTGCAGGTTAAGTGTCAAGTAAAAGCCCCATGTATGAAACAGGATAGGATCATGTTGTTTGAACAGTCAGTCAACCCGCAGTACCCTGATGGACTGGAACCCCTTGAAACCCTCTTGACTTTGAAAAAAGGGAGCCGACCTGTGATTCAGATTGGTGTCCAGAATGTGACTGATCATGACATCTGTCTGGTGGGAAGGACTGAGCTTGGGACAGTACAAGTTATAAAATCAGTGTTACCAGCAACAGCGTCATCGTGTGTAATGACAGCCTGTGTTAATGAGAGGGCAAAACAAACAAGTAAAACCGACAGCGAAGAAGCGTGGGACCCACCTGTGGACGTGAGTCATTTGTCCTCCCAACAGCAACAGAAAATCAAACAGATGCTCCGAGAGGAGTGTAATTCTTTTTCAAAGTCAGATGAGGACATTGGATGTATAGAAAACCTGCAGTTAAACATCAGTTTGACGGACCAGACACCTGTCGTGCGAATGTACACATCTGTTCCAAAACCGTTGTACCAAGAAATGAAAGATTACTTGCAAGACTTGATTGCCCAGGGGTGGATTGAAAAATCTCATTCACCTTACGCGTCACCAATTGTGTGTGTCAGGAAGAAGGATGGTAGCCTGAGGTTGTGTATTGATTACAGGGACCTTAATCGGAAGACCGTCCCAAACCGCCAACCGATTCCAAGAATACAGGACATAATGGATGGCCTGGGCGGAAATAGATGGTTCTCCTTGCTAGATCAAGGGAAGGCGTACCATCAAGGGTTTATGACCCCAGAGAGTAGACCACTGACCGCGTTTAGCACACCGTGGGGATTGTACGAATGGGTCCGTATTCCTTTTGGGCTCATGAATGCACCTGCTGCGTTTCAGCAATTTATGGAAGGATGCTTGGAAGGATTGCGTGACAACATTTGTGTACCTTACTTGGATGACATCTTGGTCTTCACAAAATCCTTTGATGAGCATGTTGAGGCAGTAAGGGAAGTCTTACAGCGGTTGCGGTCACAAGGGGTGAAACTAAAGCCAAAAAAATGCGAGTTGTTCAGAGAGGAGGTCCGCTACTTGGGAAGAATAGTTTCTAAAGAAGGTAGCCGGATTGACCCTGCAGATACCATAGCTGTGACAGCACTGAGAGACAAGAAACCTACCACAGTAGGAGAGGTAAGAAAGATATTGGGGTTGTTGAGCTACTACCGCTCTTACATCAAGGACTTCTCAAGAATTGCTTGCCCTCTTTATGACCTACTGAAAAGTGACGGCAACAAAGTACAGACAAAAGGTAAAGGGAAAAGAGGGACTCACCTTAAGAGTCACGTGGTTCCATCAGGTCAGTTGATTGAGTGGACAGAGCAACACCAAGAAACACTTGAAAAACTGATTGATTGTTTAGTCAAGCCACCTGTGCTGGGGTTCCCGGACTTTACTAAACCGTTCGTACTACACACCGATGCATCGAATCAGGGATTGGGAGCTGTTCTGTATCAGCACCAAGATGGAAAGCTGAGAGTGATTGCATACGGATCGAGAACGTTGACAGCAGCAGAACAAAAGTATCATTTGCACAGTGGAAAGTTGGAATTCCTGGCTCTAAAATGGGCCATTACAGAAAAGTTCAGAGACTATCTATACTATGCCCCAACGTTTACCGTGTACAGTGACAACAATCCCCTCACTTATGTCTTGACATCTGCCAAATTGAACGCGACAGGATGTAGATGGGTAGCAGAGCTTGCCAATTTCCATTTCACTATCCGGTATCGGCCAGGAAAGGAAAACATTGATGCTGATGCATTATCCAGATTGACCACGGTCTCAGAGGAGACTATGCCAGAGTATACAGAGGAACTTTCATCGGATTCGATTGGAGCGATGATACAGGTAGTGGAAGCCCAGTTGGAATCAGATGTGCCATGGTCCTTTGCTGTACCTTGCCAAAGTCCACCAATAAGAATTGAAATGTGTACGGCTTCAACAGAACCCCTGTCAAAGGAAGAAATCAGAAGGGCTCAAAGGGAAGATAAGGACATAGAGATTGTCATTAATCACTTACAATCAGGAGTAAGACTTCCTGCTAAACAGTGGAGGTCTGTGGGCCCCACCGTCAAAGGATTGATCAGGGGCTGGGACAAGTTGATGCTGGATGACGATGGTATCCTGCAGAGAAAGACAGCACAGAGAACTCAGCTGGTCCTGCCAGAGAAATTCAGAAAAATGGCACTTGAAGAATTACATGATAAAATGGGACACCAGGGTGTTGATCGAACCACAAGTTTGATAAGAGACCGCTTCTTTTGGCCCCACATGCAGCAAGATATTGAGCATTACGTGTTAAGATCTTGCGCTTGCATTAAACAGAAGAAACCGTATAGAGAGGTGAGGGCACCCCTTAAACCAATTACGACGACTTGCCCATTTGAGCTTGTCTCAGTGGACTTTCTTCATTTAGAAAAATGTACAGGAGGATACGAGTATATTCTGGTCATTGTTGACCATTTTACAAGATTTGCACAAGCGTATGCAACAACATCAAAGTCCGGCAAAACGGTGGCAGACAAAATATTTAATGACTTTGCTCTCAAGTTTGGATTTCCGCTGAGAATCCACCATGATCAAGGGAGTGAGTTTCAGAACCAGCTGTTTACTCAATTGCAAAAGCACAGTGGGATCACTACATCAAGAACCACCCCTTACCACCCCCAGGGGAATGGACAGGTGGAGAGATTTAATCGAACACTGTTGCAAATGTTGAAAACTCTCACCGAAAAACAGAAATCAACTTGGAAAAGTTCACTGAATAAATTGATCTATGCCTACAATAGTACAAAAAGTGAAGTGACTGGCTTCTCTCCATTTCAGCTCTTGTTTGGTCGCTCCCCGAGACTCCCCATTGACGTACTCTTCGGGTTTAGTGAAGGTAGCTCATATACGAGCCAAAGTGAATACCTGAAAGCATGGAAACAAGGGATGTGGGAAGCACAAGAGATAGCCAGGGAACATGCAAAAAAGGCAAGTGAACGCAATAAAAAGAATTATGACCAAAAGGTGAGATATACTGATCTGGACCCTGGCGGCAGAGTCCTAGTGAGGAACTTGACCCCAAGGGGAGGACCAGGAAAACTCCGGAACTATTGGGAAGAGCAAGTCCATGTTGTTGTACGTAAAGTGGCAGAGGATGCACCAATATATGAGATAAAGCCTGAACAAGGGAAAGGAAGGTCGCGAGTATTACACAGAAATCTTCTAATGCCCTGCGATCACTTACCTCTTGAGATGGTGCCCACGAGACACAAACCAAAGCGGAGACAAGTACAGGAGAAATCCAGCGTACCTGTAGACAGGATGGGAGAAAGTGAATTGGAAAGTGACAGTGACTCTGAGCATTATGTGCCAGTTGAGCTAGGACAGTTGAAGGAACATCCAAGTAGTTGTGGTCAGAGACAAGAGGAAGTACAAATACAGCCTGTTCCCACTGAGTTGCTGGCGCGTGAGAATGAATCGGACAATTCTGCATCACTAGAGCTTGAATCGGCGCAGTTACCTTCAGTAGAGACAGAACAAGATTTTCCAACACCCATTAATATACCTGTGCAGGAACCAGCTGAAACAGGAGAGTCAAGTGATAGGTCTGGGGGGATGTATTGTAAAAATTCAGTAAGGCAAAGACAACCACCAAAAAGATTCACGTATGACAGTTTAGGCACGCCTACCTGTTACAAAATCCAAATAACTGTTCCAGAATGTAATCGACCTATTCCTAATGTGTGGACACCTGCTGTAATGCCTTGGGTGCCAATGATGGTCGCCTACCAGGGACAACACTCGGTCTGTCTTTAAGCAGGCATTGACACTAAAATTACAATAACATATAAATTTTTTTTTTGGACTTTGAAAGAACTGGTACAGGACTGTGAACTTTTGCATACACACATACACTTGGGCTGCACAGTTTTGATTCCTGAGGAACATGGACTGTTTTGCAAGGCCCATGAGAATATTAAGTGAACATTTAAAAAAAAAAAAAAAAAGAAGAAGAGTTTTTGACACATAAGAGACTTTGAATCGTTATTTTTTTTGTTTGTCTACTTGGCACCGGCCTGGGACTTAACAGTTTTTATTGTTTTTGTGAGGAAGTAGAGATCCTGGACTTTAAATCCTTTTTTTCCCCCTCCCCTTAAACTGGACATGGTATATTGCATTTGGGGCACGAAAGACTTTTACCAGGTGCCCAAGATTATGTAAAAAAAAAAAAAAAAAAAAAGTAAAATGTTGTTAAAGTGTGTGACTGAATCTGCGTAGGTTGGAAGACAGTTCCTTAACGGAAAGTGTTTAGAAGTTTATTAGGACATTAGTGGATGTCGAGACGACATCTTATTCTGTAGGGGAGAGTGTGATAACTATAGTAAATGCACATTATGTTAAATGTTTTGATAAGATTGCTAAGTCTGCTTAGTGTGATATACAGTACATTGTATACATGTCATGTTGATGTGATTCTGAAAATGGTTGTTGACTGCTTACTTGTGCTTACTCAAGGAAAGGGTGTTCTGTGCCTTTAAATAGTGCTCCCTGTTAATCGGCATACCTGTGTCATGACGTCATCGCATGCCTCAGTAGGTGGCGCGCATGTGCTGTGCTTCATTCGTGTAAAATACAGCGTTGAGGAAGCCATCACTGCTGCGCATGTCTTTAATTAATTTTCTTAATTAAATCTTCTGTTCAGGTATTTGCAATAATTAAATGCACAAAACACACTTCCATTAGGTACACTGTTCATATTCATACACTGTTCAAGTGATATTGCTGAGTTCTGTGTTTAAAGTAGTGTTTAAAGTAGTTAATTGAACTAAATTGATGGTGTGCCATGAGGTCGGCATGCTAAGCACACGAATAGCATGGGTGCTTCGTGACTAGCACGATAGCCTGATAGTTATGAAAAACGGCTAATGTGCTAATGTTATTTAAGAATTGTTGATGTTAAGTTATGGTTTAGCTTGCCCTTGACCAATTTGGGTAACTTAACTCCATTTCTCTGGTCCATTATATCTGGTCACTGGGATTTAAGCATTGCAAATGTTAATCATTTAAGTGTGCCTTTGTTGTGTTGAATGTGCTGAATGCAATGGACTGCGCAAGTGTTTTGATATGAGTGTATGGCTAATATGGTAATTGTATAGTTGCATTATTAAGGTCATACAGTTGTGTCATTGTTGAGTGAAGATTATATATGCATATATTTATATAAGACTATATATTTTCTCCGTGTGCATATGTATTTTGAAAATGATTCTGATTCTGCTTGTCAAAGTCTAATGTTTGGGTGTCAACTGTGAATGACGTTTTTTTTCTGTTTAGTATGCTAATAGTGTGGAAGATGCTGAATTTCATAATTTCATGTTTCTTCTAGAGTAATCTAAATTATGTAGAATCTCATGTTGATAGCCAGTTACTACTGTAACCATTAATGTGTAGAGCTGTCATAGTTTCATTTTTTTATTGATTCGTGTAAAATACAGCGTTGAGGAAGCCATCACTGCTGCGCATGTCTTTAATTAATTTTCTTAATTAAATCTTCTGTTCAGGAGTGTTACAATCACGCACACACAGGTGTGTTATAAGAAGCTGTACACGCACGCTTCCGAACACAAAATAAAATATGTTTTACACACACACGGGGTCACAGTGTTATAGTAAACAGTAGATGCGTTCACGGACGTTGATTATACCAGTAAGAGACGAGCACTAAGACCCAGCAGGAGAGATGCTTACCCACAATTCTGCAGTGCAAGGGAGAGAAAAACCGTTGACTCAGTTGTGATGACGTGACGCTCGGCGTCAAAACAAGAAGCGCATGCGTGAAACATGATACTCAGTGCTCATAAACCAAGACAATGCTCGTTTTCCAAGTCAAATTTTATTAAAAATCTTTTAACCAATTTTTCCGCATTGTTTATTGACAATATTCCATATCTTGGCAATATTTCTGAGGTGAAAGAATGCTATCCTGGTTTTGCTATTTACATATGTTTCAAATGAAAGACTGGAATCTATAGTCACATCAAGGTCTTTTCTGTTCCATCAAGTGCAACAGTAAAGGCCATCTAAAGTTACAGTATGATCGAAAAGCTTGCTTCTAGTCACATATGGTCCTATGACTAAAACTTCTGTTTTGTCAGGATTAAGCAGACGGAAGTTAATTAACATTCCTTTCTCTTAATTCCTACTACTTTTTCCAATCTGTGAAGGAGATTAATATGATGAGTGGTGTCAAAAGCTGCACTCAGGTCAAGTAACATAAACATAGTGACAGAACCCTTATCAGAGGCCAATAGACTATGCCTATGTAGACATACAGTAAACATAGCTGCTGCGCTACCATCTTTTCCAAAATTTTAAAGAGAAGGGGGAGGTTTGATATATTGGCCTGCAATTGGACAGCTGACAGGGGTTTGAGGTCAGGTTGCTTAATTAGTGGATGTTCTCCTTCCATGCTATTTGAAATACTTACAATTTAGTTCATATAGTTTATGATTTAGTATCATAATATATATATATATATATATATATATATATATATATATAACAGAAAAACAATAACAAACATTATCTGTTCAAACTTTACAAGTACTATATATATTTTTATATATTCTGGTCCTCCCTCCATCTCTCTCTTGCATTTCTAAACCAGCTTTTTAAACTTATTGCCACTTCTAATGATGTGGATCAGCTGGTTTTTGACACAGCATCTAAAGAGAATAACAGTCAAAATATAAAAGCAACGTACCTGCATGTATGTCATGAAAAATGCCCATGATTATCGGGAGGGGGGATATTAATTCAAGGGCTTAAAATTACCTTTTGGGTCAGATAGTGATTGAAAATAGACATTCAAATCTATGGTATCACATGTGCATGTGCATGTACAGAACTGAGCTCATAATTGTGCATGTATAGAGGTCTCAACCTGACATCCAAAGATATATATACAGTAATAGTTGTAATTTTTCCAAATCTGTCTTAAAGAGATGGTTCTGATTTAAAAGTCTCTTTTAATTTTCCTGCAAACAGTCATATGGTTAGCCAGAACTAGCCATCTGGCTAAAAAGAACTAGTCTTATAGAACTATTTCTTTTTTCAACTAAATATAACATGATGTAGCTCAAGAGGACCATAGAAGCTTCGAATAAGCCCAGCTAAAAAATTTTATATATTTTTGCAAAGGACAAATGTTGTGGAAATTTACCCTGATTGCTTTCATTTTACCTGCATTCTGGGTGACAAATGGGTGAGTCTGTTTACAGAGTAGGAAAATTTATAACAACCAAAAACTACTGTAACATAATTATATGTACCTCAAATTTGTGACAGACAGGAAAAAAATCCCTTTAAAACAGAGGTGTCAAATCAAACTCAGAGATGGCTGGTGTAAGTGCTGGCCTTCATTCCAACCAAGCAGGAGCGACATAGGCATGCCTGCACCCACACTGTATAAGATCTTATAAATTTTTGTATAGGATTTGACTCCACTGCTTTAAAACATTGTTCTTTACAATTAAATTTAAACTTATTATTAAACATGAACATAACACACTGTACCTATGACTGATCTGCACAGCATCATTTCACTAAATGACACTTTCTGGCCAGATCCTTGCCAGCAGGGTTGATGGGCAAGTGGGTTTGTTAAGAGATGAACAAGGATCCATCTGGTGCTCTGGGCATTCGGTCCACCATTCGGGTTGCCAAATACTTGGCCGAAATGCAGATAGAAATGTATTAGTTTATTGACAATACTACACCAAACAGGAAGAAAAAATTAATATACCTGCATTTGTAGAATATAATATTTAAAGGGAACATCCAGAAACATGTTTTTAGTAAATGTTAATATGATCTTTAGGGTCCTAATGAAAAGTTAGTAATATATTTAATTAAAAATTCTCAATGGTTGTGTAAAAAAAAACACTACTTTTAACTGGTAAAAACTAGCTCTGTTCTCAGCAACCTATTTCAGTGCATGTTCCTTTAAATGCTTATGATCTGCTGAGCCCGCCCCCCTAGTTCTGTGGGGCGTGTCTTCACAAAACACGTGGGGTATAGCCACGGAAGTGTAGTCCAGTGCGGGCAATGCTTTGGACTGCATTACCCACAAAGCATTGCCCACAACGCAGTGCTTTGTGGGTAATGCAGTCCAAACTGGAAAACGCTGGAATATAGAGCCTGAGCCTGTTTTCTTCAGTCGTTTTTTGGTTTGATTTAAGTACGGAACCTACGCGGAAGTTTGTAATATCGCCTGACAACGCAGAAATTAAAAGAATGGACATGCATCGACTCGATTTGTCTTTCTCATCACTGCATGGGCATGAATTAACGGGCTGTTACGCTGCCGCGAGCAACAACAACATAAAGTGAAGAAACTTACTGAGAGAGATACGGACGCGATGTGTTTACTGATGTGTTTACATGACTTCTTAATCTTCGACAGACATCGTTATAAACCATCTAACGTAACAAAGGTAAGCATAATATAGTTTTCCGACTACGTACACCGTTTGCAACTAGACAATCACCTTAATGCATTGTTTATTATAAACGGGCGATTAGGGATTATATAGAGACGGATGTACACAGAGAAGAAGCCATGACCATGTTCTATGAGAGTGTAAGGTAACTTACACTCCGCATTCATCGTGATTATTAGAAAAGGCGATCTGCAAAGAGTCATAGAAAAAGAAATTACTCACTGAGCCTGGTGAAGATGAAGCAGGAACACGAAGCGTTAGTACAGATCCATTTTTTAGGAGCTGCTTTCTAGTAAAACCTGCTTTATATTGACCCGCGTTTATAAAGCAGTCTGGTGAAAAATGATTATCGCAAACATGAACGCATTTAGGTAGATCGGCGGGGACGTTAGCTTTAAAAACTAAATTCAGCCACTGCGTCCTCAGCGGCTCAGATATTGGTACACTGTAAACCCTAAAGCTTAAAGTAATTAAACATATTGAGTACTGTTAACTTAAATAATTACAATTAGTTCAAATTAATAGACCGTTATGAGTATTTAGAACTTTTTGGTATTCATGAGTTTGTAGAAATGACACTTTTCAAGTTAGCTGAACAAATTTTATTTTATGTATCTTTTAAGTACTTAAGTAACAGTAACTGTCACCTTAAAGTTCCACCAACTTAAAATCTTTTAGACTAGTGATTTTGTGTCTGACGTCATCAGGGCAATGGGGCACTGCTGGCTTAGTGGTAGGTGTTTCACCTGCCATGTGAAAGGCCCGGGTTCGATTCCCAACAACTGGATGAAGTGCCTGTCCCAAGACCAGATAAAATGGAAGGGTTACGTCACATCTGGTGTAAAACCTGTGCCAAGCTTGTGTGCGGTACGGATTGTCTGCTGTAGCGACCCATTGCCAGGAGCAGCCGAAAGACCAACAACAATTTATTTGATTTGCAACAACTAAAAAAAATGAGTACAACAAACTCAAAAACTTATAGTTCCATTTACTTAAAACTTTTGCCAACTTATTCGGATTTACAGTGTAGTGAATGACGACCGCTGTGTTCGCTATTACACCCAACAACTGTACACAACACTCGCTTAGGCGCCATTTTGCTCCAGCGGCGAAAAACAATGGCCGACAGCTTCTTCTCACTCGGGGCGGGTCTTTGCTAAAACACCAGTGTCAATCAACTATAGTACACTGAAAAAAATATCCAGCCTGATCTACTTAAAAAAATTAAGGTAACTTTTTGCATCAGATAATTATGTAGTTCAAGCAAGACCATTCTTTGTAGTTACTACTTACATTTCTTTATGTAAAAAATATTTTTTGCTAGTAAAGTTTACTTAATTTTTTTCTAGTTAAGTTTATTTAATTTCGCAAGTAAACCCTACTTAATTTAATAAATTCCCTAGTCATTCTTTTATGTCCATGCTACTTAACTTTAAGAGTTTCAAATATGTATTTTTAATTGAAATTTAACTATTTTTTTAAGTTTCCACATTACTTGGAGTGGGGCCTACTTTGTTTTATTTTTAAATGTCCTAGTCTCTTTTTAAAGTTATATATACTCACATTATCTAGTTAGGCATTTCTTATATATTATAGTTAAAATACTAGTTGTGTAATTTTGTACTTTGAAATGCAACTTCATCCAGCACAAAACTTGAAGTAAGAACCACCCTAAAAAATACTGGGTAAATATTGCTGGGTTAATTTAACCCAGCAAAATTGGTTATTTGTTTAACCCAGCAAGATGGGTTAAATATTCAACCTAAATGCTAAGTCACATTTAACTATAATGCTGGGTTAATTTTACCCAGCAAAATGGGTTATTTGTTTATAGTGAATCAGTAAAAAAAAAAAAAAAATGAATAAAAAAAATGTCTATTAAATAGTTAAAATACTTTTTTTTTAAGTTTTGCAAACCATACATATATGCAATAAACATCATACTATTAAATGTTCCTAGAAAAAATATTTATTTTTCAAAAGCACAAGAACAGATAATCAACAGCAACATCATTACTATACTATTACTCACAAGGGCAGAATGGAGTAATTGCACAAATAGGCTGAGGCAGCTTCTACAGAGCAGTAGACTCCAGAGCACACAGTCTCTGTGACTCCAAATATCTTTTTTGCAGAACAAAACTATCCAGCCCTGGTCTCATTTTAACATACAAACACTGTCTATGACTTTTCAAGTAAGCCTAGCTATTTTATAGCAACATTACGAAAAGTCCTATACAGAAGCACACTCCTTTGGATAGTTTATGTCAAAAATATAAAATGCCTTTAAGCACACATCAACCGCCCCAAGTAGTGTGCATTGCTCCAGAGCCTGTCCCACCAGAATGACGAATGCCTAAGAGCAGCGCTGGTCATTTTCTCCCAACGTCAGGATGTACAGTAGGGGTACGGCCTTGACACTTCAGCCTGCTGGAGGTATTTCACCATGTTGGTTCCAACCTTAGAAAGAAAAAAAATGAAAGAAAGTAAACAATTTTGTTGAATAGCAAGGATTAAACTGAATAAAAAATGACAAAGCTGTCCAATAAGATAGGGTATAGGTAACCTGAAACAAAAACATGGAGACAGCTACTTCTTCTTTGTCTTTCGGCTGTTCCCTTTCAGGGGTCGCCACAGCGAATCATCTGCCTCCATCTAACCCTATCCTCTGCATCCTCTTCTCTCACACCAACTAACTTCATGTCCTCTCTCACTGCATCCATAAATCTCCTCTTTGGTCTTCCTCTAGACCTCCTGCCTGGCAGTTCCAACCTCAGCATCCTTCTACCGATATATTCACCATCTCTCCTCTGAACATGCCCAAACCACCTCAATCTGGCCTCTCTGACTTTATCTCCAAAACATCTAACGTGGGTTGTCCCTCTGATAAACTCATTCTTAATCCTATCCATCCTTGTCACTCCCAAAGAGAACCTTAACATCTTCAGCTCTGCTACCTCCAACTCTGCCTCCTGTCTTTTCTTCAGCGCCACTGTCTCTAAGCCGTAGAGCATCGCTGGTCTCACCACTGTCCTGTACACCTTTCCTTTCATTCTCGCTGATACTCTTTTATCGCACAACACACCTGACACTTTTCTCCACCCATTCCAACCTGCCTGTACCCGCCTCTTCACCTCCTTTCCACACTCTCCGTTGCTCTGGACCGTTGACCCCAAGTACTTAAAATCCTGCACCTTCTTTACCTCTGCTCCCTGTAGCCTCACCGATCCTCCTGGGTCCCTCTCATTCACACACATGTATTCCGTCTTGCTGCGGCTAACCTTCATTCCTCTGCTTTCCAGAGCATACCTCCACCTCTCCAAATTTTCCTCCACCTGTTCCCTGCTCTCGCTACAGAGCACAATGTCATCTGCAAACATCATAGTCCATGGGGACTCCTGTCTTACCTCATCTGTCATCCTGTCCATCACCAGAGCAAACAAAAAGGGGCTTAGAGCCGATCCTTAATGCAGACCCACCTCCACCTTAAACTCTTCTGTCACACCTACAGCACATCTTACCACTGTCTTACAGCTCTCATACATGTCCTGCACCACTCTAACATACTTCTCTGCCACTCCAGACTTCCTCATACAATACCACAGCTCCTCTCTTGGCACCCTGTCATACGCTTTCTCTAAATCTAAAAAGACACAATGCAACTCCCTGTTACCTTCTCTGTACTTCTCTGCCAGCATCCTCAAAGCAAATACTGCATCTGATGTACTCTTTCTAGGCATAAAACCATATTGCTGCTCACAAATGCTCACTTCTACCCTTAACCTAGCTTCCACTACTCTTTCCCACAGCTTCATTGTCTGGCTCATTAGCTTTATACCTCTATAATTGCCACAGCTTTGCACATCTCCCTTGTTCTTAAAAATTGGCACCAATACACTTCTCCTCCATTCCTCTGGAATTCTCTCACTCTCCAAGATCTTGTTAAACAAACTTGTCAAAAACTCTACTGCCACCTACTACCAAAAGAAAAACAGCAAAATAAGCATGTCTTTTAGGATAAAGTTTTTTTTTTATGTCAGACTAGTTGATCTTGTGGTCTGCGTTAATTTTAAGCTAATTACCGAAAAAAATGTCATAGCTGGGGTCATACTGGCACAGTCACCCAAATATTAATACTTTCATCTAGTAGTTACCTGTTCAGCTGTGGTACTTTTTCCTGTGGTTTTTGTTAGGTAGTTTGTAATTAAATACAGTGGAACCTTGGATTGCGTGCATAATTCGTTCCAGAAATGTGCTTGTATATCAAAACACTTGTATATCAAAGTGAGTTTCCCCATTAGAAATAATGGAAACACTGATGATTCGTTCCAGAAACCAAAAATATTAATATAAAAATAATTAATACAAAATATAAAGTAAAAGTAAAACAAAATATACGATGACGGGCCCAAGCTCGGCGCCACCGCCACCCGGGCACACCAGTAAGATAGTGGGCAAAGAATGCACGTGCCCTTAAAGTGGATTGCCTAAAGGACAAACGTGACAGTTTGGTCTAATGAAACAGATTATAACAATGTCCACTAATGTCAAAAGAGACACAGTATCTAAACTCTGATGTCTAGTCTGACAGTGTGTGTGTGTGTGTGTGTGTGTGTGTGTGTGTGTGTGTGTGTGTGTGTGCATTTGTATGACATTAACAGCCAGTTTTCAGCATGAGGCATCACCATGGCTAAACTGTTTGAGATATTATAAATCCCATTGCAATTTTGCATCCTCAATGTTTTGAGATTATACGGGCCCGGTTCGGTGAAGATGATAATGGTGCAGGTGCTTGGGCCGGTCACTGTTTTTGCGGGATGTGCAGTGTGTGTGTATAGGATGTGTAATGTATGTAGTGCGTTAACGATGTGTAGTCAGTGTAGAATGTGTAGTGTGTGTAGTGTGTGTAGTGTGTGTGTGTGTGTGTGTGTAAGATGTGTAATATGTGTGTAGGGTGTGTAAAGTGGTGGGGTGGGGTGTGTGTGGTGTGTATAACGACGCCCTTGTACACCAGATTGAATGTTTGTAATGTTTATATCTTTTATTTCTGCATAGGTTTAAATTTTAAACATGAAGCCATATTAAAATAAAGCATGAAATGCTAGTTTCATCTAGTGGACATAGTTTAGTACTGAAGGAGTCAGGCCAAAACCATGTCTAGGAAATGGACTCATAAATGTAAAATATTGTTGTGAGCCATATGAGCATCACAAAATCATAAAACTAAACAAATTTATTCACAACCAGCTGTTCTTTCCACATAAAATGTTTTGAAACATTAGGACTTTCGACTTGTTAGAAATAAGTACCTTATCAAAATATCAAAAAGTCCTTTACAGTTTCAAATCAGCTGTCTTCAAATTATTGTGCCTCATTTTGAAGCCAATTAGCTGAAAAGTAGTCAAAATATTTAAGATAAAAAAAAATTAGACACTTTCCGCTGCCAGTTGGTGGCGCTATGAGTTATGCAGCTAAATGGCGCGTTGACTAGTTAATTTAGCCTGAGTCACAGGCAACTTTGGTTAAAGAGGGCTACCTGGTTAGCTTACATGCAATTACTGGTGATACATTTGCATACTTATCAAAGGGGGAAAGGTGTAAAATATTGTTATACCTCGGGAGAAATTTGAGTAAATTACTAACTAGTGAAAAACGGGAGGTTAGCAGGTGTGTATATTTGTGAGACGATCAATGTTTTGTATCACCCCAGCATTTTATTCTCTCAAGCAGTGAGATTAATAAAGTTCTAATCTTAATGTGTTTGCTAACGCTAGTAACCTAACTAAATGCCTGCGTCATGCTAGCACTACAGTTAACGGTTTAGCGTTCATTCATCACTTCAGCATCTTCGTCACTCCGCAAACATTCTACAGAGAAAGATAAAAAGCTTAGACATCTTATCCGTTTCTTTCACACACAGCTGGGGTTCTTTGGCTAACTATAGCAGCTATTGTCAGCTAAATTATCTTACCTCAGACCAGCCTGAAAGTTTAAGTGTAACCTTAACACGGTAACAGTAATAAATGTCACATATAGTAATAATTTTTCAGTCATATGTGACTTAGGTGAGTGAACATGTGTATACAGACCTTGTATTTAACGCAATTTTCCCTTAAATGCCCGAGGAGGATGAACCGTCATCAGCGGTGTGGGAGCTCAAGAGAGACACGAAGCTCTGACTGACAGCCGCTGAATCCACCGGTGAACTTTGGGGGGGAGCCAAGCAAACTTCAACCCAGCAGCTGGGTTACACAAAAACTACCCAACTCTCTGTAAATAACCCAGAAAAATTACCCAAGAGCGGCAACCCAGCGTTTGGGTAGAAAAAACAACCCGTTAAAACTTTTTACACACGAGGTGAACATAATGCTCTAAAGAGTTGTTTCCTACCGCAATGAGGCTTTGGTACACTAATTTGATACGGGGTTTCCCATGCTTTTTCCATGGGGAGGCAGTTTTATTTAAACAGAGTAAAATGAACAAGATTATTGCTTGTTGTGTGTGTCCACTTAAAAAGATTGTCAGGGATTACGTTAAAAATATATGTTAAGGAAAAAATGCACATTGTCTTGTATTCTTAACAAATGCAGGTTAGGTTCTAACTTAGATATATTTATGTAAACGTACAAACTTGATTATTTATTGTTGAATACACAGATTTAATTATGCTACATTTACAACATCTCAGATTCATTTTTTTCAGTGTAGGAGCGGCCTCTTGTGGTGTGGCGTCACATCGACAGGCATTTGCGATTGGCCTGATTTCAGAAGGGGCATGTTATTGTAATAAATGAAAAGAAAACCACTGGGCGGCTCTTTATCATCGTAGAGTGGTTGTGTACGCACTCTCCTAACACACAGTTCAGTCCAAACAGCTTAAAAAAAGTGCATGTAGGCCTGTATGACCCCTTTAAGAAACAAAACTTAAATATCATAACTTTATTACTTATTACTTATAACTGTATTAATTCACTATAGAAGACCTTCTCCTTAAGCAGGATCTGCTTGATTACAGCAATCTCTTCTTTTAGGTGCTTCAGTTGCCTGCTCACACTTTTATTGCTGTTGACAGTAAGTTATATGATGTGCTTCCAAGTCCATCTAATCTACACACATGGGGCATTGCAGAAACACCAGCATGCCCTTTGTGTTCCAAGAGAGGCACCTTAGAGCACATACTCAGCTGCTGCAGTACGGCACTTGGAGAAGGGCGATACCGGTGGAGACATGATCAAGTCCTGAAGACCATCGCTGAAGTTATCAGCACGGGACTGGTGTGGGCGAAGCAGTTTCGTCCCTCCAAGAAAACAATCGCCTTTGTTAGAGCTGGGGAGCAGGTAACCTCAGTCAAAAGAACTCCAGTAGGGATCCTGACCTCAGCTAGGGATTGGCAGCTTTTGGTGGACCTTGAACGACAGCTGAAGTTCCCCAGCCACATTGCTGTTACCACCCTTCGACCAGACATTGTACTTGTGTCTGAGGCTACTAAGCAAGCTGTGCTGTTGGAGCTTACAGTCCCATGGGAAGACCGCTTGGAGGAAGCCTTTGAAAGGAAGCTATCCAGGTACGCGGGACTGGTCAGTGACTGTCAGCAGGCTGGGTGGAGAGCAAGGTGCCTTCCAGTGGAGGTAGGATGCAGAGGTTTTGCGGCCCGTTCCTTAGCCCGAGCTCTAAGTAGTTTAGGCATCATTGGAGAGCGAAAGAGAAGAGCTATCCGCAGTACCACCGAAGCGGCAGAGAGGGCCTCAAGATGGCTGTGGCTTAAGAGAGGCCAACCATGGAGTCATGGTAGCTAGTTAGTCATCTGGACACAAGCTAGGGTCTGATCAACCCTGGCTGGGTCACCTGGTTGAGGGTGTATGATGTTGAAAGACCCGAAACACCCAATGATTCCAGGAACATCACTGAAGATGTGTCCAGATGCATCAGCAGATGTATTTACATAGTGTACACCCTGAGACATCAGTGACAGCCAGGAAAGACTGGATGACAACCATGAATAGTGTGGTGACTACTGGAGAGACAGTGACAGCTTGGAGAGACAGCAACCAGGGCAGAGTGGGCTGGCAACCCATTCTGTGTCCACCGAGAGGAGGACACCAATCTAGCTACTACGAATTCATTAGGAAAATACCCCCAGGGGTGCCCGAGAGGGGGGGAGGATGAGCATCCCAAACTGATGGACACATTGGTAACAGACACAGGCAACGGACAAACGACAATGAGCAAACAGTGTACATGTGGTAAAGTCTGCAAGAACATCCATGGCTTAAAAATCCACCAAACAAAGATGAAGTGTTTGTTGGGAGCAGGAGCAACACAACGCACAGGTGCTCAACCTGGTGAGACGCAGGAGGAGCCTGGCCCGGAGTCACCCCACAGTGCCCGGAACCTCCAAGTGCTGTCGACTAATCCCTTAAACATCAAGTCAGATCGGAGGCGGATTAAATGGCCTGCAGCCACCATGACGTCATTGTGGAAACAGTTTGACGATGATGTTGACCAAATGCTGGAGATAACAACAAAAGGAGAGGCTGACCGGAAACTTCAAGTTATGACTACCATTATTGTCAGCATTGCAGCTGAACGGTTTGGTGAGGAGGAGAAGCGAAGCTCCGGGACTTCTTACATAAAAAATCAGAGAGCAGCGAAGATACATGACATCAGGAAGGAGATGAAAGCTCTGAAGTCCCAGTATAAGGGGGCAGGGGAGGAAGGACGCATTGGACTTGCCCAGTTAATGTGTATCCTCCGGAAGAAGATAAGGGTTCTCCGCCGGGCAGAGTGGCACAGGAGGCGACGCCGCGAGAGGGCACGCAGACGAGCAAGCTTTATTGCCAACCCTTTCAAGTTTACTAAAGAGCTGCTGGGGCAGAAGCGCAGTGGAAGACTTGGCTCTTCTCAGGAAGAAATTAACCATCACCTCACGCAGATGTACAGTGACTCCTGTAGAATGCATGAGCTGGGAGAGTGTAATACTCTCATAGATCCACCAGAACCAGAGGTGCAGTTTAATACATCAGATTTGCAGCTAAAGGAAGTCAGAGAGGTTGTACACAAAGCAAGGGCGAGTTCTGCTCCGGGACCTAGTGGCACTTCATACAAAGTGTACAAGTACTGTCCCAAACTCCTACAGCGTCTGTGGAAAATTTTGCGAGTCTTCTGGAGGAAGGGAAAGATCCCAGATCAATGGCGAGTGGCAGAAGGGGTGTGGATTCCAAAGGAGGAAAACTCCACCCATTTAGATCAGTTCCGCATTATTTCCTTGCTGTGTGTGGAGGCAAAGATCTTCTTTAGTACCATTTCCAAGAGGCTGTGCACCTACCTTACAAAGAACAAATATATTGATACATCAGTGCAGAAGGGTGGCATATCAGGTATGCCTGGCTGTGTGGAGCATACTGGTGTGGTGTCACAGCTAATTCGGGAGGCCAGAGAGAACAAAGGCAACCTGTCAGTGTTATGGCTTGACCTGGCAAATGCGTTCGGCTCCATTCCACACAAGTTAGTCCAGCTCACTCTGATAAAACATCATGTTCCAAATAGGTGCAGAGACCTCATAGCTGATTACTACAACAATTTCAGAATGAGGGTCTCTTCAGGAACAACCACATCAGTTTGGCATAAGGTGGAGATAGGTATCATCACAGGTTGCACTATCTCTGTGATGCTGTTCTCCCTGGCCATGAATATGCTGACCAAGTCCGCTGAGTCAGAGTGCAGAGGGCCCCGAATGAATTCTGGACAACGGCAGCCATCCATCAGGGCGTTCATGGATGACCTAACAGTCACGACAGAATCGGTGCCAGGCTGCCGATGGATTCTAAAGGGACTTGAGAAGCTAATGGAATGGGCCCGGATGCATTTCAAACCTTCCAAATCAAGGTCTATGGTGCTGAAGAAAGGCAAGGTGGACGACAAGTTCCGGTTTTACATCAAAGGTATAGCCATACCAACAATCTCAGAGAAGCCAGTCAAGAGCTTGGGCAAGGTTTTTGACAGCTCTCTGAAAGACTCATCATCTATCCAGTCAACTTGTGCTGAGTTGGATGGCTGGCTGAAATCTGTGGACAAGTCTGGTCTACCTGGAAAGTTTAAAGCCTGGGTCTACCAGCATGGCATCCTTCCCAGAATCCTGTGGCCCCTCCTCATCTATTCTGTTCCAATTTCTACTGTTGAGATCCTAGAGAGGAAAGTCAGCAACCACCTGCGGAGATGGCTTGGGTTGCCAAAGAGCCTGAGCAGCATCGCACTTTATGGGCGTAACAACATACTGCAGCTGCCCTTCAAATCCTTGGAAGAGGAATTTAAGGTAACAAAGGCTAGAGAAGTGTTGCAGTACAGGGACTCTAGTGATCCAAAGGTGGCTAAGGCTGGGATCCAAGTGAGGACAGGCAGGAAGTGGAGGGCAGAGGAGGCAGTCCAGGAGGCTGAGGCAAGGCTACGGCAGAGGAGCTTGGTGGGAGCGGTCTCAAAAGGCAGAGCTGGCTTAGGATCCTTTCTAACTTCCCAAATAAACACCAGAGGGGAGGGTAGGCGGCGTCTTGTTCAAGAGGAGGTAAGAGCAGCAGTGGAGGAGACGAGATCCTGCAAGGCTGTAGAAATGAGGCTACAGGGGGCTTGGACAAGATGGGAGAATGCGGTTGAGAGGAAAGTGACCTGGACTGAGATCTGGAAAGCCGAGCCGCACCGCATTAAATTTCTTATTCAGGCAGTGTATGATGTGCTTCCAAGTCCATCTAATCTACACACATGGGGCATTGCAGAAACACCAGCATGCCCTTTGTGTTCCAAGAGAGGCACCTTAGAGCACATACTCAGCTGCTGCAGTACGGCACTTGGAGAAGGGCGATACCGGTGGAGACATGATCAAGTCCTGAAGACCATCGCTGAAGTTATCAGCACGGGACTGGTGTGGGCGAAGCAGTTTCGTCCCTCCAAGAAAACAATCGCCTTTGTTAGAGCTGGGGAGCAGGTAACCTCAGTCAAAAGAACTCCAGTAGGGATCCTGACCTCAGCTAGGGATTGGCAGCTTTTGGTGGACCTTGAACGACAGCTGAAGTTCCCCAGCCACATTGCTGTTACCACCCTTCGACCAGACATTGTACTTGTGTCTGAGGCTACTAAGCAAGCTGTGCTGTTGGAGCTTACAGTCCCATGGGAAGACCGCTTGGAGGAAGCCTTTGAAAGGAAGCTATCCAGGTACGCGGGACTGGTCAGTGACTGTCAGCAGGCTGGGTGGAGAGCAAGGTGCCTTCCAGTGGAGGTAGGATGCAGAGGTTTTGCGGCCCGTTCCTTAGCCCGAGCTCTAAGTAGTTTAGGCATCATTGGAGAGCGAAAGAGAAGAGCTATCCGCAGTACCACCGAAGCGGCAGAGAGGGCCTCAAGATGGCTGTGGCTTAAGAGAGGCCAACCATGGAGTCATGGTAGCTAGTTAGCCATCTGGACACAAGCTAGGGTCTGATCAACCCTGGCTGGGTCACCTGGTTGAGGGTGTATGATGTTGAAAGACCCGAAACACCCAATGATTCCAGGAACATCACTGAAGATGTGTCCAGATGCATCAGCAGATGTATTTACATAGTATCATGTTATACATAAAACTCCTCTGCATTACAGCACAGGGATTTTAACATCTCTTCCTGTGTAAAATGATTTAACTTGTATGACTAGCAGAGGTGGGTGGAGGAGCTAAAAATGTAATCTAGCTGTACTTAATAATGTAATAATAATATTACACGGGTAGAAGTAAAAAATAGTCATCCAAAATATTACTCAAGCAAAAGTAAAAAAAGTATTTGGTGAAAAGACTACTCAAGTACTAAGTAACAGTTTCAATCATAATATCCAATTAATTTTTTGTTTAGAAATTATATCCAAATCCAAAGAGGAGTTAAGAAAAATACCGTGGAGTATAGATTCACTGTCTTACTCTCTAAATCTACCCATGTTATAACTATCTGATTTGAAAGTGTTGGTTGTCTCTGCCTTCTTGACTTTTTTTCCCGGGCTCTCTCATAATACACTATCGACAAAAAGGCTGTTTAATTGTTATGACAATCATTACTGCTATTGCTATAATTTACATAATATAATTATATAATATTACATTGCTATAAATTTTAACTAATTAGTAGAGAAATGTAAGAGAACAGCATCCAACATGTAGCTGTGGGAGAGCCTGAATAGGTCACAAACCCTGCCCTTTCCACGATAATATCTGGGACCTATACTAAATGACATGCCTCTTTTGAACAGTGACCGGAGTTTGTACATCTGCAAGTCTGCTCCTAGCTGTTCATGTTGTAGCTGTGCTTGCTCAATGTGCTTGGGAAATTTGTATGGTGGCCAATAGCAGTCATCCCCACCAACCATCCAAACACTGTTTACTACCTCCAACTCACCCAGTCCCAAAATGTCCACCATGTGGAAGAAGGGGGAGCTCATCTAACGTACTGAATAAGACATTGTTAATTGGATTAATTATTTAATATTTTACATTCCAAAAAATATTTTAACTAGTAAATAGTCTGATACTAACTAACTTTATTTATTTGCTGGAAGATCAGACAAAACATACTGCTGTACATCATGTAAATGTAAATGAGTAATCTTCATGTGTTTTTAAAACAAAATAATATGTACTGATTATTATAAATTATTTTTTTATATTATACAAGAACACATAAATTAATAAAGAGGCAGTCAGACACAAAAGTGCACTTAAATCTAATTTAAGTGCAGCTGAGTGGTTGTTGCCCACCCAGATCAACAAGTAAAAGAAATGGTAAAGTGGTAAGAGAACATACTTTGTCTTAATATCACAAAGTTTGTACACATACTGTATATAAAAACGTTTCTCAGGAGTCAAGTAGACACTATGCACCAGTTTCCAGTGTAACTTTTAATGATTAGGGAAGACAATTTAAACATTCCCCATACCTAATCCAAAAATAGAACATGCACATCCTTATTAAGATTGATTGCCCAGACAGTTGTAATGGATAAGGGTTTGTATAACCCTCAGGTTCTGTTCGTTTGTGGCTCACACTCATAATGTTCCTGGTCACTTTTGACCTGAGCATTTTAGTTCTTTATAAATCCACAATAATACATATATTGTCAAATAATGTTGTATTGAATCTTTTTATGAACTTCAACTCTTGTGAACATTGCATGTTTTGAACTTGTATTTGTTGTGTATGTCCGGTAGGCCTCATTTTCCTGATCTCATAGCACTCATTTTTTCAGGGAAAAAAAACATTTCCTCAAAGATATTATTTTAATGACAACAAATACTAAGATGAAAACTATTGTACTATTTATCACAGAGTACTTCATTGAAATGTTTACCAAAGTCACTTTTTTTAAACAAGGTAAAAAATTTTAACTGTGGCACAAAATAACAACTTTTGTGTTCCCAGTCAAAACTGATTGGTATAAAGGTCCAAATGTAAATACACAGAGAAAACTTAACTGCATTGCAAATATAATGCTTTACCCACTCAATGTATGAACATATTTACAATTTTAAAGTAACCTTGCTGTCATTTCTAGGACCACCCCACCCACCAATTCCCCCGTTTTTCTCACCATCAGCCAGTTTGCCTGTGTACACTTGTTCCAGGCATAACATGTCGTCACATAACATGCTGTCTATATCTTTATACTATACTTAGATGGTTTGTTTGGCATATATTGCTTAAATGGTCACCATCCCCTTAAACCGATGAGATGCTCACACTCTAAAAAATAAAACTGTGCTGTACTCAATTTTTTTGGTGAAACATTTTTACACTTAAAAATATTGAGTAAATATAAAAAAATATAAAAATCATGTAAAATATACTTCATGAATTGAGTACAAGTCAGTAAAAAAGTTAAGTAGACCTGAATAACTATATTTAGTACAATGATGTACAAAATTTAGTAAATGTAATGAAAATCTAAAGTTAATGCAAAGTGAAAATGGGTAAAATAATTGAGTAGATATAATTGAAATGGAAGGTAGAATATACTGAAAATTATACTATTATTTAACAAACAAATGTGCTACATTTACTAGATATTTTAACTAAATGAAAGAAACAATACACACATTTTAATTTTAATGAAACATTTATTTGCCAAAATTAACAAGACATGAAGTCTAAACTTAACCTGGTTTACATGCAAATGACATGTAACAAGATCATAAACAAAGAGCTGAATTTATGTTATTAGTAAACAGTTTCAGAAACAATACTTCTGCCACAAGTATTATACAGTTGACACATGGAAAGTAGACTTTTGTATTAGAATCTAATGAGTCACATTTTACATCTAAAAGATTGCAAACCTTCACACTTCAGTTTCCTGCAAACTGTGGGATCCATACAAATGTGTGTGCAGACCTTCTCAGGTCTTAAAGAAGCAATGACAGTCTAAATGAACACAGGACACTAAATATCCATGACCAACAGTACCATGCTTCACTCGGTAATGATCGAAATTCCTTTTGATGATGCGACAAATGTGCAGAGCTTACAGTGCCATCCCATAATGCTGGCACCTGAAAAAGGAACAATAGTATACAAGTAAGTACAAGTGTGACTGTTAATATAAAGTCTACCAGACTGGTAAAATAGTACTTCTGTTCAAATACATACTTTTTGGACTAATAGTCTATTTCTATTTTTGATTCAATGGTTACACATTTAATACTTCTGTAACATTTAAAAAAGTTGATATTTACCTCCTGTTTTATCTCTATTCAACTTCTCTTCATTAGTGGTGTTGGTGCTGTGAAAGAGATATAGAAAATATATAACATGTTTCACACAAACACACAAAATCAATCAGTTTTAGGTTCTTTTACTTACATAATGTTTCACTTCAATATTTTAACTTCATATTACTTTCTCCCAATTCTAATTCTGAGAGAAATGTTGTATTTTCACTAAATCTTTATATTTCATAGCTTTAGTTACTAGTACAGTACTTAGCACATTTATTTTATAACATCTGCTGCTGCTGCTTGCTCAGTGTTTAATCATGTTAAAAATACTCATATACAGTAACGGATAAAACACTGCCAGAACCCGGACACTGCACCTCATTTCTGCTGTTTAAACCGGATTTGTTCTGAGTTTCTTCCTTAAAGTGTCGGAGTGACCGAGCAGACTCGCGGTTCAGTGTGTGAGGTGGACCGTTACAAATGCGTTAATTACTGTATTTGAACGTGTTAGTTTTATATCCTCGCCACAGTGGCGGTTGGCTGCACAAAATTATCGCATTTGGCGGAAGAAATTCAAAAATTGCGGCACAACCGCCGCCGGTTACACCGAGAAACCCGGAAAAAACCGGACATGCACGCGCTGCTGCTCGGTGTTAAATCTCTCCTTTTACACCAGAGTTTAAGTGTCTGTATTAAACGCGCTTTAGCTGAGCAGTTTGGTGGTTGGAACAAACAAGCTAAATCACTATGAACCCCAGGACTGGCCTGTTGCTAGCTATCGTTAGCTCTGGAGCTCGGCTGTGACAGGATTCAGAACAGTAACTCACACCCTATAAAGTTGTGTGTGCAGGCAGACAGAGTCATTATTACAGTAACTTGTGTTAGCTGTTTACTCACCAGGATTTATAAGGAGTGTTCCAGAATGTTCCAGGTGCTTCCTGTCCATTCTCACATCCTCACAGCCTTCTTGTCTCTGATGTTACACCAGACTTCCCATGAGCACTTGCACAGGGCAATTTACTCAATTATTTAAGTTTTTGTTGTTAAAAATAAAGAATATTGAGTTGGAATAATTTATAATTGTAGTTCTTGAAACTAATCAGTACAATTACTCCATTAACAGATATTTTGATTGAAATGTATCAAAAATATTAAGTGCATGTTAAAAATATAATTCAGTTAGTCAAATACTGATTTTTACTAGTGAAGTAAACTTAAATTATAGTGTAAATTTAAGACAAAATGTATAATTGTTTTTTTAGGCATTTATTTTGATTTGTCTAACTCAAACAATCATGTATGTGACTTTTAGAGATTTTATTAAGGTAACATAACTTTTTTATAACTGTGAAATTTACAAGGCCACAGAATCATTTTTTAGAGTGCATCAACAGCGATGTCAGGACCTATTTTGTAAATGATTGTTAGGCTCCACCCACTTTTGCAGTTTTTCCCAGCTTGTCTTGTTGACTTTGGGCTGCTCTTGGGTGGCGGTCATCTAGGCAAATCACACATGACAGTATATAGAAGGTCTGCAAAGACATTGCAGTATGAAAAATTGCCTGACCAATGTCCACATCCCATAAGCTGGATGCAGATTTGTTGCAGGATCTGTAGACACCACACAAAATCAACACATCCACATAGGCTTCAATACTCACCTGGTCTACCTGTTTCCAGGTTTTTCCATAAACCTTCTCCCCTCGAGGTTTGTCATATTCATGACAATGGTTAAAATGGAGTCTGTGAGGAAAAGTTAAAAACAGGACTGGATGTCATCCACTCGGGATATGGCATATCGGGTTAGTGTTAGTGTTTAGATTCATTTTTTGACTCTTTCTCCTCTAAACCCTTCTCACTGTCAACCTGGCTTCTCTCCGCCTGATCACTGTCCTTGTCAAATATAATTTCAGAACATCATGTGCAGTATATCATGCTGAACTGTGCGTAAGATTAAAAAGCTTTGTCTACCAGAGCTGCAAGAAAGTTCTGTTATTGAAACAATCTTGCATGTGCTTAAACTATTTATTTTTGAACTGATTATATCTATTCATTTCTATGATTGAACTAAACTCTATCTATTCATTTACAATGACCGGTCATTTTCGACTGAGGACACCATAAGTGTATAAAGTTCTATAAGACACACAAATTTTTTTTTGAAAATGTATTACAAATGTATTTTATGTGTTTAAATGACATGTGCGAACAAAGTCATTGAACCTTATAAGAGATGGGTAAAATTTACTGCATTTTTTAGTGAAGAAACATGCATGAGGGATAAATGCTCAAACAGAAATAAATACTGAATTAGATGAGGTAAAATCCTCAGAAAGGAGGATTAATTTGCCTGAAGGGTATATAAAGGGTACTGTACACACACACACACATATATATATATATACAGTACAGTACAGTACAGTACATATATATATATATATATACAGTACAGTACAGTACATGCAGGGAACAGGTGGAGGGCAGGGAACAGGTGGAGGAAAATTTGGAGAGGTGGAGGTATGCTCTGGAAAGCAGAGGAATGAAGGTTAGCCGCAGCAAGACGGAATACATGTGTGTGAATGAGAGTGACCCAGGAGGATCGGTGAGGCTACAGGGAGCAGAGGTAAAGAAGGTGCAGGATTTTAAGTACTTAGGGTCAACGGTCCAGAGCAACGGAGAGTGTTCAAAGGAGGTGAAAAGGCGGGTACAGGCAGGTTGGAATGGGTGAAGAAAAGTGTCAGGTGTGTTGTGCGATAAAAGAGTATCACCGAGAATGAAAGGAAAGGTGTACAGGACAGTGGTGAGACCAGCAATGCTCTACGGCTTAGAGACAGTGGCGCTGAAGAAAAGACAGGAGGCAGAGTTGGAGGTAGCAGAGCTGAAGATGTTAAGGTTCTCTTTGGGAGTGACAAGGATGGATAGGATCAAGAATGAGTTTATCAGAGGGACAACCCATGTTAGATGTTTTGGAGATAAAGTCAGAGAGGCCAGATTGAGGTGGTTTGGACATGTTCAGAGGAGAGATTGTGAATATATCGGTAGAAGGATGCTGAGGTTGGAACTGCCAGGCAGGAGGTCTAGAGGAAGACCAAAGAGGAGATTTATGGATGCAGTGAGAGAGGACATGAAGTTAGTTGGTGTAAGAGAAAAGGATGCAGAGGATAGGGTTAGATGGAGGCAAATGATTCGCTGTGGCGACCCCTGAAAGGGAACAGCCGAAAGACAAAGAAGAAGACAGTACAGTACATCTCTTCTAATCTATCTGTCAATGTGTTTTCTTTATTTTCATGACCATTTACATTGGTAGATTTTCACTGAAGGCATCAAAACTATGAATGAACACGTGGAGTACTGTCAGACTAATCTGTCAGTACATATATACAGTATATATATATATATATATATATATATATATATATATATATATATATATATATATATAATCTGGTATAATGTATATAGCAGCTGAAGAGCAACCTGGGCTTCCATAACACCTCAGCAGTGCCACAGACTGATCGCCTCCAAGCCGCATTGCTGCAGTAAGTCATGCAAAGAGAGCCCGGACCAAGTACTGAGAGCTGTACACTTTTTTAATTGGTCTTGAGTAATATTCTAATTTTCTGAGATTTCTGAATTTTTCATTTTGGATTTTCATTAGCTGTAAGTCATAATCATCAAAATTAAAAGAAACAAACACTTGAAATATTTCAATCTGTGTTAAAAAATCTACATAATGAGTTTTACTTTTCGATATTCAACTTTAATAGAGAAGCACCTACACTCAAAAAAATGAACATGGCTACCTGTTACATGTACTAAAATGTAATATGTGTTTTGTACATAATAATTTCATGTTTCCAAGATAAACATGAATAAATTATGTTGTATTTACATGAAATTCAACAACTTAAAATGTATTAGATTTAATCATGTTGAGATAAACCAAAGAGATCTTGTCACTATGAAAACCGGAAATAGCAAAACCGGAAATATCGCGAGAAGACATCGCGAGAAGAGAACACAGCGTGTTGAGAAGACAAACGTTTGGCGGGCGTGTGGAAAAGGTAAGCAGGAATTAATTCCCGTCTTTCTAAATAGAAACGAAATACTGAACATAAATGTCACCTTCTGTTTAGCGATGTTTAGTCACGTTATTTTGGTTTAAGCTATTCATTGTATTTTTAATCACACTTAAAATACAGACGGTTATATGCGCGTGTTTAATCTGCGGTTCGGTTCTGGTTTCGGTCTGTTCTCATGAGTTGTGAAGCGAGAGGAACAAAGTATAAATATTGTTCATTTGATAAATTAAGTATCATAAATTTTAATTGAATCTATTTCTGTATTTTTTCACAGGGGTTTGTGAGTGAAAGTGTCCTGTCTGCATCTGACTTCAGGAGTTACCTCAGTGACCAACCGTCTCTAACGGTCATATTTAAGTCATAACGGACAGTTATAAAGTACAAAACTTTCTGTTGGTGTTAAATTTTTTTCTTTGATTAATACTTATTTGTGGTGTTTTATGTTTTGTACATCTTTTCAAATTAAGACTTCATTTGTAAGTTGCTGCTGGTGTAAAATAAAAATCTCCGTTTTATCCCGTTTGTCTTATGCTTCCTTCCTTCACAGAATTCTGTTGACCAGGTCATGAAATTTAAATTTACTTGTGTTGGATCAACTTAATTTACAACTGAGAAATGTGTTGTACCAACGCTATTCATCTATGTTAACAGTATTAAATTATGTTGGACGCAGCTGTAGTAAATAAGTTAAATGAACCTAATAAAATTAATTTGACTGAACCTAAGAACATTAAGTTGGGCCAACAAAATTGCTTAATGCTAAAAGAAAGCCATTAAATCAGGTGGAAATTCTTTCCATAATTTAATTACGTTCATTCAACAAGTTATTTTTTTGAGTGTATAATAGTTGTGTAGGACTGTCATAATCAGATCAAAATAACTAAAAAAGCGAAACTAGAAAGATGACAAGAGCATTTTGCTTGTGGAGAAGGTAGGTGAAAGTAATAAAATAATTAAAGAAAAAATCTGGCCTGAATCTGAGTGGACGGAAAGACGGAGTACGAAAAACGGGAGTATGCAGTGTTAATGCAATTATCAAATGCTGCAGGGAATAAAAAACAGTTGTGTACACTTAAACATAGTTTAAAATATATTTATATAAAATAATTTTTAGAGAATTTATATATAATTTTTATGTGTGCCATGGATAATGTCCACAGCTCCATGAATGCAGTTCCTTGTTTTTTGATCCGGTTCGAGGACTCCACGTTGGCTCTGCCTCCCGTCTTCAAGGACTAATTATCGAGATTTCTTCATATATTTTAAATAGTTTAGTAACTGCATTCTGTTAAATATGTTTTCATGAAGACAATCAGGCTATCAGTATACGCATTTCTATCATTTATCCTGTTCATTTTACTTCAAGGATCTTTAAGTCGTTTTTTTCCATCTATTTAATTAAGGAGTGATTGCAATTATATAAAGTGTAGAACTTAATAGGCAACCTTTTTATTTTCTATAAATTTTACTAAGTATTTGTTAGTCCACTATTTACATTAATTTGTGCATTTAATGTCCTATATAGAATTTTAATTATGCAAAAAAATATTCAGGAAACCACAATTTTTCATAACATCCCACAGGTACTCTCTTGATGAAAAAGTTTTTTATTCATTTATTTTTATCTAAACCTATTATGGACAAATAGTATTATTTCTTAAGTTAATTTTTGTTTGGTGTGTTTATTATGAGGTCTCATGTTATACCAAGATTGTCCCACACAAATCTTCTTTAATCGCAGTTTTTTTTTTTCCTGTATACGGTTTTTAATTATTTTGGTAAGGATTTTCTAATCAGTATTTAAAATTCTTATTCGTCTTCAACTGACAAAATAAAGTGGGTCATAAAACAATTTGTGGGTTTTCTAAGTTAGATAGGCTATATTAAGTCCAGCTTTATCAAGCAAGATAATTTCATCACTTACTTCTTCTTTTATTATTATTATTTTATTCAGTTTTAATGTTTAAGATGAGTCCTGATTTTCTTTTGTTTGGTTGCAAGAATTGATCTGTAAGTTTGTTTTATTTCCCTCTCTCTCTCTTTTTTTTTTTTTTTTTTTTTGCTGATGGAGTATTTAACATTTCGTTTTAAAAAAAAGGTTGTTATTTTATATTTAAAAATCACACAGATCTCGGCGCTTAGTCTTGTAAATATTACAAGACCAATTAACACGCTCTTTTTCCTTATTCAGGTCGTGTATTTTTTTTAAATGATTTTAATTTCCAAAAACTACAGTGTTTTTCAATTTTTAAATTTATCTTGATTGATCAGGGTAAATGATTAGATTATTGGACGTGTTTCGTTTTATAGTGGGTCAACTTATACTGTCCTAGATACATAAATATAATAAATTCCCGTTTTATCCCCTTTTTTTAATCAAACCAAGATGAACCATTGGAGATCTTTTCTCTTTAAGTATTAGGTCAAATTGCACCTACTTTATTACAGACATTTGCAGGTATTTGTCGTTGACATAAGTGGGGCGGTGATTTTTTATATATATATTGTTAACTAGTAGTAGTTTATCGGGAATGATTTCTCTATATTAAGTTATTTCAGTTGAATAATTGAAACAAATAATTCCCTTGATTTCTTAGCCTTTTAAGTCTCTCAATGAGATATTCTGCCCCATTCTTTTACTTTAAAATGTCTAATAGATTTTTTTCTTTTGTTTGTTTCAGTTCATGTTAATTAAACGAAAGTCTTACTTATGATGTCCGAGTTGTATTTCTTCAGCCGAGCTGGTAATGGTTGAATTTCTCAGTATGTCAATATTTAATTAATTAATTGTGTTTAATGTTTTGGTTTTGTGTCTCGCTTCTGTTGTTGTTATGATATTTTGTCTTTAGGTTGATCGTCAGTGAAATTATTTTTGGAAGATGACCCAAACTTCTTACTTCCTCCTAGGAGCCCTCCTCCTCCTCCTCCTCCTCCTGACCGTGGATCTTCTGCGTTTTGCGGCTTTACGCCTCGCTCCTCTCACCTTCCTTCTTCGCCTCATGGTCATTCTCTTTGCTGAACGTCTTTTCGCCCTCCTCCGCCTCCTCCTCCTCACTCTCCTGGGTGCCCTTCTAGTAGCTCTTCTACGCCTCCTGGCTGGCCTCCTCCTCCTCATCGCAGCGCGACTGCTCACCTTAAACGACCTGCGCGCTCCGGCCCTTCCGGTCTGCACGAGCAAACCTCTCCTAACGAGCGATCTGAGCGCGAGGTTGACGCGCGAGTTGTTCTTCTTGACATCGTACCCGCGGCCCGCGAGCGCCTTTTTCAGCGCGACCAGAGGCACACCTTTGGGCGCGCGAGACGCAGCCACGGCTATCAAAATAAGATCTGAAACCCTTGGGCCGGTCTTCCTCCGCCTTGATCTGGATCTCCTTTTCCTCGCTCTGGCAGTGGAGACTCTTCGTCTTCTCGCGGTCCGTGCCATGGTTTGGGCGCGTTGAAAATTTGATGCGAATGTGTCGTCGTGTCTTCTTGGTGTGAATGTTTACGACGTCTGAAATTACGAACTTAGTGATAATTGTTACGGCAAAATTAAAATTAGCCTTTTCAATCAGTTGCATTTGTGACGTTTAAAAAGTTGAGGGAAACAGAAACCTGAGGACCTTATATACTCAGCTGAGCGCGCGGCTGCTCCCTGTACAGATGTGTTTTCTTTGATTTCCCGCTTCAACGTGAAAAAAGTTTAGTACGAATTTGCACATCTTTTTTTTTTGACTCAACTTATTCAGACTTAAACATTTAAGTCAGCTCAAGTAGTATTGGTTGTGTGCTCAATTATATTTATTTTAGGTTAACAAGACCCCAACAATTAAAACACACGAACATTACCTAAAAATATTTTTTTCCAAAGTAGTTAAAGCTAAAAGAGTGATTTGCATAAAATAGGAGCATTGAGGTTCTATTTTGTTTAAGGGTCAATAAAATACCTGGATAATACCAGCTGCCTATTATGAATAAAGCTAAAGACACCAGACGTTTAAAAGATTGTTTCTGGAATTTTAATGATGGGTTAGAGCTACGTATTGCCTTATATTTAAATGGGTTTAAAGCCAAACTAATACAGACATTTTTATATTCCTTAACTAACCAAGTACTGAAGCCCCACTTCTTCTTCTTTGTCTTTCGGCTGTTCCTTTTCAGGGGTCGCCACAGCGAATCATCTGCCTCCATCTTACCCTATCCTCTGCATCCTCTTCTCTCACACCAACTAACTTCATGTCCTCTCTCACTGCATCCATAAATCTCCTCTTTGGTCTTCCTCTAGACCTCCTGCCTGGCAGTTCCAACCTCAGCATCCTTCTACCGATATATTCACAATCTCTCCTCTGAACATGCCCAAACCACCTCAATCTGGCCTCTCTGACTTTATCTCCAAAACATCTAACGTGGGTTGTCCCTCTGATAAACTCATTCTTAATCCTATCCATCCTTGTCACTCCTAAAGAGAACCTCAACATCTTCAGCTCTGCTACCTCCAACTCTGCCTCCTGTCTTTTCTTCAGCGCCACTGTCTCTAAGCCGTAGAGCATTGCTGGTCTCACCACTGTCCTGTACACCTTTCCTTTCATTCTCGCTGATACTCTTTTATCGCACAACACACCTGACACTTTTCTCCACCCATTCCAACCTGCCTGTACCCTCCTCTTCACCTCCTTTCCACACTCTCCGTTGCTCTGGACCGTTGACCCCAAGTACTTAAAATCCTGCACCTTCTTTACCTCTGCTCCCTGTAGCCTCACCGATCCTCCTGGGTCCCTCTCATTTACACACATGTATTCCGTCTTGCTGCGGCTAACCTTCATTCCTCTGCTTTCCAGAGCATACCTCCACCTCTCCAAATTTTCCTCCACCTGTTCCCTGCTCTCGCTACAGAGCACAATGTCATCTGCAAACATCATAGTCCATGGGGACTCCTGTCTTACCTCATCTGTCATCCTGTCCATTACCAGAGCAAACAAAAAGGGGCTTAGAGCCGATCCTTGATGCAGACCCACCTCCACCTTAAACTCTTCTGTCACACCTACAGCACATCTCACCACTGTCTTACAGCTCTCATACATGTCCTGCACCACTCTAACATACTTCTCTGCCACTCCAGACTTCCTCATACAATACCACAGCTCCTCTCTTGGCACCCTGTCATACGCTTTCTCTAAATCTAAAAAGACACAATGCAACTCCCTGTTACCTTCTCTGTACTTCTCCGCCAGCATCCTCAAAGCAAATACTGCATCTGATGTACTCTTTCTAGGCATAAAACCATATTGCTGCTCACAAATGCTCACCTCTGCCCTTAACCTAGCTTCCACTACTCTTTCCCACAGCTTCATTGTCTGGCTCATTAGCTTTATACCTCTATAATTGCCACAGCTTTGCACATCTCCCTTGTTCTTAAAAATTGGCACCAATACACTTCTCCTCCATTCCTCTGGAATCCTCTCACTCTCCAAGATCTTGTTAAACAAACTTGTCAAAAACTCTACTGCCACCTCTCCTAAGCACTTCCATACCTCCACAGGTATGTCATCAGGACCAACAGCCTTTCCACTCTTCATCCTCTTCAACGCTCTTCTCACCTCACTTCTACCAATATTTGCTACTTCCTGTTCGACAACAGTCACGTCTTCTACTCTTTGTTCTCTTTCATTTTCCTCATTCATCAACTCCTTAAAATACTCCTTCCATCTTCCCATCACCCTCCTGGCATCTGTCAGTACATTTCCATCTCTATCTTTAATCACTCTAACCTGCTGCACATCCTTCCCATCTCTATCTCTCTACCTTGCCAACCTGTACAGATCCCCCTCTCCCTCCTTACTGTCTAGCCTAGCATACAAGTCCTCATATGCTTTTTGTTTGGCCTTTGCCACCTCTACCTTCACCTTACTCTGCATCTCCCTGTACTCCTGTCTACTCTCTTCAGTCCTCTCAGTGTCCCACTTCTTCTTAGCTAGCCTCTTTCCCTGTATACACTCCTGGACTTCCTCATTCCACCACCAAGTCTCCTTGTCCACTTTCCCCTTACCTGATGATACACCAAGTACCCTCCTACCTGTCTCCCTGATCACATTGGCTGTAGTTGTCCAGTCAACTGAAAGCACCTCCTGACCACCCATAGCCTGTCTCAACTCCTCCCTAAAGACTTCACAACATTCTTCCTTTCTCAGCTTCCACCACTTTGTCCTCTGCTCTGCCTTTGTCCTTTTCGCCTTCCTCACCACCAGGGTTATTTTACACGCGACCATTTTGTGTTGTCTGGCTACACTCTCCCCTACCAACACTTTGCAGTCACTGATCTCTTTCAGGTTACAACGTCGACACAAGATGTAGTCGACCTGAGTGCTTCTGCCTCCACTCTTATATGTCACCCTATGTTCCTGCCTCTTCTGGAAGAAAGTATTTACCACTGCCATTTCCATCCTCTTTGCAAAGTCCACCACCATCTGTCCTTCTACATTTCAGTCCTGAAGACCAAACCTGCCCATCACATTTTCATCACCTCTGTTCCCTTCCCCAACATGTCCATTGAAGTCTGCACCAATCACCAGTCTTTCACCTCTGGGGATGCTCTGCATCACTTCATCTAACTCACTCCAGAATTTCTCCTTCTCTTTTAACTCACATCCTACCTGTGGGGCATAACCACTAACAACATTGAACATTATCCCTTCAATTTCCAGCTTCGGACTCATCACCCTATCTGATACTCTCTTCACCTCTAGAACATTCCTTACAAACTCCTCTTTTAGGATAACTCCTACTCCATTTCTTTTCCTATCCACACCATGGTAAAACAATTTGAACCCTGATCCTAAGCTTCTAGCCTTGCTACCTTTCCACCTGGTCTCCTGGACACACAGTATATCCACCTTCCTTCTCTGCATCATATCAACTAACTCTCTTCCCTTCCCTGTCATGGTCCCAACATTCAAAGTCCCTACTATCACTCCTAAACTCTTGCCTTTCCTCTTCTCTCTCTGCTTACGAACACGCCTTCCTCCTCTCCTTCTTCGACCAACAGTAGCCCAATTTCCACCAGCACCCTGTAGGTCAACAGCACCAGTGGCGGTCGTTGTTAACCCGGGCCACGACCGATCCGGTATGGGAATTATATTCTTGATTCGCATCATTAATTTGGCAACAGTTTTACGTCGGATGCCCTTCCTGACACAACCCTTTGCATTTACCCAGACTTGGGACTGGCACAAGAAGACACTGGATTGTGCCCCCCCGTGGTCCCCCCCACTACAGTACTCTTAAACTGTTAAGCATTTCTGGGATTTTCTCAAACTTTCGTTAGCTGAGCGCTCTTGCGGCCATGTGTGCTGGGTTGGAACAGGACATGAAGTTAACGTTACCTAAGCTCACCTCAGTAATGTCAGGTATGATGTCAAAATAATTTTCATTTTATTTGATTTTACTTTTCCATTAGACCTGAAAAAGTCCTCGTCCAGAATAAGCACCGAAAAAAAAAAAAAACGTCTGTTGGATTTATATGAAAAAAAACTTTGTACATCAGTTGCATATATTAAAGTTATGTTTACTTCAAATGATTAATATTTAATAAATGTACTATTTTTTCATTAACTAAACCTACGTTTTTATGTTAATATAAATTAAAAAATTTAAGATTTGTATATTAAACAAATCTTATGTTAAACAAACATGACTTTTTTTTTGTTAATCTAGTATTTTGTATATTTATCCATCCATCCACTATCTGAACTTATCCTATTCAGGGCCTCAGGGGTTGGAGCTTATCCCAGCTGTCATTATGTGTATTTATTTACCTTATATTGAAACAACAGTGGTTTAATATGAAAAAGTACATGCAGCACTGTTCGGTTAAATAAATCTACTGTGTGTAGCTCAAGTCTACAATCAAGTCTCATAAAGTTGAAATCAGCAGCATACTTTGTTTTAACTCTGTAAGATGACCCGACTGAAATGTGTAACTGCTACAATAACACGACAAACAAAACATTTATTGCAGCAAAAGAACTATATTCAGTCATCTGGACACTTTTAACATGGGACTCCACCAAACACATGCTCCATAATCAGTATATCTTGGATCATATAACTGCACCGTGTTCCTTTAAGAACCATTTATAAAAAAACAAAAAGGGTATTTCAAAGGCTTTTTGGCAAAGTAAATGCAATTTCAAAACAAGAAGAAACCATAAGGCGATTGCAATAAACAGTTAGAACCTTAAAAAACAAGTTTTAGGAAGCAAGTGTTCTATATACAACAAAAAGATTCAGTGTTATAAATCTGTCAAATGACTCTCTCACCTCTAAATATCTTAGTATTTAAATTAAAAACTGCCCAAACAACAAACAAAAAGTATAAAGGAGTGTACACATATATGTTTTCAGAATATAAACACAGGAGTGTGTATATTCTGAAAACATTTAAATGCATAACCTTTAAATAAACAATTACCATACACATCCTCATAAAAATAAAAAAAAACTAAGAGGAGGCAGTCCTTAAGCATAGTTTTTCTCAACTCAGAGCTTTACATTTAAATAAAATGTGAAGTAGCATACACATTGTAGTGTATTTAATAAGTGAAATATGAAATATGCTTGTTTAAAGGTGTTCATCCAGACACGAAATCTCTAATTTGTTCTGGTCATGTTGGACAGAATGTACAATATTTTCCTATGTTTATCTTCTTAAAAAATTGACGATTGTTCTTTTATTGCACAAATTGTGGATTCCATGTCTTGATGTGCACCTTTGGACAAGCACTTTAAGAATACACTACAACTTGTATGCTACCTTATATCATTGCAGTATTTAAGCATAGTTTTTCTCAACTCACAGATCTTCTATACCTATTTCAATAAAATGTGAGGTAGCATACACATTGTAGTGTATTCAATAAGTGCTTGCTCAAAGGTGTCTATCCAGACATGTAATCCACAATCAAAATAAAACTAAATTTGATATGGTAATGGTAATTAACTAATTTTAAAAATATAAGATTACAATCAATCTGAAATGTCACCACTTGTTATCTAATTTCAATATGATTTTTCCTAACACTTAACATGAACAAATGTAAAATCACAATTTAAAATACAGAAATCTTGTACTGATGGGATTACTTACTATGTACTCTCTAACCAGATTTTGTGGGTCCCCACTGAGGTACACACAGTCCCTTGAGAACACTCTCTTGCAAGATTACCATCATTCTGTGTACACTGAAAATGTGTACTTTATTTGAAGAATGCATTCCTACTGCAGATATGGGGTCCATAATCCTTTTCAGTTTTCATCCAATTTGGCCTCCTCTTTTCCAAAATAGGTTCATGAGTTTTTCAGATAGGACCTGTAGCTGCGAAAGAAATCTGGATTGTAGAGGCAGGGTGGTAATGCACTTAAATTCGGCATTGATCTGAAACAAGACTAATAAAAGGAATAAAATTACAATAAAAACATAAGTTGCCAGGAACATTAGTGAGGTAGTTTGTAGTGTCTTGATTCCACAATTGATAATTTCTTTACTATTTAATTACCCACTTAATAGTAAGTCTAGTAAACTCTAATAATCTTTTGTTGTAATTATTTAAGATTTACTGCGATGGATTTGCAACCTGTCCAGGGTCTACACCGTCTTGTGCCCTAAGTCTTCTGGGATAGGACCCAGGACCCACACGACCCTGAATACAGGATCATTAACCTCATTAAGTTCAATAACAGATCCAGGAAGTCCATTTTAAAAGTCAACCTTTGGCTGCTGTTGTCACTCATTGTTCTCTGTAAAGATGATGGAGAAGGAAAAAAAATAGGCTGTTGCATAGTACTTACAGTAGTAAAGACATTTTTCTTATACAGTTGTGTTCAAAATAATAGCAGTGTGTTGAAAAAAGTGAGTAAAGCTCCATATCCAAATAATAACTTTTAATTTAAATCACACAAATGCATTGGACACCCTGCACATTCTATTCTAAATCCCAACATGAAGAAAAATGTGCTTAATGGATTATTAGTTTACAGAAAGTGAAGAAAAACAAATATTAGTCTGTTCAAAAAAAATAGCAGTGTCATCATTCATCTTTACAAAGTGATAAATTTACAGTTTAAACAAAAATGCTTAAAGTGTAATCTTTCTTGTGCATCTCTGAACTAATATTTAGTTGTATAACCATGCTTACTGAGAACTGCTTCACATCTGTGACAATTGTACTACATGCCACAATTCCTCTACATTTCTTGATTTTGCCTCAGAAACAGCATTTTTATTGTCAGGCCACAACTTTTCTAATGGATTAGGGTCTGGGGATTGGGCTGGCCTCTTCATAACGTCAATCTTGTTGGTCTGGAACCAACAGCTTGACTTGCTTACTAGTGTGTCTGGTGTCATTGTCTTGTTGAAACACCCATTTTAAGGGCATTTCCTCTTCAGCATAAGGCAACATGACCTCTTTAAGTATTCTGATGTACTCAAATTGATCCATGATCCCTGAAATGTGATAAATAGGCCCAACACCATAGTACAAGAAGCATATCCATATCATGATGCTTGTGCCTCCATGCTTCACTGTCTTCACAGTGTACTGTGGCTTGAATTTAATGTTTGGTGGTCACCTGACAAACTGACTACGGCCTCTAGACCCTAAAAGGACAATCTTGCTTTCTTCAGTCCACAAAACATTGCGCCATTTCTCTTTAGGCCAGTCAATGTGTTCTTTGGCGAACTGTAACCTCTTCAGCACTTGTCTTTTTTCAACAATGGGACTTTGCGGGGGCTTCTTGCATGATAGCTTGGCTTCACACAGCCATCTTCTAATAGTAACAGTACTCACAGGTAACTTTAGGTGTTCTTTGATCATGCTGGAACTGATCATTTGCTGAGTCTTTGCCAATTTTGTTATTCTTTGATCCATTTGAATGTTAATTTTCCATTTTCTTCCACATCTTTCTGGTTTTGATTTTCATTTTAAAGCATTTGATATCATTTTAGCAGAGCAGCCCATCATTCTGCACTTTTTGGTGTGTTATTTTCCATCTCTAATCAACCTTTGAATCGAAGTACGCTGTTCTTCTGAACAATGTCTGAAACAACAGTTTTACTTTGATTTTTAGAGGGAAATGCACAGGACAACTTTTTCTGCATTTGTCCTTGAATTAGGGGAACTTGTTTGACACCTGTTTTTTTTTAGCAGCAATAACTGCAATCAAGCGTTTGCGATAACTTGCAGTGAGTCTTTTACAGCGCTCTGGAGGAATTTTGGCCCACTCATCTTTGCAGAATTGTTGTAAATCAGCTTTATTTGAGGGTTTTCTAGCATGAACCGCCTTTTTAAGATCATGCCACAACATCTCAATAGGATTCAGCTCAGGACTGACTAGGCCACTCCAAAGTCTTCATTTTGTTTTTCTTCAGCCATTCAGAGGTGGATTTGCTGGTGTGTTTTGGGTCATTGTCCTGCTGCAGCACCCAAGATCACTTCAGCTTGAGTTGACGAACAGATGGCCGGACATTCTTTTTCAGGATTTTTTGGTAGACAGTAGAATTCATGGTTCCATCTATCACAGCAAAACAACCCCAGACCATCACACTACCACCACCATATTTTACTGTTGGTATGATGTTCTTTTTCTGAAATGCTGTGTTACTTTTACGCCAGATGTAACGGGACACGTACCTTCCAAAAAGTTCAACTTTTGTCTCGTCGGTCCACAAGGTATTTTCCCAAAAGTCGTCTTGGCAATCATTGAAATGTTTTTTTTAGCAAAATTGAGACGAGCCTTAATGTTCTTTTTGCTTAAAAGTAGTTTGCGCCTTGGAAATCTGCCATGCAGGCCGTTTTTGCCCAGTCTCTTTCTTATGGTGGAGTCGTGAACACTGACCTTATTTGAGGCAAGTGAGGCCCGCAGTTCTTTAGATGTTGTCCTGGGGTCTTTTGTGGCCTCTCGGATGAGTTGTCTCTGCGCTCTTGGGGTAATTTTGGTCGGCCGGCCACTCCTGGGAAGGTTCACCACTGTTCCATGTTTTTGCCATTTGTGGATAATGGCTCTCACTGTGGTTCGCTGATGTCCCAAAGCTTTAGAAATGACTTTATAACCTTTACCAGACTGATAGATCTCAATTACTTTTGTTCTCATTTGTTCCTGAATTTCTTTGGATCTTGGCATGATGTCTAGCTTTTGAGGTGCCTTTGGTCTACTTCTCTGTGACAGGTAGCTCCTATTTAAGTGATTTCTTGATTGAAACAGGTGTGGGAGTAATCAGGTTTGGGGGTGACTACAGAAATTGAACTCAGGTGTGATAAACCACAGTTAAGTTATTTTTGAACAAGGGGGGCAATCACTTTTTCACACAGGGCCATGTAGATTTGGAGGTTTTTTTCTCCCTTAATAACGTAAACCTTCGTTTAAAAACTGCATTTTGTGTTCAATTATGTTATCTTTGACTAATAGTTAACGGTTTTTGATGAGCAGAAACATTTAAGTGTGACAAACGTGCAAAAGAATAAGAAATCAGGAAGGGGGCAAATAGTTGTTCACACCACTGTATGTCTTGGACTATATATATATATATATATATATATATATATATATACAGTTGTGTTCAAAATAAATAATATATGAATATATATTTATATGTCTATATCTATATTGTGGTGACCAGCATGTCTTGCGGGGGTTTCTATGTGTTCACCCTGTTGGGGAAGGGTGTTTGGGATAGTGGCTTCGGCCATGTTTGTTTGTTTGTGTGTGTGTGTGTGTGTGTGTGTGTCTCCTGTTGAATGTGCTCCGGTTCATGCTTAGGCTGAATTGGATGTAGGCTCTCGTGTGAATGTGCTGCTCATGCTATACATGCTGTGTACAAAATAAAGTACTCCCAGCCCTTGCATTGGGCAGCAATTAAACTCACTCGTCTCTCCAAAAAAAAGTTCAAAAGCTCTGTAATGTTCAGTGTACCACTCACACAGCATTTGCACAATGAGGAACACTGACTTATTACACACACATGTTTGATTTCAGCAAGTCCACCAACTGATTCATAAGCAACCATCATACCTTTGCTGTAGGGTATGCCATTACTTCATTCAGCCTCAGCCAAGTGCACTTCAGATGTGTTTGGGTATTTTGACCCTCAAATATATCATGAGCAACATTAGGAGGAAAACCAGAAACAACAGCAAAATAAGACAAATTCTTGGTAAGGACACATTCTTGCTTAACTCCAAAACAATAGGCATTATTCTCAATAGCTGCTCTTAAATGATCTGCATGGACCTCTTTAGATCTCAGGCTGAAAGCACCAGATGCAACCAGACACAGTAAAAGCTAATATCACATCTTTTTGCAATGCAATAACGGCAGAAAAAAAATCACCTGAAAAATTCTCATAAAAAATTTACTGTGTGCTCACAAGTTATCAGCCACAACACACTGCCCTGTTTAAAAAAAAACAAAAAAAAAACCTAAAGACACATAAACACCATGATCCTCCAGTATTTTAAGATCTTGCAGGAGAGGTTCTAAAACTTCACTGTCATAACCGTACGCTTTTACATCACCACTTTTGCAAAGTACTGCAAGATAAATAGATGATAAAGGTCAGTGAGAACCTGGTGGCAAATTACCTAGTGTCCAATAAACACCACAAAGCTTATGTTTCTTTCGAGAAGTGCCTAGGGAATTACAGGTCTCAAAACCATTAATGTAAAGATGCAATGTTATTTTTAACTTTTTTTCCATTTAAAAAGCTACTTTTTTATAATGCAAACCATCTTCAGGTCACCTTAATTCAGAGGATGTTGTCCTCTGTGATTTTCAATAACATTATCAACAATTGTTTTATTATTTAAAATCTGCTGCAGGGATTTTAAGATCGGGACATACTGAAAGGTGTGTTTGTTTTTATGATCAAGTATGTAGGTAATTGGTTTTACAACACAGAATTGCTCCTTGTTATATTGTTTACATTGATAGAAGCTGTAAGAGGACTACCTTTGGCAATTGCCTTTGAAATCAGGATAGACGAGCAAAGTTCTGTAACTACAGATTCATCAACTTGGACATTGTGACAATGTCATGGTCCTGTCACATCAACCATGGTAAAAAAGGCCCGACAATCGTCTCTACCACCTCAGACGCTTGAGAGACTTCAGACTGCCCTCTAAGGTGCTCATTTCCCAACATTGACTGGACAATCATGGACAATCATGAACACATTCATACACACTTGCACTACATATTTATACATCTGGATCATTGCACAAGACACTTTAATAAGTCACTTTTCATGCATATTTGCACAACCACTGTCACTTTTAAATTTTTATATATATACTTTTTTCTTCGGTATTTATATATTTTGTGATATTTTTATTATACTTATTTGTACAGTTTATTTTACTAGTTAAATTTTTCTTTAGTATATCTTTTTATTCATATTTTTTTTCTTACGTATAAGTTTTTATTTTTTTAAGGTCACTGGCGGTCGTATAAGCATTTCACTGCATATCGTACTGTGTATGACTGTGTACGTGACAAATAAAATTTTTATTTGAATATCTGGGAGTTCCTTGTGTTGAGCTCTCCGATCTAGGGCACTGGACACTTCCTGTTCTACACACTCCTTGTCCTGGCCTTCTGCAAATGAGTCATCTAATGGTGGAAATGCTACTGTAGTTGTTCTCACAATATCAGGTTTAAAATTAGTTAGGCTCTTAGGTGTGTGTCAACGACTCTTATGAGATTTAAAAGTTCCATAAATACTGGTTTCAAAAGAACAGCCAACAAACATGCAAGATATATTTTCATTTCCTTTCAGATGTGCATTGATATGAACAAAGTTGTCATGATTTATGCCCTGTCTGCCTCGTGGTTCCTTTTTTTTCCCACGCTGTCACTTATATATTATAGATTTGACATTGATATTGCTCTGGTCACAACCATAACATGTCAACACCATACGTCTTATCATATTAAATTTGGGGTAATATTTGATAAAATTTATAAATTTCAAGCACATTAAATATGCATTTAGCAAAATAGACAGCATTAGGAATTTTGTTAACATGATCAGACATTAACACTGTCAAGAAATTTATCTGATAAGGACCCTGGAGGGGCAAGTATAGAATAATAGTAATACAATGGCTTACCTCTTTCACTCTCCTTGTGGTTACCCAAGGAGATATAAGTATATACAGTGGTGTGAAAAACTATTTGCCCCCTTCTTGATTTCTTATTCTTTTGCATGTTTGTCACACAAAATGTTTCTGATCATCAAACACATTTAACTATTAGTCAAAGATAACACAAGAAAACACAAAATGCAGTTTTTAAATGATGGTTTTTATTATTTAGGGAGAAAAAAAATGCAAACCTACATGGCCCTGTGTGAAAAAGTAATTGCCCCCTGAACCTAATAACTGGTTGGGCCACCCTTAGCAGCAATAACTGCAATCAAGCGTTTGCGATAACTTGCAACGAGTCTTTTACAGCGCTCTGGAGGAATTTTGGCCCACTTATCTTTGCAGAATTGTTGTAATTCAGCTTTATTTGAGGGTTTTCTAGCATGAACCGCCTTTTAAAGATCATGCCACAACATCTCAATAGGATTCAGGTCGGACTTTGACTAGGCCACTCCAAAGCCTTCATTTTGTTTTTCTTCAGCTATTCAGAGGTGGATTTGCTGGTGTGTTTTGGGTCATTGTCCTGCTGCAGCACCCAAGATCGCTTCAGCTTGAGTTGACGAACAGATGGCCGGACATTCTCCTTCAGGATTTTTTGGTAGACAGTAGAATTCATGGTTCCATCTATCACAGCAGGCCTTCCAGGTCCTGAAGCAGCAAAACAACCCCAGACCATCACACTACCACCACCATATTTTACTGTTGGTATGATGTTCTTTTTCCTAAAATGCTGTGTTACTTTTACGCCAGATGTAACAGGACACGCACCTTCCAATAAGTTCAACTTTTATCTCGTCGGTCCACAAGGTATTTAAGTCTTGGCAATCATTGAGATGTTTTTTAGCAAAATTGAGACGAGCCTTAATGTTCTTTTTGCTTAAAAGTGGTTTGCGCCTTGGAAATCTGCCATGCAGGCCGTTTTTGCCCAGTCTCTTTCTTATGGTGGAGTCGTGAACACTGACCTTAATTGAGGCAAGTGAGGCCTGCAGTTTTTTAGATGTTGTCCTGGGATCTTTTGTGGCCTCTTGGATGAGTTGTCTCTGCGCTCTTGGGGTAATTTTGGTCGGCCGGCCACTCCTGGGAAGGTTCACCACTGTTCCATGTTTTTGCCATTTGTGGATAATGGCTCTCACTGTGGTTCGCTGGAGTCCCAAAGCTGTAGAAATGGCTTTATAACCTTTACCAGACTGATAGATCTCAATTACTTTTGTTCTCATTTGTTCCTGAATTTCTTTGGATCTTGGCATGATGTCTAGCTTTTGAGGTGCTTTTGGTCTACTGATCTGTGTCAGGTAGCTCCTATTTAAGTGATTTCTTGATTGAAACAGGTGTGGCAGTAATCAGGCCTGGGGGTGACTACAGAAATTGAACTCAGGTGTGATAAACCACAGTTAAGTTATTTTTTAACAAAGGGGGCAATTACTTTTTCACACAGGGCCATGTAGGTTTGAAGTTTTTTTCTACCTTAATAACGTAAACCTTCATTTAAAAACTGCATTTTGTGTTAAATTATGTTACCTTTGACTAATATTTAACAGTTTTTGATGAGCAGAAACATTTAAGTGTGACAAACATGCAAAAGAATAAGAAATCAGGAAGGGGGCAAATAGTTTTTCACACCACTGTATATATATATATATATATATATATATATATATATATATATATATATATATATATAATTAAAACCTTTTATGTATGTGTAACTGCCTGATTATGTGTGATATTTACATTAACCTTTTCCAGCTATGATTACTGCCAATAATAAGAAACTTACTTACATTTTTAGATCAAACATTGGAACGTGGAAGAGGCATCCAATAGAGAGACAAGTCCATTACTAGTAGTGCAATATAAGACTGCTTGAATCCTTTCATGGTGATTTAAAATGGAACTTCCAAAGTACAAAAACTTTTCGTATTGTTTCACTTATAACTTTTATGTCAGTAGTGAGGTACATTCTTGTCCCGTTGGATAAATTGCATAGACCTTTTGTTAATGCTGGTTATGTTCAAAATTGATACTGGACTGATTACGAATTTGTTCTCATTTAGTGTAAAAAAAAAAAAAAAAATTGTAAAAAAGTTCTTGATTTTCCCTTTACCATATGTAGTATTAAATATGATTTTGAGTACTTTGACAATCTTTTCAAAGACAGTTGTTAATGTGTTTCCCGGTGAACATGAAAATAGATAAGCTTTTTCTTTTGAATCTGATATCTTAATTTGTTCTTCTTTTTTCAATCCACCCTAATGCACCAAGAATCTAGATGTTTACTGCCTGTTTGAAACAGAATCATTCTTTCTTGGACACACTCGACTATCCATTTGGCTTCAAATTTCTTGACATTTAGTGGCAGGTTTTGTGCACTGTATAATTAAGGTTTTAAATTAAAAGGTAAAGTTATTTGTACACATACACTGGGGCAAAAAAGTATTCAGTCAGCCACCAATTGTGCAAGTTCTCCCACTTAAAAAAATGAGAGAGGCCTGTAATTTTCCTCATAGGTACGTATACCTCAACTATGAAAGGCAAAAAAATAATTTTTTAAAAATCCAGAAAATCACATTATAGGATTTTTAAATTTTACAAATTATGGTGAAAAATAAGAATTTGGTCAATAACAAAATTTCATGCCAATACTTTGTTATATACCCTTTGTTGGCAATGACAGAGGTCAACCGTTTGCTGTAAGTCTTCACAAGTTTTTCACACACTGTTGCTGGTATTTTGGCCCAGTCCTCCATGCAGATTTCCTTTACAGCAGTGATGTGTTGGGGCTGTCCCTGGGCAACGCAGACCTTCAAGGCCACTCCAGGACCTTGAAACGCTTCTTACGAAGCCACTCCTTCATTGCCCATGCGGTGTGTTTGGGATCAGTGTCATGCTAAAAGACCCAGCCACATTTCATTTTTAATGCCCTTGCTGATAAAAAGAGGTTTTTACTCAAAATCTCACAATACATGGCCCCATTCATTCTTTCCTTTAGACGAATCAGTCATCATGGTCCCTTTGCAGAAAAACAGCCCCAAAGCATGATGTTTTCACCACCCCATGCTTCACAGTTAGTATATTCAACTCAGAATTCTTTCTTCTCCAAACACGAAAAGTTGAGTTTTTACCAAAAAAGTTCTATTTTTGTTTCATCTGTCCATATGACATTCTCTCAATCCTCTTCTGGATCATCCAAATGCTTTTTAGCAAATTTCAGCCTTGGTCCCAGCTCTCTGCAGGTCATTCACTAGTACCCCCCATGGATTTTTTCGCTCACAATTTTTGTGATAATTTTGACCCCACGGGATGTGATCATCTTCCCCAGGTCAAAGGAGATTATTAGTGGTCTTGTATGGCTTCCATTTTCTTATAATTGCTTCCACAGTTGATTTCTTCACACCTAGCTGCTTACCTATTGCAGATTCAGTCTTTCCAGCCTGGTGCAGGTCTACAATTTTGTTTCTGTTGTCCTTTGCCAGCTCTTTGGTCTTGGCCATAGTGGAGTTTGGAGTGTGACTGTTTGAGGTTGTGGGCAGGTGTCTTGTATACTTATAACGAGTTCAAACAGATGCCATTAATACAGGTAACGAGTGGAGGACAGAGGAGCCTCTTAAAGAAGAAGTTGCAGGTCTGTGAGAGACAGAAATCTTGTTTGTTTGTAGGTGACCAAATACTTATTTTACTGAGGAATTTACTAATTAATTCATTAAAATCCTATAATGTGATTTTCTGGATTTCTTTTATATTTTGTCTCCCATATTTGATGTACTATATGCCTATGATGAAAATCACAGGCCTCACATCTTTTTAAGTGGGAGAACTATCACAATTGGTGGCTGTCTAAATACCTTTTAATAGTAAAATTGCAAAAAAAAAAACCCAAAAAAACAATTAAACAAAAAAGGACCATGTTGTACTTTATTTGAAAAAAAGTTTACAATCCAACTTAAATTGAAACATTGGGAATCTTGTTTGATATTGTTCATTTCTTCATGTTTTTAGTCAATTATATTTCACAGCAATGTTAATGTTTAGAAATAGAAAGTTCCACTGTTACAGATTAGTAGTCTAATTTTTTCCTTTTGTTGTTCATTTTAAGATTGTACTGTAATGCTATAAAAGCTGATTTCCTTACTACATTTTGCATCAACCTTACTACACTATGTCACAGTTTTTAGGTTATGTAAGAAATGTTATAACAATCTTGAGTTTGTGTTAACAATTTATTGAACATGTGTGTTCATAGGAATTTATGAAAATTTATGATTTCTTTTCTAAGCTTGCTTGTTTCTGGTGAAGTCGGTTCGGGTTTCAGTTTGGTTTTCTTTTCCTTTATTGTTTTTTCTGGGTTTTTTTAATCAAATGTCTTAACATCTGCAACTATGTCGTGTCTGCGTTCCCTTTTTACATGAAAGCTGGTATAACGTCCTTAAAGAAAAAGTTATTTTACTTTGTTCCTCCGAGATATTTGGATATACATAAGAAATCGTTACCTCTCTGCTGTTAAGCAATATATATTTTCCACATATTTAGTTTAATCTAATTATGGAGATTTCTTCATATATTTTAAATAATTTAGTAACTAAATTTTATTGTAAATTGATTATTAATAAAGACAATCAGGTCAGAATACGTATGTTTATTATTTTCGCTGTGGATTTTACTCCAATGATATTTGGGTATTTTAATTTTATTAAATGTAGCACTCATTGGTAACTTTTTTACTTAAAAAATGATTTTCTAATCTAAATTTAATATGAATAAATATGTTTGTCTATTTCTTTGTGTTTGGCGTATTTATTATGAGGTCTTGCGTTATACCCAGATTGTACAACATAAACCTAACTTTGATTGCGCACATAAATCTTATTTAGATTTCTGTTTTAATTATCACGTTAAGGGTTTTCGTATACAGTGTGTGATTATTTTAACAAGAATTTTGTAATCAATATTTGTGATAAAAAGGCAACGGAGAAACCTCTAAACCTAATTATAATAAGAAAATAATTCTCTTGATTTTTTTAGCCTTTTAAGTCTCAGACGAAGATGCCCTGTCCGTTTTTTTTTTTTTTTACTTTGGAAATATCTATTAAATTTCTGTCATTTCAGTCTGCGTCGAGATGTATTTCTTGAGTCGGGCCGATGATGGTAGATATGTTCTTGTATTTCTAAGTTCAGTAGTGATTTTTTATTATTTTCTCAGTTATGTTTTTATTGAATATTTTTAGGTTGAATGTCAGTGCAATTCTTTTTGGACGGTAATGGAGTCTCTTACTTCTTCCTGACAGTTCTCTTCCTCCTAACCTTGGACTTTTTGCGTTTTGCTGCTTTACGCTTCGCTGCTTTCACCTTCCTTGTTCGGCTCATGGTAACTCTCTTTGCTGAACGTTTCTTCGCCCTCCTCCGACTCCTGTTCACTCTCCTGGGTGCCTTTTTAGTAGCTCTTTTACGCCTGGCCGCTTTAGATTTTTTTAGAGCACGCCTCTTGGCTGGTTTCCTCACCGCATCGCGTTTGCTCACCTTGAGCGGACTGCGCGCTCCGGTCCTTCCGGTCTGCACGAGCAAGCCTCTCTTAACGAGCGATCTGAGCGCGAGGTTGACGCGCGACTTGTTCTTCTTGACGTCGTACCCGTAGCCCGCGAGCGCCTTCTTCAGTGCGACCAGAGACACGCCTTTGGGTTCGTGAGACGCAGCCACGGCTTTCAAAATGAGATCTGAAACTTTCGGGCCGGCGTTTCCACGCTTTGATCCGGATCTCCTTTTTCTCGGCCTGGCAGTGGATACTGCCCGTCTGCTTACGGTCCGTGCCATTGTTTGGGAGCGTTGAAAAATTTGATGCGAATGTCTTGTCGTGTCCTCTTGGTTTGTATACGACGTCTAAAAAAAACAAGCACTTGGTAACAATTGTTACGGCAAAATTGAAACTGGCCCTCTAAATCAATTACATTTATTACGTCAAAAAGATGAGAGAGACAGTAAATGTTTTTGTTTGTTGATAATATATAGCCTAACTTTTTAAAATTGCAATGTTTTTCTGCATTAATTTGTCAGCAGAGAGTTTTTCTGCATTAATTTGTCAAAATATAATTCTTATATTTAAAGTAAATAGTGTAATATAACTTATATAACGGATATAACGTGGCTAAAATAATACCTGATCTAAAACAATATATCATACTGATACAATACATGCTGAAAGTCCGATATGTGTGTGCTTTAGTACCATTTAAAATCAATGTTTAGACACACGTTCTAATTTAATATTATTTGTATCTCTTTATAAGGCATCAATCACCTATACATGTAACAAAACTGTAGTTGACGTTCTGTACATTGGGGATTTTTGCGATTTTTGTTTGTTTGTGCACACATCACGTAAAACCTACTGAACGAGTACTGACTGAATGCGCAATTAAATTTTACGCGAAGTGGCGGGCACATCGAGTATGCCATAACATTCTTTCAATCCTTACTATGAATTGTGTCCACTATAACTGCTCTGTAAATCATAATGGATCTTGACTTGGCCATCCATCATATATGACTTTCCCGTTGTATAGTATATTTTTATATAACCATTTGTAAAAATTTGCACATAGAATGTATGTATTATTATAAATAAAATAGTACATAGGATTTGCTACTAGCTGGTTTAAATTTTGTAGTAAAATAGTAACAGTGTTCATATTCGTTATTGCAGACAGATTTGCCTGATTGCACAGCTTTAACTTTTGTCTTAACTTTGCTAAAGTGGGATAGCACTGTCTTTCGAGTGTGTTATGCCATCCCCAATGAGCGAGCATTTCGAAAAAGAAAAAAAAAGATGCGGCTGGCAGGCACGTGGTTCGGAGGAAATACGTGAAAGTCTTCGGTCTTCCCTGACTGGTAGTCGTAGCCTTGATCGGGTAAGGCACCAATGGCGGGTTGGCTGGATACGACTAGATTAAGGGCGAACAAACGGGTAAAATAAGATATAATAATGAAAAATAGAAATTAATAGAAATTCTAAAAGTAAACTTTGATATCAAAGGTGCGTGGAGAAGAGTTGTTTTTGTAACACTAAATGACAAGGAGCTTATAAATGATACGTTTGGACAAAAAATATTATTTAAGCATCGCGTTAATCAACGAATATGTCATATGCTGTCTCCGCAGGGGACTGCTACTTTTTTAGTAACAGCGGAGATGCGGTTTTGGAAAAGTGACACAGATGACAGTGTCAGAAATACGAAAATAAACTTTGCTCGTACAGCACCATTACTTGATATATATCAAGTAATATGTATAATTGTAGTAGTATGTATAATTGTAGTATATTGTGGGACCAATGAGTAGCGCAGTATGTTCTCTGTTTGGGTAGAGACTATGCCAGACAGGCTGAGGGAGAGGGGGGTTTCCTTCTATTTCGATTTTCCGTACTTCTTATAAAAATCACATTATCCTAGTAATCAGACCTTTAATATTTCTCTCCCATAGATTTTACTTTGATTCTCAAAAATTGTGACCAACTAACCGATTCCGTATTTTGTCCCAATTTTCGTTATCGTTGCTTTTTTCTTTTAATTTTAAGTCTTCAGTATTGTTTACAATGTGCAAAGAAATAAAATTCAGGAAAGACCGGTGAATTAGAAGGTGTTTTTAAAACTTTTAACTTTTACTGTACAGTTGTTGTTCGAAAATCCATCTGTCAACATTGTTATGAATGTTATCTCATTATAAAGTGTCTACATTTAACGTTTGATCAATGAAAGTGAGTTAACTGGTGCAAAAGTGTTTTCAATATTTTTCTATTCAAAATACGAATAAAAAATATTTGGTTACAAATTATGAAACCTACAAAAACCTTTTAAAATATAAATTGCGTAACATGTATGGGGAAAAGCAGTATGACGTGTTCCTTGTGAAAATATAAATTATTTTATTAAAATATATAATTAATTACTATTAATTATAAAATAATGAAATAAAAGTCTAAATGAAATTATATGAGATTATGTAAAATTGATACATGACACAAATGTTTTATTTATTTATTTATTTGGAATACATGACACAAATGTTTTATTTATTTATATATTTATTTATTCATTCATTCATTTCATGATGTGTTCAAAACAAATATATTTATTTCATGGTAGCTAGTACGACATGTACTATGAAATTTCTGTCAGTTCTGACACCCTATGCTCCACGTCCCTGATTTGTGTCTGAACTTTGCAAGTTTAAGGGTTCGCGTTTGTATGCCGCCAGGGATCAAGCATAAAACATTTGCTCCGCCGCCCGGGTTCGAGGACTCAGCGTTTTCTCTGCCGCTCGGGTTGTTGCTCCATTTCTTGCCTCACTGTCCAAATCCAAGGAGGCCATGTCATGGTTCCTGTAGTCGCTGTAGTTGTTTTTGTTGTAGATTGTTCGGGATTCAGTTTAGTTATATTTGTTCTTGCTTATTTTTCCTCTTTTTTTATTAAATGTCTTGACATCTGCTACATTTATACTACATGTCTGCATAATGAGATTTTGTTAGATATTTTAAATAGTTTAGTAACTGCTGAATTTAATAAAGGAATTCAGTTTAAACTTTTTTATTTTTTTTAGATCTATTTGGCGGAGTGTAAACTATATTTATTATTAGTATTGTACATACATTCGACTAGTAGTAATCTCCCAGAAATTATCGAATCACTGAAATTGGGACAAGCTCCCCGCGACCTTGAATACAGGATTACGCGGTAATGACGAATGAGTAATTGAGTGAATGGATATGACATTTGAAGACATTATCGTTAAAAAGAAAGAAGCTTATTATAGTAAGCAAATGATTCCCTTAATTTCTTAGTCCGTTCAGGCTCAACCTTTAACCCTTTATCCCGTTATTTAAATCGGAAAATATTTAATAGATTTGTCTTTTGTTTCAATTCATGTTATATAAACCAAAGTCTTACTTTGGATGTCCGCGTCGAGTTTCTTGAGCCGAGCCAGTGAGTTGTGTTCTTGGATTTCTCAGTATGTTCAGTAGCGATGTGCTTGTGTTTTTTTTTTTTTTTTGTCTTATTTTCTGTCTCAGTTGTGTTCATATTTTGTGATATTTTGTCGTTAGGTTGATTGTCAGTGAATTTCTTTTTGAAGGATGATGTCCCTTACTACTTCCTGGCAGCCCTCCTCCTCCTCCTCCTCCTGACCAGCAGATCTAGCGATTTGCTTGTGTTTTTTATTGAATTGTCTCATTTCTGTCTCAGTTGAGTTGTCCTTATTTTGTGATATTTTGTCATTAGGTTGATTGCCAGTGAAATTATTTTTGGAGGATGATGGAGTCTCTTACTACTTCCTGGCAGCTCTTCTCCTCCTCCTCCTCCTCCTGACCGTGGACCTTCTGCGTTTTGCGGCTTTACGCCTCGCTCCTCTCACCTTCCTTCTTCGCCTCATGGTCATTCTCTTTGCTGAACGTCTCTTCGCCCTCCTCCGCCTCCTCCTCCTCACTCTCCTGGGTGCCCTTCTAGTAGCTCTTCTACGCCTCCTGACTGGCCTCCTCCTCCTCATCGCAGCGCGACTGCTCACCTTAAACGACCTGCGCGCTCCGGCCCTTCCGGTCTGCACGAGCAAACCTCTCCTAACGAGCGATCTGAGCGCGAGGTTGACACGAGAATTGTTCTTTTTAACATCGTACCCGCGGCCCGCGAGCGCCTTTTTTAGCGCGACCAGAGACACGCCTTTGGGCTCGTGAGACGCAGCCACGGCATTTAAAATAAGATTTGGAATCCTCGGGCCGGCCTTCCTCCGCCTTGATCTGGATCTCCTTTTCCTCGCTCTGGCAGTGGAGACTGCCCGTCTTCTTCTGGTCCGTGCCATGGTTTGGGCGCGATGAAAAGTTTGATGCGAATGACTTCTCGTGTCCTCTTGGTGCGAATGTTTACGAGGACTGACAAATGTATGCTCTTAGTGATAATTGTTACGCCGAAATTAAAATCGACCTTCTCAATCAATTACATTTATTACGCTAAATAGCTGACAAAATAAACTACCGAGAACCTTATAGACTCAACCGTGCGCGCGGCTGTTCCCAGTAGTACAGAGTGGACTTGAGATGTGTTTTCTTACCTTCAGAAACGCTTTAATTTCCGAACAAATTATCTATAGATTGTGCTGCTTACCGACACCTCAGTTGCCGGTTTGCATGTCTGGTCCCCCGTTTGCTCGGTTTGCCAGAACATTTTGTTTAAAATGACCAAAACGCATCCAAATTCAATTCAATTCAATTTTATTTGTATAGCGCTTTTAGCAATTTTCATTGCCGCAAAGCAGCTTTACATAGTCAAAAGAATTATTTAAGTTTGTATGAAATGTGAATTTGTATGAATCAAAATGGTCAGTTTGTCCCTGGTGAGCAAGCCGAGGGCGACAGTGGCAAGGAAAAACTCCCTGAGATGGTAATAGGAAGAAACCTTGAGAGGAACCAGACTCAACAGGGAACCCATCCTCATTAGGGTGAAACAGAAAGCAGTAAATGATCTGCATTTATACAGTGTGTAGGGTGGGAGGCAGTTCAGCTATAATAGCTGATGTTAATTGATGTTAATATGGAGTCCAGGTAGTTATTGAAGACCCACGTAGACTTGTAAGAAGTTCCAGTCATGAACTATCGAACTGTCAAGTCCCCAGAGAAACAGTTGCCAACACTAGTCAAGGCCAGAACCATTTTCTAGGTAGAGAGAATCGTTCCCAGACACCAGACGCATCCCAGAGAGACACACGGGGCATCCATGTGACGAGATCTTCAGCCAGAAGCGGGGCACCAGGATGGGTCAGACAGGTCCGGAGGGCAGAGGGAGTCTGGATCACTGGCAGCTCAGGAACGACATGTGTAGTTCGACAGGGAGAGAGAAAGAGTGAAAGGGGGGGACAGGAGGAGAGAGGAAAAAGAAAGAGGGGGGGAAAGAGAAGAAGAGGAGAGATGGCAGTTAGGTATGGTCACAGTCACACAATGTATAATGTGAATGTATATTAACTGTAGAGTGCAAGCAGAGACTCCGGCAGGACTAACTATGACAGCATAACTAAAAGGGAGAGCCAGAAGGAAACACAAACATGAGGGCTTCCTGACATGTAAAGCAAACAATCACCTCACCGTCAGCAAACCTGAGTGATCAATGAGAGTGAGGAAGACAGCATCCAAACATACCAGTTCACCATAATACTCTACGTCCATGAGTCCCCCAGATCTGCTCCTTTACCTATCCAAATCAGCAGAGAAACTGAGTAGTGGAACCTGTACTACTTCTATTCTCTTAACGTTTACGTATTATACATTTTACATATTGTAGCGTTTTTACGCCGGGAAGAATGCTGGAGAGACGAGTGAGCTTATTTGCTACCCAATGCAATGGCTGGGAGTACTTTATTAAGCACACAGCATGTAAGGCATGAGCAGCATCTTCACTCAGGAGCCTACATCCAATTCAGCACTAGATTGAACTGGAGCACATTTCACACGTCACACACCCCTCACACAAACAGGGCCGAAGCCACCAACCCAAACACCTTTCCCCAACATGGTGAACACACACCGACATCCCCGCAAGGCATGCTGGTCGTCAGCCGCCGCCCCGCCCACGCCACACTGCCCCCACCCGAGCTGTGACCGTCCCTGGTCACCATGAAGAACTCCGTTTCGGAGGCGTGGATGCGGTCGGCGCTGGCGGTGGGAACGCCGGCGTCCTTTGGCAGGTGAGGGGTGAACGCGAATGTAGTCCTGAGGCGGTCCGGCCTCCAGAGTTCGATGGTTACCCGGCGTGCGGCTGTGGAGGCGCAAGACGGTCCCGGTGGGGCAAAACTCGTGCCCGCCCTGCCAACCGCACCCGGTAGATGACATCGAAGAGCCGAGCTGGCTGTGAGTGTCCACGCCCATTCGCCCCTTCTGCCTGGCGATGAGCGGTTCACAGTTCCACAACCCGTGGGAAACAGTGGAGCCGGTGTCCACGAGCGCCCGCAGTAAGACGCCGTCCGGCACACAGTCGATGTAAAACCCCGCGGGGCTCCCCAACCGTCCACCCGGCGCTAGTTTAGCGGCTGCTGGTGTACGCTGTTCCTCAGCGTTGCAGTGGTAGTCCGGCGGTCCCTGGCCTCGGCGTCGTCGCGGAATCTCGGAAGCGGTGTCGAGGCCTAGCCGCGACGGGTAGCCCTGTCCCCGGCTAGGTTCACCTACCAAGCGCCACTAAGCTGCGGGCGGTCGCTCGGCTCTTTCGCCGTAATGTGCCGCCATTATGGGCTCAGCGCGCTCGACCTCGCGCAGCGCCTCCTTACGATCACCCACGCCGTCGCCTCGCCGCGAAACGTCGGAGAGCTGCTCGTTGCCTAGCCGCGACGGGTAGCCCTGTCCCCGGCTAGGTTCACGAACCGAGCGCCACTGAGCCGCGGGCGGTCGCTCGGCTCTTCCGCCGCGATGTGCCGCCAATATGGGCTCAGCGCGCTCGGCCTCGCGCAGCGGCAGTTCGCTTTGCCGGCTAACAGCGCACGGAGCTGTCTCTTGCTCCGGCTCTTGCGCAGCGCCAGCCTCCGCCCCGAGATCCAGCGCCGGGATTTTCTGCTTCCCGCTCCGCGTTGGTTGACGTGGTGTGCTCGCGCTAGCTCCGCCAGGAAAACGCTTCTTCTGCGCGAGTAGTCGCTCCGCTACTCGGCGGCCCGCTTGGATTTTTAAAAGGTCCTCCTTTGTGCGCTCGAACCCGTTATTCTCCATCCCACTTCTGACACCAATGTAGCGTTTTTACGCCGGGAAGAATGCTGGAGAGACGAGTGAGCTTATTTGCTACCCAATGCAATGGCTGGGAGTACTTTATTAAGCACACAGCATGTAAGGCATGAGCAGCACCTTCACTCAGGAGCCTACATCCAATTCAGCACTAGCTTGAACTGGAGCACATTTCACACGTCACACCTCAACACACACACAACAGGGCCGAAGCCACCAACCCAAACACCCTTCCCCACCATGGCGAACACACCGACATTCCCGCAAAGCATGCCGGCCGTCAGCCGCCGCCCCTCCCACGCCACAATATTTTATTAATTCACAGAAAAGACAGAATCCATGCACCCATGGTGGTTTTATACAGATTTTTCCTAACACCGAATAATTTTTGAGGATTTTCGGTTATGGAGGTAGCACACTTCAACCCCGTTGCCATTTGATCCTGACTTAGAGACTTGTTTTATCCCTGCACGGAACATTAATTATGTCCCATTTTGTCGAACATTTTAGCAAAATAACACAAGCAAGACGCAAATACATAAATCCTTCATACACTACAAGCAATTTAAGAACGCTAATCAGCCTAATCTGCATGTCTTTTGACTGTATGAGAAAACCAGCCAAGCACAGGGAGAACTTGCAAACTCCATGCACACACCCCAAGTTGGGAACATTACAATGTTACAATGATAAATGGTTAGGACACCTCCAGAGCTCTCCTGCATTTTGGTGGTGATAGGAGTGAGTTCCTACTTTAAGAATGTTGAGAAATAGCTCTTACTCCCACACATAGGACCGAAATTGCCTCACTCTGGATGTTCTGTCCCTGCTAGGTTGCACCTCAACAAGTGGATAAACAGTATGTAAGCAAAGAAAATTTTAAAAACAGAGTTCTTTTCCAGTGTTTTACATAAAATCTTCATCTGCTCAACATTGAAATAAATTTTTTAAACTAAAATGCAAAAAAAAAAAAAAAAAACATGTGTAGGTATAAAATGAGTAAATGTGACTTTTAGAACAGAAAACACATTTTAGTATTAATATGCCCAAAAGAATGTTAGTCAAATTTTTCCTTTTTCTGAATGGCACGAAGCACTTATTTTTATTTTTTATTTTTTTTTACAAAGAAAACAAATTCAATAAACAAATAAATTTATAGATGATGGCCTCTGTCATAAAATAACAAAAATATAGCCTTTGGTAATCAGGGTGATCTACAGCATCAGTGCTATTTTAAAATGCTACCATGACCTGTAACCTAAATCACATGCATTGTTTTAATCAATAGATCTAAAATTAAATGACCATATAAACAGTTTAAACACTCCTGACCTGGTATTTTAGAAATACCACTATTATTAATAAAACACTCACTCACTCTCACTTATCGTCTATACCGCTTTATCCTGTATTTAGGGTTGCGGGGACCTGGAGCCTATCGGGAGGTTTTGGGCACGAGGCACGAGGTGGGGTACACCCTGGACAGGTGCCGATTCATCGCAGGGCACACACACATTTACACACTACGGGTAATTTTGCAAAAACCAATCAGCCTAACCTACATGTCTTTGGACTGTGGGAGGAAACCCACAAGCATGGGAAGAACATGCAAACTCCATGCACACAGAGCCGAGAATCGAGCTTGGCCGGGAATCAAACCCAGTTCTTTAGAAAATTAGTTCTTCTGTTCTTCTGGTGACAGAAGTAGTATCACTTTTATAGGTATTATAGACTGAGATATGAACAACGTGCATATGCAAGCCTCAGCATCTCTCTACTTTTTGCATTTAGTTACTTCTTTTATTCTTTGCTGGGTTGTTCACTCGAAACAGCCTTGCTTTAACATCCTACAGCAGGCAAGAACTATTAGACATTGGATTATGCCATTTTGCTATTTTTAATGCTGATCTCTAATTCATCTCAGAGATCTCCAGAATACCGGAGGCTGCTCGCACTGCCTGGCTGTGCGGACGGGCTCACAGGTGACATCGTGACTGTAAACAAAGCTGGTCTAAGCTTAAGCTAATGGCTCATCAGCTCTCGCTACCCAGCATTTTCCTTGATTTGGTTGATTGCTTCGAAAAGCAACGACTGCACATCTCCAGCAAAAAGAGGATTATGAACTCAACTGACTCTAAACTACAGGACCAGTTTCAACACACTGACTGGAACATGTTTGCCACTCAGGCAACCTGTGGTTCCCACTTATTCCTCTTTATCCTGGACTATATTAACTCCACGACAAACAGTGTCACCACTCAGAAACAAATCACTATGTACTCAAATTAGAAGTCTTGAATGAACAAAGAGTTTCGCCTCTTACTGAAAGCTCACAACGCCTTTAGATCTGGCGATGCACAGTACAGCCAGGGCCAAACTGAGGTGATGCATTTAGATGGCCAAGTACTGCTACAAGCTGATAATTGAAGAACACTTCTCCAACTCCAATCCCCAGCAGATGTGGTGGGGCATTTAAGCCATCAGCACCTATAAGCCCATCACCCCCTCACCCTTGTCTGCTAATATCTCCTTTTTCAGATATGAGCTAAGCAATTTCAATGCTCATTTTGAAAGAATTAATCTGGAGCCAGCAATCAAAATTGAGTTCTTTGCAGACTACCAACCACTCACACGCTTCGCAATGATCTCAGCGCAGTACTGAGCAGGACCAATGCAGGAAGAGATGCAGGGCCTGACGGTATCCTTGTACATGCCCTTAAAGCATGTGCTGAGGAGCATGGAGGGGTCCTAATGGACTTGATCAACCTGTCTCTAGCTCAATCTATTGTGCTCACCTGCCTTAAGACCACCTCTATTAAGCCAGTACCTAAACATTTCACTGCAATGTGTCTTAATGTAGCACTCACCTCCATCAACAGCAAGTGCTTTGAGCAACTGGTCCTGGCACACCTCAAAAACCTGTCTTCCTGCCACCCTGGACCACCGATTTGCTTACTGTCAGAACAGGAGCATGGAGGATGTAGTTTTCAAAGTGCTGCACTCAGTTCTCTCTCATGTGGACAATAAAGACACCTATGCAGAAATTATTTTCCTCGATTTTGGTTCAGCATTTAACACTGTCATCCCCTCTAAGTTAGTCACCAAAATTTCTGGCCATTAATGCATCACTATCTTGGACTTTCTGACCAACAAGCCCCAGCATGTTCAGGTAGATCAGCACTGCTCTTCCAACCTCATCCTTGGCACTGAAGTACCACAAGGCTGTGTGCTGAGTCCCTTCCTCTACTTTCTCTTCACCTACGACTGGAAGCCTGTACATGGTTTCAACACATTTATCAAGTTTGCAAATGACACCCTGGTGATTGGACTAATCAACAATGAGTCAGCTTATAGAGAAGAGATAGCTTCTAGCTAGATAGATCTAGCTGCGTGGTGTGCTGGCTACAACCTGCTGCTCAACAGCAAGAAGACCAAGGAGCTCATAGTTGACTTCTTCTAACTATCGCTGCACCATCTGGAGCATCCTGAACAGCTGTATCACTCACTGGTATAGGAACTGCACCGTGTCGGACCGGAAAGCACTGCAGAGGGTGGTGAAAACTGCCCAATGCATTGTAGGAGCTTCACTTTCTAAGATTGAAGACATTTACTGGAAGTGGTGTCTCAGCAAAGCACACAATATCATAAAATCAACATTCAATGGTGTAATATATACCTAATTACACTCGTTAAGTCTTGGCAGTGACAGGCATTGACATTCATAAATACAACTTAAAACCCATTGGCTCTTCTTCCAGAAGTTTCCATCACCCCGCCAAAACTGTGAAGCGTGTATGGATGTTTAATTCCTTTTACTTTAAATATGTCAAAAAACTCAGATATTGATTATCTTATTAACCAGAGATTGATAACTTGCATATAACTGTGTAAATCTTCACCTTAGAATCTGGAGAGCCTTCAGGATATACAGTGGGGCAAAAAGTATTTAATCAGCTACCAATTGTGCAAGTTCTCCGACTTAAAAAATGAGAGAGGCCTGTCATTTTCATCATTGGTATACATGAGAGACAAAATTAGAAAAAAAAATCCAGAAAATCACATTGTAGTATTTTTAATTAATTAATTGTTAATTTCCTCTGTAAAATAAGCATTTGGTCACCTAAAAACAAACAAGATTTCTGTCTCTCACAGACCTGTAACTACTTCTTTAAGAGGCTCCTCTGTCCTCCACTCGTTACCTGTATTAATGGCATCTGTTTGAACTCATTACCAGTATAAAAGACACCTGTCCACAACCTGAAACAGTCACACTCCAAACTCCACTACGGCTAAGACCAAAGAGCTGTCAAAGAACATTAGAAACAAAATTGTAGACCTGCACCAGGCTGGGAAAGGGAACTAGTAAATAAACTGCAGAAAGCGGGGACCAAAGTAACAAAGGCTACCAGCAGTAACACATAGATGCAGAAAATCAAAGCTCAGTCATAGCAAACTGCTAGTGTCTTACGAACCGCCACGCTTACTTCGATCAAAGGATGCAGGCTGCTTGACAGTACCGCGTATTATGAAAAATACAGCTGGGGGCAGAGCTTTTTCTTACAAAGCCGCAAAATTATGGAATAGTCTTCCAAATAGTGTTCGGGACTCAAACATAGTCTCAGTGTTTAAGTCCAGGCTAAAAACCTATTTATTTAGCCAAGCATTTTTATAAATAGATTTGCCTTAGGTAAAGGAGCAGATCTGGGGGACTTATGGACGTAGAGTATTATGGTGAACTGGTATGTTTAGATGCTGTCTTCCTTACTCTCATTGATCACTCAGGTTTGCTGACCGTGAGGTGATTGTTTGCTTTACATCTCAAGAAGCCCTCATGTTTGTGTTTCCTTCTGGCTCTCCCTTTTAGTTATGCTGTCATAGTTAGTCCTGCCGCAGTCTCAGCTTGAACTCTACAGTTAATATACATACTCATTATACATTGTGTGACTGTGACCATACCTAACTGCCATCTCTCCTCTTCTTCTCTTTCTCCCCCTCTTTCTCTTTCCTCTCTCCCCCTGTCTCCCCCTTTCACTCTTTCTCTCTCTCTGTCGAGCTACACATGTCATTCCTGAGCTGCCAGTGATCCAGACTCCCTCTGCCCTCCGGACCTGTCTGACCCATCCTGGTGCCCCGTTCTGGTTAAAGATCTCGTCACATGGACCCCCGTGTGTCTCTTTGGGATGTGTCTGGTGTCTGGGGATGATTCTCTCTACCTAGAAGATGGTTCTGGCCTTGGTGTTGACAAGTGTTTCTCTGAGAACTTGACAGTTTGATAGTTCAGGACTGGAACTTCCTACAAGTCTACCTGAGTCTTCTAAAACTACCTGGACTCCATATTAACATCAATTAACATCAGCTATGAACTGCCTGCCACCTAACACATTGTATAAATGCAGATCATTTACTGCTTTCTGTTTCACCCAAATGAGGATGGGTTCCCTGTTGAGGTTCCTCTCAAGGTTTCTTCCTATTACCATCTCAGGGAGTTTTTCCTTGCCACTGTCGCCCTCGACTTGCTCACCAGGGACGAACTGACCATTTTGATTCATACACATTCACATTTCATACAAACCTAAATAATTCTTTTGATTGTGTAAAGCTGCTTTGCGGCAATGACAATTGCTAAAAGCGCTATACAAATAAAATTGAATTGAATTGAATTAACACACTGCACCACCATGGACTCAAATCCTGCAGTGCCAGGCTTGTCCCCCTGCTTAAGCCAGTATGTCCAGGTCAATCTAAAGTTTGCTGTAGAGCATTTGGATGATCCAGAAGAGGATTGAAAGAATGTCATATGGTTAGATAAAACCAAAATAGAACTTTTTGGTAAAAACTCAACTTGTCGTGTTTGGAGGAGAAAGAATCCTGAGCATTCAAAGAACACCATACCTACTGAGAAGCATAGGGGTGGAAACACCATGCTTTGGGGCTGTTTTTCTGAAAAGGGACCAGGACGACTGATCTGTGTAAAGAAAAGAATGAATGGGGCCATGTATGATAAGATTTTTAATGAAAACCTCCTTCCATCAGCCAGGGCATTGAAGATGTGGCTGAGTCTGACTTCTTCTTCTTCTTTGTCTTTCGGCTGTTCCCTTTCAGGGGTCGCCACAGCGAATCATCTGCCTCCATCTAACCCTATCCTCTGCATCCTCTTCTCTCACACCAACTAACTTCAAGAGTCTGTGTCTGATAATGGTTCCAAACACACCGCCCAGTCAACAAAGAAGTGTCTTTGTAAGAAGCATTTCGAGGTCCTGGAGTGGCCTAGCCAGTCTCCAGATCTCAACCCCATAGAAAATCTTTGGAGGAAGTTGAAAGTCTGTGTTGCCCAGCGACAGCCCCAAAACATCACTGCTCTAGAGGAGATCTGCATTGAGGAAGGGGCCAAAATACCACCAACAGTGTCTGAAAACCTTGTGAAGACTAAGAGAAAACGTTTTACCTTTGTCATTGCCAACAAAGGGTATATAACAATATTGATATAAAATTTTGTTATTGATCAAAATACTTGTTTTTTTACCATAATTTGCAAATAAATTCCTTAAAAATATAACTGTGATTCTCTGGATTTTTTTCTTCTTATTTTGTCATTCATAGTTAAGGTATACCTATGATAAAAACTTCAGGCCTCTCTCATCTTTTTAAGTGGAAGAACTTGCACAATTGGTGGCTGACTAAATATTTTTTTGCACCACTGTACTCTTATCAGACATACTGTATCTTAGAGCATGATTTGGGTACTGGACTCCACAAATCTCTGTGCACTGTGAAGAGACATTATCATGAAGAAAGATATCAGCCTTGCCTTAATGATCTGATTGGGGTCTTTTAGTGGTTCATCAAGGATGATTGAAAATTATTAATTCTTTACTCAGCAGTGGCTATGTTCCAAAATCTTTAAAATAAGCAGTTATTAAACCATTAATTAAGAAACCTGACCTCGACCTCTGTCAGCGGTCCAATTACAAGCCGATATAAAACCTCCCTTTTATCTCTAAGATTCTGGAAAAGATAATATCACACCAGCTATGTTCCTGTATACATAGGAGTAGCATAGCAACAAACTGTTAAATAAATAACAAACTGTTTCAGTCAGGATTTAGGCCTCATCACAGCACAGAGACAGCACTTGTTAGAGTATTAAATGACCTTCTATTGGCCTCTGATCAGGGTTGCATTTCTTTGCTTGTGTTACTTGACTTCAGTGCAGCTTTTGACACAATTAATCATAGTGTCCTCCTTCACAGATAAGAAAAGGTCTGTAGGGATGCCAACAGGCCACCGCAAAGTGAGCGATCAATCTATCACATTCCAAAACCCCACTAGCAGAATAGTGCCATCCCGCTAACATTATCTCATCTGTGACACAAAGCAACGCCTGTTACACAAAGCTGCGGGAAACTTAACCCAGTCAGGAAGAGGAAGTCTGCTGTGCCTGGAGCTACAGCAAGTCCATGACTAGGCTTAACCTTGACTACAACGGTATAAATCGGCAATCCGATAAACAAAGGAGACAATTTTATATAATCAAGTGGGGGAGAACCCTTCCCAACTCATACCACTGGCACTTGTGTTGTCCACCAAAGCAAATGCCTTTCTGCAGGAACAAAGAGACTGCAATTGCACGGACACTTCCAAAGACAATCATTTAAAGTATGCCATAAATAAATAAATAAATAAATTAGAAAAAAATTTCCGCCCCTGCAGGCGTTCTTCACTGTCGTCTTTTCCCCGCTGCACCATCAAGTGATCGAGTCATCCGTTTTCCAAGAACTCTCAATAAAACGTCGTAAGAGAACTCCAAAGTCTGGCTGTAAACAAACCTTCAAAAGAAGTTCCAGAACGTCGCCGTGAGTAACCAAGCAACCATCGCGTCACCGAAGGGCTTCCTCAAAAGACGTCATCCCAACAAGGGCATACCAACCAATCAGCAATGTTGTGATTTCCTTCGCTGGAGGCAAACCACCGGTTTGGAAGGTGCGTGATCCAAACTAAACCGTTAGATTAAATGCAAGGCTCTGCCCTTGTGAATTTCTCAGATCTAGTAAACAGTACTAGAAGAATTCCATTAACTTTCACCTTCCAACTGTTTGTATGTTTGTGTGTATGTGTGTGTGTGTGTGTGTGTGCGTTTTTTAAGTAGCGTAGTTTCATGTATTGTAAAGTAGTTCAATAAAGTATTGTTTCTATATAAAGAACTCTTCGACATGTATTTTAAAGTTTAAGCATTTGCTCAGATCTGTTACCTTTGTCATAAATATAAACCCAGATTTTATATAGATTTGACACGTCATTATCAGTTTGTAAATTTAAATGTTGACTATTCAACCTGTTCTTAAGTAACACTTGGTGTTCCACAGGGTTTGGCTTTACAGTAGGCCCAATGCTTTTTCTCTTTACATGCTTCCTCTGGGCAAAATACGTTTTTCAAAAGTGTGATATTAATTTTCACTGTTAGGCTGATGACACAGTTATATGTCTCAGCAAAAACAGATGAGTAAAAAACAGCTCAATAAGTTGAGCAATATGGGAAGGACATAAGAGACTGAATGTTAATTAACTTCCTTCTGGTTTATCCTGACATAACAGAAGTAGTCATAGAACCAAATGCAGCTAAAAGCAAGATTTTTTATCACACTGTAATTTTGGATGGTCTTTCTGTTCTATCAGGTGCAACATCATTTAAAGCTCATGTACAGTAGATAATATTACCAGGATAGCATTCTTTCATCTCAGAAATATTGGCAAGATAAAAATATATTGTTACTAAATGATAAAAAAAGTTCATGGTTTTACTACCTCAAAGTTGGACTATTATAACGCCTTACTGTCTAGTTGTTCAACTAGGTGCATAAACAAGCATAATTTGGTTCAGAATGCAGCAGCAAAATTCCTCACTAGAACCAGCACATACAAGCACATCTCTCCTATCATTACCACACTGCATTGGCTTCCAGTGAAATTGTGCACAAATGAAAATACTACTTTATAAAGCATTAAGTCTTGCACTGCACTGCAGCTACTAGTGTCTCACGATCTGCCATGCCTACTTTGAACAAAAGATGCAGGCTGCTTGCAGAACCACGTATTATAAAAACTACAACAGGGGGCAGCTTTTCGGAAGTTATCGGGAATCAGACACAGTCTCAGTGTTAAGTCTATTTAATCAAGCATTTGTCTTATGAGCAGACACTGCAGTCCTTTTTTTTTTTGCTTAGAATCTGTTTTAATCTGCTCAATGCTGGATGTGCCATTTCCAAAGTGTGGATCATTTGGAGAACATGGGCCTGACAAACAAAGTCAGTAAAAAAACGTGATAAATCCATTTTTCTTGCAAGTGCTAAGGTAGCTTCTCAACAAATGACTTGACCCCTTCCTGGATGTGTCTAGATAGAAAAGTCCTGACCATTCACCTTCAGCTTTAGCTGACTGAATCTCACATAGCAGATCTTCAAACTCAGAGAATCCTGTCTACTGATTTCTTGAGTTCACAACGAGCACTTGCTAAATCACTCATTTTAGCTTCTCATTGGAAAGGTAACTGAACAGGAGTGTAAGAATCATAAGTCTGTGCAAGGGGTCAATAATTAATTGGGCTGTATGTGGCAGACTGACAGTTTTCAGTTTTGACAGTGTTAGGCTTAAAGACTGAATTATTGCCCATTTTAATACAGCCGGGTGGAGCGCCACCTGGAGAGCTTTTTTTAAAATAACTTTTTGCAAATTCTCAGGAAGAACTCTACTAGTGAGTGAATGCTAATAATCACTGGACCTGAACAGATAGCTAAACAGAATGAAGATAAAGAGAATGGTCGAGAGTGAAAGAATTCTTTTGGATGTTGTTTTTTTCAAAAGCTTCAGCCGCACAACATTGTAATTTATTATTTTGTAAAACTAAACAGCAAACAAAAAAACATACAAGTATAAACAAAGTAAAAGTGACTTTTACAACAGAAAACACAATCTAGCATTAATATGCCCAAAAGTATGGAACTCCAAAGTGTTCAAAATTAAATAAATAAATAGGACATAATAAAATAAATAACTCTATGAATACACGGATATGTAATATGAGAATGATATTGTGAAATAATGGAACACATTTTGAAAAAAAAAACCTTATTATTGTGAAATATATTGCATTCTGCTATATTAATTTACTTATTATTATGAAATAATATTTCATGGTCATTATTTTTCCCAATAACAGAGGCATTTTATTTAATTCCAGCTGTTTTTAAAAAATGTCATTTTTTATTTCAAAATCCAGTTTTTCCCGATGCCTATTTATTTCATAATGCGACTTATCAGCAGAATGAGTCGTTCTGTCATTCAGCGCCAGTGGGATGGACCTGCGCGCCTGTTCTGATCCCTTAACAGCGATTAGTTTCCCTGGATACCTGCTCCGCGGACTGCTGCTACAGCTAGCAATAACGTGCTAGGCTCCAGACTGGCCATCTGGAGCACCGGGCGTTTTACCGGTGGGCCGCTGGTCAATATGGCCGGCCCAGTTAGTACGTAAATTTGCGCCGCCGACAAAGAGCGTGTGTTTTGTAATGGCCACTACTATGTTGTATATCACATTATGTATGTTTGTTTCCCTTTAAGATGTGCTGCGCATGTGCGCTGAGGAGGAGAGAACTCAGGTGTGCTGCTCCCCCCTCGAAACGGTCTATTGTTTTACCCTTTTCCTTACTTTTACTGTATGTTTTGTATTATAATTTTGTGACACTGAAAAAGCCTGATAAAGTTTTTTCCCTGGCTATCCGGCGCAAAGCGTCACAGTTTGTGTGCATGTAAATGTATTGTAATCCTATTCCATACGTTTTCTGAAACCACGCCCCATTCACTTTGAATTTACAGAGGGGGAGATATGGATCCTTTCTCGATACAGCAAAGAATGAATAATTTTGTTTGTCTTAAAGTTCTTTTCTTTGTTTTACAAATATGACCCAATATATGTTCAGGGATACTTCAAATAATATGCTTAAAAAGCATTTATTTATGTATTGCATTATAATTTTATACTTGTAAGTTGTGTTAAAAATAAATCTTCACGTAAATGAGCCAATGTATTATAATGTGGGATGTGGTGGGCTGCTGTGGGCCAGAAGGTCCAGGGACACTTTTTGGTCCCAGTCCACCACTGGTGCTAAGTCAAAAGTCATGGAAGATGGCGGACTGGTGTGACATTCAGTCAGTTCTGCTCATTTTAGCAGATCAGATAGAGACGGATAATTTACAATTAGACACTGTACTGCCACCTACTGCATATGATACGTATTGCACTATTAGACCTAAATCGATACTTCATGCGCAAATACTTACTGTACGTCTGAATAAAGGAGCAACCAATCACACAGCTGGCTCCGCCCTATCGCTCTTGATTGACAGACAAAGTCATTTTGCTGAAAAGTTGCATTATGAAATAAATAGGCCATCGGGAAAAACGGGATTTTAAAATAAAAACTGACTTTGAAAAAATGACATTTTGGAATAAAAACAGCTGGAATTAAATAAAATGCCTCTGCAATAATCTCTGTTATTGGAAAAAATAATGACCATGAAATATTGTTTCAAAATAATAAGTAAATTTATATAGCAGAAAGCAATATATTTCACAAGAAGCTTTTTTTTTTCAAAATGTGTTCCATTATTTTACAATATCATTTTCATATTACATATCTGCCTGATTTATTCATGTTATTTATTTCATCATGTCCTATTTATTTAATTTTGAACACTTTAGAGTTCCATACAAAAGAGATAAAACAATAATCAATCAATAATCATCTTAATCAAATGCACAACAAACGTTTTCCTTTTTCCAATAGCATGAAATGACAAAAATATAGCCTTTTGTAATCAGGGAGACATCTGCTGCATCAGTGCTTTTGTGAAATGAAATCTAAAATAGCTCCCATGACCTGTAACCTAAATCACATGCTATGTTTTAACCAATAGAATTAAACTAAAATTAAATGCCTATTTATATAGTCAGAACACTGAGATTTATTTGCCACTTATTTTACGAGACAGTTGGCAACCCTGGCGCATGTCACATCTACATGAACGGGGAATAATCACGTGCCTGTACTAATCACCTGGAAGTTATTATTGTTAGTCTTATATTAGATCACTCACCCTTCTCTTTTGGAAAGAGACATTTTTGCAAGTTCTTCTCACTGACCCACAATGCAACGCCTGCAACTATGTGGCCTAACTGGAACTGTAGCATAGTGATTGACAAGATCCATCTGTCAACACTATTAGGAACGTTATCTCATGTGCCACAGGGGTTGTGAGGGTGAGTGAATTGATTTAAAAGGTTTTTTTTAGTTTTTCCTTATATTTTATGCAAATGTAACCATAATAAACGTTAAGATAGGTATTATAATGTTGTTGAGGATCAATGGGTTTCTTTCATTTTTAAAGCCATGTCAGCTTATGGGTATATTCATGGAGAGATTAAGCCGATATTAAATCTAGATAAGATTTAATTTAAGATTAAGGTTAGAAGATTTTTTAACAACTTTAAAACAAAATTTGGATTTACCTGTTTGCCAACTTTTTTAAAAACTGTCAACAGAATAAAACAACCCAGCAAACATTTGGACGTTGAATGACCGTTGAAATGACGTCCCTCCGACACGTCCCGTCATGGTTGAAAAATAGTTCCGAAATGAAAGTTGAACGGACGTCTTTGACTTGCCGTGTATTCAACGTCTTTTCGGCGTCTTTTCTGGACGTCTAATGTGTGGTCGTCTGGATGTTTTTAAGATGTGTTTCTGCGCAATGTCAGTGTACTTATTAGCCTGAATATAAAAGTCCTTATTGTGAAATGCACATCAGAATATAAATGGTTCAAAAAACGTCCAAAATCAGTCCAGTCAGACCTCAACGTCGATACAACGTTTAATCGATGTTTACATTACAAAACATTTATTTGTATTAAATAAGAAAAAAAATATATATTTATATAACATATACATACATATAAATATACAAATAAATATATATATATATATATATAATATATTTTAATTTTTATGTGCATCATATATAAACACATACAAATATAAACGTATACAACATTTTTAAACAAAGGCAAAATATATAGTAAAACAGTAACCATTAGAACAAGAACGAAAAGAACAAGAACATGAACACACATGAATGTGTGGCTCATTTCTTATATCCGCCACCCCCAGCTCTTCCTGGAGCATGTTTTAAGTGTTCAGCCATTGCTGCCTCAATCTCTGAGTCTGTTGCATTTGCGCTCCATCGTTTTACTGCATCTGAGGGAATTGAATAAAAATAAATAAATACAGAGCAAAATTGTCTTTATGATCCTACAACAACATTAAAAATACATATGGGAACAACATTATTAGTTTCATTAACGAAACATTAGAAAAAAGTAATCAACATGCATTACACAACATTTTTCTGTTGAATAATCTTTGGTTAATAAAATGTTCTGCATTAAATGTGTGCTAGGTGAATGAAAAAAATTGCATGTACTCTTCCTTTTCAAAACCACTGTGGTTGAGCAAGTTCCATAAGTAGGTGTGTAACTGTGTGAAAGTAAACAGGACATTTCTGTGGCCTTTTAGACAATATTCCTTGAATAGATAAAAGGTACCAATAAAAAAATTAAATTAATTTAAAAAAAAGTATAAAATTTCACATCATAAGGCCAAAATTACCTTGAATTATATTAAATATGATTGTAGCTTTAAACGGCTTCTTTTGCAGTTGGCCACCACCCCTCATGTTAAATTTTGCCATTAAGGCATTCGACATGAGTCTGTAAAAGAAATTACTCAGGATTACTTCACCATCAGGAAAATTTACATGTAAGGTCAATATAACAATTATTGTAGTTGTAATATTATCAGCGTGTTACTTGCATGCAATGTTAAATCATAGATTTTAACAACCACTCATCTGTTAGGTAACAAGTTCCCTGAACTATGTCTAATCCATATCCACATTTTTTGAGACAACTAATTAGTCATTAATGGCTTACACTGAAATTATGTTTTGATTTTTTGGTTTTCAGTAAAGTCAGTAAGGACATCTAAAACCTTCTGAATTAGACAATAGGCATGTATGTGAGGAGATATAATGTGTGAAAGATTAAATATGTAAGCACATCCAGAAGCTCATTTAATGCCTTGTGGGTCTGGTTTGTAGCAGTAGCCCAACTAGCCAAGTCCTTGTGAAGAGATGGTGTTTCAACAATTGAACGTGAAGCCTCATCCAACTGCTCAGACTCTGTTTCAGTAGAATCAGTATCATAATTGTATTCTTCTTCATGTCTAATTGACACCACTGCTGTGCTAACAGAAGAACTACAGGCCACCATAGGATGTAATTCGTCGTGTGTTGATCCCTCTGTGAGGGGACTGCCCTCTCCCGCTAAGGCTGGCTCCACTGACCCCTCAGATTCAGAGCTGCTATCATATTCCACTAAGGAATCAACCTTTGCCCTTCGTCGTCTCCACTTCCTCTGGTACTCAGAGGACATGTTTAAAAATATTTTGTAATTTTAGATTTGCTAAAGGTAGTTACTGAAAACATCCATGTTAAAATTCATTTACAGACGCCAGCCCATGTTATTCTTGAGCTCTTCCTACATTTTGCTCAACATTTCACATTCTCTTTTAGGTAATTTACTCTTAAAATCTCAAAAGGCAACAGTAAAACTTACTGGATCATTAAAACATACTGGTATGCTATTATCGACTGCATTTCATAGCTACTACAATATTTACCATTTGCTTGGGTTTTAACAATTATTTTTTTTACTTTATTTAAAAGATCGTTCACTAAACATCTTGCTTTAAATTTAAGCAGTTACAACAGCACCTCTACAATCACTGTCCAGGAAATACACCACCTGGTACTTAAAGCTCTGCATGTTTACAAACTCTTCTTGCCCTACCAAACGCACTACTGATTTGCCCTCCCCCACTCCAATCTTATCTAAAATGATATCTTCCAGCTTCTAATTGACTGAACACACCTGATCCAGGTAACCAGCAGTGGGTAGGACAGGGATAATTGGAAAACAAATAGGCCAGGTGTCCTGGTGACCAGGGTTGGGAACCCCATATCTATTAAACCATGTTCCTGCAGTAGCATGAAACTGCTCTGCTCATTTGTAATTATTTTTAAGGCAGTGAAACAAAATCCAGCAAACTTAACATTTTGGGGACTTGGTCATTTTGCTATCAGTTTTCCACCAAGAAGTTTGCTCTACTGCATAAAATAGCTCAACTTAAGTGTAGAGACCGCATGGGGCTTTATACTTGCAAACTGATGCTAACAGAGTTTGTTTTAGGAGCAGCCTAACTTTTAGCCTGCTAGTTCATTTTAGCCAAACTCAAACTACATTTTAATTCCTTCGTGTCAAACAAGCAAAATTTATAAAACAATACAAAATGGACTTACCCAACAGTAGTTTTATATATATATATATATATATATATATATATATATATAGATGTATTAACTTTCACCCTCCTCTCTTCTTGTCAGTAGACTCGTGAAAACGTGTTAACTTTTCCTCTCTCTCTCTCAAGATAATCTGGAATATCGCGAGACTGCCAACTAGTGGCGGCACTGTTTCCAAATTCAAATAAAAAAACTTTATGTATCCACATGGGAAAATGAAATGCACGCAGAGTAAAGTGATTAATTTTTTTTTTTATTTGACAATCCACATCCAATTCGGACTTTAAATGGTAACCAGATATATACTTGCTCATATGTAAATGCATAAATTTCATAAACATAATAAAAAAAAATTAATATTCGACAACACGGGCGCATAATGCCAAATGCAGTGGCTTCACAATCACAGAGCACATTGTAAAAAATTTGTCATAAAACAATATGTAAATAAACATTATTGTGCATTTCATAAAAAATATATACACCCCGCCCCCTTAAGTTCCTCGGTCTGTTTAAAAAAATCATGAATTGCAAAACATGTAGAGGGTTTGTGCATCGTCAAAAAAATTAATTACTTTTACAAATAGAATTAATATTACCTATTGAAAAATAAATTAAAATTAGTATTAAATCATTTGACATATTTTTTTTATATATTTATTTTAATTGCTATGTAAATGTTTTATTTAATTATTTATTTTGATGATTTGTTCATTTATTATTATTTTTTTATTTCTTAATAGCTAGTTGGACATGCAAACATGAACTTTCTGTCAGATCTGACACTGCATCCCCGGTTTTTGTCTCCTCAGCCTCCCAATTTGAAGACTCCTTGTTTGCTCCACGTCTCGGGTTCCAGGACTCCTTCCTTGCTTCGCTGCCCTGGTTTGAGGAGACCGTTTTCTAGGACTCGGTTTTTGCTCCGCCACTCTGGTTCGAAGACTCTGCATTAGCTCCGACACTCGGGTTTGCGGACCTTCTATTTGCTTCATTGTCGGTTTAAGGATGCCATGTCATGGTTCCATCTCAGTGGCAAGCCCCTGCTCAGTCAAGGAAAACGCAAAACAACCTATGTGTATGATTCGGGGGGTGTCCTGGACTCCCCGGGGAGGGGGGTTGGGGAGACATTTATGTCGGGGATAACCCCTAAATCGACCTTATATTAGTTTTGTACATAGACTCAATATTCTTTTTGTTTTTAGTTTTTATTATATATTTATATAAAAAAAAAATTTTCATTTGCGTCTCACGTCTGGTGTCCTTATTGTCGTAGTTTCTCTTGTAGTCTGTTCGGGTTTTAGATCGGTTTTCTTTGTTCTTGTTTGTTTCCTATTTTATTAAATGCATTAAAAATACAAGATCGTTGCATTCCCTGTTTACATAGAAGCTTACATGACTATCTTTAAAAAAATATTTTTTTATTTTATTTTCTATATAAATAGATCATTTGAATTTTCATGAGATCGTGTTACTTCTCTGTTGTTAGCCAATATACTGTATATTTTACACATATTGTGTTTAACCTAATTATGGAGATTTCTTCTTGTGTTTTAAATTGTTAAGTAGCTGTATTTTGTTGAAATTGTTTTTTATGAAGACAATCAGGTCATCAGCATACATATTTTTATTATGTTCATTTAATTCCCGGGTTTTTATTTTATTTAATGAATGAGTGGTTGCAATTATATAAACTATAGCATTTAATGGGCAACCTTTTTTCACTCCACTGTGAACCTCAAGTATTCGCTAGTCTACTATTTGTGCATTTGGTCTCTTGTAAAAAGTAAAAAAAAAAAAAACTCGTCAGGAGGCCATGTCTCATGGCTTCCCATAGGTACTCTTTTGAAATACTGTGAAATTAAGCGTTTTTATTTTAATCTAAACTTTATATGATTAAATCTAGTTTTTTCCTGTTTCGTCCTTTCGACCAAGATTGTGCCACATAAATCTTAGTTTGATTGCGCAGGTTTGTTCTATTTCAATGATCTCGTTTAAGGAATCTGATATACGATTTGTGATTATTTTGGCCAGTATTTTCTTATTAGTATTCATAATACTTATTTGTCTCCAGTTGACAAGATTATGTGTGTTGTTAAAACGTATTGTGGGTTTCTTAAGTTAGATGCTTGTAGCTTGTATTTCTACACGTTTGTATTTGTGCTTGTATTTCTAGCTTGTATTTGTGCAGTTAAGATGACTTCCTCATTCAATCTTTTTACTCTTGAGAATGAGAATGTTTCAACGAGATAAGTGGTAGTACTTTTTTTTTTAGTTTGGAAATGTCTAATATTCCCTTCGTTTCAGTTCATGTTATATAAACCAAAGTCTTACTTTGGATGTCGAGTTTCTTGATCCGAGCCGGTGATGGTAGTTGTGTTCTTGGATTTCTCAGTATGTTCAGTAGCTATTTTTTTGTGTGTGTTTTAGTTTAATCGTCTCATTTCTGTCTCACTTGTGTTGTCCTTATTTTGTAATCCTTTTTAGGTTAATTAACTATAAAATTACTTTTGGTCAATGATGGAGTCTCTTATTTCTTCCTGGCAGCTCTCCTCCTCCTCCTCCTGACCGTGGATCTTCTGCGTTTTGCGGCTTTACGCCTCGCTCCTCTCACCTTCCTCCTTCGCCTCATGGTCATTCTCTTTGCTGAACGTCTCTTCGCCCTCCTCCGCCTCCTCCTCCTCACTCTCCTGGGTGCCCTTCTAGTAGCTCTTCTACGCCTCCTGACTGGCCTCCTCCTCATCGCAGCGCGACTGCTCACCTTAAACGACCTGCGCGCTCCGGCCCTTCCGGTCTGCACGAGCAAACCTCTCCTAACGAGCGATCTGAGCGCGAGGTTGACGCGCGAGTTGTTCTTCTTGACATCGTACCCGCGGCCCGCGAGCGCCTTTTTTAGCGCGACCAGAGACACGCCTTTGGGCTCGTGAGACGCAGCCACGGCGTTTAAAATAAGATCTGGAATCCTCGTGCCGGCCTTCCTCCGCCTTGATCTGGATCTCCTTTTCCTCGCTCTGGCAGTGGAGACTGCCCGTCTTCTTCTGGTCCGTGCCATGGTTTGGGCGCGTTGAAAAGTTTGATGCGAATGACTTCTCGTGTCTTCTTGGTGTGAATGTTTACGACGTCTGATAAAAATATGCTCTTAGTGACAATTATTACGTTGAAATTGACATTTTCAATCAATTACATTTATTACGCTAAAAAAGCTAAGATTGACAAATAAACCGCTGAGAACCTTATAGACTCAACCGAGCGCGCGACTGCTCCCAGCAGAGTGGACTTAGGTGTGTTTTTATGCCTCGAGGAACGCTGTAATTTCCGATTTTCACCCCATATTCTTCGTAAATAAATGATCTATAACATGACAAAAATTATTTTAAAAAATTATCTATAACATTTAAAATTAGATAAGAAGTCTACTCATTACATCACATGATGAAGTACTTATTAAAGTTAAGGTACATCAAATTATAAACTACAATTGAGTTGTTTAATAATTGCGATTATTAATTAACCAATACTAGCCATAATTTAATCAGGATAATTTAACTTTATTTAAAAAGTTATCATCCCATACAGTAGATCATGATATATATACACTAAGTTTTATTAATGAAGAAGCAGACACTATTGTTTTAATTTGAGCAATGTTATCTATCTATCTATCTATCTATCTATCTATCTATCTATCTATCTATCTCTTTATATATATATATATATATATATATATATATATATAGAGAGAGAGAGAGAGAGAGAGAGAGAGAGAGCGAGAGAGAGATAACATTGCTCAAATTAAAACAATAGTGTCTGCTTCTTCATTAATAAAACTTAGTGTACCTATTTGTTTAACTAAATGTGTCTATTTGAGGATAAAATAATACAAAATTAAAATAACACTGAATAACAGTACGTTGACTTAGGACTTGGGTAACTGCCTCCAACATAAAGTAGTGAAGCACTCTTTTCCATGAGCTTAATTTTGACGCTGTGAACCTTCTTGAGACATTTGCCTCCATTCAGCTCCAAAAAAGTTTTTTTAAATACTTTGAAAGTATTCTTGAACTTTTTAGGATACTCAAGTTTGAGGACATAGATTAAACCCATCAACAACATGCATGGCTTGGTTTTGTGTCCACACCCACTGATCACTTGGATGCCCTCTATCACAATAGACACGTCTACTGGATCGCCCTCAGCTATGGGATTATGGATCACAAGCCCTTTCGTGGTTTGCTCTGTGTAGCCCTCCTGATTATTCTTTAAATGTCAGAAACAAACAAAAGAAACTTTAATACAAGCAATATGTTAAGGCATTTGACGACAATAACATTTATTAATCCAACCACATGCTGTAAATGACATAATTATTAGTTTGTAGACACCTTGTGTAAATCAATCTTTTTGTAGATTTTGAAGCTTCTTGAAAGAGCTCTTCTTTGGGCTACCCTAGGTACTCAGTGAGGCAGCAGACACTGTGTCGCTTTTTTCTCTACGCTCTGAGACTGTAAGCAGATGCATTTTAATGGCAGTCCTTGATTCTACAAATTAGTGATTGCAAAAAAAATTCTCATTCAAAGTGTTAAGGAGAAGATGCATTCTGGTACCAACAGCTTCCCCCTTTGCACGCATTACCCTGCAAGAGATGAGGTGTGTAACTGTCAACCTTAAGCTGGCATTTTTCTCCCAGGAAAATTATTGTTGTCTGACAAAACTTCTCTTTGATCTAATAAGTAAAGGGACAAAATAATAAATATTGAGAGCCAAAGTACTTCCTGGAAAAGAATAACAAATACAGAGTAAGCCAAAAAAATGTGTACACACTTCAGGAAAAGAAATACTTGTATAAACATTTTAATACTACATGTATTGCTATATAACATTAATTATTATTATTACTAATTTTTATATTTATATAATATATATGCCGGTTTTTCCTTTCCTAAAATGTGTATACATTTTTGGCTGACTTTCCTTCACGCTCACTTATCGTCTAATGCTTTATCCTGTATTCAGAGTCGCAGGGAACTTGGAGCCTATTCCAGGAGACTTAGTGCAAAAGGCAGGTTACACCCTGGACAGGGTGCCCATACATTGTAGGGCACACACATGCACACACTCACACACTTATTCACACACTACAGGCATGCAAATTAGCCTACTCTGCAAGTCTTTGGACTGTGGGAGAAAACCAGAGTACCCGGAGGAAACACACCAAGCATGGGGAGAACATGCAAACTCACACAGAGACGGGATTTGAGCGTGGGCGGGAGTTGAACCCGAACCCTGGAGGTGCAAGGCGACAGTGCTCTTTGAGGACACTGATACCTGAGCAGGGAGTCACCAAGCCTCTCTTCGTATTTTTTTCTCCTATTTATCTTTCTCTAAAGTGTCTTAATTTTCTCCCAAAGAATGTGGAGGGAGATAATTGACCTCTGCTTTTTTGGGCCTCTTCAGATTTTTGGCTGGGTCTGTGTCAGCAGACATTTTAATGTATTTACTTCTATTTTAGGCTGGGCATATTTTCATGTCTTCAACTTGGCACGAAAAGTGTGCATCTTATACTTGAGGCATTGCTGCCACCCATACATCCCTACCCTCAAATCCAGGCTCCTTAAGACATGGAAATTTCTCAACAAGTGCATTAGCCATTAAGCCTATTTGCAGACTTGAGGGGTAGGCTGTGTAAGAGAATATGGTTTTGGCAAGGTCTTGTATTATTGCAGATTCTTGGGTTCTCAGACATCCTGGGTTCCAAGATAGTGCCGGTGAGGTCAGCTGCCGTCACGACTGCTCCTACCTACTTTTCGTTATTTTTGTATTTTAGGGTAATTTCCAGTAACTTTAAACGGGCAAACTCATCACCACTGAATACATTAGGTTTCTATTAGTATACAACGTACTCACAACTCAAAGTTTTTAGCTCCAGGTCCGAGCTGGCCGAGTGAGATCCTGAGGGAGAACAAAGGACGCAACGCGAAGCGGCGGCCCCGAGAGAAACGAGCCAGCGTCAGGAACAGGCTGAGAGCCCGTGCACATCGCACACATCTGCCTTGCATCCTGCTCGCCAACGTTTAGTCACTGGAGAACAAGCTCGATGACCTCAGGGCCAGGGTAAAGTTCCAGAGAGACATTCGGGACTGCAACCTCCTCTGCTTCACCGAGACATGGCTGAGCCAAGCGGTGCCGGCGACGCCAACCAGCCAGCCAAGTGCTTCTCGGTTCACTGCATGGACAGGACACGGGACTCGGGAAAGTCAAGGGGAGGCGGCATGTGTATAATGGTGAACAACAGCTGGTGCAACAGCGCGAGCGTTGTTCCTCTTACACGCTCCTGCATACCAAATCTGGAACTACTGTCCATCATGTGTCATCCTTTTTATTTACCTCGGGAGTTCACATCGGTCATAGCCATTCATTTATATCGGTCATTTATATTCCACCACAAGCGGACATGGACACTGACTTAAGCAAGCTGCATGAGGCACTCACACAGCACCAAACACAGCACCAGGCTGAACTTTTATCAGCACATTGCCTGCCCCACCCGGGGCAAAAGAACACTGGACCACTGTTTCACGACAATTAAAGACGGCTACCAAAAGTTTCCTAACCAGAAGCTGTGGGTGGATAAAACCATCAGCGATGCTCTGAGATTTCGCACCGCTGCCTACAACGCGGGACTTGCGCCGGGGGACATGAAACCGTACAAGGCTGCGTCGTTTAACATGCGGAAGGCAGTGAAGGAGGCGAAGCAGCGCTACCGGAGGAAACTAGAGTCACAGCTCCAACAGAGTGACTCTAGGAGCCTGTGGCAGGGACTAAGAACAATAACGGAGTATAAAACACCAACATCCGGTATAACAAACGCAGACGTGACTCTGGCAGACGAGTTAAACACATTCTATGCTCGCTTCGAGGTTGCAGCTAAAGATGCTAGCAATGCTAATGCTAGAGGCGCTAACAGCTGCAGACAGGAAGAGAGTGAACACCAGGAGAGCAGGACCAGACGGCATTTTAGGTCGTATTCTCAGAGGCGCAGACCAGCTAGCACCTGTGTTCACAGAGATATTCAACCTCTCCTTATATCAGCATGTGATCCCCACATGCTTCAAAGAGTCCATCATTGTTCCTGCTCCGAAGAGCCTCATCCTGCTTCTCTTAATGACTATCGCCCAGTAGCCCTCACCTCAGTAGTGATGAAGTGCTTTGAACGGCTGGTCAGAGACTTAATTTCTTCACTACCCGACACATTGGACCCTCTACAATTTGGATACGGCTCGAACCGTTCCACAGACAATGCAATCTTCTCCACACATCACTCACTCACCTGGACACTCGAAAAGGGAATTATGTTAAAATACTCTTCATCGACTACAGCATCAAGCTGGAGCACCTGGGACTTAGCTCATCTATGTGTCAGTGGATCTCCAACTTCCTAACTGGCAGACCACAGGCAGTAAGGATGGGCGGATATGTCTCAGCCTCTCTCACTCTCAGCACTGGAGCCCCCTGGGTTGTGTTTTGAGCCCCCTGCTGTACTCACTGTACACCTATGACTGTATGGCCACTACAAACTCCACCACCATCATTAAGTTTGCTGACCATACTGTCATGGTGGGCCTGATCTCTGACAACGACAAGACAGCCTACCTGGAGGAGGTTGGAAATCTGAAGAACTGGTGCCAGAGTAACAATCTCCCCCTGAATGTCAGCAAGACAAATGAGTTGATAGTGGACTTGAGCACAAAGCAGTAGAGGAACTACGAGACCCCCATCATCAATGAGAGCCCAGTGGAGAGAGCGGACAGCTTCCGATACCTTGGTGTTCACATCACGCAGGACCTGTCATGGTCCTGTCACATCAACACCGTGGTAAAAAAGGCCCGGCAGCGTCTCTACCACCTCAGACGCTTGAGAGACTTTAGACTGCCCTCTTAGGTGCTCAGGAATTTCTACTCCTGTACCATAGAGAGCATCCTGATGGGAAACATCACGACCTGGTTTGGAAACAGCACCATGCAGGACAGAAGAGCTCTACAGAGGGTGGTGCGATCAGCTGAGCGCATCATCCGCACCGAGCTCCCTGACCTGCACTTGATCTACAGCAAGCGGTGCTGGACCAAGGCCAGGAAGATTGTGAAGGACTTCAGCCATCCCAACAATAGACTGTTTTCTCTGTTGCGGTCTGGGAAGCGATTCTGGTCCCTGAAGGCCAACACAGAGAGACTGAGGAGGAGCTTCTTCCTGCAGGCGATAAGGTCTCTCAATCACACCACACAGGAGTAATATCTTTAAACATTGACATTGACTGGACAATCATGGACACATTCATGCAATACATATTTACATATCTGAAACCATTGCACATGTCACTTTTATAAGTCGTCACTACTGCATGCTGTGGTTGAGGAAATATCTGAAGTGGTCTTATTTCTAGATAATTTTGCTATGGTATTAAATTAAAATCTAGGAATATATTTGGAAAGATACATCAATCTAGCATTAATATTTACATCTTTACATTTCAAACACTGGAGGACCAGAAAACGGTCTAAGAAAAATTTCTGTCTTTACGCCTGTCGGTATGTCTGTCGGTAGGGTCTGCCCAGCTGAATTTGTCACAACATCACACAAAACAGTCCTTCCATATTTGCCTGAAGTTGAGTCTTCCATAAATTACATCCAAATGTTGAATAGAAGGCATGTAATAAAAGTGTGATCAGTCACATTCTATTTGGCGAGTCAATCATGGATACTCATCAGTAAGCAGTCAGAACAGGCATTGATAAATGAATATAAATTTTTTGCATTTTCTGTAAGACTGTCTATTTCCCTTATCATTTAGAATGTGTGCAGCCATGTTTAATAGTTGCTCACTGTCAACCCACATGTATGGAGCTGCCCCGGCCAGAGCTAGGGAGCTGTTTATTTCTCCCTCCATTATTATGTTTGTGATCATGGTTTTAGCCTATATACTCTCAGTGAAGTTAACTTTTCAAAGGGCTTCTGCTTTGTTTAAACCTATTGCTTTGTACTTGAGTGTGCAGCATGGTTGTGTAGTTGTTAGCCTTGCTCCTTCAGGGTCCGGGTTCGATTCCCATCTCTGTGTAAATGGAGTTTGCATGTTCTCCCCATGCTTGGTGGGTTTTCTCTGGGTAATCTGGTTTCCTCCCATAGTCCAAAGATATGCGAGTTAGACAAATTAGCGTTCCCAAAATTGCCCATAGTGTGTGAATGAGTGTGTGTGTGTGTGTGTGTGTGTGTGTGTGTGTGCCCTCCGATGGATTGGCACCCTGTCCTCGGTGTACCCTGCCTCGTGTCCTAAGCCTACTGGGATTGGCTTCAGGTCTTCGCAACCCTAAATACAGGATAAAGCGGTATAGAAGATGAGAGAAGATGAGATGTCCTTGAATGGAGAATAAGGTTTGTTGTGCCTAAAGCTTTTGTCCTGCTTTTCCCCAAATGATTTTGCTTTAAAGAAAAACTTCCATATTACAGAGTTAATGTCATTAAGAGACTTAATATTTCCAGACTGGCAACGACATGTTGATGTGGCTGTCGACTCATGTGTTTTGCATTTGGCCAGTTAATACAAAAACCAATATTTAAAAAATTAAGTGATTATTGGTTGATTTTAATCGGAGAACCCTTAATGCAATCGGAGCACCCTTGCGTTTCACTGTTTTCTCCAGGTCTGTGGTCAAAGCGGCTCAGACAGAGACTGGGAAGATGCACTAAGCCGTAATTGGATTAGTGCATGGTGTGCAGAGAGGTAGTAGTCGTAGTGTGTAAGCATATTTTCATATTTTTTTATACTTGTGTATGCAGCAATGTAACAATATGATAATATTAATCAACATAATATATTAATCTTAGTGAAATAATATAAAAGTAGGTAGAGAGTATGACAAGTCATAAAACATAATCGCTTAGAGGTGAGATAAGAAAAGCAGACGACTATGAGACAGGTAGAAAAAATAAACATTAAGGGAATAGGTAGTGATACTCTGTCATAAGTGTGAACCCAAACTACATGGAAAAAAAACCTAGAGTGACACAGACATAAACTGTACTTATTTAATAATAAATAGACAAGATAAGGCACCAGGTGCCGGACCCGACAGAAACACGAGCACACTTAATGAAAGATTGAAACATGTGTTAGATACATGTGCTAAACATGCACATCGTGCACACATGTCAAAGTAAGAATATAGAAAAATAACCAAAAGACACACGATCAGTTTTACGAATAAACTATTATGTCTCTTGAGAACTGTAGGATAAACGAGGAAAATCCTTGAATGTATAGTATAAAATTATAAACTAAGCAAAAGTGTAAAGATAATGGAAAGTAATTTTCAAGAAAAATTAGTTATAATGGGAAAAAGTTGGTACAGTAGAAATTCAGATGACGAGGTATGTGACAAAACATAATATGGTAGAAAAAACTTAACATAATCTGTAAATTTATTGGAAAAAGTTAGATTATAATGGGTTAAAACTTTAGTAAGGAATGGAAAAAGAAATACAGAGGAGAGGACAGGGAGTGCATCCCTGTGTATATAATGAGTGTCATGTTTTAATTTTTAGAAATCAAACTTTATTAAAAGTTTTTTTTTATGTTTACAATCTCACATTTTTTAAATCATAGTTAGGTTACTCAAGTATATAATTTTTAATATTCATATAATTGACATGCATTTATGTAAACCTAAGGTCTCTAATACATTTTATAAACATGTAGTTTTATACATACAAAAGTGCTGCAATATATTTTTTAAATATTCAGTGCATGCTTTCTGAGTGTTCTTTTGTCTGTTCTTTTTTTTTGTTTACTTCTTTTATGATCTGTTTCAAGAAAGTTTCAGCAGAAATTTTTGCATTTCAGTTCTTTTCAAGTTCTAGTTTGTCCTTTGTTCTTTGCATTGTGACTGCATTGTTCTTTGCACAGTGACTGTGTGCAATCCAGATGTATATTTGCCATGCTGTGCTTCCAGTGCTGCATGCATGAGAATTCATAGGTGCTTCTGGAGGAAGGAGCCATGCTCAACAGGCATTTTGCTCAGCTGAAAACAGCACCGTGTCTTGAGACAACTTAAGTGCCATTTTTCAGAACTTCCTCCTGAAAGCCCTGTTGGGAATATTAGGAATGTTTAGCCAGTTAGTTATTTCTGATCTGAGCTAATACCGCTAAGGCCCTTTTAGCCCCAAAGACCTTTTTAGCTATGTTTGCCCTGTTGAAAGCCCTGTCTTCTGTTAGCCCTGTTAAAGGGCCTGAATGTTTGCTCTGAGGGCCACAAATGCTCTGAGATCCTTGACAGTCTTGCTAGCTTTGAGAGCTCTGTTGTGTGTCATGACAGCCTAAGCCACGTTCTGCACCATCTGAGCCCCAGAGTCATGCCTAGCCCTGTCTCAGCCAGATACTGCACCGTTTCCATGTAGTATAGCAGCCAGTTTATAGTAGTGTAGTATAGTGGCCCTGTTTTATCCAGATGCTGCACCCTTTTCATGTACTAAAGCAGTTTTCTTTTTCACCAAGGAAATGCCGCTGTTTCTGCTGGTAGGATTGGAGAGCTGTACACTGCTTCCACTACGGCCTGGCTGTGGAAATTCCATGCTCACACCAACAGCTGGGTTTGAGGATTTCATGTTTGCTTCACCACACAGGTTTGAGATCTTTGCTTTTGTTGCACTTCTTGGATTTAAGGATTGTGTGTATTCTCTGCATCAGGGGTTCAAGGATTCCATGATGGTCTCAACTCCCAGTTTTGATCTGATTTTGCTCCAGATGCTGTTTTTGGGTTTGCTCCATAATTCAGATTTGAGGACATTGTGTTTGCACTGCTGTCCAAGTTCAAGGATGCCATGTCACAGTTCTGTATCAAAGGATGCGTACCACAGCCTACGTGTAGGAAGGCCTGACAAAAGATTTTTGGGGCTTCCTTGGATCACCAGCCTTTTGTGGGGTGGGGGTGGGGGTTATCTGGAGGGCCATGGACTCTGTTTTGTGTCTGTTTTATGTTTACCATAATGATGCTTATTGTCAGGTGGAAAAATAATAGCTAAAAATAGTAGTATAAATAGGTTAAGTTTCAATTTCAGAATTGATTTATTCCTTTATTTTTCCAGTTGTGTTCAGCATAATTCAAATTGGGGTAGCTGTCAAGCCTGAAATGTTTACTTAGTCTAATGTGGATGTCTATTAGTGGGGTATGGTTACTGCCCATCCATACAGCTTTAGTTTCATTAGTGTTTCATTTGGTTTCAGACATTACATATATTTCAAATTCAGGATCTGCATTTAATTTAAATTGGTTCTTTATTTAAATTGGTTCAGTCATGTCCTCATCACATTGAGCTGTAAATCTCAAAAGTATTTAATTATTCAATACATTTCTTTGGAACACCATAATGTCTCATGACGTCCCATAGGTAGTCTCTTAATTTAGAAGTATTATTTATTATAAGGACTTGCATTATACCAAAATTGTCCCACATAAATCTTTGGTTTGTTCTATTTTAATTATCTTGCTTGGATTCAATTTGTTATTATTTTGGCAAGTATTTTGTATACATAATACATATTTGTCTCCGGCTGACCAGATTATGTGGGACAACTTATATTTGTGCATTTAAGATAACTTCCTCATTTAATCTTTTTAATTCAGATTTAATGATCTTAAAGTGATTTCATCTGTTTTGAAAAGCTAATATATATTGATACATTAGGTTTTACGTTTGGAATATTTTTGCTGTTGGAGTAATTTACATTTGTTTTGGAAGAGGTTATTTTATGCCATGTAAAACCTGGATGGATGGATGCATTGACTTTATTGATCGCGCAAGGGAAATTATTGTGTCACGGGATCAATAAACTATATCTATACAAATATATAATCTTTAAACATGATGTATTTAATTTCCAAAAACTACAGTGTTTTTTAATGTTTGTATTGATCTTGATAAATTTGACTAGATTATCTGATTCTAAAAAGCATAGTTTTTTTAGTGGGCAACTTTTACTGACCTAGATAAATAAATATGATCAATTCCAGTTAAACTCAGTTTAGCAAACCATGTGAAATTTTTGTGGTATTTTTTTTCTCTGAAAGAAGGTCTATCTAAAATTGCAGGTTTGCAGGTATTTTTCCCGTTTCTTGGTACAGATGAGCTTAGGGTAGAGAATTTGTTTTTCACATGAGTGGTAGTATTAACATCACAATCTTGAATCTTCCAAAAACCGACAGTTAATACTTAATAGTTTTTGAAATATTCTAATATTTGATTTATGGGGCAGGTTGTAAACATTATTATATATATTTTTATATAGTCGTCTAGCAGTAGTCTACCGGGAATTATTTCTCTATATCAAGTTGGATCAATTGAATCATTGGAGAATACTCCCATACCACCAGCAGATCTTCACCAATAGAGATCAAGGATTCTCCATTTGATTGAAGAGAACGAAAGAAAATACTACTGTACTCAGACTAATTATAATTATCAGTAAAAAATAATTCTCCCTAATTTTTTCAGTCTCTGATGGGGATGTCCTGTTCGTTTTTTTTTTTTTTTTTTTACTTTGGAACTCTAATAGGTTTCTTTTGTTTCAGTTCATGTTAAATAAACAAGCCTTACTTTGGATGCCCGCTTTAACTGAGCGGGTGATGGTAGTTGTGTTCTTGGATTTCTCAGTATGTTCAGTAGCGATTTGCTTGCGTTTTTTATTTAATTGTCTCATTTCTGTCTCAGTTGAGTTGTCCTTATTTTGTGATATTTTGTCATTAGGTTGATTGCCAGTGAAATTATTTTTGGAGGATGATGGAGTCTCTCACTACTTCCTGGCAGCTCTTCTCCTCCTCCTCCTTCTCCTGACCGTGGATCTTCTGCGTTTTGCGGCTTTACGTCTCGCTCCTCTCACCTTCCTCCTTCGCCTCATGGTCATTCTCTTTACTGAACGTCTCTTCACCCTCCTCCGCCTCCTCCTCCTCACTCTCCTGGGTGCCCTTCTAGTAGCTCTTCTACGCCTCCTGACTGGCCTCCTCCTCCTCATCGCAGCGCGACTGCTCACCTTAAACGACCTGCGCGCTCCGGCCCTTCCGGTCTGCACGAGCAAACCTCTCCTAACGAGCGATCTGAGCGCGAGGTTGACGCGCGAGTTGTTCTTCTTGACATCGTACCCGCGGCCCGCGAGCGCCTTCTTTAGCGCGACCAGAGACACGCCTTTGGGCTCGTGAGACGCAGCCACGGCATTTAAAATAAGATCTGGAATCCTCGTGCCGGCCTTCCTCCGCCTTGATCTGGATCTCCTTTTCCTCGCTCTGGCAGTGGAGACTCTTCGTCTTCTTCTGGTCCGTGCCATGGTTTGGGCGCGCTGAAAGGTTTGATACGAATGACTTCTCGTGTCTTCTTGGTGTGAATGTTTACGACCTCTGAAAATATATGCACCTAGTGACAATAGTTACGTCGAAATTGAAAATGACCCTCTCAATCAATTATATTTATTACGTTAAAAAGTTGAGAGGGACAGAAACCTGAGAACCTTATAGACTCAACCGCGCGCGCGGCTGCTCCCAGCAGTACAGAATGGTCTTCTGATGTGTTTTCTTGCTTTGAGAAACAATGTAAATTTCGTTCGAATTATCGATAAATCGCCCTGCAAAAAGCCTTCCCCGACAGCTACGTTTCCGTTTTGCATGCCTAGTCCCCCGTTTGCTCGGTTTGCCTGGCCATTTTGTTTAAAATGACAAAATGCAGCTAAATCTGCAGGGAGACTGCGTGGTGGAAATTGTACTTCCTCTATTCTTTTAAAGTGTTTCATACACATTCCGTAATGAAATGCAGATTTTATATAGAATTCACAAAGAAAAGACTCTGATCCACACACACATAGTCGTTTTACCCGGACTTCTTAACACCGAGTAATTTTAGCGGATTTTTGGCGGTGGAGGTAGCACACTTTCAACCCCGTCGCCATTCCAACCTCAGTTAATCTAACAAAATCTTGTTTTATCCCACCGAACAATAATTATGTCTCGTTGTTACCAACCATTCCAACAAATAAACACAAGTCAACAACAACAAAAAAAAAAGTCAACAAAAGATCAGACGTTTATAATGAAGTCTGGACTGGTCTGGATAATCGGCTTTATGAGACAAAATTTTGAGACAAATTTAAACAGGAGTTTAGACATGAATTGTCAAGGACACTTATAGTTTAATGCTAATGGAGACACATAATGGCCTAGATCCACTAAGTTAAATACATGAACTTATTTCACGGGCTATTTCTGCCAGTTTTTATATCTCTATCACTGCTGAAAAAACGATTTTTCTCCACTTTTGCCAATTATTTAGTAGTACTAGAAGTAGTATAGTCTTCTTGTCGTGCATTCATTCTATATTTTCCTATGTGTAAATAAAGCTCTCAGATATACCAATGAAAAAGGAAGCTTTTAACACCCTTATGCATTACTTCTTAACCAGGATAATCAGGCAAATGACAAAATTATATTCTTTTTTTAAATTATTATTATCGCTGTTGTTGATAAGGAGGAGGATGTTTTTACCAATAGGACATCATGATACTTTTATTCACCAGGAAGATGTGAAAGACATTTAAAATTCTTACTCTCTCTCTTTCTACCACTTTATCCTGTATTCAGGATCGCAGAGACCTGGATCCTATACCAGGAGGCTTAGGGCACAACGCAGGGTACACCCTGGACAGGGTACCAATCCAGGGTACACACACATACACACACTCAGAAACCGGAGTACACATATAGGAAACCCACCAATGGGGAGAACATGCAAACTGTGCACACAGAGACAGAAATCGAGCCTGGTTGGGAATTCGGACCCTGACCCTGGAGGTGCAAGGTGACAGTGCTAACCACTACACCACTGCACCACCACATTTGAAATTATAATAACAAACTTTAAGTCAACTTCTGTACATTTCATTAATTATTATTCTTTTAAGAATCATCAAAAAAAAAAAAAAAGGTAAGGTATACTTAAAATTGAAAAATTGAGCAACATACCCCAGGCCATAAAACTACATCATTTACTACTCAAGGGGAGTAGTCCATCCTCTTCCCTTTTTTTTCCATTCCTTACTAAAGTCTTATTATATTCTAAGTTTTTCCAATAAATTCACCCATTGTGTTTAAATTTTGCTGTCATATTATGTTACGTCATTTGACTCCCTACGTCATCTGTACCTCGTGGTTATATTTTTTTCCATTATAAGTATTTTTTCTTGCAAATTCCTTTCCATTATCTCTACACTTTATTGTTTAATTTATATATAAAAAAAATATTAGGGTGCCGCTTAATTTTATTATACATTCCTGTTTTTTCTTGACTAATTCTACAGTTTTCAATAGACATACCATGGGTAAGCATCTCTTTTGCAATATTTAAATTTCTTGTCTTGTTTTCCCAATTTGTTGTACTTATGTATTTTATTTTAATCTTATAGCTGATTATACCTGCGATGGATTGGCACCCTGTCCAGGGTGTACCCTGCCTCATGCCCTAAGCCTCCTTGGATAGGCTCCCGGTCCCCGCAACCCTGAATACAGGATAAAGCGGTATAGAAGGTGAGTGAGTGAGTGAGCGAGCGAGCGAGCGGATTATACTTGCCCAAGTGCTCATTACATTCCTCTGGACGACTCGGACAGCATGGGCAGTACAGATTACAACCCTACTGAACCTGCCATGGACTGGGCCTCTGTGAGCCTCATTCAAGCTGAGTGTCAGCTATCTGTGTCAACGATGCAATTTCTACAGGAGAGAGGGTTTACGTATTTCAGGAAGAATGACTCCAATCCTGGTCCTACTAAGAGACTACGAGAAAGTTGATGTTTGATATGTGAATTCTTATGCATTTTATTTTGCTATTGATGCTTATCCAGGCCTCCTATTTATTTGTACCTTTATGTTGGGCCTTATACTTTGTATTTTTATATCGAATTTTTCATATATCTCCTTGTTTGTCATTATGTAGATGCACATGCTATTTTGTGTTGTCTCTACTTCTTATTAAACTCAGTATTCTTAAAACTGATCATGTGTCTTTTGGTTATTGGTGCACATTTAGCACATGTATCTAACACATGTTTCAATCCTTCATTAAGTGTGCTTGTGTCTCTGTCAAGGCCAGCACCTGGCACCTTATCTTATGCTCGTGTCTCTGTCACGTCCGGCACATGGTGCCTTATCTTGTCTATCTATCAGACACATGACAGCTAATAATAAAATATGTACAGTTCATGTCTGGGTCACTCTAGGGTTTTTTTTCCATATACTTTGGGTTCACACTGTACATTGAGTATTACTACTCATTCCCTTGATGTTTATGTTTTATGACCTGTCTCATAGTTGTCTGCTTTTCTTGTCTCACCTCTAAATGAACCCATTATGTTTTATGACTTGTCATACTCTCTACCTACTTTTATATTATTTCACTAAGATTAATATTATGTTGATTAATATTATAATATTGTTACATTGCTGCATACACAAGTATATTTTACTAAAATATGCTTACAATAAATGTTTGTTATCTATTTATTGTATTTTATCGCTGTGTGGTGTTAAAAGAATTGACCTAGAAGTGTAAGTCTTTTCTAAAATTAACTTAGCAGCTATACAGTTAGCAAGCTAGCTAGGTTACCTTGAGGTAGCTCACTGCTTGCTTTGGATTCAGTTGTAAATGTATAGCCCTATATTTAACTATAGACCGTATAAGTGCAAGTTGATGTCCTAATGTGTAATGTTAAACATTGTAGAGCTGTTAAAAAGCTAATAAAATTCAGCTGTAAACTTCCTGTGTTCCGGGGCTTAGTCAGTCTTAAACCTTTTACATCTTTATGTGTCAGCATGAAATCAGAAGAAATCTTAATTAATTTATTCCATAATAAACAGGGTCGCAATCAAAAACAGCAAACTCAAGCCATTATTTAACAATAGTTTAGGACATAATAATGACAGAAACAAATCATTTTTCAGTAAAACATGTAAAGTTGAGTATATATGGAATTATTGCGTTTTAATTTTTTTAACTCTTAATAAATTTTTATCTTGCTGTATGCTTTTCCTTTGTTTCAACTCATGTCACTAACATCTTTAAAGATGAGGAAAGAAAGGTGAAAGTGCTTATTTAAACAAAGTTGAAGAATGAGGAGAATATGTGGAGGCATTTCCAGCAGCAGACCTCAGCCATGTAATACACTTTTTTTTTTTTTTTGAGAACTGGATAATGTAACAAACTAAGATAGAACATTGTGGGTATGTTCATTCATATATGATGAGATCTCCAAACAGAAGCGGAACACCAGGATGAGTCAGACAGAAGGGGTCTGGATCACTGGCAGTGGCATGTGTAACTTGACAGAGAGATGCAGGAAAAGGGTGAGAGAGAGAAGAGAGAAAGAAAGATAACAATTAGGTATAATCACAGTCACATAATGTATAACATGAATGTATATTTAGTGCAGAGGGCAAGCAGGGACTCTGACAGGACAAACTATTGCAGCATAACTAAAAGGGAGAGTCCTGGCAGTCTTCCACTTAATTATACAATTAAATTACATGCAGATCCTTCCATTCTTTTTTGCCTTCAAGCTCATCAGTTTTCTTTGGATTAGAAACATAACAATCCTACCTGCCTAAATTTTTTAGATAAGAAAGAGGCAACAATGTAGTATCTATTGGACTTGTACACCCAAGATCTGCCTAGGTATTAGCAGCAGGTGGAGCAGTGTGCTTACTCCAGGCTCCAGTGGTTCTTAGGCTAAACTAATTTAGCATGCTTGTGGTAACTATCCCAGTAATATACAGCACTTGACTGCTATAGCAAAATGCTCATCATCTATTAAACTCTAACTAGGCCTGCCATTAACAAAAGCAACAATTCACAAATTTTACATTTATGAATCCTGAAAGTATGCCAGTTATGTGTCTTTTTTCTAAAAATAAATATAAAATATTGAATAGAATAAAAAAAAACACATGGATAAAAAAAAAATTAAGCATCATCAACATTGCCTTTTAAAGCTTGCTCTTCCAAATCTTCACACTCCAAAGTCCAAATTTAGGAAAAACAAACAAACAAACAAACAAACAAACAAACAAGCAAAAAAAAAAAACACAAAAAATTTACCCAGCAGATGGCCTCCACTTGAATCTTCATTGTTGCAAAATGATTAGTTTATTTTTATCATCATGACATAGTAAGGAAGTTCTAACTACTGTACCTTACTAACAAACTAACTTACTAACAGTATGAGATTGTCCAAAGGTGCTCATCCTTTCACCAACCTTTTGTATTTACAAACGTATGCATAGTAACAGGTAGACACAGACAGATTTCACTACTGTAAATGGAAACCTCAATGACAATGTGGAATTAAGTAAAACTGTAAAAAAATAAAATAAAAATAAAAAATGGATAGTAAAACTGATTACATGTTATTTTTCATCCTCAGTGGAAGTGGAAGTGATGAATCCAGTATATAAAGCGGGTGATGGTGCACCTCTGGAGGACCAATTTTATCAAAATAAGTGAAAGGGTACCATGCTGGGCAACAGGAGAACCCAATAACTTGGAAACGAGCGAAGACTGCGTGGAGATCTACACCAAGAGAACCAAGGACACAGCCATGTGGAATGAGACTTCATGGTACCCATCCACATCCACTGGCCTGCAATTTTCCTAAGCCTAGTTCAATAGTACCAATGACTAGGAGGCAAGATCTGGTTCAGGTGCATGATCTCTTCCTTGTTCTGGATGGCCACCATGTCAGTGAATGCCTGCATGCACCATTTTCTGGCAGAAAGCAGTTACACAGGTATTTACATTTAATCATTTAGGCGACACTTTTGTCCAGTTTTGTTCTCCAAAGTGACAAAAATAGCTTGTATTGTTGTGTGTTTGTGTGTGGCATCATGAGGACATGCAGTGAGCATGGCGAGTGTGTGGAGACCTTCATGGGCTATTATCGTCACTTTGTTTATTCTTCTATCATTATTGGGGGAAAAATCATTCTGGCATTCTTTTTCGTTTTAGTCCTTTTCAGTTATTTCACTGTAACCATACCTACCTTTAATTATTTTTTTTTCAATTCAATTTATTTGTATAGCACTTTTAATAATTGTCATTGTCGCAAAGCAGCTTTACACAATCAAAAGAATTATTTACGTCCGTATGAAATTTGAATGTGTATGAATCAAAATGAGCAGATCGTCCCTGGTGAGCAAGTCTCGAGCGACAGTGTCAAGGAAAAACTCCCTGAGATGGTAATAGGAAGAAACCTTGAGAGGAACCAGACTCAACAGGGAACCCATCCTCATTTGGGTGAAACAGAAAGCAGGAATTGATCTGCATTTATACAGTGTGTTGGGTGGCAGGCAGTTCAGCTATAACAGTTGATGTTAATTGATGTAAATATGGAGTCCAGGTAGTTGGAGACAATTGCAATCTTGAACTATCGGGCAACCGCAGCCAAGTCAAGTCCTGACCGAGGCCTTTACTGAGGCCTTTTCTGTTTTATAATAAAGACATTTTTTTAAAGACATTTTTTCCTGTCTTTTATGCTTCAAAGTAAAAGCAACATACAGTATAGAATTAGTGACTTAAACCTTTTCCACTAAGAATTACCAAAAATCTTTGGTCATGATTACATCATGAAGAGTAAACCATAAAAGTGCTGGTTTAATAGATATTAAACCAGAGATAATATTATTAGCAAAAATAATCCTATCACTGCAACTTCTACTGTATGTCCTGATATGAAGTGTGTTTACAAGCTTAACACTAGTGGTAGTGTTCTAGTGGTCCATTAATTCTCTGTGTGTATAAAGCTTATTAATATATTAAAGACTAATCACGAAAAGACTTATCACTTATCATGAAAAAGTAAGCTTTTAGCAGCCTTGTGTATGTATTTTCTAAACCAGACAAATGAGAAAATTATTATTATTATTATTATTATTATTATTTAGGCCCCGAGCACTATGACAACAGATGTTGTCATAGTGTGAGAGGGCTCTCTTGTTAGGGCCCAAACACTATAGGGAACCTCTTGTTTTCCAAAGGATTATTATTTATTTTTGCCTGTGAGTCAAGTGGCCCTGGACCCTCAGGGGCCCCACACGAGATTTTGCTGCATATCTCATACACACTTTCACATAGGCACATGAAACTCTGTACACATTTAAAGCTTATTAAGCCAAACAACTTTCGCACTGCATGTCCTGGGCTTAACGCAAAAGGAGGCTGGTTATTCTGGGTTAAACGCAAAAATGCAGACGATGGATTTTGAATTATTCCTCCTAGGGAATTTATAAAATCCAAACCTGGCCGATGTGATCAAAAGACATTGAGGAGGCAAAATTGAAGAGGGTGTTTTTAATCTCAAACAGCTTAGCCGTGATAATGCCTTAAACTCACCCTGAAAAATGGTTAATAAACTTCTGTGCGGCATTATATTGAGTGACATTATATTTAGTGACATTATGTTCAGTCACATCACATTGAGTAACATCATATTGTGATGCTTTTTTCCAGCATCTGCAGACTGTGCATTCTACACACATGCACATCACAAATGTTAACACCCTCACACTCACACAGACACACAGACCTATATACAGTAGTGTGTGATATGTGCAAGTTGTGCGGTGCACCCAGGCGGCAATGGCTTTTTGTTGGCCTTAACACACTCAAATAACACACTGTTTGTGCAGTGCACCCAGGTGGTGATGGCGCAGAGTGCTTGGGCCTGCTTATCTTTTTTTTTTTTTTTTTTTTTACATCCAGCATCCTGGGCTTTCTGAGGGGTCTTAAAAATGTCAAAGAGTCAGCAGATAGTTTAGAATCTGCTGCCATTGGAATGCCTGAGCAGCTAGCGGCTCACATGATTTTTGCTGTATAGCTTGTATGCACACATTTGAACCTATACATACTGTATTAAACCCAATAAACATTTAACAAAACAGCTAAACAACTTTTACATTGCATGTCAACTTTACTCGGCAGGAAGTCAGTTATTTTGGGTTGTTTGCAAAAGCCATCCAATGGACTCTTCCTCTTTATATGATCGCCACCAAACCAGGCCAACAGTAGGTGATGTCTTATACTTATGCTGTGGCTAATAACTTCTTGTGTGATATTACATTGAGTGACAATCAATTAAGTGAAATCATATTGAGTGACATCACGTCAAGTGACATCATAGTCTAATGCTTTTTTTCTCCAGCATCCAGGGCTTTTTGGAGATCTTGACATAAAATTCCCCCAATTCTAAAATGATGTCATAATTGGTATGTCCCCACTGTCTTCTTTTTTTTTATTGTTTTTACAATAAGAGCATGCTATTTTTATTTACAAGGAAAATATTAGACTTTAAATGTTGTTGGTCTTACGGCTGCTCCCGGCAAGGGGTCGCCACAGCGGAATATCCAGTCCGCACAACAACTTGGCACAGGTTTTACGCCGGATGCGTAAAGTAAAGATAAAGTAGTTTTATCTGGGCTTGGGACCGGCACTGCATCCAGTGGCTGGGGGGTTTGGGCACTGGCTGGGAATCGAACCCGGGCTTTCCGCATGGCAGGCGAAACACCTACCTATTTAAATTATTTATAATTCATTATTTGTGTACCGTTCATCAGTTTAAGAAGGAAAAAAATCATGTGGTATAATTGTTTCAGTAGTTTAATTATGCAAATAAAAACATATTGTGGGAGCTGTAAATGCAAAAACATCACAGATCAGCAGATGTATAAGTGGATTGCATAATTAGTATAACCATATACTAATTTAAATTTAATTCTATATTGTTGTGTTTATGTGGATACAATGTCATAAAAAAGTATTTTCTTCTTCCTAATTTAACCATAATTGTTCCCCAAACTTAATAACTGGTTGTAAATGATAATGAGTTTTTTGGTCCACTCTTTACAAAAAATTATTTTGATTTAGCCACATTGAAGAATGTTCTAGCACAGGGGCCCTGTTTTAGGATCTCAATCAGATATAAGTCCGGTTGACTAGGCCACTCCAAAACCTTAATTTGACATTTTTTGAACCATTCACAGGTGGACTTGCTTCGCATCATTGTCCTGGTGCATGAACCAAAAGCTTGAGGGCACTAACTGTTAGCCAGACATTCTCCTTCGGGATTTTCTGGTATAGTGTAGAATTTATAGTACCATCAATTATGGCAGTTTGTCCAGGTCCTAAGCTTATCATGATTAACAAGTGTGAGACGAGCCTTGTGATCTTTTTGGTCAGCTGTCGTGTTGGAACTGTCCCATGGATGTCATTTGTGCCCAGTCTTTTTCCTATTTTTTAATCATGAACACTGACTTTAACTGAGGCAAGCAAGGCATTTTTAGCATTTTATATTTTTGGGGTTCTTTTATGAGCTTGAAGCTTTCTCCATTTGTGGATAATAGCTGGCCAGTGGTTTGTGGGGGTCCCGGGGTTTTAGAAATGGCTCTGTAAACACTTTCCTGGCTGATACATATCAATTACTTTGTTTCTCATTTGTTTCTTTAGATTTCTTTTTTAGCTTAATTTTATTATTATTTTCTGTTTGTTTGTTTTTACACAACACCCTTATTGAAGAAATAGTAGATAAATTCATGTAATGTGTAATCTGCTATTAAAGAAAATATAAAGGGGTTACTAACTTTGCCAGGTCTTTCACTTTTTTTGTTTACTGAAGTATACACCTATGATGTAATATAAATAAACTTTAGACAATTATTTACATTTTAATAAACAGAAAATTAATTAAACATAAACAATGAACAAACAACAACAAAAAAACAAATATGAGTCAAACTTTGCATCCCTCTTAAAACTGTTGAAAATTATACCAAATTAAGATGATACTTTTATCTCCTCTGATGCAATTCTAATCTGTTTATATATATGAAGATATCATGTGTGTCTATAGGACATTATGTCACACTAAAGAAAAAATAGCAGTTACTCTGAGCTATCCCTGCCCCCTGGATTTTTAATGCAGTTTACTTCTCGTCACTTCATGAATGGTCACACAGAATGGTCGTGTGTAAAATAACCCTGGTGGTGAGGAAGGCGAAGAGGACAAAGGCAGAGCAGAGGACAAAGTGGTGGAAGCTGAGAAAGGAAGAATATTGTGAAGCCTTTAGGGAGGAGTTGAGACAGGCTATGGGTGGTCAGGAGGTGCTTTCAGTTGACTGGACAACTACAGCCAATGTGATCAGGGAGACAGGTAGGAGGGTACTTGGTGTATCATCAGGTAAGGGGAAAGTGGACAAGGAGACTTGGTGGTGGAATGAGGAAGTCCAGGAGTGTATACAGGGAAAGAGGCTAGCTAAGAAGAAGTGGGACACTGAGAGGACTGAAGAGAGTAGACAGAAGTACAGGGAGATGCAGAGTAAGGTGAAGGTAGAGGTGGCAAAGGCCAAACAAAGAGCATACGAGGACTTGTATGCTAGGCTTGACAGGAAGGAGGGAGAGGTGGATCTGTACAGGTTGGCAAGGCAGAGAGATAGAGATGGGAAGGATGTGCAGCAGGTTAGAGTGATTAAAGATAGAAATGGAAATGTACTGACAGATGCCAGGAGGGTGATGGGAAGATGGAAGGAGTACTTTAAGGAGTTGATGAATGAGGAAAACGAAAGAGAACAAAGAGTAGAAGAGGTGACTGTTGTGGAGCAGGAAGTAGCAAATATTGGTAGAAGTGAGGTGAGAAGGGCGTTGAAGAGGATGAAGAGTGGAAAGGCTGTTGGTCCTGATGACATACCTGTGGAGGTATGGAAGTGCTTAGGAGAGGTGGCAGTAGAGTTTTTGACAAGTTTGTTTAACAAGATCTTGGAGAGTGAGAGGATTCCAGAGGAATGGAGGAGAAGTGTATTGGTGCCAATTTTTAAGAACAAGGGAGATGTGAAATGCTGTGGCAATTATAGAGGTATAAAGCTAATGAGCCAGACAATGAAGCTGTGGGAAAGAGTAGTGGAAGCTAGGTTAAGGGCAGAGGTGAGCATTTGTGAGCAGCAATATGGTTTTATGCCTAGAAAGAGTACATCAGATGCAGTATTTGCTTTGAGGATGCTGGCGGAGAAGTACAGAGAAGGTAACAGGGAGTTGCATTGTGTCTTTTTAGATTTAGAGAAAGCGTATGACAGGGTGCCAAGAGAGGAGCTGTGGTATTGTATGAGGAAGTCTGGAGTGGCAGAGAAGTATGTTAGAGTGGTGCAGGACATGTATGAGAGCTGTAAGACAGTGGTAAGATGTGCTGTAGGTGTGACAGAAGAGTTTAAGGTGGAGGTGGGTCTGCATCAAGGATCAGCTCTAAGCCCCTTTTTGTTTGCTCTGGTGATGGACAGGATGACAAATGAGGTAAGACAGGAGTCCCCATGGACTATGATGTTTGCAGATGACATTGTGCTCTGTAGCGAGAGCAGGGAACAGGTGGAGGAAAATTTGGAGAGGTGGAGGTATGCTCTGGAAAGCAGAGGAATGAAGGTTAGCCGCAGCAAGACGGAATACATGTGTGTAAATGAGAGGGACCCAGGAGGATCGGTGAGGCTACAGGGAGCAGAGGTAAAGAAGGTGCAGGATTTTAAGTACTTAGGGTCAACGGTCCAGAGCAACGGAGAGTGTGAAAAGAAGGTGAAGAGGCGAGTACAGGCAGGTTGGAATGGGTGGAGAAAAGTGTCAGGTGTGTTGTGCGATAAAAGAGTATCAGCGAGAATGAAAGGAAAGGTGTACAGGACAGTGGTGAGACCAGCGATGCTCTACGGCTTAGAGACAGTGGCGCTGAAGAAAAGACAGGAGGCAGAGTTGGAGGTAGCAGAGCTGAAGATGTTGAGGTTCTCTTTGGGAGTGACAAGGATGGATAGGATTAAGAATGAGTTTATCAGAGGGACAACCCACGTTAGATGTTTTGGAGATAAAGCCAGAGAGGCCAAATTGAGGTGGTTTGGGCATGTTCAGAGGAGAGATTGTGAATATATCGGTAGAAGGATGCTGAGGTTGGAACTGCCAGGCAGGAGGTCTAGAGGAAGACCAAAGAGGAGATTTATGGATGCAGTGAGAGAGGACATGAAGTTAGTTGGTGTGAGAGAAGAGGATGCAGAGGATAGGGTTAGATGGAGGCAGATGATTCGCTGTGGCGACCCCTGAAAGGGAACAGCCGAAAGACAAAGAAGAAGACTTCTCGTCACTTCATGCATTTTTGTCCTTTGTACACAAAACTGTTGAACTCTATGGCATGACAGTATGTATTGTATATTGTTAGTGTGTTGTTATGCAGTTGTACATGGAAGTCCAAAACTCATACAGGAACTAATAAAGCATATCTGAATCAGATATCTGTATTTAAGGTAACACAATAAACTTTTAAATTCTTAAAATAAATTTGCTGAGTCATGGAACAGCTGCTTATTTGTAATTTTTTTCTGAACCGAACTTAAAAATAGCATAAAGTTTAGACTTAATTGCTGGTTATATTTAATAACTATACATGTCTGAATTTATATAAGAACATACTGGTTAAAAAGACAGATTGTAATTATTATTATTATTATTATTATTATTATTATTATTGTAACACTTGTAATAATGCAGAACACTTCATTTTAAAATTTTATTTTATGTTATAGTCATTTGTTGTAACATTACTCATTAACACCATATATTACACAAACATTTGATTATGATTTTATTAATAGCATAGCACGATTGTGACAAAATGTATGTCAAAACTTATGATAAAGACTAAATATTTTAAATAATTATTATGAATAAAAATAAAGAGTCTAAGTGAAATCAGAACAGTTTATGGAAAAATGAAAACTATGACATGACCGAGTGTAAGGTAGAAATTGGTGTTCATTTGGTTTGTTTTTTGTATATGGAGATTTGCAATAAATAATTGGAATAAATATGGGTTAATCCCACTACATTGAGCTCTATAAGTGATGGGAAGTCTGGGATTAAAAACTTCACGTGGTCTATTAAACATAAACTGACATCCACTTTGTCTGAGCTAAGTTTCCTTAATGCATGGCAGTATTCTTTATGATAGACTGAGCGTCACACTGAAACCTTTCTCTTCGTCATGTTTCCTTCATGACACAATGTGAATGACAAACATTTACATTTTAAGCTTTTAGATCCTGATAAAAAGAAAAAATCCCAAATATACTTTTTTCACTTTTGTTTTCTTTAACTATAACCTTATTTGGTAAAATACGAAAAAAACACCTCAACATGAAGACATACAGTCATGCCAGAAAGCCAAAGATGGTAGTTTTTTTTTTTTTTTCATTTTATTTTCTTTTTATATATATATAAATATATAATTTATGTATCAAATATATATTTTTTTATATTTCTTTTGTTTCCCATCAAATACCCAAAATGTTTAGCAAACCTGGAATGACTTACAGATCACCATTCACCACAAGAGGGTGACAAGGGCTCATCTATGGGTGTTATACCGGTTAACTTATTTGTATGAAAAACAATTTGAGTAGATCCCCTGGTTAAAACATCACTTAAAACATGTAGTTACTCCTGAAAATGACAAAGTAAAACCCTTGAAAGCAAATACCCTAAAAAAAATTTTTTAAATATAAAACAAGGCACAGCTTTCACCCATTGGAATAATAGTCAAAAGTCATAGACATCATTGAAATTCCAGAAACTTCTTTATCTGTATCTTTTAGACTCTCTGGTGATATATTGCCTTTTTAAAAATATATATATAATAATTAAATTATTATTTTTTCATCATAGCTATACATTTTGTGAACTGTATTATCTTTGTCTTTACAAGACTTGTTTTTTTTAACCAAAGGTCTGCTGTGGAGGATTGGGAAAGAGGGTTGAGGGTTGGTCTTTTGGAGCTAATGAAAAAGCATGACCAAGCTGTTCAAGTTGCTGTGCTGTTGAAGATAGATTTAGGAATGATGTTTGGTCAGGTCTGTGCTCTGTACATTGACTGGACAAACTCCTATGAAGCCATCCAAATTATTATTATTGGACTTGGTTAGATATGCTTTACACAGATTTGCATGTTGAGACAGAAATAAATAATGACAGTAATGAACTAAAATAAACTCTTGTTGCCACTGAGACACATTGGGGGAAAAAATTCTACAAAAATCAAGTATTTGCTAGTTCTTAAAAATGGTTATTATATTGTAATATAAAAGAATTGAGACTTATAAGAGACTTAAAAGCATCTGGTGTTCTCCAAGTATTTTACTGACCTGTAAGCAAAATAGAACCTGTATTCTCCTGTTTTATGCAGATCACTGTTTTACCTTTGACTAGTTTTGGAATAATGAATGCGCACAAACACTGGTGCCTTTTCTCTAACACATTTACACACTAACACTGCTCTGTCTGGATTAGGTAAAGTTTGGTTAATTCGTTGTATTTTTACATGAATATTTTTGGAACATATTATGCTCGCAATCCAAGGTTTACCTGTATAGTGTCAACTGTCTAAAATACCTTTACCTAACTGTATATATATATATACAATACCAAGAGTAAAGAGTTTACAAAGCTCTTTAGTACAGTTTGAGACCATCGGTCTGGCAGGGGGAAGGGGAATATTGGGTCCTATAAAATCCTGTGATTGCATCTCAGGGAAGGTTGTTTATTTAGTCTTAAAAGTTTTCAGGACACTGTATTCCCTGTTGTCTCAACAAATACCACTGTACGAAGCTGGGCCAACAATACAGTAATACTTAATTTAACATTTATCTAGTTGGAGTTTTTACAGTGTAAATGCCATTCACCTCTCTGACCCAATCTTCCTCAGCAGACATCTGGTTAAAGAAAACAAGACAAGCCATTTAAAGAAAAAGTTTTATCATTTTTAAACAATCTTTAATTATGATAAATATTAAAGTTATCAAAATAACTATATAACACCAGGGTGTATAAAATGCAATTTCTGGAATTCTATTGATGGGTTAAAGCTATTTTTTTTTTATTCTACCAAACATCTTGACAGATTTGTTATACAGTAACAGACTGCTCCCATCAAAGGGTCGCCACAGGGGACCATCCGATCCACAAACAACTCGGTACAGGTTTTACACCGGATCCCCATCCTGATGCAACCCTCACCTTTTATCCTGGCTTGTGCTCGGCACTGCATCCAGTGGCTTGGGTTTGAGCATTGAACCAGAGACCTTCGCATGGCAAAATTAAAGGTATTTACAGAAATATTTAACAAAGTTTTAGATCTAGAAGTCTAGAAGAGCTAATGAGGTCAATTGTGAATGATTCTCCATTTTCAATAACCTTAAAGTTTCTACAGAAAAATGTAATGTTCCAGTAATAACTACACAAAACTCTGGATTTACTTTGAGTTTTATTGCAAGTTTGTGTATTAAAAGTGTTTTGTTTTTTTAAACAAATGATTTAAAGTTTCAATAAAAAAGAAAGGGCAGGGAGAGATGTCATATCACAATCTACAAGAAAGCAGTAATCTTTAAACACACAAAGTAATAATAATAAATTACCATATTTGTTCTGTACAGGAAACTGAATTCAGGATTTATATTTAAAAAGAGAGACATGAAAATAAAATGCACACAGACCTATATATATGGAGAGTAGGGCAAAACTTGCTTGTTTGGTTTCCCCAGGCCTGTGGTCTAAGCGGCTCGGAAAATAAATGGGAGGCTGCAGAAAGACTCGGATTAGTGCATGGTGTGCAGAGAGGTAGTGAGAGTGTGTCGTGTTTTCAGATTCCACTCAATCAATAGCAAAATTTTCATTCAAATATTCCATCACAGTTTATGCGATAAAAAAGCCAAATAGGAACAAAACCTCTATTTACACATATAAGTAATATAAAAAGTATTTTGTCAAACGTTTCTAATATATAGATAAGAATGAAACATTTATATAAACAAAGATCTCCACAAACCAAATTTTTTTTTTTTTTTGTGAAGCATGGCTCTTTGTAATCTCTCTGGTGATTCTTTACAAGTCTCTAAAACACATCCTTCTCTTGTAGCTCTGCGCATGCTCAGTCCATTTTGTGAAAGCCCCGTGTCTCTTTAAAAAGTCGTTTAGGAGTTGAGAGCATGGTGGGGTCTCTTACTTCTTCTTGGCAGATGTCTTCTTTGCCTTGGACACTTTGGGTTTGGCTGCTTTAGGCTTCGCTGCTTTCACCTTCTTACTCGGGCTCTTGCTCACTTTCTTCGCCGCGGGTTTCTTCGCCTTTTTCGGGCTCTTAACAGCCTTTTTGGCCGCGGCAGCTGCCGGTTTCTTCACTTTCTTAGGCGCCTTCTTAGCAGCCGGCTTTTTGGCCGGTGATTTTTTAGGCTTGGCCGCTTTAGTGGCTGTTTTTTTCGGAGCAGGCTTCTTGGCTTTGACTACAGGCTTCTTGGCTGGCTTCGTCACCGCACCGCCTTTGCTTACTTTGAACGAACCAGACGCTCCGGTGCCCTTGGTCTGCACGAGCGAGCCTTTCTTAACGAGCGATTTGAGCGCAAGCTTGACGCGAGAGTTGTTCTTCTCGACGTCGTATCCTCCGCCCGCGAGCGCCTTTTTCAGCGCGGCCAGGGACATCCCTTTGCGCTCGTGAGACGCAGCCACGGCTTTAACGATGAGATCTGAAACACTCGGGCCGGACTTTCTCGCCTTTGCTGAGGATTTCTTTTTGGGCGCTTTGGCAGTGGGGACTGCAGGAGCGGGCGCGGTCTCTGCCATCGTTTGGGTGCGTTGAAAAAGTTTGATGAGAACGTTTACGGCGTCCGAAAAAACCACGCACGTAGTGACGATGTTTACGTCGAACAGCTGAGGGCGACATATAAACCGGCGATGAGAACCTTATAGACTCAACCGAGCGCTCGACTGCACCCAGCAGTACAGAGTGGATATTAGATGTGTTTTCTTACCTCAAGAAACACTGTAATTTCCGAACAAATGATCAATAAATCGCCCTGCAAAAACCATTCCCCGACAGCTGAGTTCCCGGTTTGCATGGACAGCCACTTGTTTGCTCGGTTTGCCCGGCCATTTTATTTAAAATGACAAAAACGCAGCCAAATCTGCAGGAGGACTGAGTGGTGGAAACCGTACTTCCTCTATTCTTTTAAAGTTTTTTTCACAAAATCCGAGATGAAATACAGATTTTATAGAGAATGTACACAGAAGAGAATCTGATCCACACACACATGGTCGATTTACCCATCTTTCATTAAAACCGAGTAGTTTTAGCGGATTTTTATCGGCGGAAGTAGCACACTTCAAGCCTGTCGCCATTTCAACCTCTCTTAATCTTGTTTTATCCCACCGAACATTAATTATGCCCCATTTTTGCCAAACATTCTAACAATAAACACAAAAAGGCAATAAAACCGTCTCGTTCGGAAGAAATGCCCAGTCCTCGGAATTTCTCATTTGAAACGGGGATGTTAGCATTAACGGTGTGTGGGTTGTGTCCTATACTGGGTATTGTGGCTAACTCTAAAGACTTGTGTTCTCCGTTGAGACGTCGAGTTTTGTACTCACGTTAAATTAAAAGCTCACTAAATCAACACAATGCTTATTATTAATGTGTAGCAGGACTTCGGGCATGAGTTATAACTGACCGTAGCTTAATGCTAATGGAGACATGTAGACTGGATACTCTAAGTTACAATAGATACATACACAGTAACGTCCGAAGTTTGATTTAACACCCGTTTATCTCAGTCCAAAGGGACTCCTATAAACACTTCTGGATATTACTTCAGCAATGTAAGTGTAAATTCAAAACTGAGGAATTTGCTGTGTGACCATACCTATTCCTGTCACTTCACGTTTTTTTTTTGTTTTTTTTAAATATCTTTAACTTTATTTACTAAGACTTATCTTGAATTTTGGGTCAAGATCACCGTATGTAAACAGTAAAAATGCTGGTTTAATCCCTGAGATAATATTGATAGCAAAACTATTCTGTCACTGTAACTTGTGTATATCCTGATATGAGGTGTACTTATGAGTTTAACACTAGTAGTGATCTGGTGGTACATCACTGTGTAAGTGTGTATAAAGCTAATATATATATATAATATATATATATATATATATATATATATATATATATACATATGTATATAAATGGGGAAACTAATTGTTATAAGCCTATTATTATTATTATTGTTATTATTATTATTATTATTAGGCTATTATTATTATGTTTTTATTTACCATTTCAGTCAAAAGTTTTCCACACCTTCTATTTCAATGCTTTTAAATTTGTGGTTTATTTTCTACATTTTAGAAGAATAATAGAGATTTTAAATCTACAAAATAGCACACACACATATACTGTATAGTGCCGTGAAAAAGTATTCCCCCCTTCGTAGATGATGTTTTTTTTCCATATTTGTTGCACTAAAATTATAGAGATTATCAAACTAATTTTAATTTCCATATTTCACAAAGATAACCGCATAAATACAACATGCTATTTTTAAATGATTACATTTAGTAAAGGAAAAAAAAATAACTGTCCAAACCTGCCTGGCCCTTTGCGAAAAAGTAATCAAGCATTTGTGATAACTGATAATGGGTCTTTCACATCGATGTGGAGAAATTTTGGCCCATTCTTTCACGCAGAATTGTTTTAATTCATCTTTAAATGTGTGCGAGCACAAAGGGCCTGTTTAAGGTTCTCAATCTAATTTAAGAATGATTGTGGTGTGTTCTTTTTGCTCGGAAGTGGCTTTCATTTTTTACCAGTCTCTTTCTCATTTTATTACGAACACTGACCTTAACAAGTGATCGTTATGCTCTTGGAGTAAGTTTTAGTAGGCCGACCTCTACGGGAAGATTCACCTCTCTCCCAAGTTTTCTCCATTTGTCGATATTGGCTTTTACGTGGTTTTCTTTGTGTCAATTATTTAAGTGTGACAAATATGCAAAAGGGGTCACTAACTTTGCTCCGGTACATGATAAATCTCCGGTACAGAGAGTATGAAATAGTTTAACCTATAGGTTAACCTTTAGTTATTTACAATTTGTGTTACACGTGTAAAAAAAACAAACAAAAAAAACAAGCCGCTTCAATGTAAAAAAGTTTAGTTACAAGTTGCACTGCTTTTTTAGGTTTCCTCAATTTTTAGAGGAATGCGCTGGCTGATGTCAGGGTTAACCCCCTAGAGGGCGCCTAGCGCCCAAAGACCCTTAATGTGTTTTTGTTGTGGTTTTTTTTATTTTAGTTGAACTTCATTTCCTATAATGCACCTCGATCAGGTGATGAGAGCACTCACCTGAACCGAGTTGGCTGATTAATTAGAATATAAATACCCTGTTTAGGTTCAGTTTAGGTTGTCTGGCATTTGTTATGGTTAGTGTTTATGGTACAAGTAAAGTTTTCTGTTGGGCTCCAGTTAAAAGTGTTTTGTTTAGTTTTGCTTTCTTTTGTCAGAAAAATAACATCTTTAACCGTCAACGCTGTCTCTGCGTTTATGCCATGCCGACACAAGACCCACGTTCGTGACAGCTGAATAAAATATTTAACAATGCTACAAATACAATTAAAGTCAGCTCAAGTAGAATTAGTTGTGGGGCCAATTAATTATATTTATCAAGGGTTGCCTTAGCCCAACTTTTTATCTATTAAAAAGGTAAGCTGTCTCCCATTTTATCCCCTTGGTTCAAGTTATTCTGTTTCTATAAAAAAAAAAACAAGTTAGTCGTATTGCTATAATGCTGGGTTAATTCTACCACATAAATTGGTCAAATGTTAGATGTTGGTTTATTTTAACTGGAATGTTGGGTTAATTCTACCTCACAAATAGGTTATTATTATTTTTATGTTTTACAGTATATATATATATATATATACATATATATATATATATATATATATATACCCATGTCTATTAAACAGTTAAACTACTTTGATATACTGGTCTATTACAAAAAAAAAAAAAACTTCTGGGTTTTGCAAACCGTACATATATGCAATAAACAACATCCTATTAAATGTTCATACACAGGGAGACTGGGGAGGAGCTTCTTCCCGCAGGCGATAAGGTCTCTTAACCACAACACAACACAGGACTAATAACATCTTTTTGCAACATCCAACACTGACTGGGCATCCATGGCCCCTCTGGACACATTCATGCACACTTTGCACTACATATTTATATTTTTATATTTATATTTTCATATTTATATTTATAGTATCACCTGTACAAATTACTTTAATAAGACACTTTATCATATTTATATTTTCATCTATGGACCACTGCACAAATCACTTTAAATAAGACACTCACAAAGTCACTTTTTATGCATATTTGCACACCAGAGCCATTTGAAACTTCTAAATTTCTGTTTTGACAAATTTCTATTTTTATTTTCTATATTTCTATATCTGTTATATTGATATTTTGTTTCACTAGTTTATCTTATTTTCTAACATATTTATTTTATTACAGTATATTGGTATATTTTTTGTACAGCATATTTTACTAGTTAATTTTTATTAACTTATTTCTTTTATTCATATTTATTTTCATGTGAGCATTTCACTGCTTGATTTTAAGCTAATTACAGAGGAAATGCATTGTCATAGCTAGTGTCATACTGGCACATTACAATCACCCAAATATTAATACTTCAATCTAGTAGTTATCTGTACAGCTGTGGTACTTTTTCTGAATTCCTTGCTAGTGAAAAACGGGAGTCATAGGGGAAATCGGGAGGGTTAGCAGGTATGCATATTTGTGAGAAGATCAGTGTTTTGTAACACCCCAGCATTTTATTCTCTCAAGCAGTGAGATTAATAAAGTTCTAATGTTAATGTGGTTTCTAACGCTTATACCTACCTAACTAAATGCCTGCGTCATGCTGGCACTACAGTTAACAGTTTAGTGTTCATTCATCACCACACCATCTTTGTACACCCTGCAAACATTCTACAAAGAAAGCTAAAAAGCTCAGACAGCTTAGCCGTTTCTTTCACACATAGGTGGGGTTCTTTGACTAACTAGCAGCAATTGTCAGCTAAATTATTATACCTCAAATCAGCCTGAATGTTTGAGTGTAATCTTAACACGGTAACAAAAATGTTACATATAGTGATAATTTTTTAGTCATATGTGACTTAGGTGAGTGAACATGTGTATACAGACCTTGTATTTAATGTCATTTTCCCATAAATGCACAAGGAGGATGAACCGTCATTAGCAGGGTGGGAACTCAGAAGAGAAGACACGAAGCTGACAGCCGCTGAATACACCGGTGAACTTTGGGGGAGGGGCCAAGCAAATTTCAACCCAGCAGCTGGGTTACACAAAAACTACCCAACTCTCTGTAAATAACCCAGAAAAATGACTCAACAGAGGCAACCCAGCGCTTGGATAGAAAAAACAACCCAGCATTTTTTTGTGTGTGGATAACACCAGATGTCTTTTACTGATTATTTTATAATACAATATCATAAACATTTTTAAAAACTAGCAAAGATGAATGTCAGACAAAAAAGAGTCTATGGCAACAAGAGTTTGTTTTTTAGCATCTAAACCTGAGGGGAGCATATCTCTCCAAGTCCAAAAGAAATCGTTTGGATGGCTTTAGAGGAGTCCAGTCCTTTTCGTTCTCAATGTTCAGAACACAGACCTGACCATCACTCATAAAGCTGTTGCATAGTCACCCAGGCCCTCTAGGACTACTACAACTTTATTGGCTTGTTCATGCTCCTCCTGTAGATCCAAAAGGCCAACCGTCACCCCTCTGACCCAATCTTGCAGAGCTTTGGTTAAAAAGAACAAGAGCATAAAATATATTAATAAGGCTATATGCCACCAAAGTGTGTAAAATAGTGTTTCTGGAATTCTAATGATGTGTTAAAGATACATATTGCTTCATTTTTTAAAGAGTTTGATATTTGCAAGAGTTTAACTTTGTCATACTCAGGAGTAACTACAGGTTTGGAATTATGTTTTAAATTAACCGGGAAGTTACTCCATTCGGTTTTCATACTTTAGTTAACTGAAATAAAACTCGTAACCACAGGCAGTCAAAGATAGCAATTTCTTTTCTTTTTTTCTTTTTATATATGACTGTTTCATCAAATTCACAAAATGCTTTGCAAACCTGCAATAATCTACAGATCACACCACAAGAGGGTGACAAGAGCTTTTGAAAAAGACCACAAGGCATTAGTGTGGTGTGCTTAGTTTCATATCATATTTTAGTTTACTCTAGTGATTAGTTAAACAGAAAGGAATATATCAGCTCATATTGCTATATATTGAAATTGATGTAATGACCACAGAATATGAGGGGAAAATATGTTTTCACTGCTTTCAAATACACAAAAGGCATTTTTATTGCTGAAAATGGACATTAACACGAATTAAGTATAGAATAACTCACACAAGGGTGTGCTGTTTTAGGAAAATAATTACTGACAGTAAAGTGATGGAAGTGGAGTCACTGTTACAGATTAATTTTCTGTAACAGCTTGACCTGATTTTCTAAGCAATCAGGTTTGAACATTAAATCTTACTGCAGCATTTGATTACATTATATTTATGAGGTCACTTTGCATGTAGTATCACAACAGAAAACATACCCTCATTGTCAATGCTCACTCACTCATCTTCTATACTGCTTTATTCTGTATTCATGGTCGCGGGAACCTGGAGCCTATCACAGGAGGCTTATTACCCACTGGACAGGGTGCCAATCCATCGCAGGGCACACACACATACACACACACCACGGGCAATTTGGGAACGCCAATTAGCCTAACCCGCATATCTTTGGACTGTGGGAGGAAACCCACCAAGCATGGGGAGAACATGCAAACTCCATGCACACAGAGACAGGAATCGAACCTGGCCGGGAATCTAACCCGGACCCTGGCAGTGCAAGGCGGCAGTGCTAACCACTACACCACCGTGCCACCATCATTGTCAATTCTGGTTTTTTTTTTTTTCATTTAGATTTTGCAATAAATCCGTAATTAATAATACATATCTTAACAGCATGGCATGGTATTTGAGGAGTAAGAAAAAGCCTGCTATGATATCATGAATTTACTTGCTATCTCTTCTTTTTTACATAAACAAACCACATTAATATAATATTTTTAAAAAAGGACCAGATACTAAATGTTTGTTTCTGTTAGTCAAAACAATTAGTAGACTCATTAAAATATCTGGATAACACCAGATGCTTAAACATCACAGATACTTTTATATTTAAACATCATAACTTTCAGTTTTATATAATTAAATTGCAGGCATTTTTAGCACACCTATATTTGAATAAAGTGATTGAATTACCCTTTCCTTAACTGATCTATGAGTATAAAATGTAAGCAGAACCAAAATGTTCCATAACAATTCATAGACATTCATATACAAGATTTGGAATTCTGTTAATGTTAGCTTTAAAACTTCAGCAGTCTTTGTCAGTGTTTTTAACTCATTTATGTTAATAAACTGCCTGTTCATTACCTTTAAAGTAAGATTAATTACTTAGTAATGTTTAGGCTAAGAAAGTCTAAGTGGCACTCGTCTAATTCTTACAATTGGAGTAAAGTTAATGTGAATAAAAATTACAATTTGGAATATATACTTTTTTAAATAAAGAGAAATTCTGTACTATAAGTAATTTTGGCGTTTCTTTCTTGCTTCTTAGTTATGTTCTTATAAAATTAAGTGACCGTACCTCAGTGAAGGTCAGTTGCTGGATCAGCTTGAATGTATTAGTTCATTCAGTATGTGTTTTAAAGTTATCAAGTACACAATGTTAACTGTTGTCTCTGCAAATTCCACTGTATAAAGTTAGGCCAACAATACAATATTAATGGATTCAACATTAACAGTTTTTACAATCTTTCAAGAAATATTCAACATAACTCATATCTTTGATATCTGAATAAGAGCTAATGATACAATGTAGATTGTGGATGATGCTCCATCTTTAATAGCGTTATAATTCTTGCAGTAAAGTATAATGTTGCAGTAATAACTACACAAAAACAACTTTGGGTTTTACTTAGGGTTTATTGCAAGTTTTTGTATTAAATCTGTGTTTATTTTTTGTTTTTTTACATAAATGCTTAAAGGTTTGGGTGACAAAGAGAAACAGAGAGATGTTATACCACAACTACAGAAAAGCAATTATTGTCACTCTCTCTCACACACACAAAATAATAAATTAACAAATTTTATTATGTACAAAAAACTTCAATCAGGATATATTTGCCAAGAGAAACATGAGACTATGTGGACAGACTTTTTAAGAGATTAGATTTAAAATGGAATTAAAACATATCAAATTGTATTTACAACTAGAGATTTAGTGTAGAGATTTTTGTTTGTCTTACACAGTTTGTTTTCCCCAGGTCTGTAGTCTAAGCGGCTCGGAAAGGGACTGAAGTGCTGCAGAATGCCTTAATCAGATTAGTGCATGGTGTGCAAAGAGGTAGTGAGAGTGTGTCGTGTTCTCAGATTCCACTCAATCAATAGCAACATTTCCATTCAAATATTCCATCACAATTTATGCGATAAAAAATAATTATAAATAAAACAAAACCACTTTTCTACCTACTGATAAGGATGTCACTGATAAACACATGTAAGCAATAAAAAAAGTATTTTACCAAACAAAAAACATTATATAAACAAAGATCTCCACAAACCCTGTTTTTTTGTGAAGGTGTGGAAAGCTCAGATGGAAACATGGCTATAGTTAAGTGTGCCGCTGTTTGAAATCTCGCTGGTGTTTCTTTACAAGTCTCTAAAACACATCCTCCTCTTGTAGTTCTGCGCATGCTCAGTCCAAATTTTACCATTTTGACAAAACCCTGTGTCTCTTTAAAAGGTGTTGTCGTTTAGGAGTTGAGAGCATGGTGGGGTCTCTTACTTCTTCTTGGCAGATGTCTTCTTCGCCTTGGACACTTTGGGTTTGGCTGCTTTAGGCTTCGCTGCTTTCACCTTCTTACTCGGGCTCTTGCTCACTTTCTTCGCCGCGGGTTTCTTCGCCTTTTTCGGGCTCTTAACAGCCTTTTTGGCCGCGGCTGCTGCCGTTTTCTTCACTTTCTTAGGCGCCTTTTTAGCAGCCGGCTTTTTGGCCGGTGATTTTTTAGGCTTGGCCGCTTTAATCGCCGTTTTTTTCGGAGCAGGCTTCTTGGCTTTGACTGCAGGCTTCTTGGCTGGCTTCGTCACCGCACCGCCTTTGGTTACCTTGAACGAACCGGACGCTCCGGTGCCCTTGGTCTGCACGAGCGAGCCTTTCTTAACGAGCGATTTGAGCGCAAGCTTGACGCGCGAATTGTTCTTCTCGACGTCGTATCCGCCGCCCGCGAGCGCCTTCTTCAGCGCGGCCAGGGACATCCCTTTGCGCTCGTGAGACGCAGCCACGGCTTTTACGATGAGATCTGAAACACTCGGGCCGGACTTTCTCGCCTTTGCTGAGGATTTCTTTTTGGGCGCTTTGGCAGTGGGGACTGCAGGAGCGGGCGCGGTCTCTGCCATCGTTCGGGCGCGTTAAAAAAGTTTGATGAGAACGTTTACGGCGTCTTGAATAAAAAAAAATACGCACGAAGTGACGATGTTTACGTCGAACAGCTGAGGGCGACATTTAAACCGGCGATGAGAACCTTATAGACTCAACCGAGCGCGCGGCTGCTCCCTGCAGTACAGAGTGGACTTCAGATGTGTTTTCTTACCTCAAGAAACACTGTAATTTCCGATCTAATGATCAATAAATCGCCCTGCAAAAAGCCTTACCCGAGAGCTGAGTTCCCGGTTTGCATGTCTAGTCCCCGTTTTGCTCGGTTTGCCCGGCCATTTTATTTAAAATGACAAAAACGCAGCCAAATCTACGGGGAGACTAAGTGGTGGAAACCGTACTTCCTCTATTCTTTTACAGTTTATATCACAAATTTCGCGATAAAATACATATTTTATAGAGAATTCACACAGAAAAGACTCTGATTCACACACACATGGTCGATTTACTTGGACTTTCCTTAACAGCGAGTAATTTTAGCGGATTTTCAGCGGTGGAGGTAGCACACTTCAACCCCGTCGCCATTTCAACCTCTCTTAATCTCACAGAATCTTGTTTTATTCCACCGAACAATAATTATGGCCAATTTTTTCAACAAATAAAAATTAAAAGCGAATAAAATTGTCTCGGGCGGAAGAAATTCCCAGACTTTGGCATTTTCATATGAAATGGGAATGTTAGCATTAGCAGTGTGTGGGATGTGTCTTATACTGGGTATTGTGGCTAATTCTAAAGAGTAATGAGTTTTGTGCTCATGTTAAATTAAAAATTCGCTATCACCATAGTGCTTATTATTGATGTATAACAGACTAATTATTATGGACAGTTAGTAGCTTAATATGCTAATAGAGACACATACAAAATGGTTAATCTGAGTCAGATACATTTAGATACATCAACTTCTTATGAACTATTCCTGTCACATTACGTTTTTTTTTTACCTTTATCATTACTGCAAACAATAATTTTTTGTTGTGTTATATAATTTGTATTGATTAGTTCTTGTTTTCATTGTAACTGGAGAAGTCTTAACCTTACTTTCATATTGTCCTCTATGCATCGAAGTGAAAGCAGCACATTGAATCAGTGACCTAAACCGCATTTACTGAGAATTATATTCTGTTTGGTTTCATGATCAATTTATCTTATTACTGCTTTCATAATTAGAACATTGTGCTACATTTATTCACCAGAAAGATGTGATAGACTTCAGTCAGCAAATTTATAATCAACTTAACTGCAATGTGTTATTTATGTAACATCAGTTCTAAAAATAAAAAGGTCACCTTATACTTAAAATATATTTTTTTTAAATCAAGCAATATACCCCAGGCCTTAAATAACCTGATCATATACTACTTGCACTCTCTCCTGATTTAGTTATAATAAACAAACACCCCCCCTGCACTAAATCCCTAATTAAATTAGCTAAAAATCTCAGACTGACCATATATATATATATATATATTTAAACAAACATCATACAACCGTATAAAACTTAATTCTACAAAATATAAATGATTCTATAATAGCAATAAAATGCCTAATTTTAGTGGTTGTATATTTTAATTCGTTTTATATAAAATTATTCCACGGTGTATAAAACAAACTTAGTAACTTACTCTTGTAAGCACTATCTGGTATCCTAATAATTATACCATGTATAAACATTTATTTTTACCCCAAGACAAGAAAAGACAGAATTATAGAAAAGATGTTTATTTTATTGAAGGTAATCTAAAAAATTAAATTAAATAAAATAAAAACAGTAGAATTAAAAAGGCAGAGATTAGAGTTTGCTCTTTTTAGAGAATAAGTGGGCGGCCCTTAAAAGAGCCTTTGGGTGTTTTTAAGCGTGTGAAGTCCGGAAGTGTGTGCTCAGCCGCCGAAGCCGTACAGAGTGCGCCCCTGGCGTTTGAGCGCATACACTACGTCCATGGCGGTGACGGTCTTGCGCTTTGCGTGCTCGGTGTACGTCACGGCGTCGCGGATCACGTTCTCCAAAAAGACCTTCAGCACACCGCGGGTCTCCTCATAGATCAGCCCGGAAATTCGCTTGACGCCTCCACGGCGAGCCAAACGCCTAATGGCGGGCTTCGTAATGCCCTGGATGTTATCACGCAAAACCTTCCTGTGCCGCTTGGCGCCGCCTTTCCCGAGCCCTTTTCCGCCTTTTCCTCGTCCTGACATTCTGATGCGTTCGTACTCCTTTTAGTAATTGTGCGCAGTGATCGGAGAAATGAAGGGCAGCGTGTCAGCGAAGTCGTATATACCTAAGACGCGGACCTAATTGAAACCAGGAGGCTGTGTAATTGGCGCGGTGCCAAATCTGAACAACATGCCCAAAACATGGGAAGATTGTGTGTTTTATTCAATGTGATCATTTTTCTCGGTTGTTAATATTTATTGTTGATTTTTATTTCACATTGAACAGTGCATTGTGTTATATGTGTCAACAGTTCACTCGTTCTTTTGGCAAACACTAAACAAATGATTAAGACAGAAAATCAGCTCTTTCATAGGGACCTTGGTGGCCCTTAAAAGAGCCTTTTTTAATGTTTTGTTTCCACGTCGAGATGAAGGTGTTGATCACTTCGAGCTGGTGTACTTGGTCACAGCCTTGGTGCCCTCTGACACAGCGTGTTTGGCGAGCTCCCCCGGAAGCAGCAGGCGCACGGCGGTCTGGATCTCGCGCGACGTGATGGTCGAGCGCTTGTTGTAGTGCGCGAGACGCGACGACTCGCCAGCAATCCGCTCGAAAATGTCGTTCACGAAAGAGTTCATAATACCCATGGCTTTGGACGAGATGCCCGTGTCCGGGTGGACCTGCTTCAGCACTTTGTAAACGTAAATAGCGTAGCTCTCCTTGCGTGACTTCTTGCGCTTTTTTCCGCCTTTACCGGCTGTTTTAGTTACGGCTTTCTTCGAGCCTTTCTTAGGAGCCGCTTTTGCAGGTTCCGGCATCGCGATCACGAAAAAAAAAATATTATTCCAACTAAAGTAAAATGGGATCAAATAGGTGCCTCAATCCAGCAAATGAGTATATATACAGAGCATATGCTAATTTGAATCAAGAGAGCTTTGATTGGATGAAATGTCCCCTCTGTTTTTTATTGGCCAAGTTTGAATAGCATCAATTATGTTTTTTTTTTCCCTCTTACCAAACCGGTTTGGGCCGGATTGAAGAACAAAGACAGGCAGTTAGATGGGTCATACATTTGGAAAGATGTATTGTTTATGTAAAAAAAAAAACACAGACACATTTATTTTAAGATCTATATGTTCTTTATTCTCAATAGAAGATTTATATTATTTTCACTTCACATATTGTAGTACAGAGCTCCGAACATTCATTCTCTCTTTTTTTTATTTATCATGGTACACACTTTTTCGTTGATCTTTGTTTAGTGATGTGCTGATCTACTCTTAAAGAGAAAACACCTGGTGTAATTAGAAGTGAATAAATAATGTAATAAAAGAGCTAAAAGCAATAATTCTTTTCTGTATCTGTTTGTTTAATTGATCCAGAATGTAACCCATGAAGCAGACAGAATAACGTCACTGCATCATGAAAGATAAAGCTCTGAGACTTCAGCCGTCATTCCCTGGCAGTTGCTGAAAAGAAGAGTAGGGGGGGTAAAATGAATGCCTGTAATATATATTAGTATTATATATATAGTGTTTGTATAGCTATATAATACTGTAAAGCAATATATATATATATATATATATATATAGCTACACACACACACAGTATATTAGTTATTGCTTTACAGTATGGTGCATTTGTATGGCTCAATATTTACCACACAGCAATAAAAACTACACACCATAATGTCTAATGTCGCCTGAATTTCACATTGCAATGCATTTTTATGTAAGTAATATACACCTCCAGCTTTTAAGAAGCAAAACAAACAAGTATTGGTTGTATACATAGGAATTGCAACATCTTTCTTGTACACACACACACACACACACAAGGGCTCACCCTGTAGCCCGTCGATTCACTCCTTGATTCAGGACGTTGCCAGTTCTGATTGGACAGGATTTTCAAGACAACCAGTGCCAATGCCACGATGACGATTCCAAGCGAATTGCCGAGTACTGCCTCCGATGGCAGCTGGTTGTACGGCAGCGTCTCATTGGTTCCCTTCTTTCTAAAAGGACAGGCCAATAGCAGATCAGATTTGCTGTTAGGGCCCTTACCTACTAAGACTCCCTTTGTTTCCACTCAAAAGATTTGCTTCCTCTTTTTTTTTTTTTTTTGTTTAGACAAACGTGCAGTATGTAAACAGCGCTCATTGATACAGTCTGGCAAAAACTAAAACTAAAATCGAGGTCAATTAGCTATGACATGCTTGGTGTCCAGTAAATGTGCACCAGTTCAGCGTGGTGCAAAATGCATGTCTAAATGTCTATGAAATGCTTATGTATAAAATAAAAAAAATTGACAAAAAAACAGAGCCATATTTCTAATACAAACTTATTCTTCTATTTTGTGAGCATTTATATATAACAGGTATTACAGATCATTATTAAATGTCCTTTCTCCAGACTTGAAGTAAGGATCATAATAAGGTCTTGCATATTGTATTAAAAAGCAAGTTCCTTAATCTTTACCAGTTCTATATGTGGGCTTGATTTTTCCCCTCACTACTTCCTTTTAATGTACAAAGAAGGTGGATTTAAGGAGCTACATATTTCTACATAAATCTGGTTTTCCCCATTTAAAAGTTCAGAAAAATCCAATGACTGGCCATGTGTAGGAGGAAGTCAGTCACATTGGACCAGCAAGCCAGAAAGCAAAAATGTAGATGGGAAAATTCCTCCTTCTGTACGTGATCTCACACAACACAGCATTTACACTTTAGGTACACTAAGCATTAATCATAATTGACGAAATCAATTACTTAATTTAAAGAACCATCCTGATTTGTTTTTTACTTACAGTGACATAAACAGCTTCTCGTTAATGCCGGAGATGCAGGATACAACACTGAGGACTAGGATGATGGCTCCCATCCACACGTGAGCGGGTTTGATGAACGCTCGCAATGGCATGGGGGAACACGGAAGGAGGAATGCTCCAAATCCAGCAACCCACTAAACGTGCACACACACACAGAGAAGACATGGACATTAACTGACACACATAACACTTCATTCCATATCTTATGTTCAACTTATACTGCTGTAATACCGGCAAGCCATGTCTTTACCCTTTTATAACATTTTATATCGCTCAATCTGCACATCCTGTGTAACTTATACATTTTTATATATTTATATTCTAATCATATTGTATTGTAACTTTGTAAACTGTAAATTGTGCAATTTTTGAAATAAATTTTGAAATGTGAAATTGACTGCTGTAAAATCTAAGGTCATGAACATTTGTATAAGCATTTAATTGCATATCATATAGTCATTTACAAGAAAAATTAAATTAGAATAAAAATAAATAAATTTGAGGAGAGTATTATAAACTATTTACAAATACACTACAGATCTTAACAGGAAAAGTTCATATTCTTTCTTAAAACATAGCATTTCCATAGTCACGTATATATAAATTCATGCCACTGAAAAGAAAAGCTTTTTATATAGAGTTTATCTGGATGTTTTTCTGCACCTGAGCAGCAAACAGGGCACTGGTGAGGATTCCCACCCAGCTGTGCAGTGAGTATAAGTTGGGTATTTCATTGGTGTTGTGGTAGGTGAACACAGCACACAAGCCTATGATGGTGAAGATTAAAGCAAGCAGGAGGAGGCAGGCATGAAGAATCTTCCATGGCAGTTTATCCTGTGTCCAGGACAGCGGGATACGATACACCACAGCAGCTAGGATAAACATATTGGTAAATAAGATTTGGACATATGTGATTACATTGCTGATTGTGTCACTTATCCACATACATTTTGTCATCACATGCTCCAGATAATTATTTATATCCATGATAAACAAAATCAGTCATGCACTGTAATCCTTGAATGACTCACACACACACACACACACACACACACACACACACACAAGGCATAAATGTTCCTCACTCCCACGCATCACTAATCCTCCTCACATCACCATAAACAGTTTTTGGAGCCTTACCGTTTCCGTACAGCACTACCAGCCCGAGCACCATGAGCACGGGATGCCAGTTGAACTGTGTGATTTTCCCGTCCCAGGAAAAGCCACCCCGGTATGAGGCATTCCAGTGGATGACCAGCACCACACACACCAAGCTCAGCACCAAACACAGAATATAGGCCGTGTAAAAGGATATGTTCGCCCTCATCACTGGAATGACCTGAAACAATAGTTTTGAAATGACAGCCTCAGCCAGCGCTTTAATACTGGAATCACTAAAGAGCTCACAAATATGTCAGTGTAAATATTTCATCTGATTCTGTGTGGAGGTTCCTCATTAGATGATAAAAACAGTTCCTCGTTATGTCCCATGGGGAAACCCCTAAAGCAGCCCCTTTCTAAGGCTTTCATTTTAGGTTAAAAGTAGAGCGCTTAAAAAAAAAAAAAAAAACTAAATCCCTGACAAATCTTTTTCGTTAGTTTTATAGGCTACACGTGAATCTTGAGTGAATGTAGAATTCTTTTCACAACTTCAAGATTTTGTTCCTGAGACCTCTTGACTGACTAAAATCTTAGTATAACTGTACTATCTTAGTATTTAGTAGGTACTCTTAGTATGTACAGTCCTATAAACATTGATACTGGAGACTTCTTCCATAAATTAAAAAATTTACCATAATCAGTAATAATAATTTTATCATTCAGATTTCAATTGCATAGAAAAAAATAAAACCATGATTTTATTTAGAGACGGATCTACTGTCAGTGAGCTGTTACAGAACATTAATTAACACCTCCTGCGCAAATCAGAAGTTCTAGCCTAAAAATGACTTACCTCAACAAATGGGTTTAAAGCATATAAAAGTAAGTATCCTCTGAAATGACAAAAACACACTGGTGCCAGTGTGATGTGTGTGGGTGATCTGAAAGTTCCCAGCTTTTAGTGACATCACTACAAAAATAAAGCGCATGATGCTTTCAGTTCCCCTTTCCTCGCATCAGATTCTTTCCTCTTTGCCCAGGTGCACATGCAGAAGTGTATACTGTGTGTGTGTGTCTATATATATATATATATATATATATATATATATATATACACACACACACACACAGTATATATATATATATATATATATATATATATATATATATATAAACATATATATATATATATAAACACACATATATAAACACATTTTATATATTAAATATATTTCACACACACACAAATCAAACGCACTCGGTCACTGAATGCATGTGGACACGTTTATAAGTTTCAGGAAATGAACACGAAAACAACTTCATGCCGTTTCCACAGTAACCAATAACTTCCTTCTCGCGCGCCCAGTAAATAAATTGTATTAGTCGTTTTTTAAAAACTAAAATCAAGACATAAACTTATCATTTTCATGAGTTCTACTGCCTCGTTATCATTAGAATAATTTTTATAACACACCTTCTGACTTTGCTAGCTTAGCTGAAGTACCATTGTTTACTTCCGCCTTTCCTCAGCGCAATGCACCCTGGGTAATACAGTTTCTCTAACACACCAGTGGTTGAGACTGTTTATGTGATTAAATTCAATCACTTCTTTTCAGTTTTATACATTGTTTGATGTTTATTAGTAGTGTAAATACAAACAAAACATTATAAATATAGCATTCATTACTTAACTTTAAAACTGAACTAAATTAGTTTGTAATAATGTAGAGCATGTGATTCTTAGGGTAAGATGATAAAATATTGCACAGCATACCCATTTAAATGTTTTAGTTATTTTTCTTTTGTAATATATTATAGATTCATTTCATGTAAATTATTTCAAGCTTTTTTTCAATTATTCTTTAGAAAATTACAGTTTACTGCTCATGAAAAAAAAAAGAATCCAGTATCTCAAAATCTAAAAGAATATTTCATTTCGAGTTTGTGTAAGTTGCTATTCATACAGTATAAATGTATATAAACTGTATATCTCTTGGTCTAGTTCAGTACATGCATGGGGAAGACAGCTGACTTGTCAGATGTCCAGAATACTTCCTTTCCTTCAAAAGGAAGTATAAGCCACAGAAAGTCATCTCCAAGAGGGGTAGCTGACTCCGAATATAGTGCTGTTAATATGTAGTAATATGTTTTTGCTGTCTTTCTGATGGGTGTATTTTGTTTGTTCTGTTTTTTTTGTTTGTTTTTTTTTTCCTGCCAAATGATGGCCTTGTTCCTGCATAGTCATTTCTTTGGACCTCATGTTGAGAGGTTGAGTGAACAGCTCAACAATACAAATGTTGCACTCAGAACCAGCACCAGGCCATTTATATGCTTAATTAGTCAACATCTGTTGATACAACTGCTTGTCAGTCACTTGTCCCATTATTTTTGATCCCCCACCCTTTCCTGAATTGACATACTTTTGTCAAATCCTGCAAAACTAACTGAACTGCAGAAACCACCAGCTCTTAACCTTGATCATGTTCTTGTAGTTGATTAAACACAAATTCCTAGAGCTAAGGTAATAAATCTGATGGAAATCCTTTCTAGTAGAACGGAGGTTAGTAAAACAAGGAAAGGGAAATAATACAGAATAGATGTTCAACATGCATATTTGAGTGTGACAGTCTAACTCTAACAATTGGCATTTATATACTTTAGCATTAATATATTTCAAAGCTGTCCCATATACACTCTTCATTTATTCACACAAATGTAAATAAATAAATAAAGAGGGAAAAAAGTCCAAAAAGAACTATCTAGTTCCAGCAATATGACTCACACATATGGTGAAGTAACCTTTAGTCAATTCCAGTAAACCCAGTAGAATCAAGTAGTTTTCTTTATAGTCCATATTTGGTACCTATAGCGCTTTTCTTCCTTCTTTTATTTTATATATTTGGCTTTCAAAATAGTTTTTTAACCAATAGCTCACCGTTTCAGGGAACCTTACAGCCCCCTGCTAATCTAATGAATATCTAAAGTCTTTGTTAGTCCTTAATGCTCTAAATAATGTTCATGTTTTCGTGATTTTTTTATTTGAGGAAATAACCAGTTAGGGGTGGCGTGGTGGCTTATAGCAGTGTCAGCAGTGTCAGCTTGCACCTCCAGTTCGATTCCCTTCTTGGGTCGGTGTGCATGGAGTTTGCATGTTCTTCTTGTGCTTGGTGGGTCCAAAGACATGCAGATTAGACATGCAGATTAGAGTATCTGGTGTTCCCAAATTGCATGTAGTGTATAAAAGAGCATTTGTGCCCTGCAATGGATTGGGACCCTGTCCAGAGTGTACCCCCCTTTGTTTCCTTAAGTCTCATGGGACAGGCTCCAGACCACCTATATAGGATGCCTGTATCCTGTATATACTTGTATATACCATCTACGTATACAGAATAAAGCGGTATAGACGATGAGCAAGTGAACTAGTTGAGGGAATAGGCTTTTAAGAAACAAGCTAGGAAGAAGCAAATTATCATTACTTACAACCTTAATAATAATAATAATAATAATAATAATAATAATAATAAATAAACTATTTAAGCCCTTCACTACAGTGCTGAAAGAGTTGGGTTTAAAATAATGCCGCTTTACACAACACCACCCTCTTGCGGTCAATAGAGTTATGACAAGATGTAATATTGAATTTCTTTGGGGAAAAATTTCAAATACATTCAATTTAAGTACAAAGTTCTTACAGCATAATTAATCTAAAGTTACTAAACCTAAAAAAAAGTAAACTGCGTGAAACATAAATAATAATAATCTTCTTTTATCAATATATTGTGTGTGTTAAATGAAAAAAAGAAAGGATAAAAATATTATAAATCAACTATTCTATTATTTTGTTTTGCTTTTTCACCATAGTATGGTTAATTATATACGTCTTATTTTATGATACAATAACACATTTTGCAAATAGGACATTTATTATTAAATAACAAAAAAAAAATCTGCAAATAGAAGGAAAAAAATATGAAAATCAATTAATACATAATTTAAAGAAATGTAGTACAAAAATAATAAATAACATTCAAATGGCCAAAAGTCCAGTTTATCCCCTAACAGTGTTTCAGTAGAAAACAATAATATATAATAGTATAAACAATACAACACTGCGGGAGGTCTTGTCCTAGATATCAGTCCTCTTCGTATCTGAAGTAGCTGCTATTGATGGCTCTTGCCACAATGTTTTCTGCTGACAGCCTCTGGTTCAGAGTAAGCAGGACATCGATGAGGCTGTTGAAATCCGCCGTCATGCCTTCTTTTTCCATCCAGATCTTCAGCAGCTCATACACTCTGTCCTCAGGTGAAGACCAGGACACTTCCGCGGTCCTTATGGCGTTGTCGCTCAGGCCAAGGAGCCTGAAGAATCGGTTGTGATAGGTCACGTCCATCTCTCCAAAAAGGTCGAAGCTTTTCTTTAGAGAGTCATCTCCTGAGGAAAAAGAACAATAAATAAATAAAAAAATATTAGGAACCCGAGCTCAACCACACTCTGCAGGAATGACACAGAGACAAAAAGTGTATTATACAAAGAAGGACATGAACTTACCATTTACAGGAACAAGCCTTCGTAGTTTGTCATTTTCCTGGTATAGACAGAAAGTGGGAAAGCACTCATTAATATAAACATGTAAACATATTTGAATATGAAGCTTGGCTTGGCGGCTGTGATTCTTTTAGCCACCAGATGGCGCAGCCTAGCCAACTTCCTCCAGTTTAAGACAGGTTTACTTACTGTAGAATGACAAGGGGTAATGCGAAACTTACAGACCAACAAAATTCCATCTTTGCTAAACAGAATTAGCAAATAGGTTAATTGCTGAATAAAGAATTTTTACACATGAAGGTACTGGACAAGATACTGTCGAATGAAGTGGGCAAGGTCAAATTTTAAATCTTTGGTTTATTTTTAAATAATATGATAAATTAGTCATTAATTTAATTAATCTATATATAATACAACATAAAGCGATCATAGTATGTTTGCGTCAAGTAAGCAGCAGAAGTCTAACATTTAAAAAAAAAAAAAGCACCCAGCACCTTGCCTTAGGATGAACTGTTTCTGAAACAGCAATGAGTCATTATTTTGAAACTTCATTATATTCACTAAACCACATCCTGTTTGGTAATGAGAATGTACCACTTTCTATTTAAAGCCTCTAATTGAGAAATGTGACAAGGGATGCGTTTGCGCAACAGCACAGTGAGAAAGCACACAAAGCGAAAATAAAAAACAACTTGCTGCGAGCAAAAGCTTCACACCACATGTTATGGTTTTAAGATCCTTTAAAAAAACAGCAAAGGGGTAAATTAAAGGTCACAAAAGTTGAGTACATGGAAAGTACATGGAAAGTTAGCATGCATACACCGCACACATAAGCACTTGTGTCAGTTAGAGCTGCTGGAGCACACACACACACACACAAACTAATATATATATTCTCTCTTGATATATTGATATTCTCTCCTTCTGTCTATCTAGCTATACACACACACACACACACACACACACACACACAGTATATAAAGTATAGAAGATACATTTAAGGAATATTAGAATTATACAAATGTTTTAGAACATGATAACTGCTGTTATAGAAAATGTATGACTTCTGACCTATTAGAGTAAAAAATTTAACTCACAGCGGGATTAAGAGGTCATAATGTCATTTTAGAGGCAGTTCTAGAGGATAAGATCATCTACCAATAAGTACCACTGTGATTTTGAACCACCAAAGCAGGACACTAGGTGGCGCAACATTGTTAAATATTCCAATTAGATTTGAAAACAGAATTTTCAGTATTTTTTTTTAAGTCAGGCCCTAGTGAACAACACTACCACATACTTATGAGAGGGCGCACGCTCACACACACACACACACACACACACACACGCACGCACAAACTGAAGCGTCTGAGTTGCTGTCCGATACACCCCGTGCCTGCATGCATCAGACTTCCTGAGCTACTGTAACATTTATTCAAAATGTCGTCATTTACTTTCTCTGACCTGTGCATGGATGTTCCTTCGCTTGCAGCAGCTCCTGTTATATCTGTACTTAGTTTAGACAGCCTGCTAGAACGATGCTTTTTTTTCTTTTTGTGATCAATAAGAGATTAATCTGTGTTCTCTCTCTCCTAAGCTCAAACTTTTACACATTCCAATCCCTTCAGTTCCCTCTGTCACATCATTTCTAGTGTTTTATTTATTCATCGAAACTTATCCTAGTGATCTTATCATTTATACACAACTAGATAAAAGATAAAGAGTAAAAACAGCTTCTTCTGATTCTCCCTTCTCTTGATTTTTACCAGCTTAAAGATATTTATAAATGTAATAGCCAAAAAATTTTGCTTTAATCCTCACTTCTGAAGTGATCGATCTATTAATTGAGCCATCTCTTTATTCTGATTACTTATTTAATCTTTAATCCTTTAGTCTACTTGTGCGCAGCTATATCCACCCTTTGCTTAGTCTTTTGTTCACTGTCTCTTTCTTCTATTTATCCTTCTGATTTATCTGATTCATCTACTGGTCTCATCATCTACCTATCATTTCATCTGCCCGTTGTTAGCATCCATCACACATCAGTCAAACCAACCATCTTCTGTATCAAGCCATCCATCTAAATATCCACATCTTTTCAGGTACTTTTCCTTACATCTAACTATCCATCCATCCATTAGTCCATCTACCTCTGATCTAGCCATCAGCGTCACATTACATCCACTATCCCTCTGCCCACTCGCTCCATTCTACCGTCATATTACAGTATATCCACATGACCATTTTACCCATCCATATCGATCCACTTGCTCGTTCCACCATCACGTCCATCAATCCCACCTTCAATTAAACATCAAAACCATCCCCTACTTTATCCCTTTATCTACTCCATTCTACAAAAGTTTAATATTAAATCTACTGTGGATCTACCAACTCATTCCATTCTACCACCAGTTCAGCATAAAATCTCTCCAACCATTCCTCCATCCTTCTATTTACTTTAACGTTAGTTTAACATAAGGTTAAACATTATATCCCTCATGGATTGACCACCCTATTCAATTACCCACCCATTGATTCACGTATTCTTTCATCTATATTGAACCCATTCCACCATCAGTTTAACATCACATCCACTCATGCACCTACTAACCCATCTGTCCAATCAGTTATCACCCTTATGCATAAATCTCCCTAGTGACTCTTCAATCCACTGATCCATCCATCCATCCATCCAAATACAACCATATCTAACTGTCGAATAGTAACAATCATATCCAGTCATGCTTATCTCATATTCCTTTTATCCATTCTGTCCTTACCAACATCCATCGATCCTTCCATCCACATAGCTTTCTGCAACCTTTCCATTTATTCAACACCAACAATTCATCAACTTTTCTTCCCTTCCTTTTATACTTCTCTATCTGTCTTACTCAGCCTATTCACATAACACTAGATGTTTTCTGGACTGCCAGCTGTCTTTGATGCCTGCATGCACTGGAGCTGTGACTCTCACCAGATTGTTAAGCTGCTGAGGCAGTGAGTGGCTGAAGCTGCACACGTTTGACATTGCACACACAGGCAGGCTGGTCTGGGATGAAGCCGTGGTGTTGGGAAGGCTCGAGCCGAGCCCTTTGTCCTCCTCATCCTCTACCGTGTCTTTACCCACCGACTGAGTCAGACAGAGGAAGGGCTGCGTCTGTGCTCCTTCCTCCAGTGTGCAATTCATGCTGTTCTGCTTCACCTCCACCAAATCATCATTTTCCTGAAGATGGAAGTGAATACACTGTATAGTAATAATCTTCATCTTAAAAAAAAAAAAAAAAAACACACACTCCAAAAAATAGAAAGAGATTTAATTACTTACTATACATGTTTTACACATTAGCCATCTTGGTGCCACTGAAATTACAAAGAGGAGTAAAAAACCTTGGTAAAAAAAAGGTTTCACAACTGAGGTATAAATCTGTAAATAAATAAAAGGCCATTTCTTACCGGCTTCTCTACATCCAGCTGATGTTCTCCAGTACAGGAAACCGATGACCATGATTATTACTATTATTACGACAACCACGACTGGGATGACTGTCGCTGCATTTCCAAACACAAACACAATTGATACACATTTACATCATGATGAACAACTAAACTTTGTATCATGACCCACATCATCATCATCATCATCACTGCTTGCTTTGTCTATTCTTTTCTTTCTTTTTTTCCCCCAGAACTGTAAATTTTGCATTGTATAGAATGACAAAATGTGTGAAATTGCGATGCAACACTCCGCAAAACTGCAGTATGGTCAAAGCTGCTAATTGACACCTCCTGGCCAATTAGAGTTGACAGCATTGTGGTGTATTGTATTGTGTATAGTAAACATGCACAAAATGCACAAGGAAAAAAATATCAGATTTAAATGAAGCTACTTTCTCACCAAAGAATGTGTAATGCTGTACAAAAATGATTAACTCTTCCCTTTATCTCTTTACATATGAAGTTGGCTTGTGTGTCTGTCTGTCATGCATAATTTAGGTACCTGACAATTTTCTGCTGGAGAGTTTCTCATTTTTCCTGCAGATGGTGTTTGAGTTGGCTGTGCAGCTGTTCACCACTTCCTCATCTTCCTTACATCTAGATGTACAGCAAGGTAGTCACCAAGGAAAGATTTATGTACAAGGTGTCGGAGAACTCATAAATCGGTTACACAACAAAACATTGGTATCGGCTCGAAAAATCGCAAAATTTGTGCAGATGTACTGTAGCATAAAATAATTGATCATGGATAACTTATCAAGCACATTGAGTTATGACTAAAGCATGTGTTTTTTTTTTTGTCAGCTAAGGCTGGGATGAGTGAAGGTGAGGTTGAGCGAGTCTAATCAACTTTACCGCCCGATACATGGCACTTAGACATAATTTGAGGTCTAAAAATGTTGGCATAAAAGTTGATGCTTGTGATAATACAAGACATCCGCTCATATTTGCATTCAAATTCTCTCATATACCCACATTCACACAGACACACAAAATCAAGTACACACGACTTAAGACTTACTTCATACAAATCTTGCAGACCTCACAGGCTTGATCCGGCAGACAGAAGGAACCCGGTTTACACTGGCAACGTGTGTTACTGGTGTTGTTGCAGCGTGTTACAAGCTCCTGGTCTACAAATATTGATAATGATAAAGAAATCAGAAATCAGAAAAGGAAGAGGAATGAAACACTTCATGCTGTCAGAGGACAATGATCATCTTTGGGATGGTATTTGCAAGCAAATATGCACGATTAACACTTCTCAGAGCTCAGTTTCAATTATATATATTTTTTCTGATCTTATAGTAATTTAAGATTAAAACAATCTTGCTATTGGACACATAAACGGTGTATAGCTTTTTAAGTGAGTACCTGAGCGACACTGGGTGCACTGCAGACACTTGAAAAGTCCATTGTCATGCTCAGTGTAGGAGTCAAAGTCGCACGGCTGACACACACCTTTCTCCATTTCTTTGCTGCATCCATCTTTTACAAACGTACCTGCAAGATGAAATAAAAAAAATAATAATTTTTTTCAGGTGAAAGCACTGTATAGCCAGAATGCATTATGGGAACTGTGGCTCTCACCAGCCGGACAGTTGATGCAGCAGATGCCGTTGTAAATGTAACCCCTGCCCTCGTGGCATGCAACATCACGCTGTGTTCGGCTCCCACCGGAGATCCCAGCCCAAATCCAGAAAATCAACTACAAAACATAAATATAGGTAAATGATAAATAAATGAGCATGGCAATGTTTAACACATTCTTTGTTTATTTATATTTATTCATGATAAAATAAGGTCTATTTTTGAGCATGTCACGAAGCAAGGGTAAAACCAAACAGTTCAGCACAGCGACAGGAAGTTCTGTGAAATTCTTTGAAGCTCTGTGTTTACACCTGCTACTGCATTTGTGCTCACACTCTTTAACAGCAGTGGTAAATTTGAGGCGTCTGGGGGTTCGCATTTGAACTAAAAGTCAAGAGTGACTGAAAGACTCTGAAACTCGGATGATCAAATCATGTCACTCGGAAGACAATCAAAACTGATCAGAAACGCTGACTCAAATGTTAACCCGTGTTTGGTTAATTCAGATTCTAGCTAAACTTGTGGTTTTGTTTCATGTAAAAATAAACACGTTTTACAATTTTGTGAGTGTATATGTTTACATGAACTAGATATAGGGCATAGGATTTGAAAAGAAAATGCATTTTATATAAAATGCCATAATTTCTATTGTTTATTAAGATTTTCACAGGTTTTAACTATAAAATCTCAACAATAACCCAGCAAAATAAGAAAGAAAAAAAAAAAGAACTGTAGTTTAAGAACCACCGAGTTCAGTGACCAGTCAATTTCCACTTCAATATCTAACTTCAACAAACGATACATGCAACGTGGGAAAAACATATTTAAAATTGGCCACTTTAAATCCAAAACAAATTTTAAATCACACAAAATTTCAAATGACACAAAAATCAAACTAATCGGTGCAATTATGTAATCACAAAAGGCTACAATTTATTACACATAATATATGTACAGTTGGCAATGTCTGTAGACTCTGACAATAATTTAAACATTTGTTAACTTTTTAAAATAATGTTGCTGTTTTAAATAAATATTGTTAAACATCCTCTAATGACAATTATTTGCCGTTAGCCTTTATAAATACGTTTTTAACACAAAATGGGACATTGAATAGCTACATATCACAATCGCAATATGTTAAAATAATCTAAATGTTTTTTTTTTGTTTTTTTTTTATCAAATCATGCAACCCTACAACTGAATGTACAGCTACTGATGACAGTGTGTACAATCCTTTTTTTTTTTTTTTATTAAAGCAAATGGCCACAACTTTAATACAGCTATGGTCATTAAATGTGCACTGTTAAGTCATTTTGTTGCAGCAACCTAAATTAACATGCAATGAGCATCATTTGTAAGTTTTGCAACTAAAATAATAATTGAATTGCAGTTATAATTAAAAGTCAGTTGGTTTGAGCCCAGCACCACCAAGCTGCCACTGTTGGGCCTTTGAACAAAGCCTTTAACCTGGTCCGCTCCAGAGGCACTGTATTGTGGCTGACCCTGAGCTCTGACCCCAGCTTCCTAACCAGATGGGATATGGGTAAAGATAAGAATTTCACTTGTGTTGTAAATGTATACGTGACAAAACTGTGTGGATCCAGGAACCGGGCATGAAGCAGGGAATACACCCTGACACACTCTTCACACACATTCACACCTAGGTGCAATTTATCTCCACAAACTGCCATGTTTTTGCGAGGAGGAAGGAAAGCCATATGGACACACACATGTGACAGCAACTGAGCTCAGGACTAAACCTGGAGCTTTGAGCATGTAATAAGGGCATGTAAAAATAATAGAATATAGGAATATAGGGGGGAAATATATATATATATAAAAAATTTTTTAAGTGTTTTAAAGTGGCATTGAAATGTCTTAAAGTGTCAGAGTGGCAAAATGTCATGTGCAATGGCAGGTAAACATGTATTGTATAAAGTGACATGTGCAATGGCTTGAGATATGTAAATATGTATTGCATGAATGTGTCCATGATTGTAGAATAGAATAGAATAGAATTTCCACTAACGAAAAGTTTATGACAATTAAATAAAATGACATACATCTCCAAATTGAATTTGTTATAGTAAAATGCACACATCATGAACATGCACGAGCTATATGAGGCTTTTTTTGTGCGATTCTTAAGACAAACATGCATCAAGTTTGTAAAATAAACAGCAAAAACATGAAAATCTGTCAGGTGATTTGAAGATTGTTTATATCTTAAAAAAAGAAAGAAGAAAAAAAAGCAAACAAACAAATTCCTTAAGTGTGGAAAGTGCTCATGAAAGGTTTAACCTAAATGTAATTTCTAATGGGGGGGGGGGTATGTCAGTTATCTGGCTCTTAGAAAGATATATTTTCATATTAAAATGTATTCAATTTAAATTAGATTAACAATTAAATATTAAACGTTTTTTAATGTTCAGAAAAAGAGAGAGAGGGAGAGATGTAATTTTTACAGTGAAATAGTTTCCTGAATGTTTACAGTAACTTATACTGCATAAATAAACAACCTCTGCTGTGCGAATCTAGTCTGCGATTCAATGCAGCGAGTTTCGACACTTTCTTTTCCCTTAGAAGAGTTTTAGTAATTTGTTTTTTATCTTTTTCTAATTATTATATTTATTACGGGATAGTTTGTAGTTGAGCTCCAGACTCACCAGGCTGTAAATGTGTTTCATGTTGATCCTACAGCTCTCTCGGGGAAACCTGAAGTGACTGCGCTTCACACCGCGGCGTTTATCAACAACGCCATGCCCAAGTCAGAGTGTTCACACACACACACACACACAGCAGCGCTCCTGCGCTACTGAATAAACCGGTGTAGTGTGTGTTGGCGATGATGAACGATCATCACTCGTCACTCCTCCCTCCTTCTTCCTGCCTGTGTGTGTGTGTGTGTGTGTGTGTCTCAACACCTGTTTTGATCCTACTCCCAACCTGGTCTTTAACACACACTTGAGGACTTCCCCTTGATTTCATTTCTTGACTCCTTTAAAAACCTATCTCCCACCTTTCTCAAACAGACTCACATGCATTTCATTCTGTTGAATGATTCCCAGTCAGATCATTTAACTCCCAAACAGCGTACTGTATGTCTTTTTTCCCCCAAAGACATGTTTTCTCATTAACATTACCGTGTAACGCAAAGCATTACAAATGTCCACTGACTGTGATAGAACACATTTATTCATTGATTCAGTGAAGCAGTTTGTCCATAGTATAAGCACGCGGACTCTTGCCCTTAGGTCGTGTGTAGAAGCTCTTCAACATTCAAGACAAAAAGTCTTTAAGTCATATTCATGAAAATAGGCTATCACAAACCAATCTGTGGCAGCCCGGGGGCCTAGTGGTTAGCACTGTGGTCTTGCACCTCGAGGGTCTGGGTTCGATTCCTGCCTGAGGTTTGTGTGTTCCCCCTGTGCTTGGTGGGTTTCCTCCAGGTGCTTGTGGTTTCCTCCCAAAGTCCAAAGACATGCAGATTAGACTAATTGCTGTTCCCGAATTGCAGTGTGCCCAGAGATGTTTAGGGTATACCTCGCTTTGTACCCTAAGTCTCCTGAGAAACTTATTGTCCATAGTGTGTATATGCCTAGTGATGAATTGGCACCCTATCCAAGGTGTACCCCGCTTCATGCCCTAAGTTTCCTAGGAGCCTAAAGACCCCTCTCCCATAACCCCAGCAACACCCCCCAACCCCCCCCCCCCCCCCCCCCCAAAAAAAGGATTAACTCCTTTTTTCCCTCTAGTTTGTATAGTCTTGAAGAAGTCCTGTAGTCCTGCCTATTCCCACTGTGTCCTTCACAGTATGGAGAAAACTAGAGTATCCTGTAATTCCAGGCAGGAGGTGGGGATATACAGTCTAAATGGGATTCACACACACACACACACACACACACACACGCACATATCTTTTTTTTTTCTTGAAGCATTTTTTACACATAACTTTAGTGTAAATGTAATAAACCTTAATGATGCAATGAGGCACTTAAATGGAACTTTACTTACCCTTTCACACACTAAACTTACAGAAAGTGCATATTTTTAAGAGATATGAGGAAATCTGATCTCAAAAAGTAAACCCTTTTAGACAATGCACCTGAATAAATGTATAAAATTAAAACTGCAACGTCAGCACTGTTTCCATCTTACTCAGGCTTCAGAGACATCTAATGTATGGTGTTCAAAAGTACATTTTAAAAGTTGCAAAAAGTTTGGGGAATACCAAAATGCTTGCGCAAGAACCTTTTTCTCGCACAAGCACAGGAGTATTTAACCCCCTCACGAGACAGTCAGTGTGCAGTTGATTTAGCCCACACACACACACACACACACACATACGTATGTGAGGTTGGCATTATCAGAAAGACGCCTAGCAGCCTGCACCTCACTGATAACCTCAGTGCTGCATGTAAACCAAGGCTCAATGCCAAGACCCTCCCTGCTCCCTACCTAGGGTACAAAATACCATCTTTTTGCAACAATTACAGTAAATAACAATGAATATTTGAAAGTAAGCCTGTTTGTTTTAAGCTCACTTATTTTTTCATAAGTACACGAGATACATTAGAGCATGATGGCTTCTACACTGCACAAAGTGCACTATATCTCCAATTTCCATTTAGGATGGGCCCTAGTCTGCTGGCAGTTCGCAGGAAAGTGGGAGGAGATGATCCAGTTTAGTGAGTCATTAGCTAATCTAAGGGGAATTCCACAGTCATGTGCTAAAATTCAGACCTATAGGTCACTCATGAGAAATGTACTTTTACCTGGGCATGGCAAATGTGGGAAGAATAGTGCAGATAAATAAACAATTAACCAAATAGAGAAATTAGTTCAGAGGTATGGTATATAGTTTACTGTATATATAATGTAGAATAGAAAAACTTAATTTTAGTAATGTTATTAATACAGCAACACTTTTGCCTGACCCAGATAAAATGGTGGATTGTCCTGTTATTGCTAGCCATTAACATCCAATCCTTGTTAGCAATGATAGCCTTTAGCTCCAGTGTACTACATAAGGCAGGAAACATGTCCGGGCATGATCGCATAGATTTAGAGCAAAGGGACATGTGTTTCACTTTTATTTGTAGCCAAAATTACAAATTGATGCAAATTGATTTTGAATCTTTGAACATTACTAAACTAATTTTTTTTATAACAATCATGTCTGTTAGGCATGAGTCAATTCATTATAGTCTTACAAGCAGGAGTGAAAAGCATGCCTCAGTTGTGCAAACTTCCTGTCGCATACCCATCATTCAAATGACTCCCACAAGATTCTTTTTTTCAAGTAATTCATCTGACATGACTATACTTTATAGTTGACTACTGCTCCATTGTTAAGCAATGATCTTCAAAGCTGACATGATTTCCTGGCATTATCACATCATTAGCTACACTCACAGGAGGTAAAGTACAAAAAAAAAATCAGGTTGACGTTCGACTAATGCTTACAACTTACCCCCCTGATTATGTCAGAATTGTTTTTTTTTTTTAATTTGTTTCCACAGTCCTGGGGTTCAACCAATATTTAAAGGAAACTTTAGTTATTAAGAGTTATACTGAGTATACTGTACTGTGCATATCAGTCCCAGTCAGCATCTAAACTTATTCACTGTGACCATATAATATTAGTGTCTGTGAAGATTATCGGCCTAACAAGAAATAATAGTAGCTGAAGTAAAATATTAAAGCTGAACACAATTAAATTAACATTAAATATATGCTAATTTCAATGAAATAAAACTGCATGTATCTCCAAACTTAATTTATTATAGTAAAACATATCAATATGTTAAAGCTACATACAAGTATGAGTTTTATAGTCTTAAGACAAACATATAGTACATCAGGCTTGAAAAAATGAAAAGTAAATTCAGGAAATCTTTATATATATATATATATATATTATACTACTGTACAAAAGTTTGGGGTCACTTTCTAACTCCATGATCGTTCCTGTAAAGGAATGCTGAAGGCGCCAAAAAAATGCATTAATCTCCTTTGAACAGTTAATAGTGAGATGTTTCTGCTACTTCTGCTCTGTAAAGACTTCATAACGCCTCTAATCTGAGGTGCTGTTAATTTGTCATTTTTCAGGCTGATAACTCTAAATAAACTTCTCGTCTGTGGCAGAGGTAGGGTTTGGTCTCGCCCTCCTGGGATGGCCTTCATGAGAGCCAGTTTCATTATGGTGCCTGACGGATTTTGCAAATGCACTTGACAATACTGTTCTTGCAAGAACTATTACAGAAAGGCTGACCTTTGTGTCTTAAAATAACAACTTACTGTTGTTTTGTTGTTGTTACGTAATTACCTAATTCCATATGTGTTATTTTATAGTTTTGAAATCCCCAGTATTGTTGTAGAATGTAGAAAATAAATCACTAAACAAAAATAAAAAAAATTGCAAGTGACCAGTAGTGAAATAGTGTGTATACACTAATTTAGTTACTTTTAAAGTAACTATTACTATTAAAGTAATTATTAGTCTTCCTTTTATTTAATAGTTGGTGTGTGCGCGTGTGCGTGTGTGTGAGAGAGAGATGTGATATTAAAGGTTAGTTTATAGGTTCCAGTATATATTGGAAACGGCTACAGCATGAAACTAGTCTGATATTTAATACAACTAATGTTGTTACTTTCTTTTCCCTCAAATGAGTTTTAATAATTTATTTATGAAGTAAATTTATTATTATGGGCTCGTTTGAAGCTAAGCTCCAGACTGTCCAGGCTACAAATGTGTTTTATGATGATCCTGCAGCACTTTTAGGGAGACCTGAGGTGAATAAGCTTCACACTGCAACATTTGTCCACAACACCATGTCCAAGTCAGAAACTTCACACCCGCTCTCCTGTGTTGCTGAGTAACCGCATAGTTAATATTCACCACACACTAGTACTGGGCCCGGAAGTTGAGTTGTGTCAACTGGACCTCCTTGTTAGGTCATAATGTTTCACTACTCATATAAGAAACTTCTTTAATACTACAGAAATAATTAACATGTAAGTCATATGAGGACTGGAAGACACAAAAAAAAAACACATTAGCATTTTTCAGGTCGACAAAAGGATTCCAGTAAGCCACTGACGTGAATATTTGTTTAGACACAGATTGTAGGACGTATTACCAAATAAGGAATGAGGAAGTGCAATAAGAGGGTTGTTTTTTTAACCATAGATGTATAAGAAAGTTTGCACAATATCAGAACACACTACAATAGCAATAATGTCCCTTTAGGCATGTGCTTATGTTTTTAGGCCTACATAAACGCCTAAAAGCAATAAAAAAAAATTTGTCATTTTAAGTTCTTACTAAGCAATTGTGAGATAATTCAAACACAAAGTTGCTGAAATACCGATATAGTGTAGATAGTGGCCTGAATATCTGTAGTGACAGAAATCAGGTATTTTGTTGTTTTTTTAATCATAAAATTTTTTAGGATAATTTAGCAACAATTTAAATATAATTTTTAAGTTAACTTAAATTAACTTCTTTACAATAAAATGTTCTTTTTCAGGTTATATTACATTTTTTGTATTATTATTGTTTAAAAGCAACTTCTTTCTTTGACCATCTTAATAAGAGCAGTTATCAAGTCTATAAATGCTTGAAAGAATAAGTAGTCTAGTGAAAAACAATTGTGGTTTTACATTGTACTTATTCTGCAGTATACCGGACACTAATCTTGAAACTGAACGTAATGTCAGGATTTTTAAAACTTCCTTTTTTTCTGGAATGGAATGATTGTACAACACTCATCTTTAATCAAAGCACATTTGATTTTTATTTTTTTTTTAATCAGCCCTGGGTCAAAATTCTACATAATATGTCAAACATGTACTGGAAATACACATACTTTACAGTTTGTTTGTTTGGTCATTTGTTTTGCATTTGCTTAAACACTTTGCTTAAACAGCAGGATTTGCCCTATTGTCTCAAAACTTTACACATGATCCAAATGAGACACCACATCTAGAGATAAATCTCAGTTTAATGTCAAAATGAAACTCTCTTCCAAAATGGCTTTTTTTGTTGTTGCAACAAAGTGATACACATGAATAAGTACTCTTTTAAAGCAGCAGAAACAGCGCACTGATACAAAACCTATACAAAACATGGATATCTTTAGTACTTCGTATATCTTTTTGAATTTTTTTGAAACACAGGATTATGTGAATTGCATTCACTGTGCTTGGTGGGTTTCCTCCGGGTAATTAGTTTTGTTCCCAGTCCAAAGGCAAATTAGGGTAATTGGCGTCTACAAATTGCCTAAAGTGTGTGAATGAGTGTGTGAGTGTGTGTATGCCCTGTGATGGATTGGCTCCCCATCCAGGGTTTACCCCACCATTTGGCTTCCATGAAACCAAGAAATTTAATCGGACACTAACAATTCTACCAAGAAGAGCAGTCAAATATCTAAACAGAATTCTAACAGATCTCTACCACAAGCTATTGCTGAAGGTGAATCTTGTTAAGGGACATTAATCCAAATAATATACCTGCTGGATGAACATTTTGTTATATAATTAATCTGCAACAGAAATATAACTGTATACAATGCAAAATATTACTCTCTTATTTTAAAATGAATAAAAAGAATATTTTTTTTTACTCAAAATATTTACTGCACATTCAGCTTGTACTAATGTTCCTCCATCATCAGAAGTCACAAAAAGCATAGTCAGTCTATAAAATGAAAGTTCTAGTAAAATAATTGAATGTCCCTCATTAGTTTATTACCTTTAAGATGTAAAATCGGGTGTCTGATCTTAAAAAAAAAAAGAAAAAAAAACACTCAACACTAAATGCTTGATGAGTGGCACTCCAATGTTAGATTGGGCTTGTACTAATATGCGGGTAGATGTGGGTAGATGTCTGGGGCAGTCTCAAGCAGTTTGCTGAGAGCAACAAAAACATGGGATCCGGTCAGGAAACAGCTTTCAGGAGACCTTAACATGAAAACCGTCTTAAAGTTGGAGAAACCCCAGTGAAAAAAAAAATACACTTTAGTGTATTACAAATATATTGAAATCCTCGATAGTACATTTCAAATATACTAACAAAAAATTGTACCATCAGTTAATATATAAAAAGTATACTAACATCATGCTTTTACCAAATTTTGGAATTAAATTTTTAATATACTTAAAAATAATTGTATTATAGTACACTTTTCAAAAATATATTATTGGAAAATATACTTTAAGTGAAAGGTTGGTCTAATTCCCAAAGTATACTTATTTAAACTTGTTTTTCAATGTATTTTTGGTATACTTTTTAAAAAATATGCTCGAAATAATCATTGTACAAATGTACAAAAAGTATACACTAGAAAACAATTTTTAATATTCGGTAGTCTCAGTATATTATCAGTTAAATCTAAATGTACTTATATTTAGTGCACTACTCTCTCGTGCTTTTAGACTCGTTTCTGCACGCTGAATCTCTCTCTCGCGCGCGCGCGATGTTAAACTCGTTTTTGTGCGCTAAAAATCATTTTTTCCTGTTCAAGATAATTTATGTTTGCACTCTCTCACTCTTCTGTGTGCTCACAGAATAAAGTGACACACTTCAGCAGTGTGATATCTTTGCATCTATTCCAGCAACCCATAGACTGGAATCGGCGCCTCACCAGCCAATTGTTTGTAGGCGGGCAGATTCGGAAAGTTCGCTCTCTGATTGGCTCCCCAGTCTGCCACTTCTAGTTTGAATTAACGGCTGGAAGCTGCAACATCGCGTGCGTTAGTTCGTATCGTTATTATTTTATTTTCATCGGCATAAGGTAAATTTAACGGTTTTTGTTAGGTAGTTTGTAATTAAGTACATACTTTAAACCATAGAATGTATTGTGTTGTTGCTAAATCTCATGTACTTTGCTTGTGGTATAATGGCTCCGTAGCTCTCGGCCTGTTTTCAGTCTCTGTGTAACAGCTAGAATCAACTCACCAGGTTTAAACTAATACTGTACCTGTATACTCTAATACTAATGTCTGTCTGTGTTCAGACTACAGTTTAAATTTTAGTTTTCTGTGTTTGTTAAATACAAATAAACTATAGGACAGTTTTTTGTAACCTTGTGCAAATTAAATTTGTTGAACTCATGAATAAAATCTCCCTCATAATTACTGTACTAATGTAATGTGTTTCAAAAACATGTTATAGTGTAGAAAATACATTCAGCATTTGTAAATTATCCTAAACACCTTTAGTGTACTGGTAATACATTTGCAATACTGTAATCTAGAAGGTTTTATGTACTGTATGATACAATAAAGTATATTTGTATTAATCTCACAGTGTACATTTTTATTATTTGTAATTGACAAGAAGTATAACAGCTACTGCTGTAATAAAAATATATACTCATAGTATATTAATCATACATTTGTAAAACAGTAAAAATAGCTGTAATGTACTTATACTATATAAAATATATACTTAAATTGTATTAATTACTGTCAGGTATGTACGTTAGTACACACACAGGCATATACTTTAAGTGTACTAAGTATACTTAAAGTTGTTCCACTTTAGCACACAAAAGTATACTTAATACACTTCAAATTGTACTTATGTACAATTTAATTACAACTTAAATACACTTAGTACAAAATTAGTTGTTCCAAAATAGCAAACTTCAAGTATACTAGTCATTAGTCTGGCTGCAAGTACATTTAAGTATGCTTTGGCATGCTAGGATTTAATATATTTAGTATACTTTTTTTTTTACTAGGGAAGCTATAAAATATTTTAAAGTGTTTATTGACACCAGGTCTAACAGTAAAGTAACTGAAAGTGCATGACAGAAAGAGGCGATAGGAAACTTGAGGAGCTACTTAAAAAAAAAAAAAGCAGGGGATGCAACTGGAATAAGAGTTCACATCTCCATGGTCACCAGTGTCCACTTGTAGACATAAGGCAGTGCACTTGGAGTATGCTAAGGAGCATATGATCAAACCAAATAAGTTTTGAAACAAGATTTTATGGTCTGATAAGGCCAGAGTTATTTGGCCTAAACCATACAGATATATGTGGAGAGAAAACCTCTGCCTGTGAGTAGAGGAACACCATGCCCAGAGTCAAACATGGTGGAGGCTTGCTGATGTTTTGTGGGTGTATGTTTGCATCAGGCACTGGAGCGCTGCATAAAGTAGAAAAAGAATGAATGAAGAGGCAGTGAATCCTTCAACATGACAATGACCCAAAGCCTAAAAAAAAAAAAAAAAGGAAAATGTAAACGTTTTACCGTGGCCCTCCAGACCTAAATATCATCAAAAACCAAGCAATCCAATAGACTTGGAACCAATTATACCATGAAGAATGGTGTAAGGAGGAGAAGATTATAAACACACAGTGAGTACTGAGGAAGCCCAGTACTGGTTTAATGCTCATGATGACTCAATGTATGGGTTGTAGCTACTCTGGCAAGGGGACTTTTTGTGGTTACTGCATTTATGATGTGTTTCACAGCAGACTACTTTCTTTTTTTCTTAAATTCCTCAAAGGTTTTATATATATGTTTATATATGTGTGTCCTTTTTCTCTGGCTCGCTTCCTTTCTCATGTCTCCTCTGATAGTGTGCAGCTCATATGAGATAAGAAGACGCTCGGACTTTGCATCTGAAATGCCGGCACATGAAAAGAAACTGACAGCCGCTATGTTCTTTTTATTCCCTTTGATCTTCACTTGCTGCTGTAAATGTTTAAAATGTGAATTTGGTTAATGATATGACGGCTTCAGTGGTCCTCAATTCTTTAACATTGCCTGAAATAAAGCGTGTGAGTGATTACATTTGCACTAGTCACAATTTTTTCGTCAAAATATCAAAAGCAACCTTGCTCATTTTCTATATTTCTAATTTTGTTTATTAGTAAGTATTACATTGATTTATGCTAATATACTCATAGTTTTTACCTAAGCGGTATCTCTAGGCAAACATGCCATGGCTTTGTTCATGGCCGAACAAATAAACTTGCAATGTTTACCGTAGGTGCAGTAGTTTAGCAGGTAATGCCTGCAGGTAATTCAGAAAGGGTGTTTATGTCTTTATATGGCAATGTAAGAAATGCTTGCGTCATGTTCACTCATACCTACGTAGATGGCTGATATCATTTGTTATTCCCACAAGGTGTTTACGCTCAGACATCGTGTTTTAGTCCTGAGGCCACAGTTCGGCTGGTGTTCAAACAACAACTTGTATATTTTGTTGATTTGGATTATAATACAAGGGGTGGTCAAGTCAACTGGGACTTGTGATTGTGCAGACTAACAGAACACAGGACTTTCTTTATTTTTATATACAATTTGCTGCTACACTAACACACTAGTTCTTGGATACCATCAAGGTGGAAAGTCATGATCAGACCTGCTGCTTTACATCTAAAACACTGGCCTCCCAGGAACTCCTTTAATAAGGCAAGCATGTGGAAATGGTCAGGACTCCCAGCCAAATTCGTGTAATGTGCAGGTGATGTTGTGTGTACACTTCCCAAAGACAGATGAGTATCTTCCACAAGTCAAGTTTCAAGGACCAGGCATTCCACTCGCTGAATGTTCATGTCAACCACTATGGTCGGCTACAAGACACCCCGTTATTCATGGACATTTAATCATAAGTCCCATGATAGCCCCCTTGTGTTTATTTCTAGATCAACATTCCTACTGCTACTGGTGACTTTTATTTAATGTCATCATATATTTTTTTTCACATTCACAGCCAAAATGCAGGTTTCTGAAATTTCCTCCTGACACACTCAACAAGAAAAAGCAGTTTTGTTTGTAAAGTACAACAAAGTTCACACACGCAGGGTGTGAACCCAAGATGTGACATATGGCTTGAATCAGGGCGCCAATTTGGTAACTTCAACCAAACAAAATAGGTAGTGTGACAGTAATTACATGAAGATAAACAAATCAGGGTGGGGGAAAATACAAGCGGTTTCAGTTACAAGGCAAATACTTAAAAGAAAAAAAAACAGTGGAATTACAAACCATGGACGGGTCAGTATTAATAGAGGAAGTGTCATTACCTCATTTGATCATTGAGGACATTTAGGGTTTGAACTTTAGACCAACTGATTAGTAACCCAGTACCAAAACCACTGACCTTACACTTCCCATCACTGTGAAAGTCTTTTTGTGATTGAGTAAAACTCATCCTGAGCGTTTGATTAAGTGATGAAATCAAACAGTTCTTTGGGGTGCACTCAGACATTCGGACACTCCTGCAGTAACACTTGCTGCCCGAAGCCTCTTGTTCATCACACTGCTTTATCTGCTCTGTCGGCGTGTGTGATAATGAGAGTGGCTCCTGGGACAGGAAGGTTTATGGCGCCTGAAGTCATTAGTGCGAGAATGAGAGCCAGCGCTCTGTCCTGACGGCCGTCCCATTGACCGGGCCATCGCTTTAAATTTTATAGCAGTACTGCTGCATTTATTTTACAATCCCCATTATATCTTATCTTCATCTCCATGATGACCAACATAAACAATAAAGATGGAAAAGGAGCTGTAAAAAACAAAAAAAAAAACAGGGACCTACCTAAAGGTAAAAATACATAAGGTGAATAGGTTAGTCACTAAAGCTTAACATTTTTTTGGGGTTGGGTTTATTTCAATGTATTGCTCTAAATTATTTCATTTACTGTAAGCACTGATTTAGTAAAAAGTGTGATATAGGGTGTATATTTGGTCTCAACTTAACATTAGAATCAGGCGAAATATTCCATGTGAGCTTATTGGAAAGTGCCATTTTTTCACTATAGGAATTTAAAAGGGAGAAAAAGAGAAATGAACTCATAGAAAGGTCATATTGGGTGCCACCTACTGGTGAATGTATATATAACCCTGAGGAAAAAAAAACAACAATGGTATTTAAGATTAAGTTATTAGTCGCATGTACCTGACAGCACAGTGAAATAATTTTTTCACATATTCCAGATAGGAAGCTTGGGGTCAGATCGTAGGGTCAGCCGGGATACAGCTCCTCTGGAGCAGACAGAGTTGAAGGACTTCATAGTGCTGGGGCTTGAACCCCTGACCCTTCTGAACAGTAACCCAGAGCCCTAACCGTTTGAGCCACCATTGCTCAGCCATAAGATCAAAAACCATGTGTCTAATATTGTGTAAGTCTTCCTTTGTGCTGCCAAAACACCTTGTTGTTGTTGGTCTTTTGGCTGCTCCCAGCAAGGGGTCGCCACAGCGGACACTTGGTCCGCACATACAAGCTTGGCAAGGGTTTTACGCCGGATGCCCTTCCTGACGCGAACCTTTCCATTTTACCCAGGCTTGGGACCGGCACGGCATCCAGTGGCTGGGGTTTGAGAATTGAACCCGGGCCTTTCTCATGGCAGATGAAACACCTGTTACTGAGCCTAATTGGGTATCAGGACCCAATGTTTTCCAGCACAGCATTAGCCAGAGCATCACAATGCCTTCTTTATTGCTCCATGATGGAATGCTTGTGTTCTCTTCTCACCCATCAAAATAAAGTAGACTACAGGTCAAGTGTTCTTGGAAACGATCCTGGGGCCCTAATAGAAAAAGCGTTTGCCCATTTCAGATTTGCTCATGTCTTTACACGTTACACTTTTATTTAAGTTTTATGCAAGATTTATTTATTTATTTATTTATTGTTTTAAGGGCAGCTATGTAAAAAAATCTATTTTGTTCACATAAAAAATTTCCCAGAATACTAGATGGATGTAACAGGCATGATTTGTCTTATTTATCGCTGCTCAGCGTTTTAACCAGATGCGTCACTCTGGTATGTGCAGGAGTGGCTTGAAAGACAAACTGACGGTAACTGTGACTCATTTGTGAGGCAATATGAGCAAAAGCAAAGTAGGCGGGACAGTGAGTTTATTGGACTGCACAAAAATACAACCACTGATTATATCACCTCCACCCAACCTTGCCATGTTCGTGCTTTTTACTGTTGCCGAACTTACACCCGGAAAATAAGTTCCATCAACATGCACTTGATTTTTTTCCCCCCTCTCTTCACCTACTAAAATATTCTCCTTAGCAATTACCCTAAATGCTAGTTTTCAACAGAAGCATGTAAAGTTTTCAGCTTTTCATCATTTTCTTTACCGAACTCTTTCTTTAAAATGACCATAATTCAAAAGGTCCAGCTTGAACGTTAAAAGACACCTCGAGATGTTCCTGCTAAACCGGATAACATCTTTCATCGTTAATGACCACTAGGATGTGTCTTTCGCTGAGCGAGCAAGCGCTGTCTATTAAAGATGACTGCAAATGAGCCCCATGGAGGAAGCGGATTAATGAAGGCGGTGACTTGGAAAAGACGGGCACAGTGTCACACTGCCGTATCCATCTCCACTCCTACATCCTTTTTTTTTTATTTTTTTAAACCTCTCACTGGCACATGGTCCTCTTTAGTGACTGAGTTTGATAAGTCAGTTTTTTTTCCCTCAAAATGGTTCCCTCAAAAAGGACTGTTCTTTTTGATTTTTCGACCGATTTAAAAAGGAAGATGGCAAGAACAGATGGCTGTGTGCTTGCTCCATATTGTCTGTATTAACCCTTGCAACCTGAGCCTAGTGCTTGTCTAGTGCTTGAATACCATCAAAGTAGAAATTCTCTCAGAACGCCAGAGCCATGAAGACTGTCTACTTCACGTCTGAAACGCTGGCCTCCCAGGAACTCCTTTAATTGCCCGAACACATGGAAATGCCCTGATGGAAGATCAGGACTATATGAGGGATGTGGCAATAACTCCCAGCTTATTTTCAAGAATCAGACGTTTGACGTCTGAAGGTTCACAGGAACACCTGCAATGGGCTCCGAGCCACCTCGCTGGGATCTTCAACACGTTTGCACCATACAGATGTTGTACTGCAGCTAAGAGTCGTATAATCTCCATTCATGAGATACTTCATCAATTTGCTGAAAAGTTCCAGTTGAATTTTAAGTGGACATGGAAAAAGCTTATCTAAAAAGAGCTGACTGGAAACTGGTGGTTGTGTAGAAGCTTAGCAGGAATGATGACGTGACTTGGTTTGTAGCTTGGTTAAATCAAGGTGTTTAAATAAAACCATAAACTCTTTGCGTTCAACTTTATTTGGATAAACAGTTTGTCAATACATTAAAATCTTATGAAAAAAAAAAAAATCAAGCGGAAACATATTTGCCAGGAAAAAAAATCCTGCAGTTATGCATATATTTATTGTCATGTGGCTGGATTTTTCGACAGCAGCAGGAGGAGCTCATCTAACAAAAGAGCAGACCAGTATAATTCTATTTGATCTCGTTAAAAAAATAATTGTCACATTTGATAAGAAACAACGGGGCAGTTTCCTGCACATCGTTCCTTTATTCATTTTTAGGATGTTGGTCGTTGGTCGGCGAGAGATGTTTATCAGTCGCTTGTATGTAGAGAGTATCGGTTCTGTTTCTGTCATCCAAAACAAGAGACTAGTATTCATAATATCATTTATACATAAAACTCTTCGTGAAATGTGTCAGATAAAGAAAAAAAAAATATATATATATATGTTAAACAATAGTATGTTAATCTTGTTCTAAAAGCAGTTCTTACTAAACCCAGTGCCATACTATAAGAGGCTTAACCTCCTCCAGCGCTCTGTATCGGTTGCAGGAAATGAGGCGTGTGTCAGATTGAGGGGTTTTTTTTTAAGCTGATGTTGGGCTGGTGACAATTATCTGACTCTATCTGTCTCGCCAGAGCAACGTCCTCCGTGCAAAGGCGACCGCACTAACTGCTGCTGTTATCTAAGAGAAACACACTGGAGTGGTTGTGTTGATGTTCTACCCGAGATCCATGCTTACGCTCACCATAATACCCACACACACACACACACACACACACACACACACACACACACACACGAACACACACCCCTCCCTTGCCCTGGCACCTTAAAAACAACATTAAAAAGAAAAGCACATATTTTTATTCGTCTGCGTCCCAGTCGCAGCTTTTACAACGGCTTCCTATCAGCAACACAAAACGTCGCAGTACACAGTGTGCGTAGAAATATTTCCTCACTCAGGAAGGGAGGGAAACCGCGTCGCTTCTTTTGAAACACGCCACACGACTGACCTCTACAATGCTTTATAGTGCAACCAAACCACGAGAAAAAGTAAGTAGTAGCACACTGAAGCGTTAAAGGTCCATGCTGCCTGTGAGCCAGTGGCGAAGCTTGAGAGGAAAAAAGGAAACGGTTAAGAAGGTTTATGACCCGAGCTGACCCTCGTAACTGAGGTACAGCTCAGGCAGAACTTTCTTCAAGTGCTCTCATCTTCCTTTTTTTTTTTTCGAAGAAGTGCAGTGCGTCCTTTTACTCTGTCTTTACGTGCTCCTCGTGTTCACGTCTCTCTGGAGCCGGACGTGAGCGTTCACGTCAGGAGTTTACAGACGGATGGTGCTGGCGTCTCTCCGTCACTGGTTGTAGTCCGTCTGCGTCTCGCACGGGCTCTGGGCCGAGCTTTTCGAGTGGATCTTGCTGATCTCCTCGAGGGCGCTGGCCAGCGAGTCCAGGTCTCCGGAGGCCTGGTGCCGAGCCTCCCACAGGCTGAGGATGACCCCGGACGGGCTGCGCTGCTTAGAGAAATACGTCAGGTTCCTGAGGAAGGCAACGAAAATACGACGAGTCAAACCATATTCTTTTTTTTAATTTGCTGAATAACACCATATTTTTGATTAGACCCATATGTGATGAGTCTGCTGTACAAGTCCCTGTGTGTGACTTGCTAATATAGAAACAATAACGTATTAAAGCAAAAATATATTATTTATGTTACAGACGTCAGAGTTGCTGTTAATGAAAATGAATCACGACTTTCTGTCCAATCAGAATCAGGGAACAAACAACACCTCGGTGTATAATACTGCTGTATGGATTGCGTTTATTTTTTAGTGCTGATTGTATGGGGATAATGTTGCTCTTTGTGGTTCTCCTCCTCTTCTTCTGTGCCTTTCATCTTTTCTCTCCTGAGTCATTTAGTACTCAGACGTCTGGCACAAAGGGAGCAAGCACTGATTCACTGAGCCAAATACTCTGCTTTAGATTTATTTCTAAGGCAAACAATCATACGTTGTCTTGTTTAGAATTACACATATTTGGAGTTTTGCACCGAGTGTTCGCATCAATCTGGTGCTCATAGTCATGGCCACCGGATGGCAGTATTTCAACACGTTTGTGCGTCTAACTCCAAACAATGAGTAGTTATTTGCTCCGAGTTGTAAATTATCCGAAACGCCCTCAGTGTTCATGAAATAATAACGCTCCTTAATAAAGCTGAACAACAACCGAGCTCGGGCCTAAACCATCAGATGCTTCCCTTCTTAGTAAATGACATGCTTAGCATGCATAAGATATATTAAATATTGCAGAACATGCATAATGTATAACGTATATGCCACAACAGCATGATTATTTACAGAGTGTTGTATCACAGAACTGCATTGTGTGCATCAGCGTTGGGCGGGAACGTGTTACCTCTGAATGTGGAGTTTCTGAGCGAGGAGCTGCCAGTCCTTGCCCTTGGTGTTGGCAGTGTCGAAGGTGGCGCAGATGCGCTGCCGAATGGACGGAGGGATTTTGAAGGCTTTGGCGCCTGTCTGGGAGGTGACCGTGCAGTCGGTCTGCATAAAAAATGGGAGCATCTCCTTTTCCTTCTGGAAAAACAACAACAACAAAATATCAAAAAGCATCACAAACTTGAGGAGTGTTCACTAGGACCTGGAGCCTATCCCAGAACGCTTAGAGCACGAGGCATGGTACACCCTGTTAAGTGTGCCAATCCATCGCAGGGCACACACATACTACGGGCAATTTGGAAACACCAATTAGCCTAACCTGCATATCTTTGGAAAGAAACCGGAGTACCCAGAGAAAACTCACCAAGCACAGGGAGAACATGCAAACTCCATGCACACACAGACGGGAATCAAGCCTGGCCAGGAATCGAACCCAGACCCTGGAGTTGCAAGGCAACAGTGCTAACCACTACACCACCGTGCCGCCCAGTGTGAGTGTTGTGACTCGTAACAATCAAAGAGTAAAATTTAAGTGTTGTTTATTATTATTATTATTTTGAGCAGATCATCCATGAAACAAGAACCGACCTCCTCCACGCAGGTGTAGACCTGCAGAATCTGCTCGTGACCTTTGACCTGGCGCACGCTGATCTTGCAGGAAAGCTGCGTGGTGCCAACGTTGAAGCGCTCCAGAGAGAAGGCACAGTGCAGAGGCTGCTGGTTACTGTTCCATACCTGTGAGAAGGAGAACTCCTGCAACACACACAGAGGAGAGAGAGAGAGAGAGAGAAAGAGAGAAAGTGAGATAACTTGTGGGGAGGGAGAAGAAAAAAAGACGTGAATGGTAAAGAGAGAAGAGGGAGATGAAAAACATGGGAAAAGAGTAGGGAAAAAGCGAAGTAAGGACAGAGACAGACAACAAAAGGAAAAAAAGAAGACAGACACGGCATGGAAGAAGAAGGTTAAATAATGAATAATGATATGAAAGGATTAGAAGAGAGAGAAATTGAGAAATCTGAGAAAGATATAGTGTAACAGAAGAATAGATTAGAAAGCATCTTAAAAATATAATGAAAGAGTAAAAGGAAATGACAAGGAAGCTCAAGAAAGAGTGGAAGCAGAAAAGGTGAATGGAGACAGAAAAGATAGAAAGGCCAAAGGCCGAAACCCAAAGCAGAGCAGAGGCAAAGTAGTAAGAAAAAGACAGGTAGGAGATAGGAAATGGAGATATAGGCATGAGGAGAAAATAAGTAGAGTGTTAAGGGGTTACAAAAGATCAAGAAGGGGCGTGATGAAGATTTATAGAGACATAGGACGAGGGGGAGAGAGATGAAAGGAGGAGAGACACGGTGCTCAGTGATGTGAGTGAAGTCACTGAGTCAGCACGGCTAAAAGAGCCGTATTTGAGAATTTAAAAAAAAAAAAAACAGGCTCGAACCCAAATCTCTGTTAATTCCAGCACTCGGGTCGCTCTCAGGTTAAGCCTCGTGCCCGCTACGTGAGCGCCACAGAGCAACATTGGCTTTGATGTTGAATTAATTTCAGCAGCGGTGAACAAGAGCAGCCAGTGCCCTTGACTTCCTGCAACCCGCGCTTTGTCACTGAGGGATGGAAAAGGTGCATGATGGGACTTTTTACTTCCTGCTGAAAAAACTTTCCTTAAGCAATCAAACTTTATCTTAATGTATACCCCGTCACTCCTCTATCTCTAGGATCAGCTTCTTCTTTATTTCCTCCAAACCCTAATCCATCACACGTCCTCGCAGCTGATTCCAGATCAGTGTCAACAGGACAGCTGTTAAGCTGAAGGAGATGTTGCGAGAGATTAAATCCGGCCTAGCGGGACCCTTACACACTCGACGCGACTCATCTGGTGATTAACAAGCCTTCGTGATGTTAGCAAGATGTTAGATCATCATCATCATCAATTGATGTTCGAAATCTGAGTGTTCTGCTGGAAGCCATTTTGGTTGACTGTTTTTCCTAAAACAGGATGTAACCCTAGTGTTTTATTCTTTAATTTATATCCAAGGTAGGAGTATTCTCCAAATTAAACTAATATGTTTATTTTTCTCCCATGATATCATTTATCCATGACAGCTAGCAACCCTAGAAGGCCAATGGCTAGCTCTCATTTCCCCTGACACACATAGCACCAGCTGTGAACTGGCAGAATGCTAACTATCCCGATCTGCATCCATCTCATACCAGACGCATGCAATTAATTAGTGTCGCTCTGAATGATTGAAGAAGGTCAGCCTTCCTACACAATCTCCATCTTGGGAATCTCATGAGATCTACAGCCAAGTAAAAACATCTTTTTCTACAAAGAAACTGATCGACAGTAAGTATCTGGAACATTTCGCTGTTCGTGTAGAAGAAATAAACTATGTAAAGGTCTTTACCTGACAGGTGCTAAAGGGTTTGATGCTCCATGGGAACTGGGGCAGATCCTGGATGGAGACCTGTAGACTGTTGGTGTTCCCTTTAAACAGAAGAGTCTTGGGTTCCTCCAGGAGCAAGCCATGTCTGTTGCTCTCTGCAGTCACCACTCCCTGTAACAAGGCACAAGAAAGCCATTGGATTATATTAAGCACTCCAACAGCCAGATCTTCTCCTGCCATTCTCGAGGGTTCTTTAGCTGATTGCTGCAACCTTTAAAGGTCTCCCCAGAGGCTTAAACCAAAGATGTAATAAAACTGCTGGACTGGTGTTATATGGAAGATTCTCCCTAGTTATGCTACAGAGTAAGAAAGTTCCTGATACCTCTAGGTATGATTCACAATGGTGATGACATGAACCTTACAGAGATCACACAATCCTCAAAGGTGTGATTTTGTATGAGGTGAAGATGTTAGGATGGCGCTGCGGGCAGATGATAATGAAATGTCAGACATGCCCTGCTCTAGTTTGTTATACAGAACTTCTGTACTCTTAACAAGGACCATCCCCAGACCTTCAGAGATCCTGTGTTGGAAAAGGACACGGGGTTACTAGCTACTAGGACTGCTTCAGAAAGCTTGCTCGAAGGCTACCTTTACTACACACAATAAATCTTCATGCGCCAGCTCCTCATTTAACAACTTGATCATTACATTTCAGGTTTTGCTGTTCTAATGCAGTCCACTCTTTAAGTTCATTCAGTTACAAGATCATTAGTATGAGACACTGATGTTGGGGTATCAAGGAATTCCAAAGGTTGAATTCAGCCAGAGTTCTGTGCAAGATCTTCCAGTCAAACTATAATACACTGTGTCTTCTTGGAGCTTAGGTTGTGGACAAGAGCTTTGTATGCTGGAACAAGTTTGGACCTCTTAGTTCTAAGAAACAGAAACTTTTTGTGGCTACAGTCTGGGATAGAAACACATATTGGTGTAAAGGTCATAGGTTTTAGGGACTTACGTGTACGTGTTATGTCTGATGGATTGTAGCTGACCTGATGAAGGATGAATAAAGGGATTTAGAGCATAAATATCTTTTCCCCAAACTAGCTCTTGAAATAGTTCATCTGATTTTAGAGGTTACAGAATCAATTGTGGCATTATCATTATTAACACTATGTGTCAGAAATCCTTTTCCATGAGTAGGTGTCAGTGAGTTTTCAAATCAACATTCCATCCTTCTATTATCTTTTACACTTGTCTAGTGTATAGTTAGGGAGGTCTGGAGGTGTAAGGCATCAGTGCTAACCACTAAGCCATTGTGCTGGCACTATATAAACATTTAACCTATGTAATGATATAACATCTCTTTATTTTCCATCATCCTTAAAACCAACTTTGCCCCAGTGGAAAAACACATTTGTGATGGAAGTCCCCTTAACTTATTGCGACAAGACATTTCACAACTGAATAAAAACAGGTTTAGCCGATGTTAAAGTCTAAATGGTACACTTTTAATAAGCACAATTAAACCCACGGCTCTGTATCCACGATTTAATCCCACATATAAAAGTGCTTTAAAACAACAACAATAACAAAACAGATATCAACAGTATTGTTGTGTGTGAGTCACAGATTTTATGGTTGATGGTTCAGGGAAAAAAAAAAAAAACCTGGCATCAGCATATCCACTTTTAGAAAGAGCTGGAATCCTCAGAGGATCCTCGGTTTTCTGGGCTCAGATGAAAAATGGCAATGCAAAAAACAGAGCAAAACAAACCAACACACACACACACACACACTCACACACATCCCTAAAAAACAAAACAGAATCAACGTGAACTTTAGAAAAGTAAATTGAATTTAAACTGATTAACGGCTGCTTTGTTTTCAGGTGTAGCGCTGTTCATCTGTCATAACCGCCTTGTGTCTCACTGGCTTCCTCTGATATATGTGTGTGTGTGTATATTTGTGTTTGTGTTGTGTGTGTGTGTGTGTTAACGGCATCTATTCTGAGCATTCTCAATCTCGCCCTGCTTACTGATAGCAGTGTGAGCACTCATGCAGCACTCCACTGATTGATTCTGACATGAGTCTGTGTGCGTGTGTGTGAGAGAGATGAAGAAAAAGAAACAGCAATGTTGACAGCTTTATGAAAATACAAACTGTAATCATGCAGCGCGACATCGGCTTTTCGCTGAAAACAAAACTTGTGGTTTGCTTTTTGTCACCTTCTGTTTTTTTTAACCACATCACACTTTCACAATAAAACATGCTGCAAAACGGGAAAAAAAAGGTGAGTGTAACATCCGCCAACAAACACTGCACGCTTAATTATGTCCCGTGCTGCATTAGGAATTAGCTGTCTGCTAATCCAGAGCAGTGATTGAACTGTTTCAGGATCCTGTTAAAATAAATGTAATATGGGATAAACCCTGGAAGGAACACCGGGATACCACAGGGCAAAATATACTGTAGATACACATTCCTACCTGGGATTGTAATGGAAATACCCTGTTCAACTAACCAGAGAAAACATACTCCTTCTCTCTCTCTCTCACACACACACACACACACACACACACACGATAACCCACCTGGAGCTGTGAAGCGACAATGCTGACTGCTTTAGTGCAAAAAGTATAAGACTTATCTCAAATGAAAGTAAGAAAAGTGTAAAAAGGAAGTGCGATCAGAGACATCACAGGGAAAGCAGCGTGAAAGGAAGTCCTGGAACATCTGGCTTAAGGTCGAGACGATAGGATTTTCTTCTTTTTTTTTTGGCTTTGCACAAGACTGAGTGACTCTTCCATCAGGCTCAGTTTGATCTGAAAAGATCTGGTGACATCAGATCTGAACTTAACTCCGGCACTAGCAACAAAAACTTGTTAAGGAACTTGAGAGCCCCAGCACTGGGAATTACTTAACTACTTCTTTATTTATTTATTATTTTTTTGGTATGAACTGACTTCTAGAATTTATGGTCTCGCTAAAGGGCCATCCTAGCTCTCTGAAATCTTTCGAAGCTGGCATTATCCTCTTAGTGTAAGCCCTCTCAGCGCCAAAAAGTCTAGATGGCATTTTGGGTCCTATCTGGATTTGCTGCACCATCATCCGACGCCTATTTGAAATAAACGGATTACTCGGCTGCAAATAACTTCTTTCACGTGGGAAACACTCAACCACCGGCAGCTCATGAACACATCTTCAATCTCCACCGACTCGACTCATTCCTTCTCCATTAGCCACCTGCGGCTGAGCACCTGCGAGCTCGAGTTAATATTCCCCATCCGTTCCTATCACACTGCAAACAACGCTAACAAGAACAGTTCAATAGATTACATTATTAAAGGATAAGATAAAGCCAAGATGCTATTTTGCAGCCTGAATGGTAATACGGGAATCCACTCATTCAACTGACCAGTCATATCTGCTAAATCTCCATTTATTACCTCTTTGCAAAAATTGGCTTTTGTGATTTGAGAAAAGTGTTAATTGAAAACAGATGGTTGGACTTTCTGGCTCTTCGAAGGTGTAAAGAACATGAAAACAAAACCAAATACGACAGCAAAGCCTTGACAGCAAAACCAAAAACACCAACTTAAAATGACAGCAAACACCAAAAAAAATTACAACAAAACCAAAACTGAACACACAAAACTAAAACATGAGAAAGACCATTAAAACAAGGCCATAAAACAACAAAAAACAATAATATCAAAAACATGCCAAAAACAAGACAGTGTAACATAGTCAAAAACATGACAATAAAATCAAAAGCACCACAACAACAACAAAGACACAACAATAAAATCATAGACATAACGAAATGAAAGAAATAACAACAAAACCAAAAGCATTGTAACAAAACCAGACACGAACAGAGGTGGGTAGGAATGAGTTACATTGACTTAAGTAACTTTTAAAAAAAAAGATTACTTCTATGAGTGATGTTACTTTTTACTTTTACTTGAGTAGATCTGTAAAAGATCTGGCTCCACTCGACTCCATACTTTACTAACCATTTATTCTACACATTAGATATTCCTTATTTTTAACAGAGAAGTGCAGCCGGTGAATCTTTTGTTTCACCAATTAGACGTAAAAAACAAGAATCACATGAATCAGTTTGGCCAATCAGCTGCAGTAACAATAATAACATGTGGTCACATGACCACACACAAACTGGCGGCATAGTGGGAAAAAAAAGTCAAAAGAGAATAAACAAGCCTGGCGTCATATACAGTGCATGTTTCGCTTATACACAGTGCAAACAGACAGACATTTCAACAACTAATAAAAAAATACTGTATATACACACACTAATAAATATATATACATTACTGTACAAAAGTACTGTACATATACAGTACTGTGTAAAAGTCTTAGGCACCATATACTGTATATGCTGTGCCAATTTTGGCTGTTTTACTTATAGTACTGTGCAAAAGTCTTGGGCACATACAGTACAACAGATTCTTTTAAAAGCATTTCTGCATAAAAGAAACTTCTATAAAGAGCAATAAAGAGTAATAAAATAAACAGTGACTATTTGGAGCTTAAAATCAGGAGTTTTGACAGATTTGTGCAGTATTATAAGTAAAACAGTTGTTAGGTTTTACTGAGCTTGCTGGAGAATATGAGTTCTTCTGGTAAACCATGACAAAAAGAACAAAATCATGACAATAAAGCAAAAAAAAAAAAAACATGCCATAAGAATCAAACATGACACCAAAAAAAAAAAAAAACAGCAAAACTAAGACACTATAAAACAGAAACACAGTAAAAACAAAAACAAACAAAAAAAACCTGACAGACATGACAGCAAATCCAAGAGAGTTAAGGGGGATACTTAAGGACAATTCCGAGGGGAATGGAGTAAAAGAGAGGCCTTAGAAATGCTGTCAATTAAAAAATTGGTGGCTGTGTAAAGTTTAAGGCCTCGTGTTTAGGGTTTCAAGGGATACTTGAGCTGCAACAATGCATACTACAAAACAGGGTCATGACCAAACAAACGACTAAAGAGTGTGACTAAAAAAACAAAAACGTAACCGCAATCCCACTACAAGCAAAAAAAAAAAAAAATAAATTATATATATATATATATATATATATATATATATATATATATAAGACAAAGTAACAAACATGACAATAAACAAAAAATGCAAAAAAAAAACAAAGAAAGTATGAAAACAACAAAGCCATGACAAATGACCAAAACCAATATCACAACTATACAAAGCACTTTAAAACACTATATATAAAAAAAAAGACATAACCCCACACATAACACCAAATCCAAAAACACAATTTTTGCAAAACTAAAACGCAACAAAAATCAAAACAACAGCAAATCTAAGAAAACAAAAACAAAACCAAGTATATAATCATGAGTCGCTGTTCTGTTCCTTAATGTGTTTCGAATTTACAAGTCAAGCTTTACAGCTCATTAGCCTGCATGTGAGTACAAACCTCCTCCTCACACGGCTTTTTTGTTGTGCTGCACAAAATCACAGCATAAACCTCCGGTCTCAACCAGATGCCCTTTGAAAGTAACGTTCACCTCAATCCTTCTGAAAACAAAACAAAAACACTAATGGACTAATACAAACGTCCTAATTGGGTATTGTATATAAATGTTTAGAACACTCTTCATTTAGGATAATGTATTCATATCCAAACCCACACACACACACACACACACACACACACACTGACGGGCTGACAGAAACTCAGTGACCCTCTTTATTTCCTGGCTTGTTAACACAGCAAGTCTTCTCCTCTCAGTGATGAATCACAAGGAGTCTCGAGGTCGAACAGTTTAGATGTCAGGAGTCTGAACATCATCATGGACAAGATGCGCTTGTGTGTGTGTGTGTGTGTGTGTGTGTGTGTGTGCGCGCTTGAGCTCATTTGCCTGTGGTTATGGTAGTCAGTGCCAGACGTGATGGTTCCAGTATCTTAGACACAGCTGCCCTTTAGGGGGTTTTAAACACTGCAGTCTATGTCTTTATTTATTTATTTATTTATTTATTTATTTACTTTGAGAACCGTGTAATAAACAACACTAAACATCGATCGTTGGAACATGTGGGCGAAAAACGAGTGTTAATGAGAGAGGTCAGAGTCGGATAGACTCGTCAAATACTTTAAAAAAAATACTCTGGTAAAAAAAAACCAAAAAAAAAACCAGAAGAGCTCATTCTCTCACACGTTAACATGTACGGAACTCTAACGGCTAGGTTTTTTAATACTACGCTGTCCAACGGTGGCACGGATGGTGTGCAGTACTGTATATGTATCCTCCTGGATATTTATTAGAGTAAGTGCAGCAACTGTTTATTAACAATAAGTATTTCTATTTCCTCATGCACTAACAGTGCTCACCCTGACTAATCCCCAGCACTACAGCGAGAACAACCTGGTCTGGAGTATTTCTCCTTCAGCATGCAGATGGTACAGGTCATGACACAAGCAATATCAATCCACACCTCCATCTTGCCATGTGTCCTCTGATGGGGCATTGATGTAGGAAAATTATACATTACGCGACTCACCACCAGTTGAGCGCCGTTTGAACGCTAACGGGTCCGGGATTATGTTCATCCCTTTATGCCACTTAACACCAATTGGCTATCAGTTGACTGGCACAGTGTCAGGGACCATGTGCTTCCCTTTATAGCCTGTGAACACATTTTAAACGGATTTTCTCGGCAGCATCAAATCACAAGCTGATCTACAAATAAGACTGTTTAGATGTATAATCTGCCAGCTTACAATGTTAGGATTGCAGAACATTATTAAAATTATATATTTTTTGTTCCCTAGAGTGGTAAACTGTCCAGCTTTCTGGGTGTTGTTGAAATGTTTTTTAGAGAAACGTTGTAGGAATGTTTCTGGTTCAGGTTTTGGGAATGTTTGGGTAACATTCTGGGAACATTTTAAAAGACTTCTGGTATCAGTAAAGTTTGAACAATGTTTAAGGAACTTAATTTGTAAATTCTGGAAATGTTTTTTTTTTTTTTTTTTTTTAACAATCTGGGAACGTTCCAGTCCTTTTTTTTTGTTTTTTTTTTTTGATTTTTTGGTTTCTGTTTTGCGAATGTTTGGGTATGTTTTGGATAATGTTTTGGGAACGTCTTAACACGGATTGGATAATAATTTAAGAACTATATTTGTCGGTTCTGCGAATGCTGCTATATAACATTCTGGGAACATTTCAACAATAATGACCAGCAATCAACAGCTTTCAATCGACTGAAGTAGGTCTGTGTACAGAACTGTATAATACATTATTCAGAGCATAACCAATGGTTTTTGTAGTCCAAAGAAATTATTATGTCCTGGACCATTATTTCGGTGGATGTTTTTTAGCACAGGATAGAGTTGTGCAAGGAACTGAAAAATAGGTCAAGAATCATAATGTATATTCTGAAAGCCATGTGCTCTGAAAAAAATAAATAAATAAAACTGTCTACTTCTTCAGAGAAATAAACCACACACAATAAAAAGAATAGCCAGCTATGGAAAGGTAAATGTGCCCATTATACAGTACAACACCATGATTATAACTCTGCTGCAGTTACTGTATAGTGAATGAATTTCCACCTTCTGCCCAATCAAAATCAAGAATTCCTCCGGTAAAAAGAAAAAAAAATATATATAAACAACCTGTTTTGCCTGTTGTAGTCAAATTAATAGAATGAGTCACACCAGTTGAATAAAGCTTTAGTGAAGCCTTTATTCTGCAAACCGACTATAAAAAATGACTCTGGAAAATAACGATCCATTAGACATGGTTTTAAATTCCAACAAAAGCCATCTGAAACTCAGTCCTACATTTAACGGATTAGGGATTTATAGAGTGGTATGATTATGCACTTGCGTATAACTCCAGCTGGAAAGCACAGGGTTTGAGGTAAACAAATGTAGACACTTTTACCCTACTCTGAAATTAAGCCGAATGCAATCAACAAGCACAGACAACTTTTGCTAAATGATGTATAAATAGGGCTCGATGCGAAAATGAAATCAAAGTGCTTTTGATTCCATATCGTGACATGCTCTTCCATGTGAAACAGCCTAATTTGGCTGGAGGGACTTCAGGTACATCTGTAAGAACTTGGGTTATGGAAATTATCTGTCAGAGCTAAGACAATAACCCACAGTCAAGCTCACACCCACAAACGTGCCTTTGCTGATTGGTTATTATTATCGCAGGAGCCGCTGCACTTTATTGGAAGATTTCAGACAAAGACTAGTAGTTTTATTTTTGAAATGTGAAACTTGCACATGTGATTAAGGACATGATTTAACAAGGAAAGCTTTGATTTCAGGCTTAAACCTCAACCTCGAGTGGAATTAAAATGGTAAAATACTCACAGGCAAGTCTGTTTTCAGTGAAATAGCTGCATGCATGACACTGACTTGTTTATTTAGTCCTAAATACATTCGAAGGAATGGCAAAGCTTCATTCATTTTAAGCAATTGAAAGAATTCTTTCATACATTTTTGATGAAGATAGCCCACACACATACACTTTGTGTTAACCATGCAACTCAATATAGTAGTCATGGAAAGTCTTTGTATTGTATCTACTTAAACGTAATATTTTCCAAAAAGATTATTCTATGCCATATAACACTAGCGCTGCAATGCAGTTTAAATTATTCAGCGCTATTGAAGCTACTAGAATATTATTTAAAATTGACTTGTTTGCAGAAGATTTTAAGAATTTTACTCAAAAACACACAAGTGGTGCTGACCTGAAAGGCATGAGGCGTGTCATCAACGCAGTACACTCTTAGACTGTAGCTTAGAGATGAGTGTGAGCTACCGAACACTGCAACCTTTAGCCTCTTGGTGGCGCCGTCGGTCAGCGGATCCCCTACCAGGGCGTACGAACCCGGCTCACTCAGTAGCAGGTGGCACCTTCCAGAGTCCAGCAGGCAGTAGCAGGAAGTCGACTCGTCCTCTGCCGACATCACTTCCTGCGGATGGACGAGAAGGAATGGGTCGTATAGGAACGTCTGAATAATGCAGCCCGTTTGTAAGTCATGGCTCAAAGTTTACTGGAAAAACTGTACACTTGGTGAGAATTTCAATATGTTAAGTCCTATGTTGAGTAGTTAAAAGGAAAATTAGTCAATCCTTCTTTATGCACATAAATTCATGTTTTATAGTATATAATACTAGCTTAGAATTGATATACAAGTATATTTAAGAAATATACTAGTTTACATTTTATAATAATAATAATAATTAATATACCAGCATTTTTCTTTAATGCTTAAAGAGAAGTCCACTAAATTCTAACATTCTAACTATCCTTCAAGAGAAGTATAGCAGTTACCTTTTAATAAACTTAAATTTATAAATACAAAATATACATTCTCATAGAAATTTGTAGTTCTAACTATAGCCATAATGTTAAAAAGTTATTGTTTAGTTTTCAACAAAAATCTTGTTGAAAAATTCTATTTGAAGTTATAGAAAATTATAATCACAATTATAGTACAAAAATATAGTGTTTGGTATATAGTATATTAAACAAAATACATTTTAAATTAAATATTTTATCCTCACTGAGTTTATCTATAAAATACTAGGTCTGGTAAGGATACTTAAGTTCACTAGTATACTATTGATATAATTGGATTTGTAAGAGAAGTACATTGGAACACTGATTTAAATATTTGTATAAAGATTCAGTTCAAAACTAAATAAAACTATTAAATGGATGTCATAAATGTAGTGAATCTTTAGAGTGCTGTTAGTAGTAAGCATAAGTATCGTGCTTATGTGTCCTCCTAATATTTTTCTTTTGTAATTAGAAAATATTACAGTGAAACCTCGGATTGCAAGTAACGTGGTTTGCGAGTGTTCTGCAAGACGAGCAAAGATTTTTAATAAATTTTGATTTGGAAAAAGAACAAGTCTTGGTTTATGAGCAACGAGTATCATGCATCACGCATGCACTTCTTGTTTTGATGCGGAGCGTCACGTGATCACAACTGAGTCAATGGTTTTTCTCCCTCTCGCGCTGCGGAATTGTGGTTAAATTGTCTCCCTTAGTGCGCATCTCTTACTGGTATAATCAACATCCGTGCACGCGTGTACTGTTTACTGTGGGTGTGTGTTTACAGTGCGCGTGTACTGTTTCTTATAGCACATGTTTGTGCGCGCGTGTAAAGCAAAAGTCTCATAAGAGGTTAAAAATCCATTTTTTTCTCCCTCTCTGTTTCAGCCTGTGTGTGTGCGCATGTGTAATTTGACACCGTGCTGGGTGTCAAACACACACACACACACTCTGCTCCTCACAGAAACACTGCTCTGTCACGATTCTTTTCAAAGGTAAAATGTCGGTAAATTTGTTTGTTTGTTTTACTTTACAGCAGTGATTCCGTTAGTATGCGCTCACACGAGTGTCATTAGTGATATTCCTTGTTAATTTTTCAGACAAAACAGTCTTTTTGTCAATGTGTGTTTATGTGAAATTCAAATAGGAAAGGTTTACTGTGTAATAAAGTCTCATTAGAAGGTTAAAAATCCATTCTCTCCCTTAACCTCTCTTGTGTGTGCGCGCAACCATGCCGGTTCACACACTTTTTCTCGGGACGGGAGGGGCTTCACACACACACACACACACACACACACACACACACACACACACACACACACACACACACAGCGAGAAACACTTAAACAGAAACACATATGTTGAAATGATAAAATGATTTATTTTTACTTTTTTTTAAAGGTAAAAGGCAGGTTAATTTGTTTTATTTTTACTTTATAACTTGTATTAATTATTTTTACGTATTTATTTTTTTGGGCTGTGGAACAAATAATTTGAGTTTCCATTATTTCTCATGGGAAAATTGAATTTGCTTTACGAGTGTTTTGGAATACAAGCCCACTTCTGGAACGAATCATGCTCATAATCCAAGGTTTCACTGCACTTGTAGAATGAATTAAACTTTACCTCTAATTTAGCTCTGCCACTTATTTCATCTTCTTACATTCTTTCCTATCATGCACAGCTGGTTATGAATTGATGGTGGTTATGGTTGTAAAATGACTACTGGCGATAAGACCTGCAATGAAGGCAATTTATTGTCTCCATCTGCTGAGATGTCTGCTTCTATTCCCCCTTTAACTATGAAACCTTTGTCCAGCTGCTATACACAGCGGGAGCTGCACTCGCTTTGTTACAACGAATCACTTCACCAAAGCCAAGGTCGCGTCTCGATAGAACCACAGGGCTACGCTTATGTCTATCCAGAGCAGAGGTGTGTACATATAGTAATATGGTTTCTTTTCAATATCATTTCTTAGTCTGAATTCAGACTACAAGTATACACGGAGGTGAGGACGAAAGGACTCGACCTGAGCGGGGTAGAAGAGATGATGTATAAGCGTGAATAAAGGGTGAAGAGCAAGCTGTTTATCGAGGTGAACTGACAACACTGCTGGCTCTCGGTGCCTTAACAGAGAAGGTCATTGATCCGTTCTCACTGCGCTGACTATGACAGATCCAGGGCTGGTACTAAGGCTCTCATTTTCAGTGAGGCGAAAAAAAAGTCAATTTGCTTCTAAAACTGGAATTTTTGTTAAATCGCTACTGAGGTTTAAGGCCATTTGTTTCAACCCTGAGTATGAGCTACGGAGATAATTGCCTGTTTTTAAACCGAATAATTATGAGAAATAATTAATATCTCACTGAGTTGTGCTGGAATCCTGCAAATATTATTTCTGAACTGTGGCAGAGGTGTAAGACCTTGTTAAGCGTTCGATTTAGCACCGGCTGAGTGACCAGGTCAGGAGTGACACCCTCTACAGGGTTCCTTCTCAGATTGCTTCACTCTGCCGATATTTTCAGCTCGTTTTCCCCGGTGGAGTCGATCGATAGCAGCTGTGTTTGATGGCCCTTTGGCCCGAAGGTCTTCTCTGTTTGACAGTTCTTTTGCCCTCACTGTTATTACATGGCAAAATTGTCTTGTTTTTTTTGGTTTCCTGTACTGTTTTCTCACTTGTCACCACCTTGTTCTCCTCTTGCTGCATTCAGAAAGACTCACCCTTTCCCCCCAACTCAAGAGATAAAGCTTATAAGCAGTGACATGCAGTAATAGGTCTGGTATTTTTTTTATAAATACCCGACATGAAATGTGCTGCTTCAGAATTGTACTTCGCAAATCTGAATATTTTTGCTTTTATTTAAATGTGTAAGTGAAGTTTGTAGCTCAAGGTCAGATTAAAATTTCAGAACACTTTATCCAGAGACTGAGACAGAGCAGAAAAGCTCATTTTCATTCACCAACATTTAAGCCAATGAGCCAAACCAAAATGTGTTAAATCTGAATTTGACAAGTCAGTCTATGTTTCGTTCATCATTTCAGGTTTATTCTCCACATAAAACTGACAAATTATATTGATAGAATAGATATCAGTTAGCAAAAAGATGGCAGCTAAGGTATCTATCTTAGGTATGGGACTAGTTTGCAGCTTAGTTCTCCACAACTAATGTATCTGACTAGTTTACAGGTAAATTCTCTACAATTTACAAATCTGAGTAGTTTACAGTTAAGTTCTCTACAACTAATGTATCTGACTAGTTTACAGCTAAGTTCTCTGATTAGTTTACAGCAAGTTAGTTTACAAGTTTTTTTATTTTTATTTTTTAGATTTTTTCCTTATTTACTCCCTAATTTAGTCGTGGCCAATTCCTCCCCGTCACTAGGGGGCTCCCACATTAAGGCGGGAGGGCCGAAGACTATCCTCCGAACAGCCGACCGCATCTTTTCCAACTGCTTGCTCATGCACCATTAGGGGCGGAGTTACACACTCGGAGGAAAGCGCTAGATGCTCCTTCCACGTGCGCGAGCTCACAGACGCCCCTGATTGGCTATAGAACCGTGATTAATGTGGGAGCACTAAGTACCTCTTATCCCTCCCCTCTGAGAGAGCTCGGCCAATCAGCTCTCTCTAGACCTCCGGCTGTGAGAGGTAACAGCATCGAGCATCAACTATCGATAGGGCAAGCACTTTACCACTACGCCACTCGGAGGCCCACTACAGCTAGTTTTTTTTACAATTAATGTATCTGATTAGTTTACAGCCAGTTATTTGCGATTAATGTATCTGACTAGTTTACAGCTAAGTTCTTTACAACTAATGTATCTGATTAGTTTACAGCCAAGTTTTTTACAACTAATGTATCTGACTAGTTTACAGCTAAGTTCTTTACAATTAATGTATCTGACAAGTTTAGAGCTAAGTTCTTCACAACTAATGTATTTGACTAGTTTACAGCTAAGTTCTTTACAATTAATGTATCTGACTAGTTTACATCCAAGTTCTTTACAATCAATGTATCTGATTAGTTTACAGCCAATTATTTGCGATTAATGTATCTGATTAGTTTACAGCCAAGTTTCTTTACAATTAATGTATCTGACAAGTTTACAGCCAAGTTCTTTACAACTAATGTATCTGACTGGTTTACATCCAAGTTCTTTACAATTAATGTATCTGATTAGTTTACAGCCAGTTATTTGCGATTAATGTATCTGATTAGTTTACAGCCAAGTTCTTTACAACTAATGTATCTGACTAGTTTACAGCTAAGTTCTTCACAACTAATGTATCTGACTAGTTTACAGCTAAGTTCTTTACAACTATTGTATCTGACCAGTTTACAGCTAAGTTCTTTACAATTAATGTATCTGACAAGTTTACAGCTAAGTTCTTTACAATAATGTATCTGATTAGTTTACAGCCAAGTTCTTTACAACTAATGTATCTGACTAGTTTACAGCTAAGTTCTTCACAACTAATGTATCTGACTAGTTTACAGCTAAGTTCTTTACAACTATTGTATCTGACCAGTTTACAGCTAAGTTCTTTACAATTAATGTATCTGACAAGTTTACAGCTAAGTTCTTTACAATAATGTATCTGATTAGTTTACAGCCAAGTTCTTCACAACCAATGTATCTGACTAGTTTACAGCTAAGTTCTTTACAACTATTGTATCTGACCAGTTTACAGCTAAGTTCTTTACAATTAATGTATCTGACAAGTTTACAGCTAAGTTCTTTACAATAATGTATCTGTTTGTTTACATCCAAGTTCTTTACAATTAATGTATCTGACTAGTTTACAGCTAAGTTCTTTACAACTATTTTATCTGACTAGTTTACAGCTAAGTTCTTTACAATTAATGTATCTGACAAGTTTACAGCTAAGTTCTTTACAATTAATGTATCTGACAAGTTTACAGCCAAGTTCTTTACAACTAATGTATCTGACTGGTTTAAATCCAAGTTCTTTACAATTAATGTATCTGATTAGTTTACAGCCAGTTATTTGCGATTAATGTATCTGATTAGTTTACAGCCAAGTTCTTTACAACTAATGTATCTGACTAGTTTACAGCTAAGTTCTTCACAACTAATGTATCTGACTAGTTTACAGCTAAGTTCTTTACAACTATTGTATCTGACCAGTTTACAGCTAAGTTCTTTACAATTAATGTATCTGACAAGTTTACAGCTAAGTTCTTTACAATAATGTATCTGATTAGTTTACAGCCAAGTTCTTTACAACTAATGTATCTGACTAGTTTACAGCTAAGTTCTTCACAACTAATGTATCTGACCAGTTTACAGCTAAGTTCTTTACAATTAATGTATCTGACAAGTTTACAGCTAAGTTCTTTACAATAATGTATCTGTTTGTTTACATCCAAGTTCTTTACAATTAATGTATCTGACTAGTTTACAGCTAAGTTCTTTACAACTATTTTATCTGACTAGTTTACAGCTAAGTTCTTTACAATTAATGTATCTGACAAGTTTACAGCCAAGTTCTTTACAACTAATGTATCTGACTGGTTTACATCCAAGTTCTTTACAATTAATGTACTGATTAGTTTACAGCCAAGTTTCTTTACGACTAATGTATCTGACTAGTTTACAGCTAAGTTCTTTACAACTAATGTATCTGATTAGTTTACAGCCAAGTTTTTTACAACTAATGTATCTGACTAGTTTACAGCTAAGTTCTTTACAATTAATGTATCTGACAAGTTTAGAGCTAAGTTCTTCACAACTAATGTATTTGACTAGTTTACAGCTAAGTTCTTTACAATTAATGTATCTGACTAGTTTACATCCAAGTTCTTTACAATCAATGTATCTGATTAGTTTACAGCCAATTATTTGCGATTAATGTATCTGATTAGTTTACAGCCAAGTTTCTTTACAATTAATGTATCTGACAAGTTTACAGCCAAGTTCTTTACAACTAATGTATCTGACTGGTTTACATCCAAGTTCTTTACAATTAATGTATCTGATTAGTTTACAGCCAGTTATTTGCGATTAATGTATCTGATTAGTTTACAGCCAAGTTCTTTACAACTAATGTATCTGACTAGTTTACAGCTAAGTTCTTCACAACTAATGTATCTGACTAGTTTACAGCTAAGTTCTTTACAACTATTGTATCTGACCAGTTTACAGCTAAGTTCTTTACAATTAATGTATCTGACAAGTTTACAGCTAAGTTCTTTACAATAATGTATCTGATTAGTTTACAGCCAAGTTCTTTACAACTAATGTATCTGACTAGTTTACAGCTAAGTTCTTCACAACTAATGTATCTGACTAGTTTACAGCTAAGTTCTTTACAACTATTGTATCTGACCAGTTTACAGCTAAGTTCTTTACAATTAATGTATCTGACAAGTTTACAGCTAAGTTCTTTACAATAATGTATCTGATTAGTTTACAGCCAAGTTCTTCACAACCAATGTATCTGACTAGTTTACAGCTAAGTTCTTTACAACTATTGTATCTGACCAGTTTACAGCTAAGTTCTTTACAATTAATGTATCTGACAAGTTTACAGCTAAGTTCTTTACAATAATGTATCTGTTTGTTTACATCCAAGTTCTTTACAATTAATGTATCTGACTAGTTTACAGCTAAGTTCTTTACAACTATTTTATCTGACTAGTTTACAGCTAAGTTCTTTACAATTAATGTATCTGACAAGTTTACAGCTAAGTTCTTTACAATTAATGTATCTGACAAGTTTACAGCCAAGTTCTTTACAACTAATGTATCTGACTGGTTTAAATCCAAGTTCTTTACAATTAATGTATCTGATTAGTTTACAGCCAGTTATTTGCGATTAATGTATCTGATTAGTTTACAGCCAAGTTCTTTACAACTAATGTATCTGACTAGTTTACAGCTAAGTTCTTCACAACTAATGTATCTGACTAGTTTACAGCTAAGTTCTTTACAACTATTGTATCTGACCAGTTTACAGCTAAGTTCTTTACAATTAATGTATCTGACAAGTTTACAGCTAAGTTCTTTACAATAATGTATCTGATTAGTTTACAGCCAAGTTCTTTACAACTAATGTATCTGACTAGTTTACAGCTAAGTTCTTCACAACTAATGTATCTGACCAGTTTACAGCTAAGTTCTTTACAATTAATGTATCTGACAAGTTTACAGCTAAGTTCTTTACAATAATGTATCTGTTTGTTTACATCCAAGTTCTTTACAATTAATGTATCTGACTAGTTTACAGCTAAGTTCTTTACAACTATTTTATCTGACTAGTTTACAGCTAAGTTCTTTACAATTAATGTATCTGACAAGTTTACAGCCAAGTTCTTTACAACTAATGTATCTGACTGGTTTACATCCAAGTTCTTTACAATTAATGTATCTGATTAGTTTACAGCCAGTTATTTGCGATTAATGTATCTGATTAATTTACAGCCAAGTTTCTTTACAACTAATGTATCTGACTAGTTTACAGCTAAGTTCTTCACAACTAATGTATCTGACTAGTTTACAGCTAAGTTCTTCACAACTAATGTATCTGACTAGTTTACAGCTAAGTTCTTTACAACTATTGTATCTGACAAGTTTACAGCTACGTTCTTTACAATTAATGTATCTGTTAGTTTACATCCAAGTTCTTTACAATCAATGTATTTGATTAGTTTACAGCCAATTATTTGCGATTAATGTATCTGATTAGTTTACAGCCAATTATTTGTGATTAATGTATCTGACAAGTTTACAGCTAAGTTCTTTACAACTAATGTATCTGACTAGTTTACAGCTAAGTTCTTTACAACTAATGTATCTGACTAGTTTACAGCTAAGTTCTTTACAATTGATGTATATGACTAGTTTGCAGCTGAATTACTTGTATTTGATTCCCTCCAGTAAATTTCCTCCACTGTTATTGTGTCCTTGAGTAATGTCCCTAAAGTCCTCTCTCTACTGGCCTCTGTAAGACACTTTAACTTCTATTATATAACAGAAGCTCTATCTCCATTTCTCTTCATTTATCTGACAGGAAACAAGCTCTCTGCTTTGTGGATTGGAGATGTACACGCATTTCTTTTTGCAGTGTTTTTGTAAAGATAACCCGAACCTTGCATGGCGTGAGAGGCGGGATGATAAATCAAAGACAGCCATTCTGCTTGACAATCTGAATTTCAAATGAAGTCGAGGTCGAGGGAGGGGGGGAAAGACACTTCGTACCTCCCACTCATCGTCCTTCGTTTTCTTCTTCAGGCGGACGCTCCAGTTCTCGCCGATGACCTCGGCACAGTGGGCTATCGTCATGGCAACAGGGGAGGTCAGGCTGAGGCCTGGGGGGCCGTATGTGACCTCTGGCCCCAGCAGGATTTCACATCTCTCTAATGATGTTGCGCTGTGCATATAAAAAATGACAAGGCAAAAAAAATTAATTCATGTAAAACCAGGGTTCAACAGTTTTAAGAACTCCACAGAGACCATAGTTATGTACGGAAAGTGAAATAAAAGTGCTAAAACTGCTCCTGAAACCAAATAGTGGTGTTAGTGTTTTTTCTTTAGGTTCATCAAGTAATAGAAAGAGTTTTGATCATCAACTTTTCTAAATTACAAGCATTTTAAGTTGGTATAAAATAGAGATATAATCTGGGCCATTGCTACAACAGTGTTTCTAAGAGGTAAAGAAGGGTTAAAGAGCTTTGTGGGTGACTTTTTACAACTTCACATCCTCCAATCTGGCTAGATTTAACAATCAGGTGAAATAAAACAAATCAACTGTGCACCAACAGGACTGTTTTTCTGTGAAGAATCCACATGATTTTGCACAAACAATTACCCCAACTGCCAAGTTAGCAGTCTTAGAAATCATTAAAGGAAGCGTGTTTTTGCCGAGAGGCCCATAATTCTGCATGGAAAAAAAAAAAAGCTGCTGATTCGCGAAGGGCACCTGGGAGCAAATCATTTAATGGCTGCTGCATATTCATAAGACTCTATGTATAATTTCCAGCTTATTATCATCACTTCGCGTCTTCTCCTTGTGACGGTGCATGAAACACGACACGGGGCCCATTAAGGACAAGTTAACAAAGGCTCATGAAAGTTCAGGACAAAGGGATGGAAGGAAATCTCCTAACATCCTTGGTAAACAGTATATATATGATATTATTATTTTATTTTATAGAAACAAAACTGGACTCTAGTCTTGTTTATATTATAATCACTATTCAATAGATTACTATGCATAAGGTCGTTTTCCAAATGAACACTGTGAAAGACTTTGAAAGAAAAACCATGCCAAGTAATTAACTTCAGATTTTTTTTTTTTCATCCTCTTTGACCTCTGCTAACAAGAAACTATTTGGCAAGGCAAACACCCGTTAAATATTCGAATTTTATAATATCTTATTAGTGCTAACTTTCTAAGTTCTCTAGGTTGTATCTGAAGCATAAAAGGCTTTTTAGAATTCACCGCTGAGATGTAGTTCAACGTCTCCTGAGAGGGAACAAAGACCATAACTGTCAATCAGCCTATTCATCTGTGCCCACTCACTTATATTAACAATTTCATACTTCATGCATGATGGCTTCCTGGAGAAACCGTTCATTATTTCAGGTGTTTTTTTTTTTTTTTTTTAATAACCTCTAGCTTGACTCTTTATTCAATCACCGAGAGCTTCTGAGCCTCGATGGCACTTCACATGTCCTGGTTTGGCACAATTAAGGACCAGAGATGCCAAGGAGAACTTGTCACAACACTTGGAGGGATTTGCGAATAAAACCCCTTTAATGCGGAGGCAAGAATTCTGCTTACTGAATAGTTTAATGCTGTGCATTAGAAACTACAAACACACTTACAATCTATCTATTCCTGTAATTTCTCCCACCCACTAGTGTATTCTTTCCTGCAACCTCCTGGGGACGGTGAAGGCTAAGACGTGCTTACTCTGAGCCACTTGAAGCCAGCCAAGATCATGTTTTTGAGCTGTGTCACAGTGCGGTTCGACTTATTTGGAAGAAATTCTTTCTTGATAAAACACTGAAATGAGTCCATGTCTAATTCCTGAACTGCTTTTTAACCAAACAATCGTAATTAGCATTCAATATCTGAACCAAACCTTGTGCGTCTGAGCCAAAATTGAGACTGCGATGCCACCTGCGAGACAGGATGCATCTAAAGCGCCTCATCATCTTTCCTCGACATGATTCTGTTCCACATTACTGTCTAGAGTCTGTTGCTAGCGCTAGCCAGGTTCCGTAATGAGGTACATTATTCAAAGTGACGGATGATTCATCCCTGCGAGACTTAACGAGGAATGAAAGGGAGCCATTAGTGGCCGCGCTGCTCCTGACGGGGTCTCGGGTTTAATGGATATCTGATAGAGCGGAGGTGTGGGTTTTAATACCGCAAACAACCTCTCACATACTGATATACATATGTTTAATATCGACACGGTTAATGACTCGGGTAAAAACCCTTGTCGTGACACGTAACGCGGAGGAGCTCTAGAGAAACAACAAACAGGCAAACCGGTAAACAAACAGACAAACTAAAATGCTGACATGGGATAAAAACCCGGGAATAGAGTATAATCTTATTTCTGATGGGCTTTAAAAATATCTCAGAGGGAAGTCACCTTTTAGGTGGCAGCCGTGATCGATTGTGTTTGGTGGATTTTAATGGATTCCTATTATGCTGCAGAGCGAAGGTGCATTCGATGTGCGCTATCTGACAGTGGGAGAGGAAAATTCAATTCTCCACCGCTCCCTCCTGGCCAAAGAAGGGTTTGAGTGACAGCTTCATGGATGATGGCTTCAGAGGAGGAGTAGAGAACGAGACAGAGTAAGAGAGAGAGAGAGAGAGAGAGAGAGAGAGAACGAGAGAAGCTCGCTCTCACTACAGGTGAGAACGAGTCTGTTTAGAAGCACAAAAAAGTGACGCATCAGGGAAGGGAAACGACTGGGCAAATCCCAAATCCTCCAGCACCATGTGTACTGTTAGTCTGAAGTGGGTGTTATTGCACCGGTTTTGTCAAATGTTATTACAAAAATATAATTAGTCCGCACCAATTTTAAACTTCTACAACTCCTCAGCGACATCACTCGAGGTCACAATGTGTTCAAACCAGCTCCCCTCTGTGGAACTTTCTGCTAAGCTTACGACCTTAGTCTGGCCTGAGTAAGCAAGGGAAATATCTTTTAAAACAACCTTTCCCAAATCCAAGAACGCTTGTTTACTGTGGACAACATCGGCCGAATAATAATAATCTAGTCAGAATCATGTCAGCTTTGTCTTTATGATAGCGAGAGAAAACTGAAAGAAAACATCTGCGATAACTATTAAAAATATTTGAATGTATTAAAATATATATCAAAAATGGAAAGTGGAAGATTTAACAATGAAACCCTGAAGCCTTGTTTTTTTCCCCCTTTAACAATCATCTAATTGATATAATCATCTGCTGTTGAAGCAGATCTGACTCAAGGTTTTTAAAAATGCTTTTCTGCTCACCATGTTTATGAAGAGTGGTTATAGAGGACTAGCGTAAGTACCTGTTATTGACAGGTAAAGGGTTAAAAGGTTTAAAACAAAAAATAATCGAAAAAGTAGATCAGATAAACATGAAGTTTAGTCTTAAAATGACTCCAGTGCGTTAAAATTTACTTATACAGTACCACTTCAGCTCTGTTATTTCAGCTGTAAAATATGAACTAATCCTAGTAAAAATATTCAGTTTAGCTTTTCTAATTAATACCTATTGGTGCAGGTGTTTGTTTACATTGAGCTAGTAGCGCTTTAGTATCTTATTTCAAAGTAGAAAGTATCAAGTATTAAATCCAACACATAACTCTTCATAACATCATACCCCTTATTCAACATTTTGATTTCACTTATGGTGCAGTTTTAACTTCACGCAGGTATGTAAGTACTGCAAAAGTTTCGCTCAATTCTGTCCAGCAAGTTTTGCATGTTGCTGTGACATAATCTGGCACATAACTGCTCATAACTTCACTTCTACTCAACATTTTGATTTTATTTATGCTGCAGGCTTAACTTCAGGCAGATACCTAAGGACTGCCAAATTGTCATTAAATTCTGTCCAGCTAGTTTTGCATAATGGTGTGACTAAACCTCTTGGTTTCGGATCATCCAATGTATGAAACGTAAAGAAATCATTGAAAGAACGAGTCCTAACCCATGTACAGACAAAACCTTTCTTTTATTTTAATAGATAATAAGATTATGTTGTAATATAGATTTTTATAGCAATTATCTCATAATGGTGCTTCACACCACTGCTTTTTATTAGCGGAGGACATTCAGGACATTTCAGGACATGGTTTTGAACTAACTTTTAAATGTAAACTTTTAAACGTCCCGGAGGAAGAATAAACATTCATTGATCTGTCAGTTGATTTTAGAAGATGAAATTTTTATAGGCAAGTTTCCTTTTTGTTGGAGTAAGCCATGCTGTGCCGCACTTCTGTTTTTTTTTTTTAAGGATCATCGTTTTGGTGTCTTAAGCAGAACTGTGTCTATACATAGCAAATTATGAAGTTGATTGGCTCTGTTGAGTGGGACATCTAGCCAGGCTTACCTTAAGCACTAAATTAGGAACAAAAACAAGTGCTAGATTATGTGACATAACCTGGCACACAAGTGCTCATAACATCCCTTCTTCTTAACATTATGATTTCATTATGGCGCAGGTTTAAAAAAAAGGGAAATACCTATGTACTGCCAAAGTTCAACATCAGCTAGACAGATATACAGAGCAAATTCTTTCCCAGACTGGTTTCGGGTCCTCCAATGTGTAAAAAATAAAGAAGAGCCGAATTCTGACGGTTTTGTACAGACAAAATCTTTTCGTTTATATAAATGAATCACAGCAGCCATTACTGAAATTAAGAGAATGTAATCACACTTTTACGAAAACATTTACCCAGGATACAAATGCATACAATTTTTTTTTACCCAGGATGCCACACAGATATATACTGTAGGTATAAAATATTTTGTACAGTTTGAATACAAAAAATATTTAGCTATTAAGTAAGGAATAGCTTAACAAACTTAAGTGAAAAGTGATTAATTAATTTTTTTTAAATACAACTTGTAGATTATGTTATTATGTAGAAGTTCTTTGTCTATTTATCCAGTTATTTTGCTCCACCAACACCTATCTGGGGTGAACGTAGTTTAAATTCTTCCTGTTGCTTTGTAGTCCAATTTCTGTGAGTATTTATGCATTTGTAAATGCTGTCACAATCACCATTAAACAAAGCTGTGATTTTTGCTGTGAAATCACTTTGATGCAACTTCACCAAGCGTTTAAGTAATCTTTTTTATTTGGTCAAGCAGTGTACCTATACACTAGTGTCCTGAAAGTTTTTTTTTTTTTTTTTGATTTTTGCGCTGATAGAACAAAACCAACAGGGGCAATCACTTGTGATTTCGTACATCTTTAAGGTCAAACCTTCTTCATTTCTGCAATGTCTCTCGCGGCTAACAAACGCTCGATCTATGTCCATGCACAAGATGACTCAGAACGCTTCCGTTTTGCATTCGTGCACTGTAATTGCTTCCCATCGGCCCTTGTTCCCTTTTAAGGCTGCATACGGAGTGAGCAATGACAGCCATGCTGGTTCTCCTTCAGCGGAGATGAAACAAGGCCATCATGGGGTCGTCACTGTGCTTAATTTGGGAATAAATGGACTTTATTTAATATGAATTACAAAGAAAGGATTTGTAGAGCAATATTTTAAAATCAAAAATATGAATCAGGGTTATATTATTGAGGAAAAGAGTTACAGGATGAAATCTTAATTGTTCTTCTGTGTTGATTTTGATTAAAATTGATCAGAATTCACTTAAAATGTATGTCAATATTTCATTATGTTGTTTAAAACAAAGCAGATTTATACATTACGACACTAATGTTCACACTTGTTAACAATGCTGGGATGTTTTATGCCTTGCCCCGTAATCCTACGCAACATTTCATCAAACACACACACACAAATCTGTATGTATATATGAATTAAAATAAATTTTAATAGAACATGTGCTACGTTATTTCATCTGCTTTTAAAGTGTCTCAGGAGGACAGAATTCTAATTTGAGACTTGTTTTAAACGCCCCTCCCCATGTGACGGGCTTCAGTTGCGGGAGGTGGCTGTGCTATGTTTTGATCTTTGCTCTAAAGTCATTTAAACCAATTAAAGGAGAGAACATGCAAAAACACGCGCGCCTCCAGAAGGCACTTGCGACTCGACTCACGAGGGCGAAGGGGAAAAAAAACTATCTTCTCGCCAGTCTCCTGCCGAGAGACTGCGATTTGGAGAGGAGAACGCTTACACCATCTGTTGTGTGCTTGTGATAGTATGAATGGAGAGCAGCGAGGAAGACGAAAGAGAAAGAAGACACAAGGTCAGGAAGGCAGGAGAGGAGACAGGAGGTGATCTCATGAAACTGTAGGATTTTTCACCTAATGTGACCTGAACTGTAAAGTCCTCTTGTGCTCGGCATGACAGAACTGTATGATTTAGTCATACAGTAAGCAAACCAGAAAATTCTTTTGGGTAAAAACGAAATTTACTTTAATGGCCAAGGACACAGGAAAGTAAGCAAAATTTTTTTAAAAATCAAGAATTATATTCAGGTGGCACTTAATTTCGCTGCAAACCTTGAACGTGTTAACCAATAGAGAACATAGTTCAGGTTTAAAGTACTGTAAACTTGGAGGTCTGGAAATGACTTTTTGTGTTGATGTTTTTAATTTTTTGTTTAAACCATTTCAATAATGATGATGGCATCTGGGCTATTTCCGCATGTCTCCAACTTGGATGTGATTTTGCCCTCGAATAAAAATTGATGGTTATTTTACCAAAAGAGAACGATGCAGCAATGCTTTAGCCCTCCAGTCAGTCCTTCTCTCTCTAATCATAATTTATTTACTCTGATAAAAACATCAGATTTCAAAGCTTCGAATTTCATGCTAATGCTTTCTCATGGATCTCTAACTCTAGCTGTGCAACTTTGCGTCCAGCATTTGCATCAATGTCGTCACAACTGTTATGAGTTGGGTCATCATGGAACAAACAGCAAAAAAAAAAAAATATATATATATATATATATATATATATATAGTCCTTTCACATGTATTTATATAACCCTCTGGCACATGTTTAACGGCATCCATTTCCCATCCTCAAGCTAATTCCCTTACCATCATCTACCAAACCAGAGAGGGTGAAGACACAAAAAATGTGTTTCCTTGGAGACACGAGAGGCCACAGGGCCTTTTCAAATTGGTGTTCATGCAGGGGCTAATTGTGCTTTCTAACTCCTGGACACGCACATCAGGATTCTGTCTTGTTTTTTTCTTCCCCACCTCTTCCTTCTTGCATGTTTATGTTGCAATTTCAACTTGTTAAATGTCTTGTCTCTGTCCTTCTTGTTTTGCTGCCGGGTTTCTAGTAGAATTGTGTTTTCTATGTTTCTGTCTGCCAGCTTCCTAGTGTGCACAGTATATAGTACACCATACGATTATGTATGTATACGATTATATATATATATATATATATATATATATATATATACACACACTACCGTTCAAAAGTTTTAGAACACTTGCAAATTTCTTTGTTTTTGTTTAGTGATTTATTTTCTACATTCTACAACAATACTGGGGATTTCAAAACTATAAAATAACACATATGGGATTAGGTAATTACGTAACAACAAGAAAAACAACAGTTGTTATTATAAGACACAGAGGTCAGCCTTTCTGTAATAGTTCTTGCAAGAACAGTATTGTCAGGTTCATTTGCAAAATCCGTCAGGCACCATAATGAAACTGGCTCTTGTGAAGGCCATCCCAGGAGGGCGAGACCAAAACCTACCTCTGCCGCAGAGGAGAAGTTCATTTAGAGTTATTTAGAGTAATGACCAATTAACAGCACCTCAGATTAGAGGCGTCATGAAGTCTTTACAGAGCATAAGTAGCAGAAACATCTCACTATTAACTGTTCAAAGGAGATTAGTGCATTTTTTGGACGCCTTCAGCATTCCTTTACAATAAAGAAAGAAAGAAAAATCAGGAACGATCATGGAGTTTGAAAGTGTTCTAAAACTTTTGAACGGTAGTATAATATATATATAATATATTAAACAACAACAGGAAAACAACCTGATTTGTATTTAGATAAGAAAGAGAAAGAGAGTTTGTTTTACCTGGACTCTCCTTGATCGATGAGCATGTACATTTCCCAGGACGTGTCCTCGGCGATCGCCCCATGGGACACCAGCAGACTGACTCCTGCACAAACAACACGCCAGACAGCTGCCGTCAGCTCGCACGCCAGAGCCGCGGGAGCGAGTCGGAAACTTTCGGTGAGTCGATGAATACGATGAATGACAATGAAAGCGCACTTCGCTCTGAATAAACGCCATGCTTGCATGACCAAAACTTCATCACTCTCTTAAATATATATTTGATGAGGATTTTAAAAGTCACAAGAACATATAATGAATGAATTTGTTTTTTTTTTCCCACAGATTCAACCAGGAATTTGTTTTTATACTAATTTGGGTAATGAGAATAACAGGGGGGTTTAATACAATAGATTTGTATAATACAATAGTATTAATGATTTGTGCTTGGGGTGACTCTGAACTGCAGACTCACGCTTCACACTTCACCGCTAAATGTTTTGAAACAACCTTTTGAAACCCGAAGGGCTCTAATAACTAATGTTTTTGCATAGGAATGCTGAACAACGAGTTGAGTGCGAAAGTTTGCACCCCTCCCTTCCCCCCAGCGGGCTTACTGGTTGGACCAAGAGAAGTAAAAATACAAAAACTGAAAGAGAAAACTATGGGTTTTACAGTAACAACAAAACAACACATTGAAAAAAAGTGAGATATCAATCCATGTAGTGAATGTCATTTTGCACGACTCTGATAGTATAGTTTGTTAATGATAGAATAAAGTGTTCAATGCTTATGATTATTATGCCATCTTCTGTCAATTTGGACTTTAGACACATAAAGTCCAACGATCGTCTCGTACCACAGAGATTTGCTCCTTCATGACTATATACTCTACACTTAGTCTTAATGTTATGGAACATCCATGAAACAGGTCAGTCTCTATAAACACTGCGGTCACTTCTGAGACAAAGGGACACAAAATGAAGGAAGGAGCAGGACTGAATGTTTTCAAGGTCATTTCTCTGTGCTGTTACGAGATGCTTGTTGTCCTTATTGCCTGATAATGGCTGAGAGAGAGAGAAGTGCTCTAACAAACCAACACAAATATAAAAAGCATTAGTTAGTTGTCTGATCTCCTTTTTCCTATTCTTACGTTCGTTTTTTTGAAAATCGTTTTAGAGCTGCTTATTTTTTTAGTTATCAAAAAAAAGGTTTCATTCCCATTATCTAAAACTTTGTATGTAATCATGCTTTCGAAAATATCCTTGTAGAATATAACAACTGGAGTGCTTTTAAACTTCTTCACGACATTCAAACAATCACACACACACACAAACACACACACACACACAAACACACACGCACACACAAACACTGTGACTCTAATGACGACTGAAGTACCCTTCAGAAGAGAAAGCAGGCCTGGTGAACTATTGACCTTTTTCCTCATTAGCCAATGAAAACTGTGATTGTCGCGGCTAAATCAAACACGTCTCATCACGCTTTCTGCAGCGGGTTTGTGCTAATGATGCTGAGATTGGCTGTCTATCATAAGAAAAGGGTTAGCAGTGCTGGGGGGGGGGACAACAATATCACGTCTGTGTGCTGGCTAAAGGCTTAAAAACATAAACTGTGGCAATTAGATTCAAAGCTGTAATGAAGTTGTTCAGGCTCAGATGCGCTATTAAACAGCTAGACAGCTAGAAGAGCGCAGTGGTATTGCGGCACGTTTTGTATTCCTCTACAGATCATCATAACTTCCTATTCCCACTAATAATACTGACCTGAGGCTAGGAGTGCCATGCAATGATTCAGCTAAAAAACTAAGCAAAGAACTATGCAAATTATAGGAAAAATAAATTAATGTGCAAATAAGTAAATAAATGGCGGCAAAGTGGCTTAGTGGTTAGCACTGTAGTCTTACGCCTCCAGGTTATGAGTTTGATTCCCCTGTCCGTGTGCGTGGCGTTTGCATGTTCTCCCCGTGCTTGGTGGGTCCAAAGACATGCAGATTAGGCTAACTGGCGTTCCCAAACTGCCCTGTGGTGTGTGAATTTGTATGAATGTGTGTGTGATTGTCGACCGGAGATCTACCACAGTCGTACAAATGACATTAAATACAATGTTGATTACCACTGGCCTCCATTGGACTACAAGGGTTCCTAGATGAAGATGGAGATAGATGAATGGAAAGAAATAAATGAGGAAAGAAATAAACATGAAAACAAAAAGAAAAAAAGAAGGTAAATTTAAACATGCAAACGTTTAAAAACTGCTAAATAAACAAGCAAGTCAATGTTTAAATAAATAAATAAATAAATAGAGTAATAAATCAAAAATTCAATATGTAAATGAGAAGCCAAACAAGAAAATAAATAAACAAGCAAGATAGTAATGGATTTTTATGGTGTAACCTCCGAACTGCCTTTTCCTCCAAACTCTAGTCTCAAACCCTCTCATTAGTCTCAAACCCACTCATTTCACATGCTTACACAAGTCTCAAAAAACACTGCGAGTGCTAATTAGATAAAAAAATCGCGTTCATTAGAAGCCACATGCGCCTGCGTACTCACTGTCGAGTTGAGTTTTGAGACTTTGGAGGCATTTGAGGAGATAAAAATGCTGTGCTGTTTCTTTATAATCCTACTGGTGGGGATACGCGCTGCTCAGTTAAATGCTAAACTCTCCTATTTGCTGTTTTTAGTTTTTAAATGCTGCGCTTGATTTTTTTAGTGAGAAAAGTAATGTTATAAGGAAACGGGCCACATTTAATTAAAATTAAGGTTCAAAAATAAATAAATAAACATGCGCTTACTAAACCAAAACAACGAAATAAATACACTTTAAAACTAACAAATCTTTTCTCTTAACATTCTGAACTCTGCTCTTCCACTTAACAACGGCATCTTTGTAAATGTATAAACTAATTAAAGTTGGGATATCATTATGATAACAGATTTTGGCTATTTTGGATTTCCCAGCACCTCGACTATCTGTTCAACAAAAGAAAAAAAAAAAAAAACAGTAAAGAAAGCTCACAAAGCTTGTGCTTTATCTCCACAGCGGTACCTGAATTTGGCATGACCAGTCGTCCTCCTTGGTGTCCAAACATGCCACTGCTCCTCAGATGATTCCTGGAGGAGTTGTAGGGTCCGTTGTTGGTGTGCACGGGTGTCGCCAAGCCCTCGGGGTACGTCTTGCCGTGGTACTCGGCCGTGAAGGAGCCCTGGACCTTGGCCGTGGCATCCGGCAGCGGGTCAAACAGCTCTTTCCCCACAGAGTCCCGGAAGCTGTAGGTCTGCTCAGGCCGGGTGGATGAGTTCAGAAGGAGAGGATTACCTGAGAGACGAAAGGCAGGATGATTCTCGCTTTTACAATGATCAGTATAACCAATATGAACGGAAGACAAAAGCACAAAAGCAGGTTCAGGTTTCTGTACTGGTGTGTTTGCACATTTTGTGGCAGTGTGCATAAAGCCAAGGCTCAGCAGATCAGATCGACACAGCTCATCCAAACAAACCTGAGCTGGATTTATTTATTTAAAATGTACAAGGGGGTTCATTTTGATGACGTGTTTCTGATTGGCTCCTTTTAATGCCCTCAGTGTTCGCCTTAATGTGCATGTCAAACCATCATTTTTTCTATTGTGTTGCATTTATTAGCTAATACATACTTTATTAATGTATGTGTTATTTTATATTGTTACTCAAGGGATTGGGACCAAGCAGATGTGGAGCTTAAGAAAACCCTAATCAGTGAGTCTAATCAGTAAAAAGGCCTTACTTTTTTAGAGGGCATAAAGAATAGATTGTGGAGCACTGGGAAAAGGTCATGTGGTCTGATGAATCCAGCTTTACCCTGTTCCAGGTGATGTGTGTGTGGGGATGAGGTATGATCTGGGGTTGCTTCTTTTGGTCAGGTCTAGACACACACATGAAGTCAACTGAATAACCTGAATAAACATAATGACCAGGTTTTTTCCATCATTGGGTTTCTTTCTACCCTGGTGGCAAGGGCATAATCCAAGCTGATGAGGCCAGGATCCATCAGGCTCAAATTGTGAAAGAGTGGTTCAGGAAGCATGGGACATCATTTATTTTCACACATGCATTGGCCTTAACCCATTTGAGAACCTTTGAGACGTGCAGCAGAAGCCTTAACGCAGCGGTCCGACTCTTCCATCATTTAATACAAAATCTTGGAGAGACATTAACACGTCTCTGGATGGAAATAAATGTTGTGACATTGGATAAGCTTACCCAAACAATGCCATATATGTACGTATATGTGTAGAGAGAGAGACAGAGACTTTTTTTTTTTATATTTATACTAGAAGCATACTAGAAGTACTGTATGTTAACACTGAGAAATACAACTTTGACATGTATCTTATTCTGATAAAATTAATATTAATATATAATTAATGCCTGCAGTGATGAAGTACTGTAGTTGTTTGAGTATCCAAAAAGCACAGGTGCTATTTATTAGTTACTCTTTCTTATCATTGTAAACATGCTATTTCTGTTCAGATTTTTTATCTGAATAGATGGTATGTGCTTTTTTACTTGAGTGCAATGAATGATTTTGGTTGGAAAAAAGAATCGTGTAAGAGAATCGTGCCCTCAATTCTCATAAAGAGAAAAAAATATTTATAAATTATTCACATTTTAGTAAGAATCATGGAGTCTTATTTCAAGTTTTATAAAAAGCAACCATTTTATCCTCCACTAGAAATCTAATCACTGTGTTTCATTAGCATGCTTTATGTGTCACAAGTTGTTTTAATTGCTTTATTTTTACTTTCTCAGAAATATTTTTTTTTTCTCCTCGCTGATAGCTATGAGTCAAATCTCCTGTGGTGTGATATCTTCATCATTTTCCCTTACCCTAGCACTCGCTCCTTCTCCTCCTCTCTTTTACTCCCTCTTCCATTTGAGCACACTTTGGGTGACCTTCTTGTTCTGAGAAGAGTGACTAAATCAGGATGATCCCAGCGTGAGTTTCAGCAGGCGGTGGTCATACTTCAGCGTTCCTCCTCCACCTCTGCCAGCTTGCCCCTGTGCTCAGCTCGCCCTGTGCCACGTGCCGCACAGACTGTAGCCCTTGGCCCAGCTGCCGCGCAGCGAGAGGCGCAAGGCTAATGGCTCTTTATTTTTAGGAGAACCATAAATTACCCCAGGCGAACTGATCACTGTCACTGACATTTCACTCGCCAAATGCTTTGACTAACTCGTGCTATACACACAAGCGAACGCTGATTCAGTAATTTGGAGACACTTTGTTTCAATCATTGGGTGCATGTGATAATAGTACAAATGAATCATTCTTCAAGATGCTGACTTTATGAGCAACAGAAGCTACACTACATTTTTGTTCATGGGGCATAAATACAAGCACAGAGGATAATAACTACCAATAAATGTATCCAGATGAATAAATAAACAACAGACCACTATTGGGGCTTTCACCGTTCATGCTGTAAGAATGAGATGAATCCGTGATGCCTACAGTATGTACAAAGACAAGCTACACTTAACATAGCATGCCGTCAGCTCTGACTTTGAGATGCTGCCTGGAAAAAGGTCAAGCAGTTTCAGGAGAGATGATTGTTTGACAACATTGCATCTTCTAGAGCCGAAAGCCCAAATTTCAGACATCTTGACTACAACATGGATTATAAAAATGCAAACTTGGAATTACTGAAATTCTGCTTGGAGAAATATATCTTGGTGAGTACATTTGTATGCTATGGTAGAGTGATCCATCCAACTATTTATCCATTATCCAAACCCTTTACCCATTGTAGGGAACACACTGGATGGGGTGCCAATCCAGGTTACAAGCACCACAGTTTACATACACACACTCAATCAGAAACAATTCTGGGGAAGACAAATTTCTGCTCAGGTCAGCCTCAATTCTTCATGGCAACTATTAAAGAAGGTGTTGAAATTATTTCATCAATATTTTCATCTAAGTTGTGTAGATTGCTTCACATAATTCTTTATGAGCCCCGAAAGGTACTCTGTTGGATTTAAATCTGAACTTATTGTTATGTTTGTTGTGATGGCCCGCCATCGGCCACACATTGAAGGGTAATATGTGCAAGCATTCACACACAGATCGACTTAAACATGTGCATATTCCCATTCACTGCATTTGTTTAGTTACTTACTTTGGTATTTTATTTATATTAAACAATAAGACACCAACCTCACTTCATTTAGATCTTTATTTATAAGTGCATCATATCTGGGTGGAGTGCACACATCCTAATTTGTTGTACTGTTTATTTTGAGTTAATATTATTTTTCCTTGAGTTTAAGTTACCGTGGAGGTGTGAATGGCTGGGACTACTGCGCTGAGCTCTCATAGTGGTCCGTCGTCTACTAAGGTCTGGCATGCTGCATCAACTGCAATTATGGTTCCACCGGCCCTACCAACCTGTAGACTAACTGTGGGTGGGAATGGCTGTCTGCTATTTTATGTTTGTGTGTGTGTATCTATATGTATATGGGTTTGATTCTTTCTTTTTCTAGTTGTTCTGCTTTTTCAATATCTGTTAAGTTAATATTAGTTATTTAACTGCCCTGTGTTTGTTTGTTGGTTGTTTTAGTTTGTTGTGATGTTGTGGTTCCCCTATGTGTTTAAAAATGGACTGGTCCATCCATATAAATGTGGTCCCATTGTATTGTCAAGGGGGGGGATTGAGGGTAGCTGTTTTCATGTTTAGTTTGGTTTAAAGTTCTTTCTGCTGTGGTTTGTTGGATTCAGTTAAGTTCTTCTGAGTTTATTGGTTTGAATTTAACTTTAATTCTTTTGACCTTTTTAATAGTTTATTTGATTTAAAAGATGAATATTGTGCTCTTCAAGTTAAATGTGCAATTTTTGATTTATTAAAACTGTCATTTGGGTGAAAGTTTGCTGTTCTACGTCCCCTCATTTATTTGGGCTGCAAAGGCCCTCACATTTGTGGAACCAGACTAAGATGAACTGTGCTTAGTGAGAATGCCCGTTACCATAATGGAAGTCACCATATGATGGCCAGATTGATAGAAATAAAGAAATGCATGTTGCCAGTCACAATACAACAGAGAGGGTGAGACATTCCTACAATGCTTGATTTGTATTAAGGCATACAAGATGTTCTAAGAAGCTGTTTATTACCATGACCAGACTGACCTGGTTTTGTGGATGCTAAATTCTGTCCCTGTGATCTGCATGTTAGAAATAGAGATTCAACAGGTTTCTAGTTCAGGGGCCCAGTCTAGTTCTTTGGTAAAGGGGTGGAGGTCCATGTGGTCTTCTGCTGCATCTGAGGGTCAAACATGTTGTGCACTTTGTACAATAATAGTGTTAAAACCACCTGACTAATATTTTGTAGGTATCTCATGTGCCACTTTAACAGTTCTGATTTGCTGAGGCATGGACTTCACAAAACCTCTGAAGATGCTGTGTGGTATCTGGCACCAAGACATTAGCAGCAGATCCTTTAAGTCCAGTAAGTTGTAAGGACATAGATTGGTCAGATTGAGATCTGGGGAACTTGAAGACCAAGTTAAAACCTTTGTCACTCTGTCTGATCCTTAAGCCATTCCTGAATACTGCTCTATCAGGGCACATTATTCTGCTGATGAGGCCACTGTCATTAGAGAATATCGTTGCCACGAAGGGGTGTACTCGGTTGCCAACAATGGCCTTCTTACTATAGTGCATCCCGGTGTTATACCTTCCCTTGTAAGTTGCCCAAACACACACAGTCATCCAGATAATGTAAAAAAAAAATGTGATTCATCAGACCAGGCCACTGATTCTGTAGCTGACCGATTCTGTAGCTATGCAACCCAACAGGCAGCTAGTCTGGGCATGAGTGATGCACAAACAGTAACTCTTTTCTTTGCTGTTTCACTCTTTGTTTTTCCTTGAAGAACATCTTATTAACCTTCAAGTTCAAAACTGTACTAGCCATCATAAATTGTCTCTTGTCAGAGTTGCTTACATCATTACACTTGTCCAGTTTTCCTGCTATCAAATGATCACCTTTGAGAACTGATTGTTCACTTGCTTTCTTATACAGGGTATCCCAATGCATAATCAATATTAGTCACTTAATTGTATGTTAGAGCTGACTGTTTTATACGCTGTATTATTAATAGTATTTCTTGTACTTTTATACAGCTTTAATATTCCTTTGGATAATATTTATCCTTTAGACAAAATAAATGCTCCTTATGGGCTATATATGATGGATGGGAGATCAAGGAAAATACTAGAATTAAAGCTGTGAATAAGCCTTATTCAGACTTAATGAAACTCTAAAGTTTCATGCTTTTTTCCTGATGGAAAACACAAAAGAGAGATAATGATAGAGAAGGAAGTAGAACATTAGGTTTATGATCAAAATCAGAGCTTTTTAAGCATAAAATATACTTAAACTCTAATTAAATGTCAAAGCCTGAAATTGTGGAACTGCGCGGGATGTTAGCGCAATGCAGATTTGTTTGTATAGGTGAATTCATGAAAGCACCAAACACTGGAGCTTACCTAATTTAAACGACAAAACGTCCGCCTCCAAACAGGTCACTAAGAAAGACAATGTACCTTTTCCATTTGGGCATATTGGATATAACTTAAGATTGGTTAAACAACCCCATGTATTGTACATTCTACAGATGTGGTGGTGTGTTCCTAGAAGATCAAAGATGGGATGTGTGCAAGTGCAATGGCTTTAGAAATAACATTATCTTACTAGAAAACTATTCGGACTATGGTCCAGAAGTGAGATTGGCTTTGGCACCTGCTATGTCATTACTGCTTTACATTGTTATTTTAACACTCATAATCACACCATCAAAAAGTATTGAGCTACTGTCACTGCAGAAAAGTGGACCAATTATATGTATTAGTCCAGCACTCAAGGTTTGCACGGCTGCACTAAGGTTTGGTCATGAATGCTCACTGATAGGAGAGACAGTAAAGTATAAAAGGGATGGATGACAACAGGGTTAAACAGGGTCATTTCTTACAGGCTTTCCTAATAGTTGCTTTTTATTATTAAATCATTGCTGTACAACATGCTTATAGAATAACTGGACACTTGATTTAAGTTGTAGTTATTTATTGGAAGCTTTTTACAATCATTCAATAATACTAGGTTTAATTTTAATTAAATAGGCTAAAATCTCAGTTATTAGATAGGCTTGAATGACCGTTGTTCAATAAATAAAAAACACTGTCATCCAACTGGTATCGATGACTGTCATTCAACAGTGCAATACATGATAGCTGTCCAGTAACCCCAAAGGCACCTTCATCAAGAAGTGGTTTTTACTCAAATGTGCTATTAGACTAGTTTTTAAAAATAAAGTATGAACTCCGGTTACTTATGAAGTAACCGCACTCTTTACGAATTACTCAATTCAATTCAATTCAGTTTTATTTGTATAGCACTTTTAACAATTGACACTGTCGCAAAGCAGCTTTACACAATCAAAACAATTATTTAAGTTTGTATGAAATGTGAATGTGTAGGAATCAAAATGATAAAATTGTCCCTGATGAGCAAGCCGAGGACAACGGCGACAGTGGCAAGGAAAAACTCTCTGAAGAAACCTTGAGAGGAACCAGACTCAACAGGGAACCCATCCTCATTTGGGTGATAACGGATTATCTATGCTACTTATACTTTACAGGGTCACAGGAGGTACAAGGAAATCTACACCATAGATGGGGTGCCAATCCATCGCAGGGCACACTACAGGCAATTTGGAAATGCCAATTAACAAATCTGCATGTATCTGGTCTGTAGGAGGTACACACACAGACTTGAAGGCGTGACTTAAATCCTTGACCCTGGAGGTGCAAGGCTGATCATTATCCCACCTTGCCACCATTATTAAATATACGCTAAAAAAAATTGTACTTGGCTTAAACAGACAAATATACTATATTAATTTAAATAGGTTTGTGTGACTGTCAGTGAAAAAATGGAGGAATCGAGATAGACAACGAGAGGACAGAAAAAGAGCAAGAGCAGGAAGAATTGGGTGAGAAAGTAGACAGTGACATTTAATGCTTTCCAAAAATACATTTATAATGGAATTTGATAAAATTTTATTCAGAGCATCTTAATTGTGACACTTGTATAGCTATACATGTATGGTATCTGTTTAATTTTGGAGAAAGAGAACCACAGGTAGAGTCGCAGCGTCAGGATTTTGGGATAATTGCTTTGATTTTGAGGATAAAGACGCAGCTGCTAAACAGTTAAAGCTTTCTCAGTTCCCACAAAATCAGTTTGGCTCACACAAAAGAGCCTTCCAGGAAACCCTGCTTTCAGAGTTTTAAATGGCTGGAATAGAAAATAGGAAAAACTCTGCTTTGTTCTCTGGCTATTTGGTTAAAATCTCAGATAAAGCATGTACTGTATTTGTGAATGATGGGGGCAGGAATTGGAGAGAGGCACTGAGCTTGTTTTTGAAAGCGTGCAACCACCCAGTCATATAAGGACAGTGTAATTTGCTGGGATAGCTACAAAGCAGCTGATCACAAGTACAGAAGATACTGTAAGATACAGAGAATACCATTTCCACTACGATTAGTGACAGAAGAGAGTACCTGTTGTGTGTTGTGGCAGTGACCTGAATATTAGGGGAAGCAAGAAATACCATTTTTAGGTTATGACGAAACAGCTGAAAGCCACAATAAAGGTCAATTCCTACAGTGCATGACACTTTTGAGTCGGGTTGATCCTTTTTGCAGAACTATACACTGGTATGGCTAATAAGGCCAGGGATGGCAAGACAGGACAGTTAGAACTGTATCTACGAAAGGTACGATGAGGTTCCTAGCCCCTACAGAGATGACCAATTTTGATAACCACTGCAACTGAGAATTAATAACAGGATTACGATGGGGCAGCAGCCATGAGGGAAGTGGTTTGCAAGCTCATTTATGCACATGAGTTGAGATCTTGTGTTGTGTCACACATGCAGAGTGGGTACTGAGGCCAGAGTTATTTAGCCTTCTGGAAAGTATAAATTTTTTAGCATCTCACTTGTAAACCAACATAAATTTGTGGACACTTCAAAGACGTTAAAATTGCATGCAAGTGAACTTGTGCATCAAACAGTCGGTTAATGCCATTCTTGCCATTGGGTGTACCTTAACCATCAATAGATCATTTGCACTGGAATTTATGGCTCAGTGGATTCTCATCAGTGTATTTGCTGTTTGTTTTCCAGGCTCTTCTGTCTGTAACAATGTTACAGATACCTACAAGAAGAAACCCACAGAGAACAAAGGCCTTATGGGAAGCCAGCCAGATAGCAGTCCCAGAGCCAACTTCTGGACAGAGGTGGAAGGCAAAATGAATGAATGGAGTTGTTGTTATTTCCTTGTTTAGACAGAATGATTGCTGAACATGAAATGTGTTCTTCTTGTGTCAATGAGGAACTGTTTAACAGAATTAAGTCCAAAGTCAGACTCCGTCTTGTCTCAGCCACACCTGTCACTCATCAGAGGCTGGCCCTACTGAGGACATGCTCACTGTGTACAACATGCTGGATACTGATGTTCGCCTTTCGGAAAGCAATAATATATATATATATTTTTTTTACCTTGACCATCCCGATTAGCAGCTGTAGCTGTGAGAGGTCACTTAGTGCATTGCACTATAGTCCAGCATTGCACTATACAGTCCAGCATGGTCTCTCAGGTCTGGTGAACAGCTTTAAGTTACAGGTCCTAAATCTAGGTTGAAGAATCAGGGTTATCGCAACTTTTTAGTAGCAGCCCCTAAACTATGGAATGAGCTGCCCTTGTACACCAGGCAGGGCCTACTCTTCCTATTTTTATAAATCTCACCATAAAATATTTTTATACACTTTGGCATTAAATGCAGTGATGACGTATTCTTCAATTTTAATTTATTTTTACTTACTGTTTTACTGTTTTATTTGCTTATTTTATACAACGAGGTTGGACTTTCTATTGGTCTATACAGTTTTATTTAGATTTCGATTTCCTTTTACAGTATTTTCTTATTATGATCTGTTTTTTATAGTCTTTTTCTATGTCTGCAGCTTTTTTTTTTTGATTGTACAGCACTTTGTCTGTGTGAAACTATGTTGTGTGAAATGTGCTTTAAAAAGAATTTTGAATTGACTTTGGCTCCGCACCTTACTTAAAAGGACCATGGGACAAAGCAGACCTAGCACATGATGTAATGATCGAGAAGGACATGCTTGGAACAGTTGATCACCAAAAAGCAATTTATAGATTTGCTGCCCTCGAGCTGAGGTGATAGTTTAATTCACCCAAGTAGGAGGAAAGTTCTGCAGAGATGTTGTAAGCCAAAGGGGAGAGAAGGGTCAAGTCAAGACCCTGCGTAGGGAGGTTGACCTAATGCTGAAACAATTTCCATTAATTATTAATTTGTTGTTTATGGATTATGAATGTTTTTTTTTTTTTTTTTTACTTTTATTCTTGTTTGTACATGAAGGAAATGAGTTTCTTTTTATTTCTTCAATAGGTTGCGCAGCCTCATCTTATTATCTTTGTAAACTAAGTGATGGTTTTATGGATCAATATCCATAAATATCCAGTAGGTTTTGTCAGATTTGTTGCTGCCTTTTTATTTACATAATGAATAGTTAGTATATTAGAGGAAATGTATTTTCTTCTTTCTATCTGGACGCTAGGTTGGTGTCTATAAAATGCCTGAGATATGTTGTGTGTCATGATGTTCTCAGCAGCGGGACAAATTAAAGAACTTGTACAGAATCCCTGTTGAGTCTGACCCAAACCCCAGACACATCTGGATATTATCATATTGGCCTGTTCAGTGTATCTAACTTGTGGTTCTGCAGTTGACATTGCTCTACTTGCTATGTGCTTTTAATGAGTTTCTTTGTTTTTTTTTTAGTCCTCTGAACATTTGCTGCATTTGCTGGACCTGTTCATATACTATAAGTAAATGCCAGCCCTAACTGTGGCTGTATAATGATCACTTCTCATCTAGTGTTAAGCAGATGAAATAAATTTGCCAAAATGTTTCTCTCTTCTGAATTCACACATTTGATAGATTTTTTAAAAGCGATGCTGTGGATCGTAGCTTCAGTACTGCGATAGTTCCAAAGCCGAATCGTAGACCTAGCGTCTCTGGCAATAATGCAGGATGGAACCACCTTATCATGTGACTGACAACACTATAAAGGCAGGAATGATAACTCAGAGGGCAGGAATGGCAGTGGTTCAACGTGCTTGAATGTCAGTCATATAATATGTTTAAAAAATAATTACAGAACACAGACACAGGCCTAATAGCCTGTGAAGACAGTCTTCTAATAGACAGAAATGTCTTTGGTCCCTTGGTGGGAATGACACGAGCCCATTGAAGGGTATGACAGTGGCAGGAATTACAGTTGTGAGATGAAGAGTGTTGTAATAAATGAGAATGACATTGAGGGGCATGATAGAAGTCCAATAAGAATTCTTTCCAGTGCTCAGAATGATAAGCAGGACGACTGGGACAGCTGGGCTAGTTAAACAAGACTGATGGGTTGTGGAATGCTACCCTACTGGGCCCACATCCGCTTTTCCCTCTGTATATGGAGAAGACAGTGGTGGATGATGGTGCTGTGAGCAGACAAGGGGTAAGTTTGCCTCTCTGGACCATGAACGCAGCATGTAACCATGATCAGCCTGAGCAGGAATGATAGACTTGCTCATAAAAAAAGAAGGAAACTGATTTGCAGCACAGCATGCAGCTCTGGGTGGGAATTTGTGGTCTAGATAGAACTGCTACAAGCATCTGATCAGAAAGACAACTCAGCAAGAGCACAGGGGTCAACGCTGAGACACATCGAGCCTCTGTTCTGCAACTGATCATGCATTAAGAACAACTCCACAGACCTTTAGTTCAAGCGGGTCAAGGACAGCACTGGATGATCTCATAAATCTATTATGTGCACACAGCAGAGTGCTAACATCTGCTTCTGAACTCCAGCAAATACTGACTGAACAGAAATTAACGGACCAACCAAACTAAGGCATCGTTTAGTCTTACCTTGTCTGGTGGATTTGAAGTTAAAGGACTGGAATCCGCCAGCGAGGGCAGACGAGTCGATCACATCTACTCCGTATTCGCTCTGGCTCCGGCGGTACAGCGTCACTGAGATGATCAGGACAGTTACGGCAATGGCTCCTGCCGCCAATCCTGAGTACAGCGCCACCTCATTGGAACCATCCATACCTGGAAGGGCAAGATCAAAGAGATGTTGAGGTTTACATTAACCGCATTTGAAACATATATGAGAGGATGAAGGTCTGAGCTAGATAGGCAGATACAATAAATAGCAGTAGTCCTAGATGACAGAGTTATGAAAAATGGAATTTGAAGTAATGCAGGATTGCGAATTAGCACTGATTATAAAAAGGATTTAAATAAGGGTTGATGACTGCTGGCTGCACGTGAGCAGTTTCTTTTCCAAGATGAATTTCCAAATAAAAAAAAAAAAAAGGAATTAAACGTTGGCTGGCACAGACAGAAAAGTGATCATTAACAGGGGTCATGGTTTAATTACTATTTTTTGGGCAAAAAAATGGTTGTCACGTCCAGTGCTCATGATTAGTCTGGCAAATCCCTTACACACCTGTGCAAACGGGAACAGGTGTGATATGCATACGTTTAACAGCGTACGACGGTGCGTTTGGCACACGTCTATGTTCTGGGAAGGTGCAAAATTCCAGGACTCTCGCAACTTTAATCACACACGCTGCGGTGTGCCAGCACCCCACACCAAGCTACATCTGTTCAGCTGACCTCTGCAGTGTGAGGACTCTGCCAGCTCGCCGAGGACGGAAAAGGGCATCGTCCGTGCTGAGAGGGTGACTCTGGGTAACTGCTTGTGAGCTCAAACTGCTGTAGTTAAAGTTTTCTAATGAGAAAATGTTGCTTCGGAGTTAAGTGGTCACATTCGTCAGGGCTGACATAATAGAAAGGAACTTTAACCCTCGCTGTGTGATTGCGATGCCTTCTAAACACCATAGTCATATGATCATTACTGAATGTGCTGTTCAGGTCTTCACTGTGATTGGTTTGAGGGTTAATGAGCACTTTATCTCACTGACTGTCACTTTAAACACTTTTAATAAAAACTGAACCTTCTAGGTTCCCTGGTGTTAGTTGAGAAGGTGACGGAGGGTATGAACAGCCGCTAACGTCACCCGTTTGATTCAAATCGGTACACACCAGTCATTTGCAGAGCACATTGCTTATGTTTAAAAAATCTGGACAGAAGATAATTAACCTTGGCTTCATGCTGAGTGTTATACGCCGGACTCGGTTTGACCTGCTGCAGTAATGATTCAGAACCACATTTAGCGACTGAAGAAGGAGCGTGTTGCTGACACTCGTTTTAAATTGTGCGACGTGCTGATCCGGTTAGTTAACGTAAAACACAGGGGAGCATAAGAAGACACGATACGGTTGCTTAAGTGAGCTAATGTGCAGTAATTGCGTCCCATTAAGCTCGGCTAAATATAGACCGCGCTTGCGCGCATGCCGTATCGCATCACTCATCCCAGCTAATCTGACCGCTGCAAATCCACCTGAACTTGAAACGGCGGAGTGATTGCGACGGGGAATGTGGGAAATGGACGTTCCTGATGACTGACAGACCTCTGATAAACGAAATGTGATGGATGAATGGAATGGGAGGAAGGGAGGATGTGTGTCCTGAAAGCAGTAGGTATTTCGCCTCGTCCCGAGAATCTATCTCTTCTTCCGTTATTAATCAAGCGTCATATTTTGACAGATGTGAGTGCAGGTGCTTAGCGGCGATACTCAATTATCCTGATCTCTGGCGTGGTGTGGTTCCTTTTGGAAGAGTGACGTGTGAGGAAAACAACCCTCTCTCGCCTCTCAGACGATTTGGAGTGAAGGATAAGCTGATTAGAGCTCTGTAATAGGGTGCGGCTTGGGCAACTTAAGCCTGCGCTGTCATATTTAAACTTGTTTCGGTGACAGCTTTTTTTTCGACAGGTGGGAATTACTTGATATCAAATTCGGTGTATATGAAATACGAGCTGTTCTCTGAGCGAGCCAACAAACCGAGGCTATACCGACGCAAGAGGAACGACTTCTCTTCCAAGCAGATATCAATAAAGGTATTGTACTGATTCTGGAAACAAAATGGAAGAAAAGAGACTCACTCTGAGGCTCAACATCATGCAGCATCTTCCCATCTGCAGAAAGACATAAAGAAAGACAGAGGGAGAAAGAGAGAGGGAGAGAGAGAATTAGAAAGCACCCCTGATTCACTTAACTAAGGCACTCAGAGATTCAGATCATGCAGTGAAGTCCAAATGCTGGCTGTGCCAACATCAGCTGGAGATAATGATGCATGGCATCGTTAAAGTCGGGATGCGCTGACAGATGGCACTGAGACACTTTGCTTCAGCCCACAGACGGAGGATCGCGGAACGAACCTCGCTGAAACGACAGCCTTAGCTTTGCTTTGCGGAATTAGCCTTCATTTCACCCTGTAACTCCAAGACATTTGAATTCCGGGTTCTGATTGTGTACCCTAAAACCAGGTTAAGCTATTTGAAATTAAAATCTCCCACTTATTATACATATAAGACATTCATTTGGTGCTTAGGGATGATTTTGCGGAATGTAAATCCAGCTTGTGTGATTTTAGGGTCTAATAGCATACGTCACTGTACAGGAGCTACGATTTGTATGTAAAGACATCATGCCATAGAATGATGATGATGATGATGGTGAAACAGAGCATTAATGATAATGATGATGATAATGAGCTCTAAATAATAATTCACCTTGACTGCACAGGTCACCGGTGCAGTTATCCACGTCATGACCTTTGCCCTCGCATGTTTTTCCGCGGTTGCGAGGAGCCGGAGCGGTACACTCCCTCCATCTCTGCCTCTCACACTGGGCGCTGCACTCCGTCCACTCGCTCCACTCGTCCCATCCTCCATCCACTGAGGACACACAGGGTAAAACTATTTTATAGCCATAGTGTACATTACTTTTATAACCTTTACAAATATATCATGGGAGGAGCTTATCTTCGGTCAATTTTATCTCACTTCGGGACTCAAACGACAACTGGATAAAAACTCAACACGAAACAAAAAAAGATCTCGACCCAAAATGAAACGCTCGTGAATGTTTTAATTTCCATGCGTCACGTGTGTGATTTCACTGCGTGTAAATTACCCAATCCGACTGAGCCGCAAGTCGTGCTGGCAGCCCGGGTGCTGGCAAGAAGCATTGGCGTACGAGCGCCCTAGAGGAAACAATTTCGTGCTTATTACGTCGCGAGTTCTTAAAGTTCTCCACGGCCGAATGAGGCTCCTTCTTTGCTCATCTAAATGCAAATGATGTTTGTGTGTTAGTGCTAATGCGCCGCAGGTTTCAGGTGTTAAGAGCAGGTGCTCCGTGTTGCTTGCTCGATGTAACATGTCTCTCTAATGTGTCTGATGAATTCTAAACGCCACTGGGCTATGAAATCACTGTCTTGGGACAGACCCGGCGCCATAATTTTAGCCGGGACGGAGACTTCGGCTGCTTGAAGAATTTGTATCTGATTTATAAGCCTTTCTCGTTCGCGATAGATGGTCGATAAAGCGAAAGGAAATGAGAATAAAGAGCTGATTGATCTAGCTTACCAGTGTTTGGAATCGTCAATGCGGCGCTTACTCAAAGCCAACACACACGCACACACACAAAAAGACAAATGTTTAAAGCGATCCATGTGTTGAGGACGATTCATACATTAAGTCTGTTTTAGACGTAAGGTGGAGATGATCGATGAAAATAATGCTAAAATGCTTTCCGAGCACGTTGCCGCCCAATGCGCACAAAAGGCATCTAAAGAACGAACTCGAGAAAGGAAAAACTCTGTTCAGGAAATCAACCTCGGTTCTTTCATTCCTCGAAACGAGCCATAATCGCAGTAATCGTCTTAACTTAAAGGAGTCTGAGGCTAAACGATTTCATTCGCAAAGGTGTCGATAATATAAAGTGCTCTGGCAACGCTTTAAAATTACATCCACTTTCCTTTTTTTTTTTTAAGCGGGTAATATTTCAAATGAACGCCGCGTGATGAAGCGGCTCGTATATAAATATGAGTTTTAAGCCGCTTTCCCAGAGAGAAGGAGCTGAGGCAATTAAATCAGCAGGTTATTGCCTGGCGCAGCTTGGAGAGAGAGGTGATTATTAAAATAACGCTGAGAAGTGGGTCACGGCCGGGTCCACTGGCGCTCAAAGGGACCCGAACTAATTCGTTTGCTTGAAAACGGGGACAAAACGTGAGCAGGTGCAGACAGTCTGCTAGACGGCCATGCTTCCTTCATTTGTCCTTCAGGATTAGGCATGGGAGTGAGTCTTTGTAGCATCCTGATCTGTCAATTCGCCAGTAATTCTATTTATAGCTGTAGGAATCGATCTTCAAAATAGATAGACGGATTGATGGATAGATGGATAGGTAGATGGATGGATGCCAGGTTATAGTTGCTAGCTATCACTTTCCAGAAATGTTCATCCTCCAAAATTAGAGGTGGAAATGAGATAAGAAATAAACAGAAAAGGTGTCAGGTTGTGTTTCCTCATCACCATGTGTGTTTGATTACACGTCGCTCCTCCTGCATTTAAATATTTGCAATTTTTCTCAGACACGCCAGGTGTGATCGCGCCGCATGACGAATGAGTGTGTCTGATGGACAGAGTGAGGGAGGAGTGCGCGTAGCAGCAGCAGCACTAACCGGGACAGAGCGCATTACAGGTGCTCTTCTGTACAGACATGCCCTCGCAGAAGGCTCCTCCGTTCAGCGGAGCCGGGTTAGTGCAGGTCCGAGATCGCTTCTGTACTCCTCTCCCACAATCCACGCTGCACTGGGACCACTCCGTCCACAGAGACCAGCCTCCGTTCACTACCGAGAAACAGAAAGGGAGAGGAAATCAGGACACAGTGCATGCTGCTACCAACAACAAGGTACTCGACAGTATGCATTCGGATATACAAGCAGAAGGAGAAATAAAGACATTATTTACAAGTACAACCTAAAATATATGCACAAATATGCAGAATATATTAGGACTAATGTGTACAGTATAGTATGCACGCCCGGTGGTAGATAAGTAAAGTGCAGATCCCGACTGTAAGCAGTAGAATACGTGCAGGCACAAGGTATGAGCAAAAGTGGAAAAAGGTAGTAAAATAAATATGTGGTTCCGTCAAAAATTTTTAGCACTCTGGCTGTAGAATTTTTAGAAAGACCAAATTCATAACCTTTCAACATATTGAGCGAGATCAGGACTATAGGAAGGCAAATCGACAGTGTGGGCAGAAACGTGCAGGCGTCTATAGTCATGCAAGATCACAATGCCCTTGGTTAGCAGTTTGCTAATGCCCTTTCTCTACGTTTAATCTGAAGTTTAGGCCTGAGCTCTTCAATAAGTGTTTCACTGTAACGAGACTGTTAATTGTTGAACCGTTTCCTGATAATGTTCCAATACTGGATCTTAAGAATCCCAAAAAAACAGTAAGCATTGATTAATTTTCCAGCTGATCCAACTTTTTCTTGGCTTGCGATTGAGGATGTTTCTGTTCCACACTCTGGCATTTACTCTCAGTACTCTTGTAGTGATGAATTAGTGTCTTGGCACCAGTAATGATTCTCTTTAAGAAACCTTCACCTTGATTGGAGATATCCAAACGCTTCCGTTTGTGCTCTTTCGCGAGTTGTTTTGGCACCAGGTACACGATCAGACCACAAAAATAGAATCACTGCACGCTGCTCTTCTTTTATGCGAATCACAATTGTGGCATCCTTTTTTGCTCGCACCGCAGTTACAAATGAACTAATGTAACATGTATAGACTTGTACAGCAGTGACCGAGAAGACAGTGTGGGGAACTGATAATGCAGGGGTCCAGGGTACCTTTAAAGTTGCGTGCAACTTGACTACAGTTGTGTAAAATAAATGCATATCATCCTAGTAATTAAAGTGAATAATGCCCCTGAAATACTGCAAAATGCCCCCAAAAAGTGACAGCAACATGTAAAGAAATGTCCAGTACAGGGAATGTAGGATGAGGTGGAGTGTATTGAGTAAGAGCACATTAAGGCGGACAGACGATGCCTGGATTGGACTCGCTTCAGGATTCTGATGGCCTGCAGGTAGAATCTGTCGGGAAACATGTCCATGCGCTGGGTGATTGCTCTCCGTGGTGATTTTGCGAGCCATCCTTAGACATTGTTTATGGAAGATGTCCTGTAAGGCCAGGGGTTTGCCACTAATAATGAGTTCAGCTGCTCTGACGGCTCTCTGGAGGGCCTTGTGGTTGCTGAGGGAGCAGCTGCCAATCCACACAGTTAAGCACCCAGTCAGACTGAGCCCTGTGTTTTTTTTGGGGTGTGTGGAGAGTCTCTAAAAACTGACATACAGGAAAAGAGAGATAGACAATGAATAAATAAAGAGAAACACAGAAAGACAAGAGGATAGAGACATAAACATGACACCAGGACAGACAGACTTGCAGAGCAGTAGATAAATAGACAAGCCAGGGTGAGGAAGAGCCTGAGGGAGGGATGGATGGATGGATGGATGGATGGATGGATGGATAGATAGATAGATAGATAGATAGATAGATAGATAGATAGATAGATAGATAGATAGATATGTGCTCAAAAGTTTGCATATACTTAAAGAAACTTTTCAACATTGCCATTTTTTTTTATTATGACTGATAATACACAAGATTTTTCATATTTTTTAAGCATGTAAAGTCTTTAATTATCACATTGTTGTTGGACCCCTTTTTAAAACCCAATGATAACTGAAATCACCCAAACAACCCTGATCAAAAGTTTACACATCCTGTAATGTGACTCACTGTAATTGTAATTTACAGACCTTGGTCTACGACACACACATCTCACACATTACACATATGGCACACCAGTATACTGTGAACTTTGAACTGCAACCTTGCACACTATTCTGCACATTACCTCGCCTTTAACTGGACACAGTTCTACATTACATTTCTATATTTCATTTTATTATATATTTTTTTTCTATTTCTATTTTTATTCTACTATTTTATTTTCATTATGTTATTGCCTGTACATAATGTACATTTCTACAGCTGAAGTTTATTTCCATATTTCTCTATATTTCTCTTATTTCATACTGAAACTTCATCAGCAGTCATATGAGAAATTTTACTTCATATCATACTGTGTATGTGACGAATAAAATTTGAATTTGAATTAGTGTCTGTGCTTAAATAGTCGGTGAGTTTCTCAGCTCATGAGGTGATGCACTGGCATGGTTCCTGCACCATGGGGAAGACAAAAGAACTGCCAATGGACCTGCGTAACAAGGTAGTTGAACTTTATAAAGCAGGAAAAGGATATAAAAAGATATCTCAACAATTGAAAATGCCAGTCAGTACTGTTTAAACTCTGATAAAGAGGTGAAAAATAAGAGGCTCTGTTGATACTAAACAACGATCAGGTGGATCAAGAAAGATTTTACCCACTACTGTGGAAAGAATTGTTCAGGATGAAAGGAAAAACCCACGAACAACTTGGAGAGAAATATAGGCTGCGCTGGAAAAGAATTGTGGTGTTGTTTTAAGGAGCACAATAAGTAGGCACTTGAACACAAATGACCTGCATGATTGAGTTGCCGTTACTGTACCCATGCCATGAATAGCACAGCACACAGGACTCACAGCTTCTGGAGCAGAGTGGTTTGGAGTGATGAGACCAAATTTGATCTTTATAGTCACAACCGTAAATGCTATATTTACAAGCATGGAGCTTCGGGGCTGTATGAGCTTCAGTGGCACTGGGAAGTTAGTCCAAAATCATGGCAAGACAATTTGCAATCGCAGTTTGCGAAAGCTGTGCATGGATTGTTCCAACATAAAAATGATCCAAAGCACAAGGTCGTGTTGACCCTTCAGTGGCTACAGCAGAAAAAGGAGGAGGTTCTGGAACGGCCATCACAGTCTCCGGACCCCAATATCATTAAGACACTTGGGGGAGATCTCAAGCAAGCAGTTCATGCAGGACAACCAAAAATAAAGGTAGAGACTAAGGGCATTTTGCCAAGAAGAAATGGCAGCTATACCACCTGAGAGAGTTAAGGACCTCGTGCAGAATTATTACAAAAGACTGCATGCCATCATTGATGCTAAAGGGGACAATACATGATATTAATAACTAAAGGAATAAAAGTTTGTGAACGTTTTTTTTTTCCTTCATTGTCATGTTTTGTTTGATACATACTGTATGAACTTGAGTCCCATAAGAAATAAAATTCATTTGTTTTGCCTTCTGACTCATGTTTTCTTTTTTTTTTTTCTTTTTTTAAAGTGGTACACGGCTTACAAAATCTCCCAAAGTATACAAACTTTTAAGCAAAACTGTAGATAGATAGATAGATAGATAGATAGATAGATAAAGATGGGTTAACAGACATGCAGGTGTGTAGACAGACACTAATGGATGGTGAAACAAAAGTATAAACAGACATACAGCAAGACATTCAAGGTTACAGAGACACAGGCTTCCAAAAGACAAACAGAGCATCAGGCACTTAGAAACTCAGACAAATGAAGGGGTAGAGAGAAAGTAAGACAGACAGAGAAATAAAGAGTTACGCAGAAAAAAATCAGACAGACAAGAGGATAGAAACAGACAGACAGATAAAGAGAAAGTCAGACTTATAGGCAGACAGGGACTGAAGGATAGAAAGATGCAGACAGACACATAGGGGAATAACCTGCCAAAGAGACAGAGACAGACAGGTGGAGAGGATATCAGATAGGTAGACAGACTGAGCCGTTAACAAAGACACACACAGACAGACAGCCTGTGGGATAGTGGGACAGACAGACAGACAGGTCTTGAAGTTAGGCCTGTCTCTCTCTCTCTCTTCCCAAGCACACACACACACACACACACACACACAGAAAGTGTGCTAGCGCTGGTGTCTAGAGTGTATGAGTGACGGTGCGTGTTTAAATGGGATTAAGACGGAGCAGCTTCACGCCTCCACGTTTATAAAGACGTATCGATTTTTAATGCTGCGCCGTAATCGACTCTCAGGGCGATAAGCATTAAGGATTAAGATTACTGCGCATTCATGGAGAAAAACCATAAACATTTGTCCCTCCGCAAGCTTGCTCGGGTTCTGAGCGAACACGCCGAGGGGATCGAGCATTTCTCGTTAACATAAATATTACGCTTAGAAAGGCTAACATGGCTAACGGTAAACGCTAATGGACGGCAGTTTGCTACTAAATGCTAAATAGCCAGCGGCTTTTGCTTAACAAAAAGCAACACTGCCGTTAAGTGAGAAGTTTTCTTTTATTCCCTTCGTGTAGCTAAATGCTTTGAAAACAAAACATTAAATCTCATTGCGGAAGTGCTTTGTTTCAGCACTAACACCTTCCACGCAGTCTTTTCTTTTGGGGGGAAAAGAAAATCCCTGAGAGATAAACACTTTAAATTCCTATACTTATAAACAGTAATTTTGGCAATTAGCGCTAGCTAATTAGACATAGCAAGTGTCACATTATTTGACACCGAGAAAACTCCCAAACGTATCCTTGGTAGTAGGGACGTGACTGTGTAGGCAGGATAGGGAACGCTCGCTCGCCGAGAGACTCGGGGAGATCTAATAAGAAGACAAATCTCCTCTCAGGATAACTGATGATGCACAAGACACCGGTCGTCATGGCTGTTAGGGGGGCATTATGCGTGTGTGTGTGTGTGTGTGTCTCACCAAAGACGACCACGGTAGCTGTAGCACTGCGTCTCTTGGCGACGATGTTGCTGGCCAGGCAGGTGTAATTGCCCGAGTCGGAGAGTCGCGCTTCGTTAATGATCAGGTTGTGGTCAGCGCGGGTGTCGATGTTGTCGTCGTCCAGCGAACTTACCAGCTCATCATTCTTTAACCATTCCACCTGAGAGAGAGAGAAAGAGAGAGAGAAGCTAAATGTACAGAATCTTTACTATGTACAGTTCAGGATCTACAGTGTAGATAAACTTCTGCCTCTTTTCAGTGAGTCAGTTTATTTGGCTTGTGAGTCAACTCAAGTGATTGATAGAAATGAAATGTTTTAAGGTTGAGTATCTTATGCCTTGTTTACCCCAAGTTGTACTTCTTTCGTCGTCAGCCAAATACACTCCCTGTTTAAAGTACAGTAGATTATTACATCCGACACATGACTGTTCGGATCAACATTTTGATTTGAGCGCATAACACTCTCAGTTTGGGTATTCTACTCGCCCTCACCGCGGACTGCTGCGGATATGTTTTGCTCCAATAGTGGCGTTCCACATGCCTGATTTAATTACTAACATTGTTTCTGGACATATGAGACGAACATGTCATGTCAAACATGAGAATAAACATACAATGATCTGTCCAAGGTTCAGTTTTTAAAACTTAGATATCTTTAACTGGAGTAGGCCATGCTGTGTCACACATTTGTTTGTGTTTTTTGAGGATTTGAGCACTTTGTAGGAGCATTACGGTAATTTCTGTGTCTTCCGTATACTCTCTGTATTTACGCCAAACTATCGCATTGAGTGACGCATATACTGTAGCCACGCCCACTTTGAGGACAAAAGCGCTATATTTGTACAAAAAAATGATGGCTGGTAAGTACAAAACTGCTCATAACATCCCTACTCAATATTTTGGTTAAATTTATGGAGCATATTTATCTTCAGGAAGTTTCATTCAGTTCTGTCCAGTCAGTTTTGTGTGATGTTGTAACAAAATCAGCTGGACTAACATACAGACAGAAATTTTCCTGAGTCTGGTTTTGAGTCCTTCCTGTATGAAACGTAAAGATATGAAGATCGATGTACAGACAAAACCTTTCTTTTATTTATAAGTGTTATTATTCTGGATTGAACCGAATTTGTCCAGTGCACTATATAACGGATTCGCCCCCACATCCCTCCTCAGTAACTCCTCTAAGTATGTGCTCACACGCTTACAGGCAGCTCATCAAGTGACATCATTAAAATCTATACTGAAGTATCAAATGAAATTAATGATGTTGCTTAATGGTGGCTGTTTAAACACTGCAGAAAGAAAAAAATGAAATGAAATGTAAGAGAAAAGCTGTTGATGAGATCAAAAGGTCCCTTCGCCTCGAATCGGACCTCTCATTATCCCGCATTCGTACACCCTCGTTACCCGCCTTCTCCTGGTCAGGGTCGCGGATTAATTAAAACTAAACTCAAGTAACACACAAATGGATCTGAGGCTGGTGATGAGGTCTTGCGCCTGAAGTTGCGCGTCTTTTCTGTCCCTGTGGTCTCGGCGGCTCTCCATCTGGGGAATCTGCGAGTTAAAAGCGACAATTAATGCGGCGTGAAGGCCGAGTTCCCCTCACTGTTCTCCATTTCATTCTCTCTTTCACGCTCTCACTCCTCCTCTCTCGTGCTCACGATGATCTCTTTCTCTCTTTCCTCCCATCTCCGTTTCTCTCTCTGCCCTGAGCTGATGATGAAAAGATGTGAAGAGAAAGGAAAGAGTGGAAGAGATGGCTACAAGAGACACAAATGGAAGACAGCGAGAAAACAAAAAAGTAGGTGAGACAGAAAAAGAGAGACAAGAAAAGAAACAAGTGATAAAACAAAAAAGACGGAGAGAAAGTCGGAGAGAGAGAAAGAGAGAGATAGAGGGAGATAGAGGGAGAGAGGTGATGGAGGTATGAGGTGACAGACACGAATTAACCAGGCTAAGTGAGAAATGACAGTCTAATTGGCACATTTGTTTCAATTACCCAGCATCCACTAGATGCCATTAGTGCCTCGGTCCCGTCACTTAAGGACACAATTGGATTATCGCAAAATTCCTTTCATTTATTCACGCAGTTATTTCATGATGTCTTCAGGTCTTCAGCCTGATATCTGGATTCACCCTGACGTCCTTTCACAAGATAAATATGGTCATTTTTGGCCCCATTTACTGCACGTCTTTGTCTTCTGCCCATTCAACATGACACATTTTAACACACACTCGTCCCTCGATTCGCCATCGTGAGAATCATCCGGCCAGAATATAGCTTGCCTTCTAGAATGGGTGTATTTTTTCTCAAGTTTTGCCTCAAGCCACACTTGTTATTGCATATGCATGTGTTTATACACTCACTGGCCACTTCATTTGGTACATCTTGCTAGTACTGGGTCAGACCCCATCCCATTCCTCATGCCATAGATTCAACAAGGTACTGGAAACATTCTGGTTCATATTGGTATGATACCATCATGCAGTTTCAGCAGATTTGTTGGCTGTGCACCCTAGAGATGGTTGTGCATGAAAATTTCTGTAGATCAGCAGTTTCTGAAATAGTCAGACCAACTTGTCTGGCACCAACATCCATTCCACATTTAAAGTCACTCGTGATTAGAGGAGTTGAACATGTTTACCTAATGAAGCGGCTGATAAATGTACGTATGCAAATATATTCATGAGCACAAACAAAATGATTTTTAACAACAAAATTGACGGGAAAATGCATTTAAAGATTTATTGGAGTTTTATACCTAAAAGACATTGGTAACAAGAAGTCGTTATTAGGATATCGTTTCGCTTTCATCCGAATACCTGAAGGAGCTGAGATTTGTTTTCTTTACAATAAACTACGGTCAAAAATCTAAACTTTCAGCTTCACTTTTTCAGCTGAGGTATATGTGCTTGTAGAATATCATGAGAAAGAGACACACACACATACACACACCTCCTCCTCCTTCACTCGCTAACCTCGGTTGCTTATTCTGCCTTCACATGGACCTCCCGCTGGGAAATATCAAGCTGAGGGATTTGTGTCTTAAAACATTAGCACTTAATTTACAGTTCAGTTTGTGATATGTTCCAAGGTCTTACGCTCTTTATTCATTGTCTCATGTTGTAACTACAGCTGGAACAGCTTCAACCCCCTGTGTACCGCTGATACGTATTTGTACTAAAAGTTTGTTACTGTTTTTAAGATGCTGATGCCAACTGTCCCTCATGACTTCCCACTGAACAAGGATAGGATGCATGAGGAGCGAATAAAAAAAGGAAATCTGCCCTTGGTAAGAAACATGAATATGCATGAATTGATTTCCTTTCTGATTTGCTCCATAAAGCTGTCCTAAATCAAACCTTAATTATTTCAAAGTAAAGTTTTGGGTCTAAATATTTAATTTGGGTTGCATGTCCCAATCTCCCTGTTCATCCTTCAAACCTACCCTACCCCCACTCACCTACTCCCACCACCACCTTTCCACTCATCCATTCCCTCTCCTTGCTCTCTCTCTCTCTCTCTCTCTCTCTTACTCATCCACCTGATCCCACCCCAGAGGCTCCTTCAGACACTTTCAGACGCTTTCCGTGTTTCTCTACACGCCAGGACACTTCTGCACGCCTACTCGCCAAGGTTGCCTAGGCAACGCATAAGCATTCCCTCTGAACCGTGAGCAGATTGAGTGTGTCGTCGGCTCCAATTCCGCTACTAGCAATATGCCTGTGAAGCTTTTCAGGCGTAGATTTGTTACGTGCAGAATATTGACGCAGATGGCTGACAGACCTTGGTAAAGAACCTTTTTCAGTCCCGTGAACAATGAGCCAATGCAGATGCCTGAGCTAGCAAAAAACAGACATTCAAAACGTTAGCATCTCCTAAAATGGCCCAGTAAAAGTAAATGTGCATGTTTAAATGAACAGATCTACGTATGAATGTTTTTGCCTTTCTGCTCTACAAAATTCCTCTTGCATGCTTACATGTAAAAGTAAATAAAAGCCTCCAAGGCTCCAAGGACAAACTGACAAGTTATCCTGTTTTATATCGTCTTTTTTATCCCAGCACAGGTTTGCTACAGCGTATTGATCTGAGCTTTTATTTCTCTGCTTTGTGGCGTTCTGTGTTAATCTTTTTTTTTTTACTCTTATCCATAAGACGTCCCTCACAGGACTTTACTCGCTTTGCCCTCTGCATGGTTTGACTTTGATTTCCAAAAACCTTGGTATACTGCTTGAACAGGGATAAGAAAAAGTATGTGTAATGGATATATATATATATTTTAGGGATGCACCGAAATGAAAATTCTGGGCCGAAAACGAAACCGAAATTTTTGGATGCACTTGGCCGAAAACCGATACCGAAACCGAAAATGGCTTCATTAAAAAACATGTTTAAAATATTTTCTTTTTGTTTGTATAAAAAAACTACAAATTAATTAAGCAATCAAACTTTTATTGATAATAAATAACAGTAATAAGGCTGTTTAACAATAACAAAACTTGCTTCCAAGTGCTTCCAAACCGCCGACATACTCCGTGTTTGATGCGTAATGACAGCGCGAACGAGACGGGAGGATGGGAGAGGCGTGGCGACAATTTCGGCTTTTATTTTCGGCGCTTTCTTACGTTTCGGCCGAAACCGATAATGCTATTTCGGCCGAAAATTTCCGGCGGCCGAAATTTCGGTGCATCCCTAATATATATATATATATATATATATATATATATATACACACATACACACACACACAGTATACATACCTTAAATCTAATTTTGCGCGCAAACCCTGAAAATTATTTCATCAACAGATGGATAAGCAAATAAATAAAACTATTTAAATTTCTGTGTTTAAAAAAAGAAACGCCCTATTACAACACATACAGTAATTGTCATAATCACATGATTGTCAATTTAAGATGTATTCATCTGTCTTCTTAATAAAAAATAAATAAATAAAAAATGTTTGTAGTGTTCCATTATTTTTGTACACAAACTGCCAGACTGTATTTTATCATTGTGTTTGCACTAGCAACATGGGAAGGCAAACAAACACAGTACACACAATTTAGCTGGGCAAAATAACGCGAACACTGTTGCTAGGCAACAAGCATAAGCTACGGTAGCTAATGACTCAGGGTAATGACTCAGTTAGCTAGCATTTATCTATTGATGTAATGTACAGTAACAAGGTACAGTGACAAGTCTGGCATGGCAACCCCTGTGACCCTGCACATGCACAACACCTCATTAAATTTAAGCTACTCACATAAGACCGTGAGGTTCATACGGCGTCTCTTCGTAAACATATGACTTGGCGAATCCAGTCGAGACTACAAGAACTTATAAAACAGAAAGCAGACTGCCTGACCTTTGGGTGCTACACAATAATATCTCAATGTTTCAAGCATACAGACATTACCTGTACTATTATGGGGTGATAAGACCACAGGTTGATACTCATTATATTATATAAATTAGATAATGTCAGCAAAATAACAAGTTATACCGCACTCAGTCTGTTAGTATACTGCTGATTGGCTGGTCCTGATCTTCAGGGACAGCTGTAATGGCTCACATTAGGATCTCTTATATCACTTTAAAGGTCAGTCCAATTCTGATGCACAGTATGTCCATTGTTGTGCTTGAGTGTGTAAAAAAAATCTGCTGTATTGGTTCATATTTGCAGCCCAGGGGTTCTCTTTTCCGCAGAACCAAAAATGCCACCGCAACACTGGGGTGCATAAATAATAACAAAATGCTTGGACTCAATTTGGTCTACTGTATTCCATAAACGTTTTATTTTGGGCAAGCGAAGAGTTCCTTAGTGCTATAATGCTAGATGTTGATAATTTGGTTTGGTGTGAAACTACTTTTTCTTACTTTTTAGAATCAGACACAGGGAACAATTTCTACAGTAAAACTCCATTTACATTACTTCCTGCTACAATCTCCATTTAAAGCAGAAGCAAAAGGCAAATGGAAGAATAAAAGTCGGACCTAACTTAATATTGTGGACGTGCCTTAGTTGTATACTTAGATATACAATGCCAGACTTACAGAAGCTAGCAAATTAAGCCATTAAAATTTGTGGCATCAACTCCATCCAACACATCCTGGTTGCCTGTATAATACTTCATCCGGTCCACAATATGGCTCCATGTCCCCATTTTGGGGTGAGCTCAATTGGGTTTCATCGATGGACCAGTCACCAAGTGTTTATTTGCAGACATTACAAGTCAGTATACACTACTTTAAGGGCATTTTTACATTAGGCACGATAAAGTGTTCACACAGAGTTTTGTTCTTGTTCTAAAGTACACTTGTGTATTTATGCACCTACATAGTTTTTAAGCCACCATTCACCATGGGAAGAAGAGAACAAGGAATTTAACCTTCATGGTACACTTAATATTATTGATATTTTAGAAAAAAAATGTCAAGAGCAAGGCTCTTGCATGCCTTCCTACTTCATCAGCTATGACTGTGTAGGTCAGAGGATGTTATGTGCACGCAGAGATTTCGGAGGAGACGCACAGCACTGATGATGTCGTATCTAAAGTGATCTCAGGTACAATTGGCTTTCATATCTGATTTAAGCGAACCCAGGCACGGAGTGTGGAGCGATAGTGTTCCCACTGATCAAAATCTAACAAACCTTGGGGTCAAGTGTTCTCAGAAATGATCCCTGGGCCTAACGTAAAAACACTCCAAGAATCACTCTTTGGTGAAGAGTCAAGAAGATTAAGCTTCTGGGTGACATAGCCTTGAGTTTCACCAAGGGATACAACCCCACGTGGTCACTGGTCATCACTTAAATATGGCTGAAGATTGTAAGAAATGAAGGACTACAAGTATGGGCACCAGAAATGACATTCCTTTCCAGGGATGCTGGGCTTGCTCTTCTGCACTGGACACTCTCCAGTAGATACTGCTGCACCAAACTGAGATGAGTCAGTTGAGGTAGTTTTCAGTAATAGTATCCTGGTTAGCACTAACCGGAGCTGTCTCTGGCATACCTGACTGGACGAGACTGGAGGTCAAAAGACCCTGAAGCTGCTGGAGAGAGTCCATCTTGCAGTTAAATTGGGGTTGTCTAGGGATCCCCTAGGAGGAGCTAGGAGAAGTCTGGGCCGACATTCTCAGCCTGTTTTTATTGCAACCTTTGCCAAAGAATTAATGTTTGCTCTACTATCTGCCCAGGACTCTGTAGTGGCCAATTTAAGTGTGAAAATGATTCCTCACTCTCTCAGGACCGCTCTTTCAAGTCACGCTGAAATGATGATGATGTAAAATATTCTTCAGCAAGGCATTATTGGCACCGGAAACTGTAGTACAAAAAAAAGTGTGGTCAACTTTGTACCGCTGCTGCAAGCCTGGCAGTGAAGTCTTGTGCCCCCCAGAAAAACATGTTGCGAGCATCAATTTCCCGACAGACCTCCACAGTGAACAATAAAACACGTATTGTGGCCATGTATAACAGAACCAAGTGCTTGGAATGCTACACGTTATTCCCATGTTTTGGTTAATTTATACGCACAAGCTGCAGAGACCTCCATACTTGTGTTAAGGTGCTCTGATAAATAATGATGCCTTGTCTAACAAGGGTTGACTGTCTCCATATTGCATCACCGAATAACATAAAATTAGTGAATGCCTTGACATGATGTGAAAATACGCAAACTAAAAAAAATAAATAAATAAATGATAGTGTCCTAGTCACCAAAAAAAGCTTCGGTATTATCTTTATGCATTAACCGAGACATGCGCATGAATTCTAGCTCTTGGAGTAAAACTCGCCCTTATTATCTGTTTTTTCTTCTTCTTCTCTTTGACAACTCCGTGGGCTCCTTAGTCTACTTCTTAACTCTTTCGTCTGAGCAAGTAGGCACATTGTTATTTTTTGTTCTGTTTGCATTGTTATTGTTGTATTTTAATAATCAATTCCCAAGAATCTGATGTTTAGCATTCCTTTTATTAAACTGAGGCTATTTTTTTTTTATTTGCATTCTTTGCAGCTTTATTTAAACAGGGAATAAAACCCTGTCTACTGACATATACTCGCTGCATCAGTTAGGGTTAAAAGCATTGTTGCCAACTGCGAAATATTAATCGATGCAGTAATTATCCTTGGCTCTTAATCACTTGCTTATTTAAATCCTAACAGCCACTTTCATGTTTCATTATACTGGACAGTTTTTAGATGGTGATTCATGCTCAAGAATTCTCTCGAATCTGACACAGCTCTCCACTAGACATAGAGAAGTAGATGCTTTTTTGTTCCTTTTCTCTTTTTTTTCTGCTTTCTGTTTTTCACAGTCCTGCCCTGAACATGCCCCATCTCATTAGCCTCGTCTTCTTTAATTGGTTTTTATAATCTACCTTCCTGGATTTGCCTGCAAAATCCCACAAAATATTAAGTGAAAGGAAAAAAAAAAAGTCACGTGACTCATCAGCAGAGGAAGAGGAGTCACTGTACCTTGTATAATGTGGACTAAAGGGCCAAAGTGAGCTGGAGGAAGGGGAAAGTGACACGCCGCTTTCATTTCAGCCATGATTAACAACCTGCTGAGAGTCTAACCTTGTTGCTCTCATACACCGCGTGCCCGTCATCTCTGTGTGTTCACGACCCCTGCTGTGTGCTGCCACGTGATTAAACCTCAGGGCATGTGCTCAAGTTCAACATTATCTATCAGCAACCAGCCAGAAAATACACTGAGAGAGAAGGACACACACACACACACACACATACACACATGGTACCTCAGCAGCAGGCACACCCTCTGGAGGCCGGCAGTGCAGAACAATCATACCCCTGATGGGAACCTCCTTCCCCTGCGGGTCCTGCTCAAAGTTCTTACGCAGGTCTGTACAGAGACAGAAGAGAGAATATATGCAACATACTGTATTAGGAATCACCATAAACTTTTATTAACTTAAAGGTTACAGTTACAGCTTTACTTCTGATCGTTGCACAACACTGACGCTTCCATAAATATCTTATAAACTTCTCGTCACAGATAAATTCACCAAATAGGAGCTGTTCCTCGAGAAACATATTGGAAAGGGTGCCTTAATGCACAGAAAAGTCATTAACACCTACAGACCAATCAGCATTGAGAATTCATCAGTATGAAGTAGTATATTTTCAGTGCAGATTGCTGATTGGAACCCATGTTACTTGTGATACGAACATTAATAACAATTGTAAGTGTGTGCCGATTGCAAAATAACACAAAATGAGTAAAATCTTTTGCTATATTTGGAGTCTCTGCTATGTGTAACATCAGCATGAGAGAATAAAATAAAGCAAAGACAGAAAGAGAAAGAGAGAGAGAGAGACGGTTGGGGAAGCAAGTGAGAAAGAGAACAGTGCTTTGAATGGCTGTGTGTATTTCAGGATCTCTGACATCTCTGCAGTGTTCAGCGCTGCGTTCTGTCTCCTACACGCCCGGATCAGAGCCGCCCGCACTGAAAAACACTCTGCACTCCTTGAGACTTCTTTCTTTCTGTTTTGAAAAGTCGCAGTGACACTAATGCTTTTTACAGGAGAAAAAAAAACAAAAAACAAGATGCAGAACGTCTAAGCTAAAAGAGCAAACGGCAAAATATGGAATTAACATCTCAGGATGGATTGACAGGGTAATTTAACGCTTCATGAGGCTTATTGCTGCAGCCCTGAAAATTTGTGTAACTTATTACCTTAGAATTTAAACCTGGAACTGGGAAAAATGTAAAAGTTTGGAGTTTGTGCATCTTTTCTGCATGGTGTTGCATTACACAACCACATTGGTGTGTAGTATCTGCCACCTGATGACTAATTGCGTGACTTTTTTGAGGCATTAATGTAACAGTTGTTTGGAAGCAGAAGCTGAGACAAAATGACTACTCAGCCCCGTATGTTTGATACATAATTAAATTCGAAGGTGGGTGCTTCACTAAATGGAGGTCTACTTTTAGAGGAGTGATATTTGCCCTATACTTTTACTCATGTACAGGATGTTTGCACTTTCCCACCTCTGAATATCTCTTTAATAGCAGACACACTGTGGGAAAAATGGCCTCTACCTGATTATGACCCTGAATAGCTTCGCCCTTTTACTGAAATGTGTTTGTTTTTTACTCATTTCTTTATAACTGTTTATCACCTTGAATTCAATTTAAGGTCATAACCTGTACATTTGAGGTTGAGTGATCTGATTGCGAGAGACTTCCAGTGGAAGGACTTTGTTCATATGTATCTGGCTGATTCTTCATTCTGATTGGTCAGGAGGTTGTTGGTTCTCTAAATATGCAACATTCAGGCAATATTAAGTCAGCCCAGTACATAAAAAAGATGTAAGAGAAAGTGTTTATGTGAAGGACCCACAGGCGATGCGCACGGTGGCTTTACGGCTCTTGGACGTGCCCAGGTGACTCCAGGCCACGCACAGGCACCAATAATCCTCAGGGCCGTGGAAATCCTCCACCTGCTGCCGAGAGACATTTATCATCACCTCACGCACCTTCAGACCTGAGCACGGAGAGAGAGAGAGAGAGAGAGAAAGCGAAAATTATATTAATATATTGAGAGAACATATTTTTTGTTTCTCTTGTTGATATGAAAATCAGGTAATGATGGCTGAGACGGCAGGATGTGACACTTACAGTACAGTAACTCTGTACAACCGTGCTGAGCAGAACAGCAGGTCAATATTGACATCACCTCAGATACATTTTACTGCCATAGTTCTGTTTCTTCACTTCTTCAGAAAGACCATTTTAATAAAAATGTTATTTATTGGCGATGTGCACCTTTTGTCATTGTCTTATGTGTTTTATCTGACAGTGCTTTGAAACTAAAATGAATAGACTAGAATAAATATGGTGATAATAAAATGGAAAGGTAAAAGTGAGTATGTAAGAAAGGAAGGAAGAAAGGAAGTAAGAAAGAGAAGAATGGAAAGAAGAAGAATGAGGTGTGAATTGGAGTAAGTTAGATAGGAAGTATAGATGGATGGATAGAAGCAAGGGCAGAAGAAATGGTTGGAATATACTGTAGGGAGGACTGATGGAAGGGTGGTTGGGAAGGAGGTAAGTGGGAATACCGGGAAGATACAATGTAGGAAATATAACAAGGATTGCTAAAAAAGATGGATGGATGGATGGATGAACAAATAGAAGGAAGGATGGATGAGGAAAATGGAAGAAAGAATTGTTGTATGGGAAGAAGGGGGACAGAATGTTAAAAGGAAGAAAAGAATACATACTTTTGGATGAATTGGTTGAAATAATTTCAGTAACTAAAGACAGAAAAACCCACAACGGTCACTGTAAAGTAAAAGCTTTAAACTGATAAAAATAATAATAAATAATCATATAATGAGAATTTTTTAAGGGCAAAAAAACCTAATGAAACAGCCCTGGTTAAATCAGTTGGTACCCTAGAAGGGACTCCAATTAATTTAACCACAGTGAGATGTTAAACTGAAGTGTGTCCTGTACATGTAATTAGCATCACGAGCATAACGAGTGTTTTCGCTCTTGCAATCATTTGGTCAGCCTATTTAAATGGAGAAAAGAAATCGCTCTGCAGTTTGGTACCTTTAAGTGTACCACACTGAACATGGACCAGAAAGAGAAAGCGAAGGAGGGTGGTGTCTGAGGAGAGCAGAAGGAACATTGTCGATGAGCATGTTAAAGGTAAGACTATAAGACCATATCCACAAAACTACATCTTCTTGTGCTGCAAATATTATTCAGGAGTTAAGGGTACATGAGACTGTAGCAAACCTTCCTGAACATGGCCGCAAGAGAAAAACTGAACAGATTGAACAGAAATATAATATGAATGATCTGAAGGCCAATGGCAACCTCGAAAAAGTTTCAAAGGGATTGCAAGGTCAAGGTACATCAGAGTCAGATCACACCATCCGTCACTGTGTGAGCAACAGTGGACTTAATGGAAGATGACCCAGGAGGACTCCACTGTTGAAAGCAAATCTTAAAAAAAAGCCAGGCTGGAATTTGCTAAAAAGCATATTGAAAAGCCACAGTGCTTCTGGGAAACAAAACTACTTTTTTCAAAAATAAAGCTTTCAAAGAATAGAACACTGTACCTATCGTGAGACACAGAGGAGGCTCGGTTATGTTGGGCTGTTTTCAAGGCATTCTAGAGTAAAACATATTGCCCAGTGTCAGGAAGCTTGGTCTCAGTCGCAGATCATGGTTCCTCCAACAGGACAATCACTCAAAACACACAGCTAAAAACACCCAAGAAAGGCTTAAAATCAAATATTGGACTATTTTAAAGTGGCCTTCCTGATTCCTGACCTAAACTCTATTGAACATCTGTGGAAAGAGCTTAAACATTCAGTCTGGAGAGAGCACGCTTTAGACCTGAGGCAGCTGGAGCAGTTTGCTCAAGTCAAGTCATACAGTACCTGTTGATTAAGAGCTGGAGAAACCACTGGATTACAGTTAATGCTTTAAGATTGTACAACAAAAAATCAGTTTAAGGGCCTCATTATTTTTGTCCAGGCCAATTTCATTATTTTTTTTTTATTTTTTTTTATGGTATTTCAATGACTTTTTTTTTTTCTTTAATAGTAGGGTACAAGCTAATTCATCAATGTATGTAAGAAATTATTGAGGAAATAGTAGATGGAACAATTGATGGAATGAGTAAAAGAAAGTTGGAAGGATTGATGGAATGATGGAAGGATTGATAGATTGAGAGAAAGAACGATAGAAAGATTGATGATTTCACTCTATTTTTATGGCTCAGTTCTGGAGACTTCAGCTTGTTTGATTGGGTAATTTTAGTTGCACAGCTGTGCTGGAGTGAGAAAGTAGCGCAATGTTCTCAGAGAACAAGAGACAGATGAAAACAAAGCATAAACAAGTAAACTATCCGAGTGACATGTTGGAGAAAAGGAGCAAGGCCTCTGGTCAGTCTCACTCTCTTTCTCTTTCTCTCTATCCAAGATTGACCTCATTACTCAAAATAATTTATTTTTTTATTCACCAAACCAAGAACATGTTTAAGTTTTCTTCTTTAAGCAGCTACATGTTCTACGGTACCTCCAATACCTTTTCCCTCCAGATGCGTGACAAGAAATCACCTTGGGGATGCAACAATGCATCTGGTGTATCCTCTTTCCTTATACAGTGCTTTTTTTCTTTTCTTCAAACACATGAGTTCCTAGCAAGTTCATTTTCATCAGTCTGTTAATCACGTTAATAGCTGGAATGTGTAAACGCTCATTAACACTCATTGTGTTCTTTACACATGACATCATTATCACACTTAAATACTGTATAAGTGACATAAACAGAATGAACCTTTCTAAAGCACCTGCAACACATACCACCGCTTAAAAGTTTAGGATCATTTGCAGATTTCTTTGTTTTTGTTTAGTGAATTATTTTCTACATTCTACAACAATACTGGGGATTGTAAAACTGATAAATAACACATATGGAATTAGAAAATTATGTAACAACAACAAGAGTCAGTTGTTATTTTAGGATACCGAGGACAACCTTTCTGTAATAGTGCTTGCAAAATCTATCAAGCACCATGATAAAACTGGCTCTCATGAAGACCTTCCCAGGAACGCAAGGCCCAAACTTACCTAGCTGCAGAGGAGAAGTTCTCTTAGAGTTACTAGCCTCAGAAATCATCAACTAATAATCAGCACTTTAGATTAGAGCCGTTATAAACGCTTTAAAGATCATGAGTAGCAGGCAGATTCGATTATTGCACATTTTACCTGTTTTACAAAGTAGAAAGAAATAAAAATCAGGAACGACCATGGAGTTAGAAAGTGATCCCAAACGTATGAGTGGTAATTTACCACTATATACAGTACCAATCTGTCTATCTGCGTAATGTACAATTCTTGTTATTCTTCTTTCAGTCTCGCCTTTTTTTTTGTTCAATACTTTCAGGTTTCTCTTTCTTTGCATATTTTCAGTATGTCTTTCTTCCTTTATGGCACACTTTCCGTATGTTTCTTTTGGTCTTTCTTTCTCCTTATACATACTTTCATTGTTTTTTTTTCTTTCCCATCTTTCTTCCTGTAACGCCTTTCCAGGTAATGCCCAGTCCAGCCAAACACACTTTTATAAAGGTTTCTAGGCAATGCCATGAGGCTGGCAATCATTACAAGCGCATGCCACCTGGTCACACACCTTTATAAACCTGTGGCATGATTCACTTGGTGTGCAGACATAATTTCTGTGCTGCTCTTCAAGAGATCCTGCATGCTACACACTTTAAATTTAATGTGTGTTAAGGAAAGAATTATGCAAACCACTAAGGAAAAAAAGGAGGGACAGTGATATTTGATTCTGAGGAGTCACTCGGCTCTTTTGATCTCTGTCTCAGAGATTAAGAGAGAGATTTAGAGGAGCCATCTTTGTTGACTATCACATCCTGCCTGAACTGACTCCTGTAGCTGCCACCCTACATTCTGTCTCGCTGTAACACAAGTATGCTTAACACCAGCAAATCTGCCCAAAAACCAAACTTGATTCCATCTTCCAAGCCTTGTCCTCTCAGGGATAAACAGGCATTATCTGGCACTTTTATTTGTATTTCTTGCTGAAACCTGTAACAGTAGGCCTGCGCTATTAAAGAAAGTAGAGAATTGGGTGTGAACAGCAGAAATTGTATCGAATCAGTTCACCACGGTAAGAAAATATGATCAGGCACTAGTCATTTTGTTTGGAAACGTGCAAGGTATACTACAGCACATTGGGCAAATCAAGGTACTGCTTCAGTCCTTAGTCACTTCCATCTAAGAACTGAAGCAAGGACAACTTGACTTGCAAATAACTCTATATGTAGACTGGTGCAGATCATTTATAATGAAAATCTTATCTTGAAATTTTTGACACCAGAATCCAAAGATGCTTTAAGGAAAATCATAAAATGCACTTTTGACTATTCACAAATTAGAAGAGTGGTGACATCATCCTTCAGGGTAGTCATGCAGTAGCTATCAGTGGAGTTTTGCTTGGGGCCTATTCTGACTGGAACACCCCAGCCCTCCCAGAAAAAATTAAATTAAGCATGGCCTCTCTAAACCTGGCGACTAAACCTGGGAAGCGTAGGTGCTTCTAGCTCAATCTCAGGGAACAGTCTGACCATTGACTGTCCCCACCTGAAGCCAAAAAAGCAAGGATTATCTCAGGGAGAAGAATCAATGATTGAATGGGACTCCCCTTGACAGCCCCTCATGGCTCTGGTCTCATTGTCTCTACCACAATCACCTGGGGAGAGGCTGGGCCACTGTGGAAGCCTCTATTGACATGGCCAGTAATTTTATTGATTAGAAGTTAGTAGGGAACATAAGGTTATCAGTAAAAATGCCTTCCATGCTCAAGGAAGCAATTTTATTGATTAGAACTTAGTAGGGAACGTAAGGTTATCAGTAAAAATGCTTTCATGCTCAAGGAACATAATGACCATTTTGTCTTGGCCAATCCTAACCACCTTTGTCTGGGGATCTCAATCTTTTTAGAGCTGCATCAATGGCGTTTGACTTCAACCTCCTGCTAGCTCAGATGAAGCAGAATTGTCTTAAATGCTTTGAGACTACTGGAATCTAAGAACAAACTTTTCAAAACAGAGGTCCCAGATACTGCTGCCATTAGTGGTGCCATAAAACTGCTCCCCTGCACAACTCCTGCTAGGGGTAGGTTATTCTGTCACCACTAGAACTTATAGCCATTTTTTGTCCTTATATTGTCACCTGTCGGGTTAGGGTTCTTTTTAGTTAATATAAAAAATAAGGCGCTGTGTAGACTATTAGATGCTGAAATCTGTCACACAGAAAGACCAATACTCCCTGCCCATAATGAACTCAACATTTAAATGCTTTCAGCAAGCAGGAATCTTTTTAAAAAAGGGATTAACACATTATGGATAATCTAATCTCCATGAGGTCAGGGGATAAGTGGAAGATTGCATTCATCATGCCATCTGGGCATTACAAATATTTGGTTATACCTTCCAGCTTGATTAACTCTCCTGTGGCCCTCCAGGAGTTAATTAAAGAGCTTCTTTGTGAGCCCCTAAACCATTATACATTTGCTTATTTGGATGATATCTTCATTTTCAGCAACTCATCGTCCACCCTTGCCAGATCCTTCAATCCAAAAATGGAGACCTCACAGTTTTACTTCAACTCCACCTTGTTACTGGCATTTGTAGTATCCCAAGGATGCCCTAGCATGGACCTCGTAAAAATATCTCACTTCATTTGGTGTTGCACTTCTTGGGCTTTGCAAACAAAGAAGATCTCAGCAAGGTTCCAATGGGAAGATGAGGTGGAGCAGAATCTCTTAAAAACAAGTTTACATCATGCTAGTGCTACAAATTCCTCAGACTGGGTACACAGTGTATCATAGTCTGAAAGCAACCTAGACTGTTTGCATCTGACAACCTGTACAGTAAGGTCAATAAGTATTTGATTACCCTGTGACTTTGCAAGTTCTCATACTTAGAAATCATTGAGGGGTCTAAAAGTTTTTAAGCATAGATGCATTTCCACTGTGAGAGACAGAATCTAAAAAGAAAAATCCAGAAATCATTAATTTTTTAACAATTTATTTGTAAATTACTGTGTCAAATAAGTATTTGATCACTTGCTTGTCAGCCAGATTTCTGACCCTCAAAGACCTGTTATTTTGCTTTTAAATTGTCCAGCTACACTCTGTTCATGATTCTAAATTAGTAGCACCTGTTTGAGGTCATTAGCTGTCAAAAAGACGCCTGTGCACCCCACAATCAGCCAAAGTCTAAGTAGATACATGGGGTATTAAAAATGCTAAGAATTATGAAGAATTAGCCCAGAACTACACTGGAGGAGCTGGTCAATGTCATAAAGAGAGCTGGTACCATCGTTTCCAAGGCTACCATCAGTAACACACTAAGACGTCACGGTTTAAAATCATCTCACGGAAGCTTCCCCTGCTTAAGTCAGCCCATGTCCAGGCCCGTCTGAAGTTTGCCAGGGACCATCTGGATGATCCAGAGGAGTCGTGGGAGAAAGTCCTGTGCTCAGATGAGACCAAAGTAGAACTTTTTGGTCTTAACGCCATTCGCTGTGTTTATACTAAATACTTATTTGACACAGTAATTCACAAATAAATTGTTAAAAAATCATGCAATGTGATTTTTCTTTTTAGATTTTGTCTCTCACAGTAGAAATTGTAGACCCCTCCATGCTTTCTAAGTAGGAGAACTTGCAAAATCACAGAGTGATCAAATACTTATTGACCTCACTGTATGTGTAAGTTGAAAGCAGTTACAATAACCCAAAGCACATGAACGAGAACACTAGTAATAAAGTACAGGATGGACAGGGAGGATGGAAACATGTGCTTTTTATATAGTATGTTTGATCGTGGCTTATCCAGAAACTCTGGACTGCTGTCTGTTCTTTGGAGGTGTTGTTAAATAGGGGTTTATCTCTATTTTATTTTCAGAGCCTGACATGTTTGTACTAGCATGAGGATATTTTTGATGGAAGTCACTTATCTCACTTTGGAACACTGCATTCTTTCTTTCTGTCCCTCAGGCTAGTTTCATTTTTAGCCATCGGGGGGTTTAAAAGCTCTGTTTATGGTGCACACTTGTTTCTGTGCTCGGCAATTGCTTTATCCAGGCACGAGAGCAAATTAAACATGACAAATTTAACAAGTTAATCTCGACAAACGCAGCTAATAATCAAGCTTTTCAAGGAGATGGCTCTGAGAGTTGTGTGAAAACAGGGGAACAGTGCAGTGCTAATAGATGCTTAGCGATGAGATCTCATGCCTGATAAGTGTGTTTGCATGAGAGAAAGAGAGAGAGATACGTTTAAGCACAATGAGAGCAATCCTGAGGTGCTGGCCTCATCAGTAAAAGAGTCATTTTTGTCACAGAAAAGAAAAAGAAAATAAAGAAGAAAAATATCCCACAGTGTATCCACTACTAACATATCGATCATGTAATCATGTTAACATTACTTTTACATAGACTTATCATGAACATGAATGTCTTGGCAATATTGTGTTAAAAGCTTTTTATTTTGCCAAGCCCTAGGTCTCTAAACTTCATCTTAGTGATCATGATTGACTACAGCTGGTAGCTTCTCTGTGCCAACATATAGCACAGCAACTGAACTGAGGAGAAAGAGGATGGTAGATTTACACAAGTCAGCAATGTGCCTTGGAGACATTTCTAAACAACTGCAGAGTCCAAGCTCAGTTCAAACCATTTTTTTGTACTTAAAGTACACAATATTTACAGGAGGTGTCATTTTGCCAAGGTCTGGAAAACTGAGAGGAAATCAGGTTCACATGGTCAACAACAACCCAGAAATTACCAAGGAACGTGTTTGCCATGAACTGGAAGCTGCACTTTACACTCCAGCCAGTTTTGTTGCAAAGTTTGCTGACCACTTGCATAAAGAAAGACTTCTGGAAAAAAAAAGGTTCAACCTAAGGTATGTTTGGAGGCATAAAGGTGAGATATTTCACCCCAAGAACACTACACTAGGTGGTAAGAGGTACTGTAGGATTATGCTTTTAGGCTGTTTTGCTGACAGTAGAACTTGTGCACAATGTGGATGGAATAAAAAAGGACCTCACATTTTTTTTTCAGCATACCTTCAAATCATCAGTTAGATAATTGAAACTTGGAGGAAATCGAGTCTTCATACGGATAATGACCCCAGAAACACATCAAAGTTGCTTCTGGAATGTTTAGAACAAGTTTTTGGATTCTGATGTCTATTGAAAAATTTGCGGACCACGCTTAAATCTCGGCTCCGTCCCAGGAAACCGACAAATTTAATTGAATACGACCATTTCTGCCAAGAAAATATTAAACCAGAATTCTGCCAAAAGCTTTCTAATTCCAAAATTCCAGCTTGTAAATGCCAGAAAATTGATTGAAAGTCCAATATTGCCACTACATTTATTTTCACGAGTATATGTAAATACAGTACTTTATTTCTTGGCTACTGGTGTATATCACAGCCGTTAGCAATAAATGTCCTGAATTCCAGCTTTGATTCTGGTCATTTTCTTATAGATGAATCTAAACAAAATTCCAACCCCAGTGCCTTTACTGGTACATTTTCATATAAATTTCTTATGAGAACATTTTTTTTTCTTTCACTCGCAGCACTCAATTTCCAGCGACGCATTAAGAATCCATAGTGCGAAGAATAAAAAGCTATTGAGCTGAGCTGACCTCAGGCTCTTGGTTCTTCTCTGGACTGTGGATCACCATGAAGCTATTGAGCCTGCTTTCATATGATATTATGTCAGGAGAGGGTGTAAGCACATTGACCTTCATCGTACCACTTCCTCTATGAGTGCTAAAAAGCCTTGCACTATTTAAACGCTCATTACCGATTATTCCTCAGATAAATGTACTAAATAAGTGTGTTAACATGCATTTAAAAATATTATTTCAGGGCTGACACATGAATATTCATGAGAAAGCTGCCCTGGTGGGAAAATGACTAATGCATTGGGGAAACGCATTTAAAATTCTTCACCTATTTGTTTCTTTAGTTATGATGAAAGGTGGAAAACATATATTATGTTAATGTAGCAGTAGATTAATATAACAGCAGATCGATGACATGAGTCCACAGTGGCTCTGGTTAATCATTAAAAACAGCATCTTTAGTTTTTTAGGCAGATGTTTTTTGTGCCAGTTGTTTTCCCACAGTGTATGCGTGCGCATGGATGTGAGACACTTACTAAGTGACTCAGTCCACTCCACAAATGGACATGACATTTCACTTTAGCGCTGAGATTTAGTAGTGCATTAATGTCATCCTGCATCATGGTCTTAGCCTTCTTCTAGCAGCACATGGCATGCACACCACATATACCACCACAAGTCCACATGGCAAACAAATAGTCAAAAAAAGCAAGTATGGATGGGAAGTGGAACAGAAGCTTGTTATAAATTGACCAGTTGGTCCAGCTTGGTGTAAGTTTTCCAGCAAATGGAATCTAATGAAACTGGTGATGGAACCCAAAAGCTCCGGGAGAATAAGTCGGCAAAGAAATCTCACTCTCACCTCTGTATATGTTTTGCTCGAGAGCAGAGGCTCAATGTGAAGAAAGTAAAGGTTTGATTTCCTGTGATAATGCTATTACAGTTTTGCGCAAACCTGCCCCTGCCTCAGGCTAGACAAATGTCTGCAATTTTGCTTTCTGAGAAACTTGCACATAAACAGACTTTACAGTAATCACAAAGCTTCCTGTTCACAATGTGTTTTATTCCATAGAAGTTCCCTTTCAAAGGCTACACTCGATGCTGCGTGAAAACGCTATGGGAAACATCTTGTCATGTTGCCGGTTGTGAAGCATGTGTGTATCAAACACGCCAAATTTTGGCTTATATAACCTCGGTCGGGTGACGTCATCTGATGAGACGCACCTGCAGGTTATAAATAGGAGTGAACCGGAAACATTCCTCAGATCTTTTGTCTTCACTGACCTTGTTGTGTTTGCGTGTGTGTTTAAACCAGCAAAATAAGAAAGTGTTTAACTCACCGATATGGTAGAGTTTTAATTGAGATGTCCCTCCGTGTGTATATCCATATCGGAGGGCGATCTCTACACTTTACTGCTTCGATTAAGTGCTACGCGCGCGCCTCGCATTCCGAGCCGCCGCGCATTCCTGGGGCTTAAACACGTGCATCCGGCAGAGCAGTGAGAGACGGATTTAAAACCCCTTTCTTTCGCGTTCTCATCGGATCGGGAAATCCCTCTGTCCGCTCGCAAGCGCGCGCCGCGCTTCTTGTGAATGGGCAAGGATAAACATCCTCTCTTGCTTTTGCGGAGATGATAATAGCCTCTAAGCACTTAAAAAAAAAACAAAAAAAACATAGACGGCAGGTTCTGTCGGGTGGCCGGGGGCGGAGCCTCAACGACGCTCTCTCCCCTTTTCTTAGCAATCTCCATATGAGTTAACCCTTTCATGGAGTAAGCTGTATTCATCCCGTGTTTTCCTGCCATTAACTTATTTATTTATTTAAATATAATTGAGGTAGAAACGCGGAGTTATATGATGACACCCAGATAGAAGAGACGCTTCCAGGCTCTCTCTCTTCTGGGACATCATCCTTCCTGAAAAGCTATTACTTCCTTTCAAGCTGTGTAGACTTTTTATCTTACCTGGAGGGAAAAGCTTTTCAGGCAGCAGGTCAGGTTGGCGCATTGCACACCATGGCGGTTTTGCACGCCTACCAGGCTGACCTGCTGAGAGACTTGAGTACTGGCGGGGCTCTGCAAGGTAAGGCGTATTGGATTTACGCCGGGCCACAGACTTGTCTCTTCGTGCAACAAAGCAGACGGCTCGTGCTATCGGCCGTTTTATGGCTGCTATGGTCTCCGCGGAGAGGCACTTGTGGTTGAATCACAGGGGCATTAAGGAAAAGGATCGTGTATTCCTCCTCAATGCCCCATCTCGCCTCCTGGCCTACTTGGCGATGTCGTTAACTCGGTCGCCACTAGGTTCATGAGGCGAAGTTATATAACAAGCCTTCGGGAAATTCCTTCCCCGCCTTGCTCAAGAGTCGGGACTGTCGGCCACCCAGTCTTGACCGGGTCTGACTGTTGCGAGGCATGAAACACACAAGGAGAGTGTTTTTGAGCTGGGCACCCCCTCGCAAGATTGGGGTGCGTCACGCAATCCGCCCCAAAAGAGGTCAGACTGGCATATTGTCTTCACAAAGAAGCCCTGAGGTTCATGTGCCCAGGATCGTGGGGGGTGGCCCCCCAATCGGGAGAGGCACGCAGAATTCCTTTTAAAGAATAAAGTGTCCTCCCTGGCACCCCCAGGAGGTTGGTGTTCTTGCTCCGCCACCACTGGTGTTTCGGGCAACTCCAGTCTCCAATAAAATTGTTAGTTCTTCGGGTTTTTCCTGCCGTGTTTCAGGATGCCGAACATCTAACATCCACCCCGTTTAACCAAGCCGCTGAGCTTTGCCCCTTTCTGAGAAACTGGCAGCGTGGAAGCTACTGCCAAGTATATCTCCTTGGGCACTAAGCACTGTACAGAGAAACTACAGGATTCAGTTCTCACATCACTCTCCGCGTTTCAATGGCGTGGTCTCCACTTCCACGAAACCGGAAAGTGCAAGAGGAACGGGGGGCTGAGTCCAAATTTTTTAGATTTTGCAGGCTTTACCGCTATCTAAAAATAAATCAATGGAAATATTGCCACAACACAGGAGGTTCCTGAGGTTCGCTTTCGGGGGCGAAGCTTACCAGTATCGGGTCCTTCCATTTGGTCTAGCTTTTTCACCCGCACATACACAAAATACATGGATGTAGTTCTGGCTCTTACGACTCCCGAAGCATCCGTATTGAATTACATGACTGGCTGGCCCATTCTCAGTAGCTAGCGCTTCGACATCAGCATGTCGTTCTGGCTAATCATTGTTTCCTAGGATTGAGATCCAATGCCATGAAAGCATGCTCTTTCCTGCTTAGAGGACAACATTTTTGGGTGTCACATGGAATTTGAGCGTAAGCGGGCACAGCTGTCTCCCGCTCGTGTCGAATCCATTCTCAACACCGTCAAGGAAATCAAGCTAGACCAGAAAGTGACCATCACTTTCAGAGATCTTAGCTCTCATGGCACTGTATCCACGGTGACACCTTTGGACCTTCTGCACATGAGAGCATTTCAGTTGTGGCTAAGAACCAGGGGATTTTACTCTAGGGCCAATCCCCACTAAGGGCTACGCGCCAGGTGCTTCGTACCCTTCCTATGTGGTTCAGACCCCGGTTTCTGACTCTGGGTCCCACTCTAAGTTCGTCTTGTCGTCGCAGATGCTAACGACAGACGCTTCCCTCGTGGGCTGGGGTGCGGTCTTAAATGACCGTCCAGCCCAAGGGAGCTGGAGAGGCCATCTTTTTGCGCGGCACATCAATTGCCTCAAAATCATGGCTCTATTTCAGGCCCTAAAGCACTTTCTCCAGCAGTTGAGACTACCATGTCCTAGTGCGGGTGGACAACACTATGGCAGTCTCATATATTAATCGCCAGGGCGGACTGTGCTCGCGCCGCTAAATAGCTAGCGCACCAGATTCCTGTCCCTCAGGGCGATTTACATTCTGGGAAAATTTCATGTAGCATAGGTGGACCTCTTTGACTCGCAAGATCAGCAAATGTCCCCTTTACTACTCTCCGACTCTAAGTCAAGCTGGTCTTCCAGCCAGCGTAATTAAGACTATTCTAAGTACTAGGACTGCCTCCCCTCAAATAGAATGTATTTGAAAAGTTGGTGCATGACGAAGCAGGTAGACCCAGTCCACTGCTGAATTGTTTCAGTGCTGGAGTTTCTGCAGAAAAAATTTGTCCTCTGGCTTGTGCCCCTTGTTGAACCACTAGAGTCAGCGCCTCAGGTTTCTGACCCTTAAGATGGTTTTTCCAAATGGTGTTACCTCTCTAAGAGGAGCGGACAGCTATTGCCCTCTCCTATGAGGCGCGTGGGCTCACTTCGCCTCTAGGAATCAGGGCTCATTCAACCAGGGGAATCGCCTCATCAATTGCATTAGCAAGAGGTATTCCCTTGCAGCAAGTATGTGACACGGAGGGTTGGTCCTCTCCGCACACATTTGCCAACATGCATCCTATTGTTTTGAAGCCTTCTGTCCTCCGCCTTTACAGCTTCGGAGCAGGAGAGACTTCACTTACTGTGTCCAGTACGTGCTCTTCAGATTTACGTCCACCGCATTAGCCAGTGGCGTAAGTCAGGGCAGTTTTTACATGTTTTGAAGCCGCAAGCTACGTGAGAGATGCTATTGCCCTCTCCTATGAGGCGCGTTGGTTCACTTCGCCTCTAGGAATCAGGGTTCATTCAACCAGGGGAATCGCCTCATTAATTGCACTAGCAAGAGGTATTCCTTTGCAGCAAGTCTGTAATGCGGAGGGTTGGTCCTCTCCGCACACATTTGCCAATATGCATCCTATTGTTTTGAAGTCTTCTGTCCTCCGCCTTTACAGCTTCGGAGCAGGAGAGACTTCACTTACTGTGTCCAGTACGTGCTCTTCAGATTTATGTCCACCGCATTAGCCAGTGGCGTAAGTCAGAGCAGCTTTTACATGTTTTGAAGCCGCAAGCGGCGTGAGAGATGCTATTGCCCTCTCCTATGAGGCGCGTGGGCTCACTTCGCCTCTAGGAATCAGGGTTCATTCAACCAGGGGAATCGCCTCATCAATTGCACTAGCAAGAGGTATTCCCTTGCAGCAAGTCTGGGACGCGGAGGGTTGGTCCTCTCCGCACACATTTTCCAGTATGCATCCTATTGTTTATGAAGCCTTCTGTCCTCCGCGTTTACAGCTTCGGAGCAGGAAAGACTTCACCTACTTTGTCCAGTACGTGCTCTTTAGATTTACGTCCACCGCATCAGCTAGTGGCGTAAGTCAAAGCAGCTTTTACATGGTCTGGGGCCGCAACAGGGGGTGGCCCCCACTACATTGGGCTATTGCCCTCTCCTATGAGGCGCGTGGGCTCACTTCGCCTCTAGGAATCAGGGTTCATTCAACCAGGGGGATCGCCTCATCTATTGCACTAGCAAGAAGTATTCCCCTGCAGCAAGTGTGTGACACGGAGGGTTGTCCTTTCCGCACACATTTGTTAGATTTTATAATCTGGATGATCATGCCACTCCGGGCTCACAGGTCCTCGAGTCAGCTTCCAGATATAGTTCTGAGACCTTTTCGGCCTTGTGCGCACACGCCACACAACCTTGGGGTCCAGACACTTGCAGTGCGGCGGCGTTGGTATTCTCGTTCCCATAGCGTTTTCACGCAGCATCGAGTGTAGCCTTTGAAAGGGAACGTCTCGGGTTACTTTGCTGTAACCCTGTTCCCTGAAAAGGCGGGAACGAAATGCTGCGTCCCAATGCCGCACTGCCTACGTGACCGGACGTCCGTTCAGACAAATCAATCTGAGGAATGTTTCCGGTTCACTCCTATTTATAACCTGCAGGTGCGTCTCATCAGATGACGTCACCCGACCGAGGTTATATAAGCCAAAATTTGGCGTGTTTGATACACACATGCTTCACAACCGGCAACATGACAAGATGTTTCCCATAGCGTTTTCACGCAGCATCTCGTTCCCGCCTTTTTAGGGAACAGGGTTACAGCAAAGTAACCCGAGACGTTATTGGTCACACTGTATATCCTGATATAATGATACACAGACTCCCGCAAGTCGTACTGCATGCTCTTTTTTTGGTATTTAGAAAATTATTATAATTTTTTTGGCTGTCTGGGTCTTGTTTTTGTTGGTCTTGCATACTTTGATCTGGTTTAATTCTTGGTACTGACCAGGAATGACAGGATTTCTCTTGACCACAACCAAGTTCTCTTCACTAGTGAAAGTAAGAACATTTCCATACACATTCAATGTGATGAGAACTTAAAAGATTGGGACCCAACATCTATGTGACCATAAGAAAACCACTTATTGGTGAGACTAATCAGAAAAAAAAGTCTTTAGTTTGTCAGGAAGCATACAGAATGGACAATGGAGGGGTCATGTGGTCTGATTAAGCCTATTCCAGAGTGATGGGTGTGTCAGGGTAAGAAGGGAAGCACATAAAGCGATGCACGCATCAGGCATAGTGTCTACTGTACAAGCCTCTGGAGGCAGTGTTATGATCTAGGGTTACTTCAGTTGCTCAGGTCTATACTCAGCAACGTTATACGGCACTAAAATGAAGTCAGCCGATGACCTGAACGTGGTAAATGAAGAAGTTATCACTTCTATGGAGTCCCCCCCATGTTGCCATGGTCATATTCCAGGACTCAGATTGTGAAAGAGTGGTTCTGGGATCATGAGGAATGATTTTCACACATGATCTGGCCACCCCATTGTGTTGATTTAAGATTTAATTAAATCTTGAGTTTGTGACTTTTTTGACCTGCCAGTATATAGAGAGTACATATATACTGTACAGTATATACATGTAAATGAGAATTAGAATTTAGAAAAGCTGATCTTTTCGACTTTCATTTATCTCAGCTTTTTTTTTTAAATGAAAACTTGCTGTGTGAAAAGCCATAATTTAAATTTCGACTGCCAGAAAACAAACAAAAAACCCCCCACACACACTTTGTGAGAGCTTGTAGATTAAAAGATGTTTAATTCATTTTCACATATTGTACTCCGCTTAGTGGAGTAATTCTTTTAATAACATCTTCCCTTGAGAGTCTGTGAGATTGCTTTATGCGGTGAATCTAAATCATTCTCCCTGGGGGGAGATGGGGGGAGGGAAGGCTTTCTGGTTTGCAGTTGCTTCTGAGTCCTCGGTACGAACACAATGAATTAAAGCACCGCAGACCAATGCATGGCTGCTCGCTTATGTCCATTCGTTGGGAAGATCCTAAAGCCGTACCGATCCGTTCTCATTATCAGCTGTGATTAGGGAGTTTAACCAAGGAAATGTGCACTCTACTCGTGCTCTCCATGGCCGAGGGTAAATGAGGCAGCGTGTGTGGTGCCGAAGGGCACAAGACAGCGCTCTTATGTTTGTTAAGGCATCAGGAAGCAAGTGTTTTTCATTTCCTTAATAAGTTTTGTTATGATAATTACAACAGGCCATATGGTGTTCATTTCTTTTAGCATACAGTATCCGAGGCTATATTTTTATTATGGAGAAAAAACAGATAGACTCGGAGAACCATTGATGGCAGGACATTCTATGGCTAATCAAAGAAACTTGTTAATGAGCACCTTTAATAAGGCCAGTGTGCTAAGGCATTGTGCGAAGACAGATCAGACGGAGGGAAAGCGAGAGGCCCTCAAGTGTCATCAAAGTCTCTCACAGTGTGTATTTAATCCCTCAAGTTTGTTAGATGTAACCTGAAGCTTTATTTTCCGGCAGAATACTAGGAAATCTAGGAGATAGACATATCCTTGAAATACTAGGAGATTAATTGTATGAATTATTGCGCTTGAAACAGTCAAAGCTGCACTGTCAGGGAAAAACAACAAAAACAATTTACTGATTACGTTCTACAAATTATGTACCAGATACTTCTTTATATTTTATAGCATTTCTCTTTATTTCTAACGTTAATCTGTTGCTAAAAATACAAAGTCTCACTGCACTGTAATTATAGCCAATCCATGTCTTTCTTGAAGTCTACCACAAGCTTCTGCTGTAACTTTTAAGCCGTGTTCCTGCAAAGTTCCTCTACTTCTCTGTATCTCTAGACTTTAGCGGTTTGAACTCAGCCTGTCTGCTTTCATTCGGATTATGGATTAGTTCGAGTCTGCCTCTAGCTGCCTGTTGTTTGACCCTTGCTAACCAATGCTGATTCTTGGATCAGCCCAAAGTAAAGCTGTGCTCATGCCTTCTCCTGCCTCTGGCTATCTTGTACTACATTTAATCCATCCTGTAACTTCTGAATGCATTTGGCAGGATGGGTGAGAATAAAAGATCCCTTAAATATTTAGAATGAGGGATAAGACAAAGGGATAAAGCCTTGAGGTGATGTGGAAGAAGGTGGAGACATGGATGTAAAAGGGTGGGGTTAAGAGGAAAAGAAATATAGTAAAGAAAGAAGGAATGGGAAGCCAAGCTGAGGATGAAGAGGGTTGAAGTGGTTAAGGAAGATGGTTAAGATAAGGAGTTGGAGTGTTGAGGTAAGGAGCAAAGAAAGGTTTAAAGTGAGAATTAGGAAGGTATAATGTGGAAGAGGGAAAGAAGGTCAGGAGGAGAAGGTTAACCAGATGAGAAAGAGGTTTACAGTATAATGATAAGGGAGAAGAACAAGAAGGTAAAGACATTTGGTAAAAAGAATAATGGTTAAGATGTGAGGGTATAGGGTTCTGATAGTGAAGACAACAAATGTAAGAAGACAGAAGATGAAAATAATATGGAGTGTTCAGTGGAGACAAAGTATTAAAATGAGGTTTAAGATGAGCTAAGATAACAAGGTTGTAGTTTATTGAAGAGTTGAAGTGTTAGGATGATGTGGTAATGGGGATAAGATAAGAAGGCAGAGTTAGAAGGTATAGGCGAGGTGGTAGCGGGTTAGACGTGGAGGTAGAGGGTTTAGACGAGGTGGTAGAGTATTGAAATGAGGCAACAAAAGGAACTAGCGCATTTAGACAAAAAGTAAGGACACGGATAATATGGGAGAGAGTTAATCCGAGGGTAGAATGGTAATATTGTGAGGTAGTTAGGTTTGATGATGAGGTAGAGGGTTAACATGCGGAGGAAGAGCATGTAGATTATGAAGAGCATGGTGGCTTCGTGGTTAGCACTGTCGCCTTGCACAACCAAGTCCTGGGTTCGATTCCCACATCGGGTTTGTGTGCCACGTTTGATTCCCACGTCAGGTTTGACGTGTATGTTCTTAGGTTCTCCGGTTTCCTTCCACAGTCCAAAGACATGCAAATTAGGCTTACTGCCGTTTCCAAACTGCCTGTAGTGTGAGAATGTGGACCAGAGGTCGTACAAGATGGGAATAAATACAATAGTCATGATTTCCCTAGTTGGGACCATGGTCCCTAGTTGGACTACAGAGGATCCTGGATGGATGGAAAGATGATGAAGTACATGGGTTACATTACCCATAGTGTTTAGATAAGAAGGCTAAGGGTTAAAGTGGAAAGGTAGAAGATTCATGTAGAGGGTTAAGAAGATAAGGAGGTGAAATATTAAAAAGGAGTAGGGTTTGGATGAGAAGAGGCAAAGGGTCAAGGTGACAGGATAGAGAAGTAAATTTGGTTTAGTGAGGACGTAGAAGTTAAACTGAAGAGCCTAAGTTTTTAACGTAAGGAGACAGCCAGTTGGATGAGAAGATGGAGTTTTTCATTCATAAATTTATAAATCTAAAACAATTCGAATTTATCATTTCTTTAAAGTTTCCTAGCATTAGTAAATTTTCCTAGCAGCGTTAAATATCTCACATTTATGTGTAAACGTTTAATCTTTTGTAATACACTTTGCGATGCGCATTCCCCGCTATTTTATCACAAATGAAAGGTGCTATATAAACACAGTTTATTGGTGTTTTATTCACGGGGCTCTGCGGGTCCATGAGCTACACGTATGCTTCTCAGCTGTCATTTATCAGTAAGAGATGATGACAGAGGCACAACAAGAGGCACTGCAGCTGCTTCCCTCACCCGCTTTCAGACTTCTCTACGCAAACAAAACTATGATAAATAGCTTCCGGGACGGCGATTGCTCACAGCGTGATTATGCCTGGCAACAATCATCGGGAAGAGCTTTGACACAAGCCAGGAACAACTCATGACTGCAAACTCACATGAACGAGAGTGAAAAAAAGAGGTAGAACATGATAAAGTAAATGGTAGTTGCTGCATAAAGCAGTTTTTTTTAATCTTTTTTTTTCCTAAAAAGCAATCAAGACAAAAATTTTTAATATATATATATATATATATATATATATATATATATTTTTTTTTTAGTTTATTCAGTAAAACAGATGCTGTTTAGACTTGACTGCGGCCTGTGATCACGACAAACAAGTGTAAGCTCTCATGACAGCTGCTGATTTTGGCCTGCTACTTTGTAGTTATCCTGCTAAAACACATTAGAGGCCAGTGTGCACATTGGGAATCTTGTAAAGTAGGTCAGGCATGCACGAGTGACAGGAAAAGTTTGTGGCCCTTGAATAGTTACATTTTTAGTAAACATAAAAATAAAAACTTTCGCAGTTACGTCTGTATGAGCGACTGACACTGGAGACTCCTTCCAGGAATCTTTCTCATTTCTTTGAAGGAAACCCCACTATTTTTCAATTAACCTTCATAACCCGGTTGACGTTTGAACCTGTTTTCAGTGTTTATTCTCCACTTGCACTGAACAAGCAACTTCGTGACTTCAGTCTCAGACTTTGCTGAAGTGCCTTAAGTGTGTGTTTTATTAACCACTCGACGATTTTGTACATTACGACCTCTTCTGTGAGTGTTCTGCCCTACAGTAGGTCTCTGTCTGTGTCTCCTTTAAACACCACTGAAACTAAATAGAAATGTGGACTAATTATATATAAAGTCACGAATTCGGCGAAGGAGATGTAATATATAATGCGGTCTATGCACTTGATTTATTCTGCTAGCGCTATTTTCGTCGACTAAAACGATCCACCTGTATCAGATATACAAACTCACATCACTTGTTAACAAACCTCGTTATTTCCAGCAATGGGAGGTAAAGCTGGACAGTGTTGGATTTTTTTTCTGACCTCGGGCATTTTAAACTAGTGTTTTCTTTTACTAATAGACCCTCATTCCTTCGCGCACACACACACACACACACACACACACACACACAGCTCTCATCATTTAGAACAGTTGAAACTACAGTGTATATCAAGTATAAATCTTCAGTACTTTGTATTCAGCTTGTGTCACGTCTTGCTGTCTGAGCTGTATATTTAATCATCGAGCTCGTTAAGTAACGTCATTTATCTTTCAATTACTGCAGAAATTCTGCCTTCTGATCGGTCAGAATCAATATCTAAAGACTGCAGTCATAGAATCTGCCAGCAGTGCAGCCGGACATCTGTACTTATGGTAATGGACCTGTTAATAAAATAAATGTTATAAATGCAGAAATGTTATTTTTATTGAGAAAAAAAAACACAATTCTTATAAAATATTCTCAAAAAATAATTGTCTTGTTTAAAAAAAAAATACAAAATAAATTATTTAATTATTTATAAACAGAGCTTTATTTGAGTTCATACAGTTATTTGTATAAATAATATTTTTCAGTTACTATTTATTTATTCATTATTTATGTAATAGTAGTAATAATAATAATAATAATAATAATAATAATAATAATAATAAATAACACATTTACTATATACTGTACAATAAGTATTTTATTATATTATTTGTAAAATATATCTAATGAAATGTATTATAGATAAATAGATTTTCATATAAAAATATATGAAAATATAATTTAATATAAAAATCTTAAATTAAAGAAAGAATTTATGACTTCAAATTATTTATAATATTTAATATTATAATATTTATTAATAATAAAAAAAAACTGAACGTGAAAGTACTCAGCGTTAAAGACCTTCAACCTAAAGCATGTGGCAACTTTTCGGCACCGAACCACACGTCCATCGGTCGCCTCGCTTGCTGTTTTAATGCCTCTTTAACTAGCAGACAGCTCTGAGATTGATTCTGTCTAATCACAGCGCTCAGTCTGAATTATAGATGAGGAACCTGACCTCCTCCTCGCAGAAAAAAAAAGAAAAATCAATTATTGATAGCCACGTGCGTGCTAATCCAGGCGTAGGAACGAGCGCTCTTATCAGTAATGGTGCCTTTTGAGATCGAACTGGCGGCGAAACATTAATCCCAGATTAGAGTCTCACGCCAATAACATGAGAGTTGATGCTCAATTATTTAAACTCCAGTCACATGACTGACACAGCATCGTCTCATTAGTGGGTTATTACGGTAATAAACAGACGTATTAATAGCCACTATAATAATTCAGGAGTCAGAATGATGACCTGCAGGTAGAGGAGTTATGGCGAATTAGTTTCAGAATAAATTGGGAAATATACCTAATAGATATCAGCATTATCTTAACATAAAAAAAAAACTTAACATTAGAACTAAAATGGCATGCCAGTAATAAAAATAAAATAAATCTGACCTAAAAAAAAAGTAAAAAATCTTCAACAAGGTTTAATTTCCTGCTCAGAGTGAAGCTTGAGGCAGAAATGTGAGAAACATACTGTACACTCTCCTGATTGGTTAATCTTATTTCCAGCCAACAATTATAATGAAACTAAATAAGTGGAGCATGTTAATTTGAGATTTAAGACTGGGACAGTTATGAACCACGAAGGAATCATAATAACGTTGCTACCGAACAATTACTTCACAAACAATATCATGTAACACATACAGTACAGGAAAACAAATATATCCCCATTAAAAGGAATACTATCAAGAACAGTAAACTCTACTTAATGAAACAAAGGAAATGTTTGGTTCGCCGAGCCTTCGCTTAAAATTGAGTCTCAGGTACAATTTGTGCAGTTTTATAAGGAAATTATCTGCTCAGTTTTTGCTGCTCATCCTGCAGTACCAGCCACGGTCCTTCTGAGGACTCCGTCACGCCTGCTTCTTTTTAACGCATGCAAAGCCAAGGAGCTTTCTTATTGTTTTTTTTTTTTTTTTTTTGGCTGAAAAGTGGCCTTTTACATAATGTACTGCTTTCTTTTCTGGCCTAAAGATATTATAACACGCAAAAAAATTATCAAACAAACAAACAAACAAAAAATGTCTACCAGTCAGATGTTTGGACACGCTTCTAATTCCATGGTCTTTCCTGACTTTTATTTCTTTATACATTGTAAAACATCCAAAATATGCAAATGCACTTGACAAAACTTTTCTTGCAGGAACTATTTCAGAACAGCTCACTTACATGTCTTAAAATAAAAACTGACTGTCGTTGCTGTTACTTAATCACATATCCATATGTGTTATTTAACACACACACACATATGTATGTATGATGTGTATGAATTTTAAACAGCGTATAGTATGAGGGTGCTAAATCACAGATACACATACAGATGACTGCTATTTTTACATCGTATACTGATCTTCTTAACAAAGATAACACCATTCTATGATTGTTGCTTGATTATTATCTTCCTTTTTATGTGCATGTGTGTGTGTGTGTGTGTGTATAGGTGAGTGCTGCTGCTGAAACAGAATCCGAAATAAGAATAGAAGTTGTAATGGGAATCTATTTTAGCTAAGGCTTACTGCTACGGCAGCGGCACCGTTCCATTCCTTTCATGCTCACTTTGCTGATTTTCCAGCCCAGGAAACAGTTTGAAATGGTTGATTTCGGCTAAGATTGCCAAGCTCGCCTCCTCTTCACTCTGTCACCTGGGTAATTGGCGCTTATCCCGCGTCTCTGGACCGTTCCTGCCTCTCCTGCATTAGGCTCAAGGGCATTCGCCGGTCGCTTTATCAGCACCCGAGCCTCGTCCGGGGGCGCGGGTAAATAAGAGATCATATCAGCAGCATTGAGGGCCGCTGTCCTAATCGATAAAGTGCAGTCCTTTGCAGATCCGGAGCCGCGATTACGAGGCCTCGCTCTAATCCAATCCCGGTAGTATTTGTCGTCCATTACGGCACTGCTATAAAAAGACGACATTATCGGAGCTTATGAGTTTAGCTCCGATATAAAGTCCGTTCGTTCCAAAGCTTTTCGTCGCCTAGGCAACATCTGGGGGACAAACTGTTGAGCAAATTACTGGGGTTTATTATAGAACTCTATAGTAACAAAAACACATGAACAAAATTTTGTTGAAAAAGAATGGACCAAAAACAAAATAAAACCTTTTGCAGCGAGTGTAGTCGCAAACCGATGAGAATCATCTTAGACTGTCGATTGCTTCATTTAGCATTATGCTAATTTAAATCTCTCTTGTTTAATCCCATTGTTTTACATGCTTTGGAGCAAAAATACCCATTATGCAGGATTCTTAATGGGAAAACAAAACTCATGCAGAGATGCTAACGAGTAGCTAACAAACTTTTCCTTCTTTTTTTTCTGCATTATTTTTGTTCATAAAAAAGTTGTTCCTCACAGGCGAGCTGAAAACTAAAGAGGACTAACACTTTTTTGTCGTTATCGAACCGACAATAATCTTAAAATCTAAATAATGACCTCGGACAAACAATCACAGTAAGTGCATCTTCAAGCCAGACTTGGATATATGACTGAAAGTCAGCTTCCTTCTTCTCTTTGCTACTCATGGCGCATTTCAGGCAGTGTGCATCCCTGCAGGATAGTGATGGGTCGTTCATGAACGATTCGTTCTTTTTGAACGTGACTCAGAAGAACGAGTAGTCTCAGAGAGTGATTTGTTTGTTTTCTACAGGGCGCACATGCGCAAAGCATCGCAAAATCTCCGTAGGTTATGTATAGAAAACAGAAAGAAATGAGCGGTTCTCATGAGTCTTTTGGTCCGAGTCGTTCGTTCTTTTGTCACGTGACTCTCATAGACGCTAACAGCGGAAAGGAATGAACGATTCAGACCAGAAGATGTGAGAGGTGAGCTGCTCATTCTGTTTATCATTATAAGTCCTTAGCTGCATTGTAATATTTGTATTACTGGAACTAGAAACAAAATTTGTTTTTCTGGGTTTGTTTATTTAAAATGTAACATTTTATTTTATTATTTTATTTCTGATCAAAAAAACAAAATTAAATAAATTACTCAAAAAAAAAAATTTTCATTTTAATAAACGAGATTCAAAGAACCGAGTCACTAAAATGATCCAAACGTCCCATCACTACTGAAGGGAACTCTGTGGCAGGGGCAGAGCTAAGCGGTGGCCCAGGCTGGTCACACCCATCACAGTCTAAAGTCCAGTGCAAGATTTGCGTGACTGGATTTTGGTCAGTCTTTGTCAATCACATGCGTCTGTGTCTCTGTGGCACAGGGCTGAACCGAATGGAAGGCCAGCAGGTATATGACCCACTCACTCATATACACTGGCACCAGGTACATATGAATATATTGAGAAGCGTAGTCGGGGTGACTTATTATTCCCTTTCTTGTTTCTCCAGTTCTCGAGCTGGAAGCAGCAGTCTAGCCAAGGCTTACAGAGATTCCAAGGACAGTCACGTGGGATGGCAAAGAAGAAACTCTTAGGCTTCATTCTCATCACACGTGGATTGAATACTCTCAGCGCAAGGACGCTGTGTATTGTTTTGCCCGCAGGCACTTTGGCCTTCCAAACGCTGAAGAGGTTTTTTCTTCAGATATGTATGTAAGCTATAAAAACTGTGAGAACGTTTTGTTCTGAGATGGATTGTATGCTTTCTGAAAAGTTTGTTTGACGTGAGAGTTTCGCATAGTATGTAATGATCGCATGTAATCGTATTATATGGGTATTTCAATTTTAAACGACTTCAAAATCTTGATTGAGTAATGGTTAACGTAATCGTCCTCATGGTGTCCAAAACGAAATCAGGGAGACATCGGTTTCTGTGCCAGCCCGATGGGAGTAATAGTCTCAGCTTGGCCGTGTGTAAAAAGAATTGTCTGCTGCTGGTCCGTGCACATCAGAACACCAGCGGCTTATTGGGTTGAATCAAAGGAGCTGCCAGATTTGTTTTTCTTTTTTCTTCAACAGCGCACCTGACAAGACAAACTGGATCAGAGCACGCAAAACTAATCTGAATCACAGCTAAAGAGCGGATTGTGACATTTACAAAGAAATAAAGTGAACAGACGCCTGCTGATAACCGCCTGCTGCGACGACTTAAATACCTCCGAAAGGAGTGGATTTCTTTCCGTCGAACCGCGTCGAACAGTAGGTTGGCGTCATCACCTCTGTGCCTCGAACTAGTCTGAAGTTCCTGTGATTTTTACGACGCTCGCACAGAGGGCACGGTGCGAATGTGATCAGCTGAAACAGCTGGCTGATCTGAACCGCTGTCACAGGCTGTCGTAATATAAACTGCAAAAGGAGCTGAACTGTTTAATGAGGTGAGACAAATACGAAGGATATTTGGATTTTGTAATACATAAATGAAAAGATGTCATCATGAAAATTCTGTAGATAGCAACACTAATATCAGGCTTGAAAGACAGAAATATGGTTTAATGTGTTTAGTAAAATAAAATCAGCATTATTACTATGTAAATGAAAGTGTTTTTGGAAATGATGACTCTTAAATATTGGCGATTTGCTCAATTGTTGTTCAAAAAGCTTGCTGGAATGGTGCACTTAATAATAAAGAACAAAGAACCGTGCCACCTTTTTATGAAAGGCTTTAACCACAAAAAGTGTACCCATTTCGTGCCATGGAAATGACAAAAAAAAGTTTGTACAAAGGTTTATATATGACCACCTTTACTGGTTCAGGCCACGCCCACCTAACAGACATGTCTATCATGTTCGTCTCCTCAGAAATGGAATGGAATGGAAGCAGCGTGGCTCCTTACCCGTGTTCTGGTCCATATATTCCTGGACCGTGTGCTGGTTCTGGTGAACCCATTCCCCGTTGCACTTGAAGAAGATCTGCAGGGCGGGAGTGGCACGGCACCGCAACCGGATGGGGTTGCTCTTGATGATGTAGGCGTCTTCTGGCTCCTGCCGGAAGTGCGGCAACGTCCCGCCGACGGAGGACGAATCGGATACGGCGTCTCCTGCGGTGCCTGAGGAAACGCAATAATTAAGAATGATTTGATTAACCTGACTCTGTCCATGTAGGGCTGTCTCAATACTTGGGATGTAATTATTGACGGATTAGGAGTAATGGCTTGAAGACGTCGTGTGAGTCTGATCAGCAGCTCTAGAGACCCATTGAGTGGTTATTAAATACAGGAGTAATCAATGTCTTCCATAGAGCCATAAAAAGCACAACAGGTTGCGTGTTAGCCACTCACACAGGATGTGTTTATCTATTATTATAACCTGGACACAGATTGGATCATGTTTTATGAGTCATAAATGCGGAAATCCATGTACAGGGATTGTAGAGTCACACCATGTTTTGCTTTGAATGCAGGCATGCATATGTTCACACGTTGTTCACATTTGCCTACAAGCATGCATCGCTTCACAAATGATAGCAGACATTTTCCTTCTAATTACCCTTAAAAAAAAACTAAAAAGAAAAAAAAAAATCCCACATGCTGACTTTTTCCACTTTAATAAATATGTTCATTTCCCTTAGGACCAAAGTGGCATTGATTTTTTTTTTTTTCCTTTAACAGGCCACAAAATGGAGAGCAATTGGAAGCTTTATTTTTCGCCCTCCGAATTCGGAAATGGCCCCCTCCAGGCAGGGGACTGATGAAGTGGCAAAAAAAAAAAAAAATGGAAAGAAAAGGGAAAAAGAAAGCAAGAAATAGATGGGCTCTAATGTATCTCATCACGGTGAAGAACCTTCCTTCCTGGTATCGAGTTTCTGAATGTACAAGCAATCGACGGCAGGTTATTGTCTTTGGGTCACGCAGAAATATAATCGGGAAGAAAAAGGGAGGACAGGAGAGTAGGTGAGGAAAAGAGAAGAGAGAGAGAGAGAGAGAGAGAGAGAGAAGCTCATTCCGAAGACAGTAGATGAGATTTTTGGCAAAACAGCTTAGCCACTCGAACATCGAATCTCTTCCAATCTCGCCATTTCTCTGGAGGCCAGAACAACATTGAACAAGATGGTTGTGTAGCGCATCATCCAGGGGATTTGTGCTGAAATAAATAAAATATAAAATAAAGTCCAGCCATCGATGACAGTCACAGAACACCTGATAGAAACAAGAACGAAGACAAAGTGGAGAAAAAACACGCCTGAAATACTCCATAATTATCTTTGGCTCATAATATACGATCACATGACTGTACATGGCTGTGATTTAGATAAAAACGTGACACAAGTCAGGTTAAACACGTGACTTTACGAGGTCTGTTTCAAAATTTGCTACACATTAGATGTTGTAGATAAAGTATAAGATAAAATATAATTTGCGTAACTAAGTATGATCGGTTTAGAATCTTGCTCAACATTTAATAGCTCACATCCCTGCTTTCTTCCTCTTCATTGGTCTCACAAGTTACACTCGGTTTACTCTAAACCTTTAAAGCCGGCGTGTGACACAGAACCCGTAGAACCCACCACCTCAGAAAGCCTTAACCTTTAGTTGATCGCAGCATGCTGTAATCCACCGCTGCGCTGGCCTCGTCTCACGCTGCGCATTCTGTCCCTCCGACCCACCATTGATCTTTTAAAAGTGATTCACCTCGACTTGTCCTAATGAACACGCACACACAGCTTGGTGCGTCGAGGCCACGCTCCAGATCCACGCTTGCTCAGTTACTGCCCAGTGGGAAACATCAAACCGCTTGACGTACACACACACACACACGCGAGCGACACGCTGCAGGCCGTGACGGACTGAAAGCAATTTTTTAATCAGTGGCTCCTTTCAAGCACGGGTTCTTCTGCTATTCTGGCAAAAAAACTTCAGTAAAGACCTGTCAGTCCACCACCCGGAGAGATCTATTTGATTCCTGAAAGCCGACAAGCCGAGTGATGGATGGCGAGATCTGCATTACTGACGAGCGTCTTCTCAGCAGGCCACTGAAATGTGCTATATTTTTTGAAAAGTATGATCTTCCTGCGTCTAACCAAGCTTTAAAAAATAAATAAATAAAAAAGAATTCACATGGGATAAACAACTGCTTTTTAAATTTATCTACATTCCAGGATTATCATCATCCTCATCATCATCATCATAGTCAAACAGTGTCGCCTGTGCATCAGCTGACGCTCCAACATGGATAATAATGGATCTAATAGAAAAGCTCTAACTCTGCTCTGAATAATTCAACATGTAAACATTATTCATTCTCATTTGCATCTGTGAATTGTCGCACAGAGCATCTTTTTTTTTTTTAGTGGCTTATGGAGAACATAACCTCACAATCCAGTTGGACAAAGGCTCTCATGGCAGCAATCACAGCAGCGTGGGCACGGTTTACGTCCTACTCACTTATAATTATTTATTTCCCAGTGTATTTGTGAGAACACTGGATGGCGTCCATTTTAACACATTTCTCAGACACAGTTTTGGAAACAGATCTGCAGAGTCCTGGTTCCCCAACAACAACAACAACAACAAAAAAACCCTCCCCAAATTATTTTCCCCTCATCTACACTGAGGCGGTTTACTTGATGAAATTGTTCTTTGTGCTGTTGCTGTTCCGCCTCCACAGAAAGCAGCATTTCTGATTCTCCCTTGTCATTTTTCTTTTCTTTTTTTTTGGAAGCGCTCGAAAACCACCAGTGAAATGATTGCATGGGAGGAGACACGGGATGCTTGACAATGCTGAATGATGATGACTGTAATGATCTGACAAATAAGGAACACTCCCGCACGGCTTATGGGGTCTTTTTTTTCCTGGATTTCCCCCACTGAGGACTTATAAATCACTGTTACAAAGCACAGCACGTTGCTTTAAATTAGACATTAAAACTGCAGATTGTCCTGAAGCGGTTTTTAGCCTACTGGGGTTTCCCTGGAAATGCAGAAAGCTTTTGTAGGAAATATATTAAAATGAGAAATATCCATAATGTATTTGTGTATTTATTCATATTCTTATATTTAGGTTTGTGCTTTCTCCTTTTCTCATGGCCAAGCCTCACATTTTCAAATAATTGTTGCATATAGAATGTACAGACTACACATTAAATATTGTGTAGTAAAGACCAGTGTTGGGTGTAATGCGTTACAAAGTAACGTTAGAGTACCTGGATTACTTTTTTGAGTAATCTCGAGTAATCTAACGCATTTGGTCCATACTTTAAGTACTATTTGGTTACTTATTCGAAAATGTAATCCGTTATTCAGACAATTTATGTAATCCGTGAGCCAGACAGCAGTAACCTTTATCTCCTATAAATCCGTTAGTGTGTGTGTGAAAGTCGTCCTACAAGCCCCACCCCCCGCAGTGAATTATGATGAACCGTACTTACAGTCACCGTGCAAAACTGCGTAGGGGAGAAAGGGGTCTTCTCAGTCGCACCATGCCTAGGCCAGTCAAGACCACGCCCAAAAAGGGCTCGAAGAAAGCTGTGTGAATTTCCCCATGAAAATGAATAAAGTATCTATCGATCTATCTATCTATCTATCTATCTATCTATCTATCTATCTAACATTATGAGAGATGATGTTAAAATAATTATAAAGGTCTTGGCTAAAACAACATACTGTACATGAGGAATCACAAAGGAGTTTTCATTTTCTGCAATGCTGTAATGTAACTGATTACTTTTTAATGACAGTAATTTTGTAATGTAATTAGTTTCTTTAAAAATTATTGTCTCCCAACACAGGTAAAGACTATACACCGATCCGTTTTAACACTAAAACCACTTGCCTAATCTTGTCTAGCTCCCCTTTCTGGTCCAAAAGATCTCTGACCCGTCAACACCTGGACTCCACAATGAAGCTGTGCTGTGCGATCCGGCACCAAGACGTAAGCAGCAAATCATTTCAGCCCCAGTTGTAAGGTGGAGCCTCCATTAATCAAAGTATGTCCAGCACTTAGTCTTAGTTACTGATGAAGTCCTCGAACCCCTTCCTGAACAATGTTTTCAGTGTGTCAAGGTGCATTATCCTGCTGAATGTGCCACTGCCAACAGCGAATACCATTCCCATAAAAGTGTGAACGGTTAAACCTTGAATTGCAAGCATAATTCGTTCTGGAAGTGGGCTTGTATATCAAATCACTCATATATCAAAGCAAATGTCCCCCTATAAGAAATAATGGAAAGTCAGCTTCCATTTCGTTCCACAACCCAAAAATATTCATATAAAAATAATGAATACAAAATATAAAGTAAAAATAAAACAAATTAACCTGCACTTTACCTTTGATAATAATGGTAGTTGGATTAAACCGAGAGAGAGGAGAAGGAGGGGGGCTACTGTGTAGTACCACTTTTACTCACACACACAAACACTCACACACTAACAGATTCACTGCCAACTACTGTAAACTACATTAACAAGGAACCTCTCTAATGACGCTTGCTTTTGCCTCCCTTTGAGAATTTCGCGGAAATGTGACATCGCATTGTCTTTAAACAGATTGATCTCCAGCACTGCGTAGTGTAGTACACTCCCTTCTAACTTTTTTCTTTATGAGGGCTGTTGTTGCAGTAGTTACTAAAGAACAGTCACTACACTTGAACACAAAATAAAAAAATTCTTTATGCGCATGCACTGAGACTGAGCATGGAAGACTATTACCTATAATCCATCAGGGCGCACGAGAGAAGAACCATTGGCTCAGTTGTGATAATGTGATGCTCTGTACAAAAAGCGCAAAAAGAGTCCTCACTCGATTCATCTTGCAAAACGCTGGCAGACCAAGTCACTCGCAATCCAAGGTTTCACTCTACCTGGTCAGCAACACAAGGTTTCCTAGTAACCCAGTGGAGCGTCACACTGCCATCTTGCCTTTTTTCCACTGTGCATCCTGGTGCCTGAGGTAAGTGATGCTCCTGGCCATACACACGAAGTGAAATTAAACATGACTCGTTAGACCAGACCACATTCTTCCTTTGCTTCATGCTCCAGTTCTGATGCTTACATGCTCACTGTCGGTGCTTGCTGTAGTGCACATGGCGCTCTGACTGGTCTACACATATGCAACAGACTGCGATACGCTGTGTCTGATCCAGCTGTCTAGCCATCACAATTTGGTCCGAGTTGCTGAGGATCATTTTTCCTGCTTCCGACACATAGACTTTGAGAAATGTGTGTTGACTTGTTGACTTGTCTAACCGCATACTACCCCTTCACAGGTGCCACAGTAATAAAATAATCTATAGCTGGAGACATTTTACTATGTGTATCCAGCAGAGAAATATTTGTGGTCATATAAGTGGAAATAATGCCTTCATAGTGCAACAGGGAGACGTTAACGAGGGAATAGAGCATATAATAATCCTGACAAGGAAAATGTCCTATGTGTGGGCGTAAAGCTGCTTATTTCTAAACCCAAATGTTTTTTACATGAACCGACCATGCTGCTTGGAATGTGTTTACTTTAAAGCACACTAGAGCTACACACTTTCTAAGTGCATTAAAAAAAAATACAGTCATGTGCAGTTTGGAGTTTTGTTCCAAGCAGCACGTTCTTCATCTCCGTTTCTCTTCAGAGGAGATTGCTGTACATAGCACTCATCCTGGAAGTGTTGCATGAATTAGGCAGGACTGCCTTTGATTAGCTGCATCCAAACACATTCGGAAATCATCATTATTCATGCCAGCGCTGATTTGATCCACAGACTGCCTACTTAATTACAAATTGAGTGGGACGATACCGATCCATTTACATGTGATTTAACTTGGAAGATTTTTTCAGTTGAGTATCAAGCTGCAGATGGTGAGCATCAGTGATTGTGCCAGTGTTCAGCTCTCATTCACCCTTGGAAACTCATGAAACTTTTTTTTCTCATTTAAGTCAGACGTTTTTCAACTGGAGTTTCCACCTGGTCAGTTGTTCACGGGCTGAAACTAAAAAAAAAATACAAAGAAAGCGAGAGACAGACGAGACTGGTTGAGTGACAATCTGAAAATTGTTTCGGCGGCTGAGCGAGATTGCACGATCTGCTTCGGAGAGAACAGGTCCGTGACCTGAGGACAGAATTCATTTTGCTCGCACTTCACCGTACACCTTGTTGACGGCAGGTGACGCGAATCAGGCGTATTTATGCGTTTTTCGAGTACCTCGATGAGAGCTACTCGTTTTCAGACAAGCTCGAATCTATAAGTGAATCTGATTGTGGTCCCTGTGTTAACCATCTTGCGTACACTCCCCATCCCCCCCTGCCTCCGAGGATAAGCAGGCTGATTGCTCAATACACTCTGTCATGACGGAAGCGGGGACAATAAAAGTGAGTTCGTTTTCTATCACCGCTTCCAATCATCACGCTCATGTTTAGCATCAGAGTGAGGGAGGAAATGCAGAGCTGCTACACATTCGCTGGCGACGGATGGAAGAAAAAGTCTAAAGTTTTCTTCACCTTTGCTTGCTGATGTCATGAATTAAACATCCTGTGCTGCTTTATCAGATCCCCCTTGCACATGTGCTTCCACGTCACTTTTCCATTCTATTCAAATCCGATGCCACATATGAAACATTATTTATGAAAATCTGGTCAGCGCAGTGCAAAGGGCGGTACAAAAATAAATAAATAAATAGATAGAGTGCGGTTCTGTCATGTATGAAATTGCATTATGGAAGCAAAATACCGTGCCGAATTATGCTGAGGGATCAGCACACAAGGGCGCTCGGAGAAAGATTAAGACGAGTGTGTTTGCACGCGCTGTCATCTAAATGCAAACCTGCATTGATTTGTCCACTTATTACCACCGAAAAATGCACTAGTACGAGGACACGGTTACGCGCCAACACCTGATCCATGGTCCACTAGCTCAAAGGCATGACCTTGTATTAGCAAAAAAGATCAGGAATCAATGTCCTGGTCAGGACCCATGACCAAATCTTTTAAAAAGGACAACGTATTTTAAGAATGTTGTCCTTTATAGCGGGAATGACATCAGAAATGTCCATACTGTGCGTTATGTAGAATTTACGAGCTACTATTTCATAACTTTAAATCTCCGTAGGAACACTATGTGGAGTTATGCTTCGTGCTGTAGGAACCACTCACTGTCCACTTTATAAAAAAAAAACAGCAACTCTTTACAACCATGGTGAGCAGAAAAGCATCCTGACAAGTGAAACTTTACTGAAGAACTGAAGAGGAACCAGAATCTCAGGCTAGAGTGGGCACATAGGCACCCTGAAGGAACACTACATCCCAGCAGGCTCCTACGGAATTTGGCCGTATGTCAAAATTGAAACCAGAGGCCGAAAGCAAATCCCTCCCAAACCAGCGTTCACTAGAGAGAGTGTTTACAACCTATATGCCATTACATCCATCCATTCACACTCCTTGGAAACAGGCAGCTTCTCTGGTTCTTCGCCTCTTCTTTTTACTTAAATCCAGCAAAAATCTACAGCAGCTGCTGAAACTGAAATCGATATCCGTCAAAAAGCTCCTAATTACGAACCATCTTCATTACCGTGCACCGATTCAGCGCGGCGTTGTAACGAGGTATAAAAGCAAGCCTCGTAATGAGAACGCAGGGTCCGGGGAAAGCTTCTGACTGGCCCTGGGTTCTCTTTGCCTCGCTCTAATTACGCACCCTCTGCGTTTTAGCAATGCCCCGCGCGCTCGACGCCTGTCAAAAGGTAACAGATAATTGGAACAAGGTGACAATCTACGCTCCATAAAGCGGGAGGGGAGCCGCTGTCGGCTGCTCACCTCATGATCGATGCTCGTAAAAGAGCGGCCTCTAATGAAGGCAGGTGGGCGGCCCGCCGATAAGTCACTTATTTTCCCATTACGCTCGTTAAGTTTTACTCAGCCTCTTGACTGTTGGTGCGCTTCGGCTTTCTGCTGAGGAAAAAACTAGGGGTCGCTGACATGGGTGTGTGTTTTCAAATGAGGGTGGATGGAGCACACGAGGGATAATTCTTTAGGGGAAAAAAACATTGTGCGTTTAATTCGGGATTCGATTCTCTGTTGCTTATATGAGTGCAGTACACATAAGGGCACTAAAAATAAGCTTAGATTCGGGATTTGTCCTGCTCTCAACGACTGCCGCTGTACACTGATTGAGCTTTGCATTCCATGGACAAGTGTATAGTGCACAAGAGTACATGCCACACCCTGTATGGTATATGTTGAGTCATTTGGATCAGATCCTTTCATGCTGTCTTGTGGCAATGTGTCTCATTTTATCCGGGGCTTCAATTCCCCACTTACTGTATAAGTGGACTAGCAGGTATGAAATAATGATTTCTCTCTAAATAATAAAAGGCTAGGGAGTGATTGCGTACTCCACTCACTAGTCCCTGTGTAGGCCCCCTGCGTACGGAGTCTTTTACACCCCATGTAGAGCACTAAATCTCCAACAAGAGAGATATTAAGGATTCCCATCCTACTCTATATGAGCTACCGGCTTTTAAACCTCTGTATATGTAGTGCACTATATCTCCAGAATATATGGCCAATATTTGTGGTCACCTACAGCGGCACTATAAAGTAGATCTATAATATAATAATGTCTCCTTCCCTCTATGTAGCGCACATTATGTCTCATAAAGCGAACGGAATAGTGTATATAACGATGATCCTAATAGAAAAACGTCCTAACGGGACGAGAACAGGGTGGAATAACAGTCCTGCGTGTTGCATGTGGGGCTTTTTTTAGGAGCCTATGATTAGTTACGGTCTCATTCGGCGCTTCGGTACGCCTCGCGCGCTGCTTTGGGAATCTAAATCCGGCGAAAAGGGCGCACGCGTTCGCGCAAAGAGGGTTATGAGATCCTAATAGGATGAGGGCGATGTGAAATACAGCCTTTATGATGCTGACAAAAAGACGGTTTCTTTATATAGGAGCGCTTGGTTATGACAGAAATATGTAGCTCATATGTTTATATAATTTTTTTTAATTTTTTATAAATAATAAAAAAAATGCCCTAAGCGAGAGGTGATGTGATGGAAAACTGTGTGACAGCTCTTTCCCGTTCAAGTCGGTTACACACTTCCAGCGCTGGAAAAGCCCTGGTGCTTTAACACTTACTGGGAAAGATGGGTAGAAATACGTGTGCATGTGTGTGTGTGTGTGTGTGTGGGAAAGTGTTACATGGTGGGTAGGCTCAGGCTCAGGCTCAGCAGGCTCGGGGATTCGTTTTTGAAGGCAGAAGTGTCAAAAAGGAGTGTCAAGATAATCCCCATCCTTCTAGAAAAGACTGAGAGAGAGAAAGAGGTTGAGAAAGAAAGAGAGAGAGAGAGAGAGAAAAACGCAGGGGAACTCTACTTATGTGCTCAATCTGTCTCTTGCTTTTGTAACCTCTACGTGAACCGTGAGAGGATAGATTCATTCAAGCGGCGTGTAAAGAAAAAAAACACACACACACACACACACACACACAGACGCACATGTACAGTATGCAGCCGGCCGGTCGATCCGAGAGACGCACAGGCCTCGCTGTAATAGAAGAATTTAAATGGATAAACTTGTGCGCAGACGTCGGGCGCTTTAATGTTCCCGAGGGGAAGATTTGTAAAGAAACACAACAGGTGCTGTTAAAGGGTGTCTGAGTGAAGACGGCACCTGTTACGCACGTCCCGTGGGTGCATGGAGGCAATAAATAAATAAATAAAAGACTTGCATGCCCGTATCATGTGAGTGTCACACAGTTACACCATTATGGCACACACACCCATACACACACACACACACACACACATACATGCAGCCTGCTAAGGGTTTGAAAAAGAGCCCTCGATGCTAGCGCAATCAATCTGAAAGGTTAGATCTGCTACAAAACAAGCGGCGTGTCCGTTCGGCTGCGCTCCATGAAGGGCAATTACACATCTGACGCGGTGTGACCCATCGCCAAGGCTCACGGCTGGATGCTTCGGGAATAATTACGGACTGTAGATCAGCTGGCATTCTCTCTCTCTCTCTTATTCTCTCTATCTTTTTCTGAAAAGGCCAGGAACTCTGGCTGACACACACTGGCTTTGTCAGTTATCGACACCCCGTCGTTGATCCGCTTCGGCTTGATTCCACTAGGAATGACCGTACAGCTATACGGATCTTCGCTTTACAGCACTCCAGAGTTTTATTTTCATTCATTTTCTTTTTTTTTTTTTTTTTTTGGCCTTAAGCTGAAAGCAAGTGCAACATGGAGCAAGAACTGGACACCTAGCAGGAGGTCAAGCAGTGATTTCATCGTCTTTGCAGTTCTCTCCATACTGTAGACGTCGGGGGGGGAAAAAGGAATAAAAATAATAACAATGATTGTACAAAAGATAAAAATGCACCATTAAGTCTGGAGCAGTGGTCGTTATGTAGTAAAATGGCATTAAAAAAAAATCTGTATCAAATAGCTAAGACCAGACCGCTCTTCCACTCGTTCTCAGTCCTAATACTCTTTCCTACTGTAGCATCGGGCCATTTTCTTCCCTCAGCACTGTGACTTCTCAGATTTCTCCTTCTCTCCTTGTCAGATTCACTTACCAACAAAATACATGTGAGTGTGTTTTTGCTGGGGGATGTTTGAAAAAAAATATATATATATTTTCTGGCATTGTATATATATATATATATATATATATATATATATATATATATATATACCATAAGTGCTGAATTTGCTGGAAAAAAAAAACCCTCACCCACGCACTCTCACACACTCACACGTGCAAGTTGTGAGGTGTGTGTCTTCCACGGTTCCTGAAGAAACTCTAAGATTTGCCTCTGCTGGCTTTGACTGGGCACAGTAATGAAGCCCACTGAGGAGTTTTCCACTTTCCTGCTGCGCTCGTGCAATTCGACTCTGGCTGCAAAGTGTGTTAAATAAGTTCAGGCCTCCCCTGGTGGAAATGCAGGAAAGGGAATAGGCAGAGAATGAACAGGAAGGAAAGGAGGCGACTTAGTGTCGTAGTTGTGTTGATAGCTAGATGGATGGACGACAGAAGAGAGACACGAAGCGTGTTTCTTTTTCTTCATATCGTGACGCGACGTGTCATCGGTTGAACAGTTCTGAGAATTATCGTTACCACTCCCACCACAAGTGGCAAGTCCAGAACAGAATCTTTGATGAATTACCCCTGAGCCCTGGAGAGAGTTTATAGTCATGCTCTTGGAACTCTGGATTCTACCCAAAATGGCACAGGGACACAGTATGTAGAACTGTGTGTGGAAAGAATAGAAAGTAATAATTGAAACACTAATTTCATTGGACCGATTTTGGCTTTGATTATGGCCATGGCATCATTTCAATAAGCCTGTGCAATGCCACAACATTTATTTCCATCCATTAACTTCCAAGCTCTTGTGTTGATGATGGAAGAATCGGACCGCTGCGTAAAGGCTTCTCCAGCGCATCCCAAAGATTCTCAGTGGGGTTGAGGTGGAGGCCAATGCATGCCTCATGCTGCCTGAACCACTCTTTCACTATGATTTCTGGCATCGTCATTTTGGAATATGCCTGTGCCACCAGGGAAATAATACATCCATTCGATGGAAAAAAATGATTATTCAGTATATATTCAGCTGACCTAATATTTCGGAGACATACTGTACAGTAACATCGCTGAACCTGAGCCTGTCCAACAGAAGCAACCCCAGATCATAACACTGTGTCCACAAGCTTGAAGAACAGGCAGTAGGCATGATGGAACATTTACATATTTGGCAGACGCTCTTATCCAGAGCGACTTACATTTTTATCTCATTACACATCTGAGCAGTTGAGGGTTAAGGGCCTTGCTCAAGGGCCCAACAGTGGCAACTTGGTGGTTTTGGGGTTTGAACCTGAGATCTTCCAAACCGTAGTCCAATGCCTTAACCACTGAGCTACCCCTGGCCTACATCGCTGGTCACTCTGGAACAGGGTAAATCTGGACTCATCAGACCACATCACCTTTCTCCAATGCTTCATAATCCAATTTTTATGCTCTCCAGTAAACCGAAGCCGTTTCACCTACTGATTAGTTTATCTTAAGGCTACGCAGCTGTTTAGTCCCAGTCCCTTAAGTTCAAGTCAAGAAAACTTGTTGCAAGTGAACCCTATTAATCACTGCAGTAATTATCCATTAGAAGGCTCTTACCTATTTGCTTAGTTAAATCCAGGTGGTGACTTTTTTTTCTTTTTTTTTCTTTTTTTTTTTTTTTAGCCAGGCAGTGCATAAATCTATACACTTCACCCGGAGCTGGATTATTCGAACTGAAGTCAGTCGAGTGAACGCTACTACTGAATTACTGCTGTTTAAAAAAATCCATCTGCTGAGTTAAATTCATTTGAGATGCACGTATGAAGTGCAGGAAGAAGCACAGACACACACACACACAAAACCCTTGGGCTTAAAGCTTTTGGAGGTTTGACAAAAGTGTTCAAACGTATCAGTTTTGTCGCTTGTGTAAAATCTAAAAAAAAAAAAAAAAAACGAATTTAGCCTTTCTATTATTTCAGGTTGAAAAAGTGGAATGATTTTGTCAGATGTGATTCCAGAAAGCGATAGTGACCATTCGAGAGCACAGGGGGCGGAGCTTTCAAGCAGTGCTGGTTAATATCAGAGAGTTGAAAAGGTAAACTTTTTAGCTCGTACTGTGTGTCAAAAGACATTTATTGAACATCTCAAGCCTTAGAGTGTTTTTTTTCTTGTTTCGCATTAAACATATATTTTGGTATTCTGTTGTGATTCTTAACCAGATTGCTGTAATCATTGCTCATGTTTTATTTCTTATTCATGAGCTTCATGCCTTGTGTTTGCTCTTTTATTTGAGCAAACTGCGAGGAATTTATTCAACACAAGTTAACAATAACACTTTTTTTTTATTTATTTTAGCTCACCTCGATGTGCACTACTAATGTGCAGTGTGTAAATAACAATAATAAAACTCCTACAAGCAGCTGTTGGAAAAAAACACTCCATAGACCTTTTTTAAATCAATCATCTCAGCTGCTAAATTGTTTCTGGCATTAATGGAATTTTTTTATTCATTTACTTTTGCTCGGGAAAACGTCAGGCCGTAACTCGATTAGTCTTTCCGCGGTAATACCCCGTGCAAACGGCTTCGTCTTCGCTTCGTTCTCTGTCTAACCATATATTGACCGGTATAAAAGGCAATCGTCGGGAATTATCGCGATATGAAATTTTAATCCCGGCTCTACCTCTACGCAGGTAAAATGAGACCTCTGTATGCTCACAGGCTCCTCCAGCGCTTGCTCGTGCATGGAAATGATTTGGCTTTCAGAGCCATGCTTCAGTGTGAGGAAAGCGGAAAAAAATATATATATATAAAGAGGCTTGGATCTGTCATCTGTCATCATGACTGGCGAAGAAAAAAGAAAGAAAAAAGAAAAAAAACTAATTTGCTCTCAGAAATGAACTGGCTCTGAGAAAATAAGTGCTTTAATCAAACCCAATTTTCCACCTCATGCATAAACAATAGAAATATTTTTGGTGGAATCACAGAATCTGTCGCTTCTTTAACACAACTCAAACATCCTGATTAAACCACTTTTCATATTACTGGACAGGATGAGGATGAGGTTATGTGTGTGTGTGTGTGTGAAGATTTGATCCAATTAATGAAATATAATAAATCAGTTCCTGTTTAAAAAAAAAAATAAAAAACAGCTCTAAATTACCAACCTGACACTAATCTGAGCTGATTCTTCGAAACCTTACAAGGTCACTGAGTCTTGGTTAATCATCGAGCCACTCAGTGGGTGCTTGTATCATTCAAGTCGTGCCTCTGAGATGAGTGATACGCACTGTATGTATAAAATCCAGTGGCAGGGTGACAAGGCCAGGGCTAGATACCTGTCTTCATTGGCGAGGGAGCGTGACCGCTTCATTAATAATACCTAATGGCTCGGGCGATCTGAAGAGCGCGCTGATCTCTTTGATGTGGAAATCGCTTCGTTCATATTCCAGGTGCCGTGCCAGGCGGCGGTGTTCACACAGCACGACACGAAACGTGAAGCATGATGCATGAAACGCGGCCACTAAAATGGAGACCAGAGGGAATTTCTGGCAGTCTTTTTTCTTTCAGCATGTTCGACTCATCTCTTTACTTGTTTAACTGGAAAACGAGCTTGGGTAAACAGCAAGTATTTGATTAACCAAGATGTGAAGTTGACATTATGTCCACCGAATGACCTTTAGTTGTGCAAACATTTGCCAAACCTGTACGGAATGTCATTTTCACGACAATTTATTTAGCTCTGACAGTCCAGGGGTCTTGAACCTGGATGGTCTTTTTCCATCTTTTCTTCCCCCCTCCTTCGTCCAATCTTCCTCTGCTAGAGTGTGTCCTTATTCCCCCGGTGAGATAATAGCCCTCGCTGGCCCGGTCAGGAGGTAAATTAAATCTCTGCAGAGGGAAGCCGCTGATTTATTTACCAGCTGGGTTATAGGGCCATGCCTGGGATCCAGGGGAAACGACCTGTACGGCCGAGAACACACAGCCGCGGATAAATCTACTTTAATACCCCGCTGCAAGAAAGCCGGAGAAACTGAGCCGTTGTTTCAGCTGTGGAAATTGCCAGCAAATCTCACTCGCTAACGAGCTTCTGCTGAACATAAGCTTGGGTGTCGGAGCTCATTTGAGCTATCATTAGCCACCAGAAGGCCGTCCCCGGGGTTTCTGCACATGATGATAAGCAATGCAATACGTATGACATCATTTCACGTAACAAATTTAATATGCATGAAGCAAATAATTGTTCATTTTAGAGCCGCCCCATGCTCATCTCTATTACGTCAAAAAAATAAATAATAATCCAGGCACAGAAGAAAAAACCCCCCTGTCTTTCATGAAACTGTTATTTAATGCAATCTTGCAAATGATTTCCTTTTTTTTATTCTTTATTTTTACATTTTTTTTCTTTCGGGCTGTGATAACATTTAAACCCACACAATGTCATTACAAAGGGGAAAAGCCACTCTGACCTGGTGTTGATGCGAGCGTGAGCAGCATGGCAAACGGCTCAGGGCAGGAGAACACACGCGCAGTGAGCCGCCATGCTCCAGGAGGCTGGTGTGAAATCGCTCAGGCATGACCACCGTTGCTGTGACACGCCGGATCCTATGCGCTGATGGACACGGTGCTCTTACAAACTGTTTTCCGAGCCCAAAGTTATTTTAAAGTGAGGTTTCTCTCCACTTCAGAAGGAGTTAAGCTTCAGCCACTGAGTAACAAAGGAAACCCGAGCAGACCCGTCTGTTTGCTGCTAGCTTGGGGAACTATATTTTTGGTGCGACTTAATTAACACCGTGGAGTTTTGTCAGTGATAGTGCTGCAGTAATGAGACTAATTGCATTTCTACTGCACTCCTTGTATAATAAAGTGTATAATAAGCTACGGCCTGAATCAGTGGTGTAGGCTCTGGCGTTGAAGAGGTGGAGGTAGGATCGCAGCTTTATATAGCGCAAGTGCTAGACGCATGCTTTTCCTTTATATATTACAAAGCGAAACTCCCCCCCACCCCCCACCTTACCTGAAATCATCCTAAATCCGATTAGCTAATTTGGGTAAACACTGGACTCACGATTATTTATCATTACACTTTTTAGCTGAATTGAGAACATGGTGTTATTGCACTTCACCATTTTAGCCTTCTGTTTCAACAGAAAACCCATTTACACTGGATGTTCTAATATAGTTATGTATTCCTTCACATTACATCAGCAAACAAATTAAGAAAAAGAACAACAACAAAATAAGCCACCATACTACACTGTTATAGGTTTGTTGCAAAAAAAATAATCAACAACAGGATAGTGTGAGGCAGAGTGTTATAAAGCTAAGTTCATACTAAAGTTGCTTCCCACTGCGCAATGTGACGTCGTAGTCACGTCTTTTCCATGTCATTTTTGGACATCCAATTACCGTCTTTTGTAAGATAGGAATAAGGTGGATAGGCTAGGCTACCATGATTTTTTTAAATATAAAATATAATTTACATAAATTTATATATATATCTTTTTTTAGTACTGCGGTGTTTTACCGCCCGAAGGATCTTGAAGAACGAGTGAGCTTGCTTGCTGCCCAATGCTAATGGCTGGGAGTACTTTATTTACACACGGCACTGTATAGCATGAGCAACACATTTACCTGGAACCTACACCCAATTCAGCCTAGAATGAACCAGAGAACATTCAGCAGGTCGCAAACACCCTAACACACAAACATGGCCGAGGACACTAGCCCAAACAAACTTCCCCAACATGGTGAACACACGGAAACCCTCCCGCAATGCATGATGGTCGTCAGCTGCCGCCCCGCCTACGCCTCAATGCAATATAAGATACAAATTTTAATTACTTGATTATAGGCTACCTAAAATAAAATAAAAACTGTTAGGGAAACAGGAAAATGTAAAAAAAAAAAAAAAAAAATATATATATATATATATATATATATATATATATATATATATATATATATAAATAAATATATAAATAAATATATGGTCTACCAAATAAATAAATAGCCATACAGATAATAAATCTTGTTTGTTTATAAATAATCTGTATTCATATGTATAATCATATGTTGCTAGGCTCTATTTTGTAAAACACATTTACTGCCACTGCCATAGACGTCCAAATGACGTCCCAAAAAAAATAAGCCAGATTAGGTCAAATGTTTAACGTCAAAATGACGTCCAAGTTGGGTCATTGTTAGACGTATAAATAGTGGACCTAGTTTGGACGTCGAATAGATGTCCAGAATTGGTCATGGACCGACGGACCCAATATAGACATGATCTGCACGTCTATCCGACGTCCAATGTTTAGTGGGTTGTTGCAGGAATGTCCGGCACTACAGCACTGGCACTGGAGACTCCTTTCATAGCATAACCATCTCCCCAGATTATGTATTGTGCATCTCCATATTAGAATTGTGACTCAGAATTGATCTGACCAATCAGAATTGAGAATTCAACAGCACTGCATTATATATACTGTAAATATATATATAAAATAAACAACTCTTGTATTCCCTAATTTTCTCCAATTTGAAGCTAGATTGTGGTAAATTAACGAATAAAGCTAGGTACAATCACCCCCCCAAAAATGTGGCTAATTGAAGATTCCTTTAATATTTTTTTTTCTACGCCTATAATTATCTAAGTATCTTAACTCTTAAACAGATAACGTAAGATGTAAAGAAGCATGAAGAGGTTTCTTTCAAAATAAATATTATTTATTAGTATGTGCACAAAGGGGATGCCACAAGCTGTTAATCATCTGTTTAAAGCTTGTTGTGTGAGTGAGCGAGTATGAGAGCTAGAGATAGTAAGTGAGAGAAAAAGAGAGCGACAGAGAGAGAGAGAGAGAGAGGACGATCTCCCCTGTGTCCTCATTAGACTTACTGACTTCATTTACCCTGTAGTCCAAAGCTGTTTATTGCGAACACTTTCGAAATAAAAGACTAAACTCACACCTGAGAATAAAACAAATATTTCCAGTGTAGATGTTTCACAATATTTCAGGTGTTTTAAAATTTAGATGATGCCATTATATGTAAAACATTACTCATAAATAATTTAGACTTCCATTGTCTAAACCTACTAACATTTTTAAATGATAAATCTAATGCTTTGTAGCTATAAATTTCTATTTTTGCAATCAGCAAAGTAGAAACACAACGAAATATACAGTATATAATACAAATTCTGTTAAAGGTGTTCGTTCGAACAGAAATTTAGATTTTTTTTTAAAAAAAGCGAGTTTAGAACTGCGCACATTTACTTCATTGCAGTACTTAAGTACATATTTCACTCATCTGTTTTATTAGCGGGTACTTTTATCCTCTATCCGTACTCTTACTTAACTACAGTGCATCTCTGCATGGTGTTGCGTTACCTAACGGCAGTGGTGTGTAGTATTTGGCGCAGGAATTTCGCCAATTGCTGACCCTTAATGTGTAATTGTGTGACTTTCTTTTCCTTCTAAGCATGCCTTATAATATAACAGGTGTTTAAAATCTGAAGCAGAGCTGGTTGAAAACTAGTTCAAATATATTCCGATAATATTCCTATAGTAAGGTAAAATGTAACTGAAAATTTAGTGTAATTTCCAAAGCACACTTACACTTGCCTGTGTTTTGGTTGTTCAGACAGTCATGGCGCAGGAGATATATTTCCTGGAATGGTTGTTTACTTTCTCCAGTAGTGGCCTTCAAACATGACCACAAATTTTCGCAGAATTAGCTCATGAAACAGTTTTATTAAAGCAACAGTAAGACCAAAAATCATGACCTTTATTGTCAAGGCACTTCCTGTTTGCGAGACCATTGCTGGCTAGAGCAGCAGATGGAAGTCGGAGCTGCTTTTGCACAATTTTATTATGTTTTCTGGGTAAAAAATTATTCTTTAAGTTCTTTAGCCTTTTGTTCGAAGGGTCGCCACAGCAGACCAACTGATCCGCAAAACATTTTGGCACAGGTTTTATGACGTTCCTGACGCAAACCCTTCCTACCCACACACACACACATTTTTTTCAAGACTTGGGACCGGCACTGCTTCCAGTGGGCTGGGGGTTTGGGCATTGGCTGGGAATCGAATCCGGGCTTTCCGCATGGCAAGAAACCTACCACTGAGCCACCAATGCCCTTCAAGTTCTTTAGCCTTTTATTATGTATTTATTTTTATATATTAACTATTTAATGCAGTAGGCTTATTATAAATCACTTGTCAAATGGGTCTTTTTTCTATTAGATTACATGGTTGGAACTAAGTGTTGTATAATATAAAGTTTTCAGCAATTTAAATACACTACTTCAGCATGATCAGTATTGACAAGAAAGATTTCATTCATGAATACAACGGTTTATAACTAAATTGCACATGGTTGAAAGTATAACTATGGATGCTATTGCTGCAGTAATAAAACAGGATTCATGCTTTATTACTTGTGTATTTGTAACATCGTATGTAATTTTGTATTGACTTATAATACATTAAAGATGTACTTTAATTTTACTAATGACTATAAGTGTGCTAATGTGTTTATGTGTTTAAGTGTTTAGGTATACTTGAAATTGTTCGACTGTAGCACATAAAACGTACACTTAATACTCTTAAAATTGTGATTTTTATAATTGAATTAAAACTTAAATACATGTATTTAGGTACAAAATTATTGTTCCAAAGTAGCAAACTTCAAGTATATTTAAGGAATATCACAATAGAGGTAGTGCTGTTGTACTAAATATCAGCACAGAATCTAAAGATATCCCAGCTGTATTGATATTCATTAGGCCAGCATGACCTCAGATATGATATTGCCTTTATACAAACAGTACTACAAACATTTGTTATTCACAGATTGTAATTTGGTGGTGAACAGTCCTGTAAATCATTTGATATTCTCTTATATTTCTGTTTATTCAGCTTTACAATATCAGCTACTTTAACTTCCAGGTCCCAGGGTTAAATGCCAAATGGTGTTAAATCGAATGCTTGTGCTCTAGGGTGTACAATCACTTCCACACTCTAAGTAGTGCCCTTGATAAGGGGTTAGAGATGGATTTGGGATACAGGAAGCTAGTTAGCGTTAGCTGTAAATAAAACAACACAAATGACCCAGAGACAATTTGAAATGAAAATAGAAAATAGACGCAGATATTATGTAGACAAAGTTGTTGCTTAAGATATTGTATACAATTTTTATTAAATTGTATTGAAATGAATGCTGTTGTATTAAATCATGAAAAGGCTTCAATAATTGAATTTAAATGTGGGTTCTGAGGGGGCATTTGCTGTCGCCACCTCATTACTGTGGACTGTGGCATGTAAAACATAGAAAAGCTAATGCACATTAATACAAGCCTGAGCTTTGTCACAGCTGCTGTTATAAAAAAAAATAAAAATGAACCGGCACCTCCTGACCAATCCAGAACTCAAGAGGTAGAAAAATAAAAATAGATACTGCTTGTATAATATATGTGAAGTCAGGGCACTATTTCTTCCTCTGCTTTTTTCTTATTAAAAATTGCCTTTAGCAAGTAAACACCTTCTCCTGAACCAGTTTTTTTTAAGCCTCACCTTGAGCCACCTTAGGGTTTTAACGTGAACTTGGCTTGATCTTCAGGGGAACATAAAGTTCCAGGACCTGTGAGGGAGGTGTACATGTGTGGGTTTGAGTTAAAACAGAAATAATTTTTCTTGCAGAACATTTTCAGGTAAATCTGTTACACGAGGGTAAGGCATGGGGCTGTAACACACAGACACAATATCTCTTCACACATAGAGGTGATGAGCTAGGTTCCCACTTGAGGACAGGAGGGTTGGCTGCTTCACAGCCATAGATTTATCGAGCTACTTCAATCTCTGGACGCTCCTCTGCTATTGATCCTGACTTGGCATCAGACAGCAGAATAGAAATCGGTCATGGATTTTAATTAAAGCTAAAAAAGAAAGATTGACTGATGGCGCAGGGTTGTTGGCGTAAGGAATCAATTACGGAATACCAACAGGCCAACGTATTGTGGACAGGTGAACTAATCTAATTCACAAGAAGAGCAGAAAGAAGGGATTCAGTCGTCAGAACAAAGCAAATTCAACTGTCGGCTTCGTTAATCATCAGTGTCATCTTTGGAACATCTGAACGATCAAACTCTGGTTTCTTTGGAGTGGATTGAAAAGCTTGATTCACAGTCAAATCCTCCAAACCTTTATGTTGTTGCATTGATTAAGGAAACCAGGCAATTTTTGGCTGGACCCCAGGGCGATTAAAGAAGACCAGAAGCCACTGAGGAAATTGACATTTTCTCAACCTGGAACGCTGCCTCAGAGGTCACCTCGTCTGCGTCTACCTGGAGCTCTGCCTCAGAAGTCACCCTGTCTGCCTCAACCTGGAGCTCTGCCTCAGAGGTCACCTCGTCTGCGTCAACCTGGAGCTCTGCCTCAGAGGTCACCTCGTCTGCGTCAACCTGGAGCTCTGCCTCAGAGGTCACCTCGTCTGCGTCAACCTGGAGCTCTGCCTCAGAGGTCATCCCGCCTGCCCTAACCTGGAGCTCTGCCTCAGAGGTCACCCCGTCTGCCTTAACCTGGAGCTGTGCCTCAGAGGTCATCCCGCCAGCCTCAACCTGGAGCTCTGCCTCAGAGGTCACCTTGTCTGCGTCAACCTGGAGCTCTGCCTCAGAGGTCACCCCGCCTGCCCTAACTTGGAGCTCTGCCTCAGAGGTCACCCCGCCTGCCCTAACCTAGAGCTCTGCCTCAGAGGTCACCCTGCCTGCCTTAACCTGGAGCTGTGCCTCAGAGGGCATCCCGCCAGCCTCAACCTGGAGCTCTGCCTCAGAGATCACCTCGTCTGCGTCAACCTGGAGCTCTGCCTCAGAGGTCACCCCGCCTGCCCTAACCTGGAGCTCTGCCTCAGAGGTCACCTCGTCTGCGTCAACCTGGAGCTCTGCCTCAGAGGTCACCCCGCCTGCCCTAACTTGGAGCTCTGCCTCAGAGGTCACCCCGCCTGCCCTAACCTAGAGCTCTGCCTCAGAGGTCACCCTGCCTGCCTTAACCTGGAGCTGTGCCTCAGAGGGCATCCTGCCAGCCTCAACCTGGAGCTCTGCCTCAGAAGTCACCTCGTCTGCGTCAACCTGGAGCTCTGCCTCAGAGATCGCCCCGCCTACCTCAACCTGGAGCTCTGCCTCAGAGGTCACCCCGTCTGCCCCTTCTTTTCAGATGGCTTTGGTTTCACAAGGTTGTTCTCGTATATCTTGCACTGGAGCTGCAGTGAACATGCTTTCTGGCATGCATGTATTTATGTATTCATTTATTTACATACATTTTATATTGACACTTCAAACAAAAGACTTCATTCTTTTTGTGTTGACTAGCTTCAGTGCCTTAGCTTATACAGAATAGGGGTTCTGTACTGTCTCACCTGTATTCATAAATGAACTGTGAATTAAATCTGGACTCCCTTGAATCTGTTTGTGTATTAAATTGAATAAAAAATCCACAGCTTAACTACCTGTGGATAAAAATGCAAAAATGCTTCACGATTTTACCCTTTAAACCTCACACACCCACTCATCGTCATTTTCATTAAAAAACAAAGGCCTGCGAAAGACAAACATATTGCAGCATCTTTTCTTTCCTTCTGTGTTGAGGTTTCTGTGAGGAACATTTATTATTTGCCACAACCTCAGACACCAGCACACCGACTTAATTTCACTGTAGCTTAATTTTCCCACTTTATTTCATTCTTTTCTTAAACTCTGGTCTGCTGATTTTTTTCCTTTTTTATTTGCTCACTGAAATGACATCTGAATAAATAAAACTGTGTTTTGTATTTCTTATTTTTTCGGAAGTGAGCGTAACCTGAAGGGCATTATTTTAATATCATATGTAAATTAGGGGCTAGTGGGCGGGACCTTGTTGTCGTGCTCCTAAAGCTGATTTCGAAAATATTTTTTTGCACAGTTTTTATAAAAAATAAACAGTGCAATTTTTTTGACAAATAAAAATATTATTTGCTTTATCATCTTAAATATTAATTGGCAGCATAATAGAAGAGTAGATCTAAAGCATTTTAGGAATTTGACAAGCTAAAGATCTTGCTCAAAGCTTCATCTGTGTCTTTCTGTCAGCCCTTCATTCTGAACCACTAGTTCCTCAGTTACCAGCATAAAAACTTAATCACTGGCTTACTCATAAGCACATCAGGAACATTCACTCTTCCTGGGCTGTTTCGTCCATGGGCGCTGGGATTGCATCATATCATGGCCGAGTGTGTGTTTCAGCACCCGGCGCTGCGAATGTGAAGGTGGACCTGCATTAGGAGCAGTCAAGCTTTGAACTCTGCAACCTTCCCTCCAGCTAACACAAGCTGAACGTTGATAATTGGGAGCCGGCAGCACTTGCAAGGCAAGAAATGATCTGCGCTAATTAAGGGCTGTGTCTGAGGTTGAAAAATGGCTAGCGCTATGTCGCTACCTTGCAGCGTGTACCCTCCATCAACATCAATCCCCCATAGATGCCTGAGTAAGAGCTATCAAATGAGCTCTGTCAAAGCGGGGGGGCGAGGGGATCAAGACTAGCATCCAAACCACTGAGATAGCATCCCGCTGAGTGAGGAAGAGAGGAAAAGCTGACAAGTGAGGGAAAAAAGAAAAAAATGTTGTTTTTTTCCCCCTTTACTGAGCTGCTCGAGACACTCTGTGTGGATATAGGAAGCTTGGAGTCAGCAAAGCTCTGGCCTTGGAGAGAAAGCTTAAAAAAGAGAGAGAGAGAAAGAACAATACAGAGTCAGAGTGGAGCTGTAACCTACTTATTACTGTGCGCCTACTTATTTACTTCACACACACACACATTAAGGGTCGGGTATGTTCGGCTGTGCGAGCTGGACGCTATTGGGAAGTTATTGATCGGCAGCATGAATTAACAGCCCGGGCGTGACTTAATCATACAGCCTAAACTAAACAAACAGCAGGAGCCGATCCAACATTCATGAGATTTTCTGATATCAATGTAGTGATGGAAAAATCACTCACGCCCGATGAATTATTTATGTGCTTATACGGTGGTCCGAGGGGAACGGTAATCCTAATGAAAGTGAAAAAAAAAAAAAGCAGGGGAAGCTGAATGCTGTCGAATGATGAATTACTCTTACAGTACATATTTGTTTGGATATTATTTTATTAGGAATGGCAATCGATTCTTCTTCTTCTTCGACAGCCAAGCCAAGGAGACCTGAAACTGAAACCAGGTTCAGGAATATAAGGATTCTTTTTACTGCGCGAGTGTGTATGAATGGAGAAAAAAATGTAAGACATCGACAGAACTGTCCCTCCAAAAACACAGGTTTGGCTCTACCTAAAAGTTTAAAAAGTTTTCTCAGAGGCAAAAAAAAACAACAACTTCTTAATCTTCGGAAGAAGCTAGAGGGAAGGATAGAGGGAGGGGAGAAAGCGAGTGTTTTTGCCCTATTTCCCAATTTAGACATTACAATTTCCTACTCATCAGCTACTGCATTCATTTTTAAAAATACCGTATATATTATATAGTTTTAATATTTTAAATCCAGACAAAACCCAGTACCTGCCTAATAGTTTGGACAGAAAAAAAAAAACATAAAAACACAAAACAAATGAAGAAGTGCTACAAAAAGCTCCGCAATTTTATAAAGCAAGCGACTGAGCAACAAAAGCAATACTACCTCATTTCTATGGAAATTACAAAAACACAGCCTTGACCGGCACCTATGCGGCTCTGAACCTGCTTCCTCAAGAGAAAACATAATAATCTGAGGAGCTGAATAGCTGCCAGGGATCTCGAAACTCTTTATTCCATTCAGCTTCATGAGCTCCGATCAGCACGTGAGTTTCTTTATTATCACATGTCAGTCTACCTGCTAAACAATGACAAGACTAAGAGACATCCTGGAGCTCTACTTGAGAAATTACAGATCTGTCCTGTGACAAGACGAAGCTTTAAATATATATATATATATATATATATATATATATATATATTTAAATACTGCTGTCAAAACAGCACCTGAAAGTGTTGCGGACTCTCAGATAGTGACATCACCGAGCAGAGATGGTTCCAACATGCAAATTAGTGCACACGGGTGTCTGGAAGTTTAGCCAGACTCAAAAAGACTCAAAAAGAAGTTTTAATTCTTAAGGAATAAAAATTGAAAATACAGGCAGTCCTCGACTTTTGTAGCAGCACAAACACAGACATGAGATGAGGTCTTAAGGAAAATTGGGAATTTTATTTAGGAAAATGGGGAAGACAAAGGATGGAAAGGCAAGAAAAGTATGTGGAAGTGTGCGTGTGCAGGTCTGGGGGCAGTGACTAGCTGGCATGCGGGCACAGGCTGGTGAGCACAAGCGGCGGGCAAAGTTGGCCTGGCCAACCGGCCCATCTTAGCTCTTCATTGGGCATGGCCTCAGGTGGGAATCCCTTCTGATATCCGACAGCTGGTCGGCTTTCCTGGCTGAGAATGGGGGACTTAAGGTGGATGCAAAGCAGGCTTTTTCCCCTCTTCTTCTTCTTTGAGCGTGTTACATCATCCCACTCCCATGCCAATCTTCCGTGTTTTTAGCTTCTGTCGCACAACTTTGCTTGTTGGATCTCCAGCACCAGACCAGACCCTGAGCAACACTCCATGCCCAAGCTCTATTAGCGCTGATTACTACGCAGCTGTGCCCGTTTCCAGCGGCCCCACCCCTTTACACAACTGCAGAAGGGGAGGCTGTCTCCCTAGTAAGCCTATGGAGTGAGCAAGGAGTGATAACAGTTTGAGGCGCACACCCATCACTGGCACTACGAATTTCTGTAGATACGAACTGGCTGCGGTTCTACAAACATTTGTAAAGGCGAACAAATCACAGAAGTAGCTCATGTGTATTGTACAAAAAATAGACACTGCAGTGCACCAGATACCAATATTTACAATGTTTTTAGTGTATAAATAAATGTCCGATATATTGTATGGGTGTGTGTGGGGGTGCAAGAGAAATGGGTTGGCCTCACCAGTTTTAATGAATCAGTCGAGAAGCACGATGATAAAAAATGTCTTACAAAAGCTGTTCTAATGGTGAATAATTATAATTTCTGAAAATCTTCAACAAAATGAGTTCACGGTCCAATACAGTGAAAAACAGCTTTGAGACAAAATGGCACCCGGAATTTCGCTTGCTATTTAAATGTGCAAAGACAAGAGTTTATTACATTTCACGTTTCTCTGTGAGATTAATTTCCCTAAGCACAGTTACAGTATGGTTTTTGGCCATATGATGACAGTGTGGGTAAGTGGACAGAGATTTAGTCAATTAGATTGGTATGCTTTACATTGTATATCTGTGTCTAAGGTGTATACCAGAGTGCACTATTATTTAATTTAATTTTATTTATTTTAGGTAAACACTGACTTTGAGAATTAGTACAAGTAGTTACTGACTTACGAATGTGTTCTATTCCAGGAGCATGTTCGTAAATTGGATTTGTTCTTAAGTCTGACTCATACAGAAATAAGTAAATAGGTGGATAGAGGGACGTTGCAGTGGGATTTTCTTTTATTCTAATTTAACTGTTGGTTTTACTCATTCATTCACACGTAACTTTCACCCAGTTTGACTACAACATCCCTCATATATGATTTTCTTATTCAGTGGTATATTTATATGAGCTACAGTAGTTGGCTTTGTAAGATATTTGTAAAAACTGTATATAACATGTTTGTGTTAGCATGAATAAAACAGTTAATATTATTTGGTAAAAACCATCACAGTGTATTTATCAGTTATTGCAGATGGATTTGCCTGATTGCACGACTTTACCTGACCCACATGGTGACATGAAAATGCAAACAACTACTGTAAAAGGGAACTGATCATGCAAATGCTATTATCATTCTTAACTTTTATTTTATTTTTAAGAACAATGAGAAGGGTTCTCTCTGTTCTGTTGTGGTGGAGACCATGAGGTAGAGGAAGGGTTTCATTATATGCACTGACTGTTTGCTTCCTTTATATAAATCACCTTGTCTCCGTAGTCTAAACTGTAATATTTCTCTCCCATAGATTTCTTCGAACTGATTCTTAAAATTACGGGACAAATGATGTCCTGTATATGGTAAATACGAAACAGGTCTTTTATTTTCCAAATACGGGACAATACTGTATTTTACAGGACGGCTGGCAGCCCTGCCATAAGTTGATCTTTTTTTGATAGACAGAGTTAGATAGAGTAATTTATCCATATTACATATAATATATATTACTGTACCTCATCAGACAAGCCATGGCTCTTTAACAGGAAACAAACACAATCTCTGCTTCCTATAAATCAATACTAATAATACCCAGGTGTTAATTTAAGCTGGTGCTAAGGAAATTGGAACACAAACATAAAGAGGTGGAAATGAAATTCGAAAAACAAATAAGAAAATCGCCTGCACGTACAGTAATCACACAATCGGCGGTGTAGGTAAACAACAACAAGGAAACGGAGAAAGACAGGCGTGGTTTTCGTTAAAGCTCCCTGCACACGGCTCTCACCTCATCATCTCTACGGCCGTGCGTCTCGCATATGGGCCTGAAACATTTTGCACTTGCTTCCAAAAAAAAAAAAAAAAAAAAAAACCTTGCACAATCACTCCATCTGTCTCTGCTTATCTATCTTGGGCCTCGACTGCGGTTAGAGGTTCATTACAGCCCTCGTTTTACAACTTCCTTGGCAAACAGAAGACGATGAACCCAAACAAACTGGTCAGCATCTGGCTGGCAGAATAAAATAACACGCCATTATCTCTCCCTCGTGCGTCTCCCTTCGCTCTCTGCTGCTCTACTTAGCTGAGAATCTGCTGACTGCTTCACTTCTTACACCGTAAGTTTATTTTTTCCCTCTTATTCATTGTTTTCCCCCCCAATGAACAGTACATGCCAGTGTGGCCTGTTTGATGCTTACTGTATGAAGCTGCTGTAATGTATCTTCCTAATAATTAAAACTAATGCAAATGTGCACAATGTTCTAAACCACGGCGCATATATTAACTGTCTTCCAGATATATTGCTGCTGCGCTCATGGCTCTGAAACAAAACGCCTTTGTTTTGCATTAAAGCCAGGGTGTGAAAAACAATTAGTCTAATAACAAGGTAGCATTATTAGCCCTAATTGGTTTTCTGTAGAGGGTGCTAAGTGGGATAAATTGGCATCTACTCCTTGTGAGCCGTAATAGCGACCGTTAATATTACCAGGTCTACGTTATGGCCATAAATAACACAGTCCCTTTCCAATTGATTCACTGGCGGCCTTACTGTATTAATAACATTTGAGGTATAATATATATCATAAACGAATGCATGACACAATTCAATTCGTTTCAACATCTTGAGTCTGAAATTTGTTTTATAAACCGACGTTATGTAAATCTTAAAATGCCATAACTTAGAACCCGTTATACAACCACCAGTGAACCAATTAGCTTTTCTGCAGGGTTCTTTCTGTCCTAGAGTCACGCCCAGCATTTCTTGAGTCTTCAGATGAACAGCCACTACACACTCGCACCCTGAACACTGCCACTGAATAGATTTCAGGCTGATGAGGACAAAGAAAGCAGCAGGTTCTCAAGTCTGGGCATGAACATGAGGGCAGAGCGAGCTGATTGGAATCAGGTGGAGCAATCTTCAATCGGACAACGAGACGAAATCGGGAGCTTCTGTTCCAATTCGTCCAGATAAGCCTTGTATTGTTGGTTTTGTTAGCCAAAACAGCCAGAGCGCAAAATCCACTGGCATGGCATCACATCATTCGCACACACACTGGCTGTTTACATAAAAGGCCACTTTGTCATCAAGCCAAACGAATTTGTTCCGCCTGAATCCAGATCCAGGACAAACTGTTTAAAAAGCACAGTGCTGTGAAATTCTTTATTCCTTATTTTTTCTACAAAAATAGTAACTCATATTATATACTTATATGATTCCAATCAGCTTGCTTTGCCCGCATGTTCATGCCCAGTCTTGAGAACCTTCCATTGTATATTTACTGCAATGATTAATATGGGTCAGCTGGCAACAAGTTATTTAACTCTAACTGTGCAGTGAGTAGCTTCTCATTTCTTCTCATGACCATGTCCTGTGGTCATAGCAAAGATGTTACTCTCTTTTGAAAGGGACAAATTATTGGTCTGCATCAAGCGAAGAAAACAACTAAGCTGAAACTACTGACTACTAGAACTCTAGTAGGATTGGATGTAAACAGTTATGTAGCCTTAGGAAAACCACTTATTAGTGAGGCTTAAAAAAGGCTTCAGTTTGTTATAGCATAAAGATGAGAAGATAAAGGTAAAGATTGGGATACAAAGTATTGTAAAAGAGTCATGTGGTCTGATTTATTGTACCAGTGTAAGAAGAGAGGTAAGTAATGAGGTGCTGCACCCATCATGTCTATTGCCTACTATACAAACCTGCAAGGGCGTTGATTTTGGCTTGCTTTTGTTGGACAGGTCTAGGCTCAGCATTATTATGTGCTCCAAAGAATTTAGGTCAGGGCCCGTATTTACTAAGCGTCTCAAAGTGGGAAATCGCTCTTAAGTGGCCAAAAATTCTCAGAATGATGCAATAGTGAGATAGTAAATCACTCCCATCTCCATCAAAATGTAGGAGATCTCCTGTGGTGTCCGAACTGGTTAGGATTAGCAAGGAAATGGCGTTCAGGCAGAGAGGTGTGTGGGGGAGAGAAGTTTTAGTTACATTGAGTGACACTCAAAAAAAATATGGGCAAAAATGAAATACTTTTTTGTAACAAATCAAATGCATACTGTAATGCTGTCGCTGCAGAAGACTGAAACTGTACAGTTTTTAATAACATAGAAGATGCAAACTTTCAAACAGTGATGCAGCCGACAGTGTCGGAAATAATTAATTAAACTCTGCACTTATACTTGTTTTCACTCTCCACGTTGAATGGCATGTTGTGTGTAAAGATTTATCTGACATAACTTATTAAAGGTTTTCTAGTTACAGACTGATTTTGGCATCACTTTTGCTCTTATCACTTTGTTGACCCTGAGAAGAGGTAGCACAGACGCTAAAAAAAACAAATGCTGTAAGTGCAGTCCAATAATTTTAGTCTATAATAGCATTTTAAATACTGTAGCATGTCTAACGGGGAAAATGTGTAACAGATAGCAGTCGTCCTGTGAAGGTGGCCGAGGTACCTGTGAGACTCAGATCTAGATGGGTCACAATGGTGCAAACATCAGAGGCTTGCCTCAGCTATACAGTATGTTCCACAGAAGACAAGACCTTCTCAACATTCCAAGTGGCACAGCTACTACTTCAAAAGATGTCTGAAGAGCTAGGGGAAGTCCATTATTCCACAAGCCAAGCATTGAGAATTGTTATAAAATACATAACTGACTATAGCCATTGTAGAAAGACTTTAAAAAGACATTTTGATGAAAATATGTACATCACATCCAGTTCTGTCTGAGGATGTCTCAATAAATGTAGAGCCCTGAGAACCCTGCGTATCAAGGTCCACATCTCAGCACTGATAAAAGTTTGTGGTGTTTCGCCTGCTCTAATACCTCCAATTTAGCAGCTAGGCTGTGAAAAGTCGTGTTCGTGATCTGAATCGGGTAGTTGGGTGTGTGAAACTAAAGGCCACCGAGTCCCCAGGACTGCAGAGCTCTTGGTAACGGCGTCCGGTGACGGACAGCTTTTCCGCTTAATACCACACGGCAGAGTGAAAGGAAAAGCCTTTACGGAGTCTCTTTGAAGCTCGTCCAGCATCTCTCTAGCTCTGCTGTCTTCCCCATGCTCTCTCGCTCTCTTTGCTAAGCATGCAGTCGGCAAGAGATGCAGTGACCGAAGCCGCGAAATCGAGTGCATTATTAAGCGTAATGAATGTCAATGCATCACCATTGCCCTACACATCAGGTGCCAATTACGCTGACAAGCTGAGTTTCCTCGATTTTCCCCTCTCTTCTCTTCCTCCTACTCTTCTTCGTTCTCCTTCTCTCTGTCTCTTGGCCTGCCTGACACATGGAGGCAGTTGAGGGACGTGACGAGCAAGTCTAGTGTGCCCTGGGCCTCTGAAAACGAGTGCCGGAATTTTCCCCCCCGCCTGCTCCCCTCCCTCGACTTCCCACCATCTAGCCATTATTGATGAAGCGCCAGACACCGCGAATACAAACGCGCGGAAACAGGAACCTCGCATCTGTAATTACACTTTGCACAGTTTCTCGTAGCTTGTCTGGTTTCCCGCAACAGAATGACTGATGGAGGTTCGATTCCGTGTTGTGGCTGGAGGCAGTCGTAGCGATACAGCGCTGATTTTTGATGAAATGGTTCTCCAGAAATAGTGTTTGAATAGTAAAAGCGAATAAGCGCAGGAGGGTTGAAGAGGGTGGTCTTTCATCAACTTGCTCCAATATGCTCAATTCTCAGCACGGCTAAAAATCAATATGGACTCTACTCTTGCCCGATAATGACTACAACGCTTACTTATGCAGTCAGAGGCTCTGTATGAATTTCTCTGCGTTATTTCCCAAGCCGTTATGCTTGCACACGATCTTATTACTGACAGCTTCCTGATCCATCATTTAGATAAGTCTCTCTCAAAGGTTTGTAAATCCCACTGTGCCATTTTACACACAATACTTTTATTCCTCTTCTGTTCCATTTCATTTTATTTAGAAATGACTTCATAAAGCGGTCCTTTTATAAAATATGTCTTGGCGTGAGACTTTTTACACATTCAAGCATTCAAGCAAAGATTCTAGATCCTTTACGATGTTCTGTGTGCCTCCGTCGAGCTTTGAATTAGTGTGTCTTGAAGGCCCCTTTGTTTTTCCAACAGGTTTATTACTCCAATGATGGTTAAAGAGCTGTGGTTTTTAAGATTTGTGAAATATAAACTTGGGACAATGCACAAACTTTGCTGCCTGAACTTAAGCATCACTCTCACGGGCAGAAAACCTTGCAAATAACAAGTGAATCAATATGTGTAATTACTATTGGTCTTTGCAAAGAACGTTCATGAGATCAGAGCCTCATTCAGCAGAGCTGTTATAATTGGCTGCCTTTTTTTATTCTTTCACTACTTTTACGCAGGTATTCATTACCAGTTCACTCGATTCTTCAACTTGGGACAAATGAGTAACTTGAATTATACCAATAAAAAAAAGGTATGTGCCTTCTGTCAAATATTCCAATATCAGTGACAGTAAATCAAACTTTTACTCATGTTGCAGATCTGTTTTTGTCAGATGTAATACAGGAATCTTATCAACAGGAAGGACAGCAAAGCCAGCAAAACCTACATGATTCAGTGACCTTAATCTCCAAATCTGAATCCCATTCTAAGTAAATACTTTTAAATAAATGGTATTACAAATGTCTTATCTCATATCTTATCTTGCCAGATTGATATTCGATTCAACATGCATGACAGTAAACTAATCACCTCACTTAAGGGAGTTAAGACTTTTATCCGAAAAAAAAGACTTCATAACCCGAATACTAGAAGATATCAGCTTCCTTCTATCTCTTATTGCCTCTGTAGTAAAAAAAACTTATTTTGGGGGATTTAAATCAGTTAGTCAAATACTACCACCTTAAACAATTAGCTATTTAATTAGGTATTCGAATACCAACTTAAATTTTACACCTTCGAAACAATACCCCTGCGGTTAAGGGTCGGAATCTGAAAATAATAATAATAATAATAATAATAATAATAATAATAAGTAAAAAATAAAAAGTAAAGACCTTCAGGTCACTGCTGTCTGGATTTGTTGGCAGCACTCAAACCGGCACGGTACAAGCCCCTAGGGAGGTCATTACCTACCACGATATAAAGAATCAAGCATCGACGATCTTGTCTTATAACATGACAATAGCATGTTGGCTCTTTGAGAGCAGCATTTACAGTACTACACGGATGATGCGGGGAACTTTGCATTGACATGTCTCGAGACAAACGGCTCTATTAAAGCATGTTATTGGAAAAGAAAATGACCCGAGTGCTTTCAGTCCCCTTCATGTTGCCCGAGCTTACACTAAAGTCAAACAGGTAACGAGGAAAGGCAGGATGACACCAGGGTCTCTCAGGTCATACAAAAGACAATGGATTAAGGGCACTGAATTTCAAGGTCAGTGTCTGCTTGGATAAGACATGCTAAGCTAGGATAATTAGCACTCCCAGCTCCTCGGTTTTGTATCCAGACTTGCATCAGACGGCAAAATAAAGAATTTGGCCAGTTTTTGGAGAGTCCGTAGTGTCATGATGTTGCATCATGCTATGTTTTTATTCTTGAAAATCATGCCACCTGATTAGCGAGCTGACAACCAAGCACTTATATCTAACGCAAGCTAGATACACAAGCAGAGACCAAGATATTCTGATAATGAGGTCCAATTTCTCCCCCCATCAGACATCCACATGGTTCAGACAGTTTTTCTCCCCACAGCTTAGATCAAGATCTCTAGTTCTACTGGACACACAGCTGTGGTGGCGGCGTCTTTGAGGACTTGCTGGCGTTTTTGCTGACCGGGTCCCAATTAAGAGGTTCCACCTGTTCTCAGAGGGTTCGGCTGCCCATCTGTCTTAGCTTGGCCATGGCTGGGATTGTAGGATGATGTTCCCCAGAAGAGCCAGGGCTCAGTGCACATGTCCAACCCTCCAAATGCTTGTTTTTGTTTACTGACAGTCCTAAGCCTAATTTGGGGCAAGTGGCAAAAATCATGTGCGCACAAACACACACAAACACACACACACACACACGCTTTAATATTTGAGAAAAAATGTACAGAAAACTGGTTCACTGTTTTATTCCATATTTAACGACTGACTGCTCCGAATACCCTGTACTGTAGCCCTATTTATAGCTCAAGTCGATAAACATCAAATGAATATGCAGGAGAAAAAAATGGCTTACATATAAGGAACCCGACAAACAGCCAGGACCAAATAGGTTACTGAACTCATTCTATATGTTTCCAGGCAATGCATTTCACTGTGTTGTGGGTCATAATGTCCATTGTGCTGTTGTGAGCTTTCTGAAATTGCTTGCGTTTATAAAAAAAAAAAAAAAACCTTTACAGCTGCTGAAGTAATGAGGAAAATACGTTACGCTACAACAGCTACACCGGGATCGCAGTTGAGTGAGCGCAATTGTTTAAGCTGAAATTGGATTTTAAAATAAAATACCAATTCTGCTTAGATGAGGCTTTCAGGCAGAGAGGGAATTCCGTACTTGTACTGTATGTTCCTTGATCAGTGTCGATATGTCCTTCATTCTACAACAAAAAAGTAACTACAGGATGTTAATTCTAAACCAACACTAGGATAAGAAACTGTACTCACCTATGAAGATTAATTTCATTTGTATATTAAAAGTCTTCTTATATGTATAATCTCCATGCCAGACACTCATCCTCATTTATTCTTGTAATTGCTTCTATTTTTATTTATTTATTTTTTTGGCCTGGGATTAATGTTCATGTACAGTTCATGTTCTTTGCCAAGTCGTACATTTTTCAAAGTCTGGTTTCTTAGTTCCCTTAGTCCCAAGTTTACATCAGCGTTTTACGGTTCTCTGGTTTTGACCTAGAGACGAAATAGACTTTTCACTTACGTCTGACCGTCCCCAGCCCCGGCCCTCAAGTGGAACATAAAGCCATTACTCGACCCAGAAACCTCCCTCAGGGCTGCCTCAGTTATAGACGAGAGGGATGTTTTGCACCACTCTGGCCAGTCCTCCACATATGAGAGTACAAAGGTAAGTGGGCTAGGACACAGGGCTAACTTTATATAGTAAATCCACCTTGTGTAAAAAAAAAAAAAAGAGAGAAAAAGAAACACACTCCTTGTACACTCCCCTTCCCCAGAGTGCCATAACACAAAGATTACAACCTCATCCTAGCATCCACTCAGTCCAGATGATCTCAATGTCGCAGAGCTTTTTTGCAGTCTGGCTTTAAAACATACTGTAGACAGGGCTTTTAATCCCAAGTGATCTCTGGGTAATCTTTGGTGTTAGTAAACTGCTGTGTCTTTCTCAGTTCAGAGGAAGAGCCATGTGGATCGTTGCGACATGATGTGTCAATTAGACGATAGAATATACCTCTTTATATTGACCAAACTCGAGTGTAATTAAAACTTGACTTCTCAATGGTGACCCGGAAGGTGGGTGGTAGTGCAGTTTCCAAAAAGTTGCCATTCATCACTATACTTTTTGCTATTTATATGTCAAATTTTGCAACATCTTTAGCAAATAAACAAAAGCAGCCTTCTGTAGCTTGACACTACCGACCTTGTCCGTGAGGCTCCATTTCCTCCCATTCAGTGCCTGTCATCCTGTTTCCTCCCAAGCCTTTGGCTCCTTTAGCATGTGGAAGTAGACACGCATCATTTGGAGTTTTTTTTTTTTTTATTGCCTGCAGTGCTGCTGAGTTTGTCAGTGCAGACACTGCGGTGTCAGCATCATGTGTTCAAAATGAGCCTGAACAACTAGACGGGCCATGGAGCAGCGGTCAGTTCTAGTAATTACATTCTTCAGCGAGCGCTCGCTCACACTCACCACAAATCGGGCTCATTCGCCACTCTGGCCTGCGGGTAAGTGAAGCTGCAGTGACAGATGTTTGTCCGGTAGCGCCTGGATTGCTATAGCTTGACGTAAAGATGGGCATTTCTTACACGCTTTTCCGTAGACACCACTTTTGGCAATCCTTATTCAGCTTCTTCATTTAAAAATCGTGATGCAGTTTTGCTGCAATGCCTTCGAACGCAAAAATGAGCACATTTAGGCAAACAGCTTCACAGATGGCTGAGTTTTGATTAAATTTTATAGGCCAGGATCGTTGCTCCTGAAAATATAAAATTGTCACTTGCCTTTACAGTTCAGCATCTATTGACCATTAAATAAATGCCCTCACAGTATGTATTTTTTACATACGCATACTGTTTCGTAAGTGTAAAATGCTGCAAATGAAGAGAAAACAAAAATAGGCACCACATAGTTGATTTTCCGAGTATTAATTTGAGACAGTTATTTACTAGTAAGGAATGTCATATAATCTTTTGACATAATCTTCATTTTATTTGCAGTAAGAGTTAAGGCACTGCATTACCACTCCTTGGTTTGGGCATTTAGTTACATTATTATGTTTAGGCATCTGGTCACTTCATTGGGTTATGGTATTGGGTAAAGGGAATGAGTTACCCCACTGGGTTCTGGAATTGGCATACCCCATTGGGTGAGAGCACTGTTTGACCTCATTGGGTTACTCTATTGGGTTAGGGCATTGTGCTACTCAACTGGACTATGACACTGGCAAGGCATTGGGCTACACCAGTGACTTAAGGTATTTTGTTAACCCATTTGGGTTGGGTCAACTTGGGTTGATTGGTTTCCCCCATATGGAGTTACCCTATATGGTTGAGACACTGGATCACATCACTGGGTACCCCATTGCTTGATTAATGCATTGGTTTACTGACTGCAAGGTCAGGTGTTTGAAAGCAACTACTGCACTACTGCCACACTTTTAGATCCTTGAGCAAGGCCCTTAACCCACAACTACTCAGCTGTGGCCTGTCTAAACTGCCAGCTGCTTAGGATAAAAGCATCAGCTCAGTGTAGTGAGTATAAAAACATTACACCAGGCGTTCATGCAGCAAAATGGTGGACTAGAAAGGCTATAACAAAAATGCCTGGAAACCTTTAGCACTGACCTCTTCAGGCATGGAATCTCCAGCTCAATTACCCAGACTGAAACCAAGAGTCGGAGGCATTTAATCATCAAGTTAGACCTTCCCTGAGGAAGAATTAGAGTGGAGAAGGATTCTGTACTGGTGTATTGTTATAGCTTCACTCCTTTTGTATCCATTCCTTATGTAACATGTTTAGCTAAGAGCATGCCCCTTTTTCCAGTTTCCTTCGCTCAATAGAGACATATGCTTCTGAATAAATAAGTAATACAGTATTTCTCCTACTCTTTCTTGGCCAAGGAGAGTTACTCAGCAATACCATTTTTCCATCATTCCCTGCAAAATTGTGCTAAGTGTGCAGGTAGGTACCCCGCTATCTGTGTTTGACTGGCACTAGGGCGGAAGCTGTATCTCACACAGAACATTTTTAAATTACTGTCTAGAGATAAAGCAAATGTCAAAAAGACAGGCATTGTCATATCAGGAAAATAAATAAACCAAGCATGGCTATTTAATTGGTGGTTCCAAGTCAGTCTGTTCCCAAAATGCCAGGACCTGCTGCTTGTCTGGACACACATCAGGGAGAGAGAGAGAGGGGCTGTACAGACAAATGTCCATGTGCTGATGTAAGATTCATGAGCCTGCTGCTTTCTTTATAGAGGAAAAATCTGTCTCTCAACAAAACAAACAATCTGTAGATCAGCTATCACTCTGATAAACTGTTTGTCCTTTGCATGTTTTTCCTCAGCGTCATCATCCTCATCATCATTCCTCTCGCAAGAATATCTCGGTCATTACAAAAGTGCTTTGATTTGTAATGAGAGCACCATCAAAGCTGGCACAACTCCAGAACATCCTTCAGCCGGGAGCTGACTCAACTGAAGATTTTTCACGCAAACTGCACATATGGCTGTGTTTGTAGCACTTTATTGGGTGCCATGTTTCTCTATTGAGTTCTCCCGTTCAATTCCCCGAACTCAACTCACATAGCTACACCTCTCTGAGCTAAAACATGTCAGGATATGTAATGTATTTTTCATTCTCCCACTCCCCATCCCTCTTACACTCCCTTCTAGTCTCTTTCTCATCCCCTAAGACTTTAGCTAACAAAACAAACAGGCAGTGTGGACTTGGACTTGTACTACACACACACATAGGGAGACATCTTCTAATTCTACAGTCTTTTCTGATTTTTATTTTTTTCCAAACTGTAAAACAATGCTGAAGGCATCCACATATACAATAATCCTCTTTTAAACATATACTTTTATAGCCTTTATACTCATGCTCTGTAAAGCTTCATAACAGCTGTAATCTGATGTGCTGTTTTGAGGTTAATTGGTGATTTCTGAGGCCGGTAACGCTAAATGAACTTCTCCTTTGCAGCAGATGTAAGTTTTGGTCTTGCTCTCCTGGAAAGGTCTTCATGAGAGACAGTTTCATCATGGTGCTTGATGGGTTTTGCAAATGCACTTGAAAATACTGTTCTTGCAAGAAGTATTCCAGAACAGCTGACCTTCATGTATTAAATTAACAACTGACTTTTGTTGATGCTGTTACCTAATCGCCTAATGCCATATGTGTGATTTACATTGCACCTTAAAATCTTAAGTATTATTCTGGAATTTAGAAGAATAAACCCAAATTAGTGTCCAAACCTTTAGTATGTACACTGTCCGGCCCAAAAAAAAAGTAACACACACTAATAATTTATCGGACCACCTTGAGCTTTATTATAGCAGTGACATCTTTTTAGGCACTGGGCATGATGGGTGCATCACTTTATTGCCTCTTTTCTTACCTTTCTTACTCCTCAATCTGGAACAATTTCTCGTCGCTCCACAGTGCATTCTACAGTATATGCCCCTTAGCAAATTGAAGCCTTTTTACTGATTAGCCTCATGGATGAGTTGTTTTCTTTAGGCTGCACAGCTGTTAGTTTTTCTCTTTAGTTGTTTTGTTTGCTTTACGACCCTTCTGAAACAGAGTTGGTTGCCACGACCACGGGATATGTTTTGGTACATGGTTGTTTAAGAAATGACAAGCTACTCCCTGCATCAGTTAGGGGTAAATAACTTGTTTCAACTGAACAATATTAAATCACTGCAGTAAATATCCAATGGAAGGTTCTTAACTGTTTTTTTAAGCCATGCGAATGATGGTGATTTTTATTTTTATTTTTTTTGGCTGGGCACTCTATCTACCTTTTTATCCATCGCTGCATCATGTTTTTTTCAGTGCTGTAAATCAGTGGTAAAAAGAGTCATTTAAAAGCAGTACATTCAACTATCCACCTAACCTACAGTATGGCCTGCCGGAGACTTACCTACTCTACCACCTTTTGAATGCCTAGCAGGGAATGAAAACAGTTTTCCTTCTGCAATCAGGAAGACGCTTGGAACATAAATCCCCATTATGTGGATAATGCATACAAATTAGCTATCCACTTTCTCTTCCACTGATCTTTTCTTTCCAGGTTTTGTTTCTTTTTTTCCCCTTCTGAACCCAAGGTGCCCTCTGCTTTAAAACGACACACCTCTGGTTAAAAGTCGCTCCAGCAAAGAGAATCTTATTGACATGCACCAGCATTCCGGCATTGCGAAACATCATCTAATAACGGGGAAGAAATGCCTGTATGCTTTTTTTCCATAGCAAATCAGGTTCCCGGCTTCATTAGTTATTCATTGCTTTCGATGTCCGAGCAGCTGGTCAATCAGGGAGAATATGTCACGGATCAGTAAAGGCCCCGAAACGAGCCCTGGAGGACCGCAGGAAATGACAAATACAGTGCTTCTATCTCCCAGCTTAGAGCCACTTCAGTGAGCTGGCCGCAAATTATTCCGCTTCGTATCCATAGAATATGTGGCGAGAAGCTTTGTACGCGCAGGGTGTCACATTTTGTTGGGGTTTTTTCAGGCATATGAGAGTAGGGCGAGGCAGACAAATTGCTCAGGAGTGTAAGAAAACACAGCTCAGGTTTCTGATTGGAGGTTTCTATACCAGAGCTAAGCCTCGTATATTGGGCTAGTAGATGTTTCAAAAAACCCATTTTATTTTATTATCTGTCAGCACGCTTATCAGAAAGGAACAGCCAGGTCTTATCAACGCAAAAGCGTTAACGCAGCCTACGCTCTGATCAGTTATTACAGCTTTTCCTGCATCCAAATAACAGTCGACCAGCATCAGGAGGAGAATTCGAAGTGTAGCTGCAGAGCTAGTTTTAGACAGGTGGAGAAATCCAAGCGAAGGCAGAGCCTTTTACCTTTGCCTTATACCCCCAAGCAATGAAAATTCATTAGGCTCGTCAGACCGGCTACATCGTCACCCACATCCTCGCTGAGAGAGCCGTGAATTGCAAAAGGGCATGAACGTTCAATGATGTTGATATATTTCCATATGTATTTTCTCCCCTGCTGTTCTCTCTAGCCAGAGTTAATGCAGGGTAGAACGGTGCCTTTTTCCACTCATAGACTTTCGTTATTACAGTAGAGGTGAAGGAAATGGAGATGGTCTACATGCAGTATATTATTACTGTGCAACTGTCTTAAATTAAATTACAGAATCGAGGTCCAGCTTAAACCAGAGTGCATAATGGGAACCAAAGTTAACCACTTTATACAATGAATAGAATACATTTTATTGTCAAGTATAAATAAAGAGAAATCATCATTTGGTCCCATACTGTATTTAAAGATCCTCCATTATTTGGTAATTCTGACATGGAATATATCTTCTCATTTATGAACATTCCATTTTATTTATCTCTTCGAAGGAATTCCCTATTTTGATATACTCCATGCTGAATATATTCCTTCATCATTTGGTATGTACCATATGTAAAATTACCATTTGGCCCTTAGCTTATTCTGTGAGGAATGTCCCTCTTACTTTCTCACATATTATATAGCAAAACCCCCTTCCTTTGGTGTATCTTCTATGAAATATAAAGTTTTTGTTCCTCGGCATATGCAACACAGAATATTAAGATTCAATTTATATTCACTTTACAGCACAGTGAATTATTATTTTTTTCATATATGCCAGTATGGAAGGTGGGGCCAAAGTGCAGCGTCTGTCAGAATACATGGCCCCTGGAGCACACGAGGTTAAGGGCCTTGCTCAAGCGCTCAACAGATGCAGCTTGATGGTGCTGGGGTTTGAGCACCTAGCTTTCCTATCAGTAACCTAACTTCCCTATCAGAGGCTTAATAATATGCAGTACCACGATGCATAATAGCTAGCATTTTCTTTTATACTGTTTGTGCTGAAACTATCTATCTAACAATCCTTGTTGTGTTAATCCTGACATAAATGAAATATTTTGATAGGTACAGTATAATATTCGATATTAAAAATACAGTGGACTTTACACCTTTGTCTTGTGTGAACAAATCAGTTGATGACAAAGAATTCGGCTAAAATGTGACCCTGTTCACAAACTCCTCCTCAGAACACTGCCATCCCAAGCTGCCGCCATCAGCTGAACAAAGGCATGAGTGCGTCGCCCAGCGACAGTCATGGATCAGCGGGTTACGGATCGCGCACATGATAAAATTATTTTGAGCGCAAAGTGAAATGACGTCCAAGACTTGGCAGAGTGCTGCACCTTTGCAATTGTGCAGCACAAAAAAATAAAGACAGAAAGAAAGAAAGAAATCTCTCTGGCTGCCACATATGAACCAGAGAAAATAGAGAAAACCCATGAAGGAGAATTACCCTGTGGTATTATGGAGGGGTTTTTTCCTTCCAAACACTTACCCCCTACCCACCCACCTTCCTCTCCTCCTTTCCATCAAATCAGCAAGAGAATAGCACAAGAAGGTTTCTTTTTAAATATTTAGAGCTCTGTTGTTGTTTTTTTTTTTTTTTAATAATTAAGGATTTTTCAGATTTTGTTTTATAACTTGTGATTTAAACAAAATAAATGTAAGTTAAATATAGTGATGGGGAATGTATTAATTCTATTTACATATATTCCTTCGAAAACAAAAACTGAATTGATTTACGACCAGAACCTAGGACGAATTATGTTTGTGAACCGAGGTTCCACTGCAAATGTAATACCTTTTATCATGGCTGCATTCACAACCTGAACATTTGAAAATTCTTGAGTGCATCAGCATGAATTAATGGCTTTTGATAATGATTTTTTTTTTTAAAGTATTGGGACTGTTTCCATTATTCACATTAAGCCACGGTCTCACTATACACTCGATTATAAACGGCATTTCCTCAGGTCATTTGCAAGTTTGACTTATGATTTTCATTAAAAGATAAGTGAGAGCCCGGACATTTCTTTACAATAGCACTGACACCGGTACCACGTTTCTCATTCTTGTGCGCCTCTTTAAAAGCGTTGATGGACATTGATTCTGTGAGTTAAAAAAAGAAAAAAAAGTGAAGCCTTCAGAAAAGTAATTAGCTGTTGCTTGTTCGGCTGTGATCAGGAAATCTCTACAAGGCCATGTTTTAAAATAGCGGCACTCAGACGGCATATTTTCTGCACAACCTTCGTCCTGTTATGTAATCTAAGTAATTAGGGTCAGTTAGCTAGCCAATTGTCAGTTTGCTACCTGTTAGGCTATAAGTTTTTAGCATGCACTTGTTTCTTGGTGTTATAGCGTGTTCACTTTTGTTGCGAGGGTGTTTTTTAAATCGAGCCCTAGTCCTTTATGTAATAAGGCTCTTGGACATAAAAAAAAAGTGGCCTCTTTTACCATTTCCCTGACTTGGGCTGATGAAAAACAGGCAGCGTTAGTCAGGAGGCATGCAGGCCAAGCTAAATCTACTTGTTCGGAGCGAAGCCGAGGTGGTGTTTTAGCTCGCGGGCTGCCACGCTGCAAGCTCTCGCAGGAGCGTGATGAAAATACATAAATAAAACACAAACAGCGTGGCGCTAGCTGGCAGCGATCTTTCCGCTGACTTATGAGCTCGGGACGCGGGCAAGAAATGAGACGCCTCCATTAAAGCTGGAGAAAAAGAAGCAGCGAGGTTTTAAACTGCACCTCTGATTATATCATAACTGTACGTCTGGGGTCTCAGTGATTATTTAATGCATGATGGGTTCAATTATTTTTGTTCAAGTCCTTGTCTGAAGAAGCCTAATTGGAAATTACACACTTTGGAACACGTTTTGAATATTTTAGAGAGACGATGTTGTTTCTCAATTTGTCTTTAATTTTTTACTAAATAAATATGTGGTGTTGAAAATAAAGTCTGCTGCAAAAAAAATACAAAATAAATTGAAAAGGAAAGACGGGAAGGAAAAAGGAAGTCAACTGTAAGAACACACAGTAAGTCCACATGCGAAGGATCCACGTACTCAAATAAACCCTGAGCTGACCATCCTGTTGGGGGTAACGAGAGGGAAGGAAGCGGCTTCTAGCACGTCACATGCTGTTTAAATGTGTTTTTTACCTAAACATGAACAAATCGGAAAAGCGATAAAATCCTGCACGTTGCGACTGATGAGGTTATAAACGTTATTGAGATGCCGCTGCTAAATGTGACGGTTGCTTAACTATCAGGCACTTTAATGGCCTTACAGCATGCCCTGCTCCTAATGAATCTATCCAGCAGACCAATGGACCGAGACTAATTACGATATGCTAATCGACGAAAACTCCTCATCTTATCAGCACAGATATTCCCTTGCACTCTTTAATAAAAACGCCAAGCCTAAGCGGAAGGGGTGGTTCTGATGCAACGGCGTGTGCAGAAATTCGCAACTTGATCTAGCGTGATGGACGTGACAAGCCTCGTGCATCTTCCTGAACGAAAGAGTCAAGTACTGACAGTCGGACAGATCGGCTAAGCGTTCAGGTGTCCGTGAAAAGCTATCCGTCTTATTCAGGCACGGTACTGGGTTCAAATCACACCTCGGTTTACACACACCATGATTCTTTCATATAGCCAAGCACAAGAGTACATGCGAGTACTTAGTATTAATCACAAGAAATTTTAATGCACAGCTAGACAGTCCATGTTCACACCATCTCTCCCATTTTTTATGAAGAATGTATAGCCCTGCCTCTCTCCATAACCCTATTCCTTATCTCAGCCTCCCCTACCAGTCATCTTGAAAGCTGTGATCTGATTGGCTGTACACGCATACAAACCTTTACAACAGACTTTACAGAACCACATCTTCACTTAGTGGATTTCTTTTAATTTGCTTTTAAGTACATTTAACCCCTGCCCCTTTCACTACTCTAACTGGCGAGTACATGACATAATCTCAATGTTTGCATACAGACTACAGGAAAAGATCTATAATGGATAAATATAATGGCTCTAATCAGTCGTATTCTATCAGTCTCTAACTGTCTGAAAGTGGGCGGAAAAAGTGACAGACTCTCCTGTGGAAGCTAGAATTAAATCAACTATATTTCTTTTAAAATGCGACTTTTATACAGCAGACGTATAAAAATATGCATCCTCCGGGTACAGACAGCACCGTGCGCGACTCCGGTCGTGCTTTCTGACTCCACGTTTCGTGTATTTATTTATTTTATTCCCAGCCCAACAATTCAAAACAGCATTACCATTCAAGAGCTGTAATTTCCTGCTACTCACATAATCCACCCACCCTCTGCAGGAATGAAAGGGTTTAAAACAGGGAGTGAGCGGGCAGTGCCAGGGCCCAGCAGGCCATTACTGCAGAGGAATAGCTGCTATGTGTGTGTGTGTGTGTGTTGCATTATTGCTAGTGGCGCAGCTGTTCTATTTCTGCTGGAAAGCACAAAACCAATATGGCTGCCACTGCGCGGTGCGGAGAACATGGTCTGATTGGCTCTTGTGACGGAGTGCTTGTGTTTGACTCATGCCATGGCCAGAGGGTGAGCATGCCAACACTGTAAATAGCTGCTCCCGAACATGTCATGCGACGCTGATTTTTTTTTTCTTTCTTGCTCAGCCTCTGACCTTTTCCCTGGTCTGTTCCCTCTGTGTATCTCCCTTTGGTTGACTTCAGTACACCCCCCTTCTTTTTATTTGTCTGTCTAATGCACATGGTTCGCATAGCTGCCTCGCAAATTAGCATAAACACAGATCCATACTTAATGTGGCTTAATTTCTTCGTTCATTAAACGTGTGCTAATTAGCTACGGATAATCGGTTTTCAGAGGTAAGACAGGGTTCCCTCTTATTAGCCCATTTGTTTAGGGCCATTAGTGTGGGCTGGACAGACTCTGCAGCTTTTTCACTTGGCAGTGGGTTGACGTTGTAGCAGAGATGCCCTGCTTGCTCATGCACATGCATACACTATAGAGCCAAAAGTACGTGGGCACCAGGCCATCACGCCAGGAAGCTTTTTGGATGTTCAATTTCAAAGCATAGGCATGCATACGAAGTTTGTTTCAATAACAGCCTCCAATCTCTTCGGGAAGGCTTGCTGCAGGATCCTGGAGGGTATCTGTGGGAATTTAGTACCAACATGGTGTGAAGAGCATTGCTGAGGTCAGGCACTGATGTTGAACGACTGAACGTTCCTGATCGTTTCAGAGCTGTTCAGTGGGGATGGGGTCAGGGCTGTGTGCAGGATACCAGAGGATTCCTCCACACCAAACTCATCAAAGCGTGTCTTTATAGACCTTTAGTGGACAGGGTCGCGGTCATGCTAGAGTAGGGAAAGAACCTTCCCCGAACAGCCCCAGACTGCTGTCTCTCTTTCAACAAACTTTGAAAGTGGCACTTTGCACTCTGGAAGGTAGCGTTCTTCCCCAAACCCAGATTAACCCATCAGACTGCCAGACAGTGCTGGTTGCCATGGCTCAAAGATGATTTGTATTTTAGGCTGAATGTTGATAAATTACAGTATATATAATAATTCAAATTCAAATTCAAATTTTATTTGTCACGTACACAGTCATACACAGTACGATATGCAGTGAAATGCTTTTTCGACTACCAGTGACCTTAAAATAAAAGCTTAAACATAAGAAATGAATATGAATAAAGGAAATACGGTAGAAAAATAAAGTTAGCTGGTAAAATATACTGTACAAGTAAAAATAAAGATATATTGCAGTAAAAGAAATATGGTAGAAAAATGAAATGAACTAGTAAAATATACTGTGCAATGTGAAATAAAATAAAAATATACTGTACAAATAAGAACAAAATATCAATAGATAAAATATAGAAATATAAAAGAAGAAAATAGAAATTTGTACAAATAAGAAATGTAAAAATGACCGAGGTGTGCAAATATGCATAAAGTGACTTCTTAAAGTGTCTTATTACTAAAGTGATTTGTGCAGTGGTCCATAAATAAAAGTATAAGTATATAAGTGTGTATATAAGTGTGCATGAATGTGTCCATAGTGGCCATGAATGCCCAGTCAGTGTTGGATGTAAAAGAGATGATATTAGTCCTGTATTGTATTGTGGTTGAGAGACCTTATGGCCTGCGGGAAGAAGCTCCTTCTCAATCTCTCTGTATTGGTCTTCAGGGAGCGAAATCGCTTCCCAGACCACAACAGAGAGAACAGTCCATTGTTGGGATGGCTGAGGTCCTTCATCCATCCATCACCATCTTCCATCATCTTCCTTCCATTATTCTGCAATGTGGGCTAACTGTTCAGTTATAAGTCGCACGTGAGTCATCACAGGCACTTTTATTAAAACAGGCAGTGATCAAAATAAACTGCAAAGACTCGGTTTTATTTCCTGTTTGTTCTCAACCACAATAAGAGACTGATTATAATAGAGTTAAATACAGCAATAAAAATGGTAATGGTACAAAACAGGCCTTCTTGCTCTGGTGAAGTAGTTAAGTTTTCCACTGAGACAGACTGTGGAGCTCCCAGAATGTCACAAAGAAAAATAAATTCACACTGAGGGAATTTTAAATGTGGCAGAAGACTTCACGGGCCGTGAAGCCTTTGCGATGCAAAGTATGAAACTCTCTTTGTATTGCAGTTTACAACTATTATTCAGTGCTTAAGGATATTTTTCAGATCATATTTGCATTGAGACTTTTAGACTTTTAAATGTTTCTCTATTTGTTTGCTGAAGCAAAATTAACATGGCAGCAGGAATTGTAGGGTGGAGGCAGGGCAGTGTAGAGACACAAAGGAAGAGCTGGTGCAGGCTACAAGGAGACACAGACGGAGAGTTGGGGCTCCGTGGAGACGCAGAGCTAGAGTTGGGGCGGGGCTTAGTGGAGACGCAGAGGGAGTGTCATGGGTGGGGCTGCGTGAAGATGTAGAGAGCGAGTCGGGGCGGGGCTTCGTGGAGGCGCAGAGGGAGTGTCGTGGGTGGGGCTGCGTGAAGATGTACAAGGAGAGTCGGGGCGGGGCTTCGTGGAGACGCAGAGGAAGTGTCTTGGGTGGGGCCTTATAAAGATGTAGAGTCAAGGTTTCATCCAATGTCTTGTTTCAAAATATATCAATATACCTCAAATACCCTCTCTCTTTATCTGACACTTGGCATTGTTCTTAATGCAGTAAGCTTGTGAACAGCTAAAGCTCTGAATCTTTCCTAAAAGTTTCTGTGCTGATGTTGCTGCTAGAGAGAGCGCCTGATGGTCCTGCTCTGTGAGTAGGTATCATCTACTGCTTTGTATCTGGGTTGTCATTGCTTCTTGCTGATATTGCACAATAATGTTATACTATATGGTGCACAGATTCAGATGCACAGAAACACTTACAACTTCTTACATATTATAAAACGTTCAAAAAGAAGACATCTGTGATTTGCCTTCAACAGCATTCTGGTATTATGAGGCACCTTAATATGTATGTAATATAAGCAAATATATCCACCCGAGAGTGTATCTACAAGCCAGGAGTATCAAATAAACTCGCACCTGAGCGTATACACCACATTAAAAAAAAAACAGTGAACGCCCACACTTTTTGTGCTCCTAACTCTTTTTCTTACTTTGAAATAATTTAATAAGCCCACGTCTTTCCATGCGGCACACAATCAAGGACAAGAAAGGAAAAAAGAAAAAAAAAATGCAAAGAAGTATCATAAACTAGAATTACAAAGTGTGTGTGTGGAGGTGATTAAAAAGAGAGAACCATGCACAGCCATTCAAACTACCTTCAGGATCTCCCTTAAGGGGGCAGTCGCTCGGGAAGTTCGAGCGTCGTCGAGGCCGAGATCTTTGTTCAAGGAGAAATAAACAGCAAGTCCTTGCTAAATGTGGGCTTCAAAGACAGCGTAGCCAAGGGAATGAGCGTAAACCGAATCTTAAGCTTTCCACATGCCTGGTGCTGTTTAATCCTGCAGGAATCAGAGAAGTGCGGAAGAAAGCCATGCCTCAGTAACTATAGGGGGTTTAACAGGAAGTGGGAAAAGTGCTCTTCCTATTTTTGAGCTTTTCTTATACAAATCAATCAGACATTTGTGCTACTGCACTAGCTTTTATCTCATTATTTTGGCTTGAAAAGTCAGGGCGCTGCATTTAAAGGGCTGGAATGCAATGGAAATCTTATTTCCAGTGGTACAAAATGATTGGCCTTGTCTCAGCGGAGACCATTCTTAGATTTTCACCCATACCGAAGGAAATTTTATGCCACGTTCATGAATGTCATGTCGTCGGTTTTCGGTTCGAATTTTTGCTAATGCCAATTAACATGCTATTTCTTTTCAAATAGAAAGTCATTTTTACCACCCAGCCTAATGCTTTAGTCATGTGACTCTTCTAACTGGGCTGAATTATGTTTATATCAAATAGTGAAGTACTTCAAATGTAACTGTTTATTACACATATTTTTCCCAATAAATTTAGACCCACTCTTTATCGATATATTTAAGAAAAAAAAATATTTACATTCACAAGGGTTGGTTTCGTCCAGGTCATGACCCCAGTGTATTGGGTTCTCAAGGAAGCCAGAATGTCCTGCAGCAATGCTGCCATCAGTCTCTTGCTCGGTCTTGACGCTTATGAAAAAGAATGTGCAATTTGTACCTTAATGAACAAAAGTCAGTCTATATGACCTAACTAACCCATGTTTGTTTGTTTGTTTGTTTTATATTTGCCATATTTACTTCCAAAAGCATTGCTTGATGGTGGCCTGTGGTATTGGAGGCATACATTTATTAAAAAAAATGTATGCCTCCCCCAAGTTCAAGTTAAAAGATTTCACTGCAATGAACAAATTACACTACTGAGTACAATTAACCCAAAGATGGAAAATTCAATAAAAATAATATAATGTTTAGGCTGAATATACAAATGTACATATAACATTATCATATACAAATTTCTATACATATCATTTAAATGTCTAAAATATAATTTTTTATTGTGCATTAGAAAAAAGTGACATCTTCAAATTCATTGCATGATCAAAATCCACTTGTCGCATGGATGACAAAGCCGTCCGAACGTCACAGGAAAAAGCAATTACCCTCAATCCGGACTTGTTTAAAGCAAACTCACTTTACGCTCGCTTCACGACATGAACACTGAGGGCAATTTATTCTGCGGGCTTTTAGAAAGGCGGGCTGCTCGTAAAAGACCTGGCTGATAAGCTGTAATGAGCAACCTTTTGGAAAAAAGAAAAAGAAAAACAAAGACAAAAGTCAATCTGGTCTGTGAAGTGATGCTTCTGGCATTTCCATGAACCTGACAGAGTATTTCAAGGGGCTCACTGAAAATCTTGGGATTTTGAGGATATCCAAAAAAAAGAAAGGGTTTTTGCTGTTGTTGTTGTTTTGCTCAGACTGATCCCGCTGATTTTATAAATGGCTTCCGCAAGGTCTGATGGACAGCTGTAATGGCTTTTAGGTTCTCACTCACTTTTCTGGCTGATAGGATGCTCTGAAACCTGGCTCTACTGAAACTGGTGCAGTTAAGGGGATGAATCCGTGTGCTACAAAGTGGCCCTCTTAAACCAAATAAATGGTTTGGTTTATTGTGAGTTTATAATTCTGCCTCGTGTCTTGCTTACACGTGTGGTACCTTATACACACATTTAATGGGAATCAAAAAGTTTTGACGTGCAAGTAAAGTGTAAAGTGAATCCCCCGAGAGACTAGAGATAATTGGCTGATCCATTCAATGCAGCATCAGCACTGTATCGTAAAATCCGTAATTGGAGCCAAGATTGGGAAAAAGAAGCGGTGGACTATTAAGAAATAGACAAGAGCTCAGAATATGCTATTTTCAAGCCATTCTCTGCAATCGATAATCTGAAACACGACACTTGACCTTTTCGCGCTCCCTCCGAACGCTGGATGTAGTCGAGGAACCATTATAACGTACAGTGAAAACCTGGAGGATATGCGCTTCCCGGAATTATCTTAGCTCCCCCATACAGCAGTCTCTCACTGAACATTTTTGCTGGCTTTTTTTTTTTTTTTTTTTTTGGCTTAAGCAGAAAAAGAGAGCTGTTTTTTTTTTCCTCCGTTCCAGGCAGTTACCCCTCATTTGCAACACTTTAGCTTGTAGAAGATGAAGCCCAGCTTCCTTCAATCAATCTTTCAAATGTGTCAGGACCAGCTGTCAGTCAAACGGGGTGCTCGGGTTTCACTCCTCCCACCTGCTTCGTTTTAAGGAATATAATATAAGTACTAGGGATATCGTGTGGAATACTATAGTGGGGAAAAAAAAGGAATAATGTGGTGTTTTTCAAGCAAAACAATCTGATTGCCGTGTTACTTGCTTGACGTCAAAAATACTGCACATATCCATAAAGTCAAATGTGTTTGTAATAATGAATTGGCTTCTATTTTTTTTTCTACTTTTATATTACCGGCAGATTTAAAGGTTCTTTCTATCCAACACAAGAACCTGCTAATCTAAACATTTTTTTAAACAAATTTCCTCCTTTCCAACCCGTCAGTGCTTTGCTCAGCTTGTTTTCCGACCTGCCTGTTCTAAACACATCCGCTCCGGAAATGTTGCCTGTCTTTGCAAGAAAGTGAGGCTGGAAAAAAAAAAAAAAAAAACGCTGTACCAAATCAGGTTCTGTCACAAAAGCACGACAAAGCCTCGGCTGGTGTACGCCTCAAGTAGGAAAGAATCGGAGCACGCAGATGCGGAAAACAAAAAGATCTTGATAGATGAGACTTTAAGGAAAGAGTCACTAATATAGTGTAGTTTTAAAGTCCACAGGGGAAAAAAGTTCAAATACTTAATAATTTATAAAAAGAAAATGATGCATTCTTTTTCATTTTGTTTATATCAAGTCAAGAAGATGATTAATTAATGAAGTTTATTAGTCAGTGGACCTGTATATATATAGTACCTACAAGGTGCCTGTAAGAATTAATTAATGCTCATACCATATGTTTGATAAATAAACTAAGATGCTTTAGAGTGATAAATAAAAGTATCTTATTTCTTTAACATCACTAGAGATCTGCTAAAGATAATGTTAATTTATGTGATATTTTTTAATAAACAATTCATTAGAACAGCTATTAACAATTGTTCTAAGACTTTTTCTTGGATTTCTTAAATAACAACACATACAGAAAGCTTTAAGCTCATTCAGTTCATCATGTTTGGCAAAATAGGGGTTGAACATGATACCCAGGGTGAGGAGCATGAAGACAAATGGACCTGGGGCATTACACGTCATCGAAGGGAATATCTTGAGATTAAAGATGGACGACCCAGACAACAAGAGGACAACAACCAAGCTGAAAAATAACTTAACGAGGCCTTGCTTGGCTTTACCAATTCAACTCCTGAATGAAAATGTATTGAAATGTAAAACTGTGACTCTATCAAAGGAAGTCTGCTTGTCTTTGGGGAACTAAAGAAGATAAACGTGCCGCAATTCATAAACAATACTGTAGAGCATGTATTCATTTTTATACTTTATTGTCTCTAAATTTTTGTGTTTTAAGGGTGACTCAAAAATGATCCGGAGTTATATTAAAACTTAAAAAGAATCATTACTGGTGAAGAGACACAGACAGAGTATGGAACGGAAACATCCTCAGTTACCGACTGAGAAAAAGGTCAAAAGTCAACCATCAGCTGGAAAATTGGTGCTTTCTGGGATTCTCAAGGGCCAGTACTGGCAGGAAAAAGGTTCAACAATCAACAGTGAATAAACTTTAAATTAAATGCAATGGACTGCTGTCCAAGGGTGTCTGATCCTTCCTATAATAATGAACTTGTTCTGTCTGACTTTTACCTGTTTGGTCCCCTGAAAGCAGCCCTACGAGGACAATGACTCACCTCTGATGAAGAAGTGAAGACAGCAGCGCATTTGTGGTTCGCAGCTCAGCCCTAAACGTTTTTTTAATGATGGAAAACCAAAGTGTGTTGATAGATGGAAAAAGTATTAAAAAGCAAGAAGAAAATATGTATTTGTCTTTTCTAAAGAAATCCAGTGCAGACAATTTTTGACTCCCGCTTGTATATACATTTTGTTCATAACTGTAAGCACAAACTTAAATCGCTTTGTGTGTAAATTAGAAGTAGATGGTCTTGCACTAATTTTGAAAGCATTTTGAAATAACTGCTAATTTTACTATGCATACGTCTGTATGGTCTGGCTAACAATGATCTGTCTCTTTAAGTGCAGCGATGTCTTCGTGATGTAGCAAGAAAAAAAAAGATCTTGAGTTGAGTTTGTTAAATGAGCAAAAACAGAGCGAAAACAGAGCACCTTTTCATTTGATTCAGAGATTAGACTTGAAGACATGGGCGCAGTAATGAGGGGAACTGAAATGAAGTGAAATATGGAGAGGCATCCATTATAGAGTGAGCGGAAAAGAAAAAGACAAGCTCCTAAACGCAGCACCACCGCTGCACCCACACTGTTTTAAAGTGAGGTAAAGTTGGGGTTATTTTGTGATATTTACGGCATATTTAATATTTTTTCCTTTATTTCTTATGAAATAAATCAACACAAAAAAATGGACAAAATGTGCACTTTTTTATTATGAAGTAGACAACTGAATATACAGTTAGTTCTTGTTGTTTTTTATAATTATTATCGTTAAAACCCTCCTGAAAATAATCTCAAAATGCTGATCACCGGTGCTAGAGTCAGGTACATTGCTATTAAAAGTCTGATAGTGATAATAATGTAATGCCATAAGATGCCACAAGACAGTGGCGCTGCAGTTTGTTTCTAAATAGAAAGTACTATAATGTTTACATTTCCCAACTAATTTAAAAAAATGTTTTTTTATCACCTCAGTGAAATACAAAAAGTTTTAAACTGACACTATAATCCTTGCTACAGTTCAGAGGAGAACTGAAATACAGTAGGACGCATCTATAAGCTGCATGATCTGGTCAACATACTGCTGTATTAAAATCCATTGTGGATGCAGGATTTTATTTTTTTTATAGCGTGCATATTTTATTAACAATTATTAATGATGCACATGTTTAAATGTGCATGAGTGATTACACATATAAACTTATTGTGCTTTATAGAACCCAGGAGCAGTCTTAGCAACTACAGCAAGCTGATGTAAAATGTTTTTAATTGCTCTTTTTTTTTTTCCTGGAAGCAAATAGGAATAAAACTCAACTAATTTTATTAGACCATTCCCACTTTATTAGACTCTATTCTTGCCCCCAAAGACAAAGCTCGATTTTGAAAACAACCTGAGAATATGACACAAGTCCTAGATTATAATGTATCTAATCATTTTCATTCAAAATATCTTCTGGGGATGGTATATCATATGGAAATCTGGAAATCACCAAGGCTAAGCGATACCACCATCGTGCTAACCAGGTGCCAATTCGATTTTTATTATGATTCTGTTACTATCATGATTTTATTTTATATATTTCATTTTTTATATACAGTATAATTCGTTATACAGTAGTTCTAAACACTCACTTTTTCCCAATACTGCTTATCCTGTACAGGGTCACAGGAAGCCTGGAGCCCATCCCAGGGAATTTGAACCCCATAGGAATCGAACCCTAGACCATGGAGGTGCCAGGTCACAGAAGTAGCCACTGCACCACCATGTCACTCAATTCCAAGCAAACTTAGCAAATAGTTTAGACCATGGCACGTGTAGAAATACACAGGAATGGCAACATTTTAACAACTCAAATGCAAACGTATATAAATCAATAATACAGTATATATTTTAAAAAAAGTTAATGATACAGTACAAGAATTGTCACACAAAAGAATTACAATGCTAAACTAATGCTAATCCCTGCTAAAACACATTTATCGCAAGTATAGAGAAGTATCGACATTAATAATAGTATCTGTATTGTAACAACACTAGTAGATGTATTCCCTTGAAGTATAATAAATAGCAGTAACTTATATACCCGCACTGTAAATTTGTTTAGTATAATGAAACCACATTTCTTATAATAAGCACATCATTAACAAACATTTTATTTTTTTATTCTTAACTGCGTATTATTAGATGCGGATCCAGCATCCTGAGAATAAGCTTTTACTATAGAAACAATAATACTAGTGAATGATAATATCCTTAAAGGTGGCGTTTGAAGGTTCAATGTGCCTTAAGGAAAGGACAACAGGATCTTGGCTGCTAGCACGAAGCTCTTTATTTATACTATTCATGTATAAAAGTGAAGAAGTGGACCGGGTTTGCTTTCTCACTAAAGAACCATTCTTTAAGAACTTTTAATTCTTAACTCACATTTTTTAATTACTCACAGACAAAGTTCGACTCATTAGTAAGCAATGAATCGATTAATTTATCGATTAAAAAAATCTAAGGGATATTAAAAACTAGAGATGAGGGAAAATGTATTTAGTTTAGAATGAATCTTCTTCTTCTTTCAACTGGTTAATGCGGTTAATGCATGGTGATAAAATGCGACCGTTTGTTTATGATCCTACAGATTGTACACTCTAAACTATGCTGCCCCATGAGGTAAGAGTGATTAATATGCTGTTTGTATAAAAAATAATAATGATGGCAGATGACAGAGATGCAGTATGTGCATTTCTAAAAAAACTAAAAATGGAGTTTTGTTAAATTCAATTTAAAAAAGTTAAATAGTAAACTCTTGTATTTAAAGTAATTCTGCATTGTTTAAATGCTACATTTGGTTTTTAGGTGTGAAAACTAATGTTATAAGGAATAAAGAGAATCAAAACATTGAATTTCTTATGTTTAATACACTTTAAGCAGCTTTTTTTTTTACTTTTGCTTTCTTCAACTTTTTTTTATTAATTTATAGGTTGAAGGTCTTATAAAGTGTAACAAAATCTGAAAAAAAAGAAGAAAAAACTGGATATTTATAAAATCTTGATACTTACAGAATCGAAATACAAATTAAATCGGCCCGAGGAATCGTAATAAATTTGTAGTTAATGGTCACTGGTGATTTGCATCCCTATTAGAAACCTTGACAGTTATTCCTTTATTTATCTGCTTAACATTCTTCTTCAAGAATTTGCTTGATTGTTAACTTTAAGCTTAAAACTTAAAGCCTTTTTTGTATTATTTTGGTAGCTAATTTGTGTTTTTATTTCAAAATAAAACAGTCATATTTGAATCTTTTTAGGCGGTGAGAGATTTATGCCCGGTTACATTGATTGAAATGTTACTGCGGAGCAAGTCAACTTTAAACTCTCTAATTTACCTTCGTAAAAGCAGTGGATTCATTTCTTGTTTTCAATCTGTTTTAAATGGAGGCCAGATCTCTTCACAAAATGCACTTCGCTACAAGCTTTTCTCCTTCTTTAATGTGTGTTTCTTAAAAAAAAAAAAAAAAGCTCTCCACTCCAGTGCGGCCCCTTTAGGGATATATTTAATAATGTTCTTCTACTAGAGTGCATTTATTACAGTGCATACGCTTGATAAAAGTCAATAAACAGCTGCCAGACTGAATTTGTTGCTGTGTGATCAGGTACAGTAGACCACTTGTAGCTAGCTAGCATTACCAGAACAAAAGATTACAAAAAAAGCAGGAGGGTTTTCAGTCCTGGAAACATTGTGGCATCCACAAGAATGAAACGTCGCTCTTGTCTCTTCTGAATCTAGTTTGGTGGCTTGAGAAGGAATTTAGGATTCAGACGTAGGTTTTCTCCAGCGGTGCAACAGTGACAGCATTCCATCACATTGTTTCCTAGACGAGCTCCTATAAGAGCAGACCCCGAAGCGCTAATACGGTCTAAAACAAGACAATAGTACATGTGCCTTCTTTGGAGAGTGAGATGTATAATTGATGTTTGAAATCTCTTGCTGAGACAGTAAGAGCCTTAGCGACGATGCTCCCGTCATTCCTCAATTTCCAATCTTCTTCTTTTTTCCCTCAAAACTGCTATAATACTCAGAATCCGTTTGCTGAGGCCATTTTCTGCCTCCAAGACGTTCAATGTCTGGTTGTGGTAATTCGAAGTGACTGGACTGCTGGTGCGTCAGGAAACTCATTGAGGTCACATGACAGCATGGAAGATTAAACCCTTAAAGTGTCAGGAGCTGTTGGTGTTTCTGGCTTTTGTACTGTAACTACACACCTCTTCTTATCATTATTACTGAACGATATGCTTGGAGCTGAATATGCGTATAATAAACTGTGACTTCGACATCTTGACTCATGGCTATGAGACTATTTAAAATAGATTGGAAGTCTAAAAGCATTCGTGCACAGTCACCATCCGCCTACATGTACACGGTAGTGATGGGAAGTCTGAGTCATTTTAGTGACTCGATTCTTTGAATCTCGTTCATCAAAATGAACAAATCTTTTTTAGAGCCATTTAATTCATTTCGTTCTTTTGTTTAGAAATAATTTTAAAAAAGCTACATTTTCAATAAACAGACCTGAACACGTCTACATACACAAATTTTGTCTCTACTTTCAATAATGAAAATATTACAATGCAGCTAAGGACATATAATGGGAAAAAGAATGGGCAGCTCACCTCTCATATCTTCTGGTCCGAATCGTTCATTCTTTTGTCACATGACTTTGATAGACGCTACGCGGTGCATTACACAGGAATCAGAATTGAACAGTTCTTTTCATTAGTCTTTTAGTCCGAGTCATTTGTTCTTTTGAATCTATTGCACTGCAAATTTCTGTTTCCTGTAGGAAAAAAAAATTACCAGTGCCCAGTAGAAAATGAACAAATTACTCTCTAAGACTACCTGTTCTTCTGAGTCACGTTAAATACTTGTTTAAAAAGAACGAATCATCCATAAACGACCCATAACTATTACATGGGACAGAAATGAAAATTAGTTATTGTTGTTGTTGTTGTTGATCATATTATCACTCGATCATCTATAGCAAATCAACCGCACATTTAATTTTGGCACAGCTATTACGTGAACATCCTGACGCATTTAAATCAACCGGCCCTAAAGGCACCGTGTCTATGTGTGAGGCATTGGCTGGTAGGGCAAGCCGGGCCTTCTGCAAGGCAGGCAAGATGCCTATCACTAAGCCACCAATGGCCACTCATGAATAAATATAAAAGTAAAAAAGGTTCATTTAAACTATTTTTCCTCTCTGTGACGGTTTTTCCCTAGCAATTACACTGCAAAGTCAAGCTCTTCTGCCCTGATCAATGTAAGGAACTCTCTCTTAGTGTACATGAAAAAAAAAATCTTTATTTTTAAAGCAAGGTCCTCATTAAGACAGTAGCATGACATGGACATCTCTATATGTGTGATAAACCATTTATGAGGACCAATTTGTCCCGAACAGTCCTAATCAAGCACTGAGCATTTTTACAATTGTAAGAGACAGTTAAATGTCATCACAATTTTCGGACAGCGTTAAACGTCATCACAAACATTAAATGCCATTACTGTCATGGGATAGCATTAAATGTCCCCACGATCATAAAAGAGCATTAAATGTAATCACAATTGTATTAAGGAGGGAGTGTTAAATGCCATCACAACTGTCTTAGAGCATTAAACATCATCACAATTGTAGGACAGCGCTAAATGTCATCATAGTTGTAGAAGGTTATTCAATGTAATCGCGATTGTATTGCTGTGTTAAACATCATCACAATCGTAACAGAGCTGTAAATGTCACCTCAATTGTAATGCATCATTGAATCTCCTTACATTTATAAAGTCCCCAAAAATCTGATGATTTGACAAAAAAAGGCATTGGATTACTTTTTAGTTACTGAGGTGAAGCACAGAGATACTGTAGCACATTTCTATTAACACATCATTTATTAGCCACAGTCATACTTATGTGAATGGAATGTCTTTTGGAGTACCAACAAGGAACAAATGCTTTGAAAATCCTAAAATCGTCAATTTCCACAATCATCCGGTCCTCACAATCAAGTGGTCCTTATCAACACACTGTGTTTTTATAACCAAAAGCTTCTCTTCTGGTTACTAAGGCTACAGTAACTATTCTGTCAGTAGAGAGTCCATGCAAACATTAGGCGATTCTACAGCCACACGATTAATTTATGGTTTCTAGGAAAATCAGCATCAGTTACAAATGGGGAGGTCCTCACAAGGACAACATTCGTAAATGTGTGTTTGGGGTCACCTGAAGTTTATTAGCCGCTCTTACTGCATGGTTAACCTAGCTAAAAAAAAAAAAAAAAAGAAGATTTATTTAGGTCTCTTCTTCAATAAAAGTCTCTCTCTCTCTCAGATCCTGTTCAGGGTCGCAGGAAGCCTGGATCCTAGCTCAGGGGACCCGGAGCACAAGGGATGGGGCAGGGTACTCTAGATGAAGTGCCAATTCATTGCAGGGCACAAGCACAAACACAAACACTTACTTGCACATTGGAAATGCCTATTAGTCTAATCTGCATGTCTTGGAGCGTGGGAGAAAACCGGGGCACCTGGAGCAAACCCACAAAGCAGAGACTCCACACATACAGAACGGAAATGGGTCTCGAACCCACGACTCTGGAGGTACAAGGACAAAGTGCTGTCCTATTTCAATAATTTATTTAATGTGCTTCTGTTTTTAAGCATAACATCATTTAGGGAGTTAAAAATAAATGTTTTGCTAGCAGTTATTGCCAGACAACATCAGATATTATTATTTGTTTTTTTTCTTATGGAAAAGTTTACACATACATTTGTATATGTGAATGTATACGTTTAAAAATAAATACATTAATAGCCAAGACTGATGTCTGCCATCTCAACTCAGGGCCTTCATCAGTCACTGGTTTATCTGACCTTGGTAGGCATCCTGTTTCCCCCCACCTTGAGACAAATAGCATCTCACCTAGTTTAGACCTGGAGCGCTAAATGATGTGACACCACCTGCCTTATCAGCCGCACTTCCTGTCAAGGTGTCAAGGCAGCAGTCACTAGGGCACTGACACTCTGTGTGTGTGTGTGTGGATTGCAGGAGGTGAATGCATGGGGTAATAAGAACCCAGGGTGTCCAATATGGAAATAACGGTGTAAATATGTAATATAGATAAGGAATTGGATGGGTTTTTCGGTAGAGATATGTACGCTTGCATTTCGGAAAAGCATCGCCCTGAGCTGATTCAGCCGAGCGTGACTCACTGCTGGATATTGCGAAACGACTTGAAAATCCCACCAGGTGTAATATTACGGTTTCAAGCCATGCTTTATGGGGGGAAAAAAATGTCCTCATAAGGGTCCGCCATGAGCGCTTGCTCACGTGGATCGCCTCAGCAAGAACATTGAAGGGCAAAATAATCCTTGTCTAACGTTTCCTATGCAAAGAGAACAAATGGAGGGGAGGGGAAACTGCAGAAGCAAGCAATTGGGCTATGATGTAAAGAAAAAACAGCTGAATTCAAGATAGCTCCTGGCCCTCTGTGGAGCTGATGAGAAGGGTAAGGCTGAAATATTAAGCGCAAGGCCAATAGACATTTGCATGAAGCTAGAGCTGATTAACAACCCTCTGGGCTTCGGACCAAATCGGCCTGAGTGAGTCCATAATCATTAGCGGGATGAGTGTAAAGCGAGAGAGACGGCCTGGACGTGCACCATGTTTGATTAAACTGGACCTTGCAGACAAGAAGTGTCTTTATGGAAACATTGCGGAGACTGAACCTGGGATAGCCCATGACATGTGGATAAAACCTGTTGCTCCTGATTATCTTGATAATCCCTTATGCCGGGAATCAGTTGGATTTGTAGCTCTTTTAATGGGAACATCAAGAGCAGACCGCTACACGGGTTAAAAATCAATCAAGAAACGTAGGGAGACAGGCGGTGGTCTGGATGTCTGGAAATCCACCATGTTCTCTCGAAGCCAGCCTTATAGAAATCCTCTTAACTACTTTAGGGAGTGCTGGAAGTCGAGCTGCTGTTGATGAAAATTAACTTGATGATACAGTTACTGAAGGATCTGTACCTCACACAGCAACACATAGGGGGAAAAAATTCAAGTAAGAAGGATTCTGCGAAACTGAGGCTCTGAGCTAATTTTGTTATTAATTTGCTTGCGCGTTTAGATAAATTGTGCACACTTAGTGGGTGTGTTATGGTGATAATTAAAATGAAATGATAATTAGCCTGGGCTAGGAATGTTATAAGATGTGTGTGCTAACCGCTCTAAGTAGCCGTGGAGACACTAATGTTTGCAATTCCTTTTGTTCATATTTCTTAACTCTATTTCCTGCTAACGTAACTCTAATGACTTCCAACGTAGTGCAAGTAATGCTTTAATAATGTTGCGACACTACACCTTTATGCTGAGAAAGAACTTTTGGGGCTTTAGTTTCTTTAGCGTTTCCCTGATTCCTGACACAAGCCTTGTTGTACGCTTTATTTGTGCTTGTGTGAACTGTGCCCTCATGCTTGTGTGTGGCACAGTGATTTTAGGGCCCGATATTTCATTCCACTGTATGGGTGTAGATGGATTGGAAGATAAAGCAGGCTTGACAGGTCTAAAACTTACTATTCATCCAATCTCTGATTAAAAACCATGCTCATACCAGAGTATAAAAACCAGGTATACCAGAGTGGCGATGGAACAGTCTGTTATACCGTCTTCTATCCAACGGCTTTGATGGACTCATCTTCTTCTTTTGTGAAATCTGACATTTTGTGATTATGGATCTAAACTTAAATCCGTTTTTTTGTGAAGCAGGGCAACTAAAAAGCTAGACAAAATTGTTCTCTACTCCTTCGGGGTGGATTTTAAAAAGCCTTACTTTGGTCTTGGACAAAAAAGTTCTTTTTTTTTTCATGGTTTAACAAGCTTGGAAAAAAAGCAGCAGTGTCACTGGCAACTGGATGGTCTGAGAGAAAAAACGTGACACCGCTGTCAACACATGCTCATAGCAGATAATTTTTTTTTTTCAGCTGGCCTTTATTGAAGTGCCTCAAAGGAACATGGCTACATTTGTTTGTCTTATACTATGAATTCCTTGAGAATTCCCTCCATGATTTAGCATCCATTCTTATCTTCCATGATGGTGATCTCTCGGATCTTCACAGCCGGTGTCGAATTAAAAGAAAAAAGGATGTCTCCTAGCTAAATGCTTCTTTGATGTAACAAAAGGATAGGGGAAAGCATAAAAGTGACACCCAAGTGGAAAAAAGCATCTTAATCTGAAAAAATGCTAATTGAACCCCAAGGGTTAATTTGCCTCCTTTTTATCAGTGCTACGCTTTAATCGCTCTGTGCCATAGAAAGCGCTGGACTTATCAACCCTGCCGCTGTGCTTCAGAAACGGTTCAAAATAACCAAGAGATGCACTTTGTCCTCGTTAGTAATTAAAAGTTGCACTAATCCACCCACTTTGAAATGTAATTGGTGAAAGTTGCAGAGCTAAAAATGGATGGTGATGCTCAGTCTAGCAAAGCTGTCCAGAGACTCCCAGGATGATGGTGTTATCTGTGCAGAGCAGGGAATGCTGTGGCCATCCACAAAGGAGAAGCAGACAACTTTATTTAGACTTCTCAAACCACTGCAAGAAAATGTAATTAATCCGCAACTTTCTGGGGTCTCAGTCAGTGCAGTAGACATTGCCAGTGAGCACTTTATCCTGGTTCGGGTTCTTGGAGTTCATTCCGGAGACGCTGGGGGTGATGTAGGGATATATCTGGGGTGCGATAAGAATGCATCATATGTCACCACTCACTACTTGATTTATCAGTAGTCATCAACCCAATTATCTAAATCGCTTTACTGTGGAGGATCACAGGGGACCTTCTACCTATTACTGTACATGAAACTTAGGTCATAAGGCAAAGCAACAAACACAGACACACACCCAATCATACACTAAGGGCAATTTAAAAATGCAAGTCAGCCTACAGCCTGTCTTTGGACTGTAGGAGGAAACTGGACTACACCGGGAGAGCATACAAACTCTAGACACTCGGACCAGAGGTGAGATTCGAACTCCCAACCATGGGACACAAGAGGAACCAAATGTAAAGATCCAGAAAATGAAAAGTAACCAGAAGTCTGAAAAACTGAAAAAGGGATGCTGTAAGGCAAGCAGTAACCTGTACTACCACCTGTACTACCCTGCCATCAAGAAAAGGTTTATAAAAAGCGCCCATTTTCCAGTGCAATTAATAAAACAACTCCAAATGAAATATTCAATTATAGTTCCACGTACCATGCATGTTACTACTATATGTATCTGTTTTACAAATGTCAGTCACACAGGACTCCAGCAATAATTCAATAAAATCTTTGGCTAGGATCCTTTTGTTCTGAGAGCTATGGAGACAAGTCGTGCTCTGAAATAGCCTCCAGAGTCTGTAAGTATTTCGCAGCCAAGTCCTTCACCAGCAAATGTAAGCTAAAAATTGGTGCTCCTGAGTTAAGTGGGACTACCTTGTGTTACATCCGATGTTCAACTCCGTCATAGAGTATATTGAAACAATAATGCAATAATGAAAATTTCTAAAGGAGCAATGAAAGGATAATTTTATTAAAATAATTACTTCAGAAAAATGATTTTACATTATCAAGAGATCTGATTTGTTTTCATATGTTCCGCTTAAGGATAAAATATTGAATGTTCCAAGATCACTGATGGAGCCCTTTATTTAACCATGTCCTCGAGGTTAAAGAAAGGAACTATTTTGTTTGGACTTTAAGATCCTTTAATTTGAGTGTTGGTTTGATTACCTCACCAGGGTTAACTTGTTTAGCTGAAGGTTAGATTGTACTGCTCTTGGGTTCATTCACTTGGGTCAAGATTTAAACAGTTGCAAGAACTCGTCATTTGGGCCAACATTAACATCAGAGGATGAAACATAAATTATTTAATTAGGATGTTTTTTTGTTTTTTTTTAGCATTTTCATAAAGTTTCCATGATGCCTCTTCTCAACCATAAACTTACTTAAAGGTCATAGACAAATACTTTTAACAAGACAATTAAATGAATAGTTATTTAACTTTGTGCTGCTTGTGAAAGTAATATATAACTAAACATGGAGCTAAACACGTCATTTAATTCATACTACTCATACTAGCTGAAGAACCACAAATGATTCCATGTACAAAAAGTTCACGTCACAAGTCCAGTGTCTGGACAGTGAATGGCAGCCAGGGTATGCTGCAAAAGTGCTGTTTTTTCCCAAGTGAAAAGACATATCATAGGACTCTTTATTGAGCTTAATTTGACTTCATTCCCTTCGTTTTTTTTCTCCGACCTAAAAGCTCTGTACAGCTCTTTTCAGAACAAAAAAACCCATAGCCGGTGAACACTCTGAGAAAGTGCCGGTGACAGCTAATGTGCAGGAGAAGCTTTCTTTACTGCATAAATCATTTAGCGAGTCAGTCTATCTGTCAGAGCTTGTTTTGTGCACTCGAGATGTCGTCGCTAGTGCCTTGCTTAGGTATAAAAGACCTTCCGCTCATATGTTCTTCTCTGTTCAAAAATAGAAAACGGGAAAGGTGAGACGCGCTGGAAAAAGAAAAGAACGCAATTTGATGTTTGCATAGAAGCTCTGGGTGACACTTGAAACAAGGAAATATAATGAATACAGTTTAACTCTGGGGGGATTGTTTTACTGCTGTTTTGCAATTTGTCTATTGTGGTAACGAAATTAGGCCTTGCTCAAAACACAACGTGTTTAAAATAGCCACATGGTCACTAATGGATAAAAAAATCCTAAGGATCAGAATAAATTGCTTTACATTGTGTCTTTAATGCTGTCACAACCCTCTGCTAGCGCGCAGGGATCGGTCTATTTCCCACAGGGTTACACTTTTTGAATGAGTTTCATGTTTAATGATACGCTCATCTTGACTGGAGAAGCCCAGACAAACTGAAGTGTCAGAACTGAGCTATTACACACCAGTACCGTCATCATGTTCCTAGCGTCGATTGAGGACCGTGCCTAACGCATATTGTGCGTCTGTCCGTTTCGATCCAATCACTTGAGTTAAAGGCTACGTTGTTGACTTGATTCCAGCAATAAATGCTGCAAGACATGACCTACAGAGAGAAGGATTGCTTTCTTAAAATGTTCTACTTCTGTTGTGCCATCTTAGAAATGATTGTTCTCCAGCTTTGATGACTTTTTACAGGTAGTAAAAAAGATATAAGCAACAAACCCGGTGACTTGTTGAGCAGATGGTGGTGACTGTCCTGCATTCAATGCAGATCTCGAGCTTACGCGACAGAAGTTGAAACCAAAACCGTAAAGTCTGTATGAGCTGATCTCCACTGTTCCCAACCATCGACCGTCATTGTTCCTAACAACAATTCGCTAATCGCCAGTTTCCAACAATCACTGATCACCATAGTTTCCCACCCACTAATTAAGTCTATATCCTAGAATCACTAACTGATTTCAATTGGTTCCAACATTCAACTACTGATCATTGCTATTCCAAATAACCACTAACTGATCTTCACAGTCACTACCACCATTGCCTCTAATCTTCAATTTGGTAAATTTGAAACAATCACTGATTAATACTGTTAACATCACCTTCCTACTGATCTCCATTGTTCCCAACAATCACTAATCAGTACTCTAATTAATCACTAATTTCCCAATGATTAACCGCTGATCACTATTGTTCCCAACCACAACTTGCTAATCACCAATGTTCTTTATGATCAATCACTGATCAGTACTGCTTCCAAAAAAATATTACTTATCACAAAAACAAACTGATCTCCACCAGTCCTCCATTGCTTCCCAACAACCAATTGCTTATCTCTTCTGTTCTACTGATCTCAATTGCTTTTAACAACCAACCACTAATCAACGAAGTCCACAATGACCAATAACTAATCACCATGACTTCCTGGAAACCAACCATTAATCGCCATTCTACACAACAACCAATCAATAATTACCACTGTTACCAGCAACCAATTGCTGATTACCATTGTTTGTCCTGTGTAATTCATTTTACCTTCATTTGTTCTTTAATTTGTCTTATATTTTAAGCATCTTGAGAAAATCAAGTAGTCATGCCTTTGTGTCTTTATATGCAGACGATCAAAAAAGTTAAATAAATATGTAAATTAGTCTCTGATTTCATCTGGCAACTTTTTCAGCATGCATTAGTTACTTTCCATTAGAAACAGTTTAACCTCACTGCAGCTCAGCTGAAACATGCAACCAAATGGGTTTTAGCACTGGTATACCAGCTTATCCCACTAAGTTAGCACTTTTTACCTCTGTGGCACGGTGGATAGATGGAGAAGAAAAAACAAAAGGCGACTGTCATATCTTCGGAAGGAAGAGCACATGACTGTGTCATTTATATGACTCTGGCATACCTCTTCTCTACTTCGCTCTCATTAAAAGCTCACACCTAGACTGATCTTCAGGTTTTTTTTTTTTAGAAATATTAGGCTGAGGAAAAAAAAAAAAGGGCTGTGCCAGCGATATCTGTCTCGTGTACAAGTAATAGCTCTGAGTCATGGGAGAAACCAGGCACGGTAATACTTCATGTCAGGCTGTGAGACTTCTTGCTTTCTTTCTCGCTCTTCCCCACAGATTTCCACGCTGCAGAACTGGTTTTTATTTGGAATTATCCACTGACGATTAATAAATGTCGTGGTGGCCCTGCTCTCCTGGGACGCATTGCCAGAGAACGGCGTGCTGATAGCAGAGGGAGATCCATCTTGCCTGCCTGTCACGTTTGCCACCCAAGACACCATCTGTCTGCAATACTAATCTGCATGGTGGAAAAGTAACATTACAACTCATATGGAGCTTATTGAAAGTCTTCAAAAACTTGGGTAAATAAGGAGCAACACTGGCTTTCACTCATGGCCGAAAGTACAATCTGGAGCAAGGATGCAAGTGTGTCATCATGGCGTTTATTATAGAAATAAATGCAAATGACAAATGAGTGACTGTACAGTTTGTTCTTCATAAACATCTCTCCATAACCATGTTTTTTTTTTTTTTTTTATCTGAATGGTCATTAATTTCCTCACATTCTTTCTGAGTCACTCACTCGTTGAACAAGCTTGTAATGCAGCATTTAATAGCTCCCGAACAGCCCAAATGTCCAGTGAATCACTGACTGAACATCCCTGACCATTAACATCTGTCACCACAGGCGTTTCCTGAGCATGCCTGCTGCTTGCCGCATTTATAGCAATGCAACATTAAACATAAACGACCGCGCTAATTGTAATGTGTGTGTGTGGGAGATGAGGCTTGCTTGTTAGTACAGCTTTTCCGAGGGATGCTTTGTGTGGTGCCCTTTATAAAGGGCTAATCATAGGGCGAACCAGGACGGTGCACACGTAGCGACCATCTGAACTGAACTACAGATTACTCATAATCGTTGCCAATGGAGCACGAGTGCTACTATAGCAACGGCAAATGCACCACTGGAGAAACAAAAAGCAAAAATTGGCAAAGTGGAGAGGTTGAGTGGCGGGGTTTAAGTGTGAAGTGCAGAAATGTGACTGAAGGGTTTTAAAAAAAACGAAGAAGAACAAAAACCACCAAACAAACTGTGATTTTGAAACTTCTAGATCTGGATGTTTCTTTATGAGTGGTAAGCTGGGATTGAATCCTCTTTGCTGAGTATTGTATACAGGGTTTTCGATTATGTGTTAAAAAAAATTACACTCATTTCAAGAAACTTACAATGAGCCATAAATTTATATAATTTATACAATTGATCCTTTCTCTTTTCCCAAATTAGATTTATTGCCCATGTTTACAGAATATCACATAACCAATTACAGGCACAGCGGTGGACAAATCAGTAGCCTGGATGGAAAAGCAAAAAGATTTCATGTCTGTTTGTCTTTCTCTTAAATGCATGGGGAGAAAATCACAATTTTTTTCAAATTTTAAAGGTGTTTTTTTTTAAGGTCGTTTTGATGCTTGATGCAGGCCAATTTAGTCATTCTGAAATCTTAGGCCATGCTGTGTAGAACAGGCAGGATAAGATACTACAAGAACTTACCTTTTTTTCATTAAGCTCAAATGACATACAGTCACAGTTCTGGACATAATACTGCTCCATAGTACAACTTCATTTCAATATCACTTCAAAACAGCGGACGCGCATGAGCACGATAATGCCTGTGAAATTAAAATTAGATTTATGTAGGTGTCCAGGCACAGAAAATAATCCAAGCCAATTTAACTGCATTTATTAAATGATATTGTTTCATAAACAAACTCAAATCCAGACTTTATAGTAAAACGACAGAGCATAATATAATCACAAAATGCAGCACTAAAACGAATACGTGGTACTGTAGATGTAATCCACAGAGAGCAAATTATAATTAAGATTGTATATTTGTGTGCCAATATTAAAAAAAAAAAAAAAAAAAAAAAAATCTCAAGCCAAATCCCTGCACAAATGTACAGAGCAGCAATCAGAGCCTCCGAGCAGGTTTTTCTCCTGCTGCAGTGGAAATAAACGTAATCACTGGCACTTTTGTCCTCTGCTGCGCTATCACTCCTCATCACTTCCCCACCGCTCTGCCTCTCTAGTCCAAGATCTGAATCTCATTTCGGCGTGCACTTCGCCTCTACTCCTTTCACACAAAGGGCCAATTACGGCACTGAGCTGCTGCCTTAGGAGCAGAAAAAAGAGAAATCTTCATTGGCCTTCAGTGCATGTGAAGGCAAAGGAGGAAAACAATAATGAGACGTTTACTTTTTTACTACTTTTATATAAGGTTTCATCTAGGGACGGTGTAAAGTCCTCCGATCTGTTGATCTGATGAATCTGAGTCTTGCACCAGGAAAACGATCAGCCTCAAAATTTGAATGCCAAAACAAGATGTTGTCATTACACTATAGATGCATCGTACTTCAGCACTGCACCCCAGGGTTTTTTTAGGCAGAATGGACTGTATAGGACAAATTAATGCAAAACAGCTACACACAATCAGCTAACCAATTAATGATATCACATTCTACTTTCATATACAGACCATCAGTTAACCTTCTTTACAGCATTTACTGAACACCCACATACTTACCAAGTCACCAGGGTATCCATTGATTTATGACATATTTCTTAATTACCTACTGACATTTGTAGTGTTTGATCGACATTTCAGCTCATTTCGACTTCATTCATATCTGCCTTTGCACAATCTCTACACATCAACCCACCAGATAGATCAGGGTTCATTTTTATAACTTTGGAATAATACGACTTCTGTGATGGAACTGCCATCACATCCCGAGTGTATGCCAGACTTGAATATTAACTCTTCAGTTCATATGCTGTACCTCTTCTACAGAATGCTCATAAACCTGCTGCTCATATGGTTCATTACCTTCTCAAATTCTCTTATCTGACTTCCTTACTCCAGTGGCTTCCTTTTACTGCAGGAATTAAATTTCGGCCTCTCGTCCTTGTACTCATTACACCATCTCCTGGTTCAGAACTGAATGCACAAACGCCAATTTGCTTTCTCAACCCAAGTCTCATGTAAGCCCCTAGCCGAGATCATGATTGTAGCCCTGGTTCATTACTGGTTCCTCTGATATCTTGGTGGTTGCCTTGTTTCTCAGTACCTGTCTTGGTTCTTCAGTGATTATCTAGTTTTTCATAGTGGCAGTCCTGATTCCTTACTTCTTATTGGTGTCCCTGGGTCACCAATGGAGATTGTGGTCACTTAGTGGGGTTTCAGAATCATCACTAGTTGTCTTGGTTATTTATTGGTTATCTTAGTCTCTCATTGGTGGCCTTGGTTACTTATTATGCCTTTAAATCCAGTTTTCTTCGATGTGGCTCTGTTGCCTCATTGGCAAGCCTGGTTCCTCAGAGATGGCCCTGGATAATCAGTGGTCATCCTGGACCTTCAGTGGGAGTCTTGGCTTGTATCCCTGTTTGCTTACTGTCAGTACTGGTTCCTCAGTTTCAGTCCTGGTTCCTCAGTGGTAGTTCTCCTTCCTCAGTGTCAATCCTTGTTCCTCAGACATGTGATTTTTCTTCATTTAGAGTATCTTCAGTGGTGGCCCTGATTCCTCACTGGTAATCTTGATCTTTCAGATATGGCTGTGGTTTCTGTGTGGTGGACTTTGTCCTTCAGTGGGGGTCTGGCTTCTTCCCTGGGTGGTGTCCCTGGTTGTTCAGTGTCAGTCCTGGTTCCCAATGACACTATTTTCTAAGCTTTAAGGGAACTTCTAAATCTTGATAAATTTGTACTAGTATGATATATCGTAGGATATAAGTTTCTGGTATAAATGTAAATTTATTGGACCTTGCTTCCTTCTTCAGTTTCCATGTCTTTTTATCCATCCCAGAATGGTGTAAAGATCTCCAGTGTAGGTGCTAGTTTGTCATATTCAGTCTCATGTTTTACTGTTTATGTCCTCACTTAGGCTGCTAGGAGAGGGTTCCTCTGAGAATCTTAGGGCAATTACTATTAACTGAAGAGACTAGAACATCTGGAAAGACATCTGCAGCAACATAACAAGTGGTATTGCACTGGGACAAAATGCAGAAATACTTTAAGGGATTTAGATTGATGTCTACACATTGCACTTGTGTGTAAACACTCTTTGACACATAATGACCACTTTAATGGGAACACCTGTCTTCTTCTTCTTCTTTGTCTTTCGGCTGTTCCCTTTCAGGGGTCGCCACAGCGAATCATTTGCCTCCATCTAACCCTATCCTCTGCATCCTCTTCTCTCACACCAACTAACTTCATGTCCTCTCTTACTGCATCCATGAATCTCCTCTTCGGTCTTCCTCTAGACCTCCTGCCTGGCAGTTCCAACCTCAGCATCCTTCTACCGATATATTCACAGTCTCTCCTCTGAATATGTCCAAACCAACTTAGTCTGGCCTCTCTGACTTTATCACCAAACACCTGTATACAGTACCTGGTCAATGATGCAGCATTTCAAAAACTGATTATGTCTTGCCAACAACCACGCCACTTTTACCATGTTTTGATGTATAATCTGAACACCACCTGACCTGATTCTGCATGATTTAGCACTGTCAGTTAAAATCACGTGTTTTGATTGAACTGCATATTGAAATTTTTTTCCTGTGTTCAGAACCTAAATTTTATCAGACATATTATATGTAACGATATCAGTTCAGAGAGTTCACACAAGTCTATATCACAGAAGTGAAGAAATCTGCATTCCTCTTGAATGTCTTGGTGGGCGCCTACGACGCTCCACGCTGACATTTATGTCTGTCGGCGTGTTTCTTTCCCTCGCTCTTTACATCCGCAATAACAGTAGCAGGTTCGGGTCTCATCAAAAGCGAGCGGTGATGATGACGAAGGTGGCCTTTAAGAAAGGCCTTTGACTGAAGACAACCCAAGGAAAGTAACATTTATCAAAGCGAGATGCCGGGCCTGGAGCCGTGGCCACAAAATGTCATTTATCAAATTATTTCCAACATCGAAAAGGACAGCTGGGATTAATCTGGATTTTTTTTTCTCCAAAGTACCAGATATTGTTTAAAGCAAAAAGTCAGGTGAAGTTCAGCTTTCTTGTTTTTTTGTTTTTTTTTGATCAAGCAGAAATTTGCACTGTGCTCCATGTTTCATGAGTTTCAAAAGCACCTTTTCAAAAATCTACTTCGTCAAATTCAACAGTGGTCTTCCAGCTAAGTTCCACACGGGTGTTCGAATAACCGTCAGGCGTTTCAAAGGAGAGATGTGACTAAATGCCAGGATGATGAAGAAATAAGACTGTTGCACTGCTACACACAGAGATAATGCATGCTTGTGTCTGTAAGTGTCCTGTAAGAACATCCTGCTGATTCAACCACTGAAAATGACTTTTAGGTTACATTTTTAAACATGTTGTTTGCCTCCATGTGCGTCCATTTCAGTAGTTCTGGTGTGTGTGTCTTATTTTATTTTTGCACTGCTCTTAACATGCACATTAGCTAAACTAAAAACCAAGTGTGAGACAATTAATATTCTGTTTGATTTACTGAGGATCAATTAGCACACTTTCCATTTTGACACAGGCTTAACAGCAAAACAGCAAGTGTGTGTGTGTGTCTGTGATAGAGAGAGAGAGAGGGAGATTTTCACTATGCAGAGCAGAGCTTGTAAGTGATCTTAGATTAGCGTAGTGTTAAGCACACAGTCGATGCAATTACTTTTGGGCTGGTGTTCGTCAAGGTGTGCGCATTAATTTAACGCCCTTCTGAGATGCCACAAAGCCTAACTTAATGCCTAATTAACGTGGATGCACACCACGATGCGCCTGACTGGGAACTACGCGCCTGGCATTCCTCTTATACCCTTCTGATAACCCGTTTAGCTGATGCTACCTCATTTGTTCCTGCATTACGGTGGGCAAATAGGTGTTGGCTGCTAGGCGAGAAAGAAAAAAAAAAGTTCCTTTCGGAATCTGGAAAAATTGCTTCACCAATACTTATTCATGAGGTCATGCGAAGGGGAAAGACGCGGCTCGGGCAATAAGCCTCCGAGCCTATTTCAGGCAGCTATACGCCGGAGTCAAAATAGGCTGGCAGGCTGCCATGTTTATTTCTTTTAAGTCGTCCCCTGGTGTTTGAGAGTCAGCGATACACACGATGGGACTTAATCATGCAACAGGTCGAGCATCATTCCTCAGGATGGGAAGTGCAGGTGTGAGCTTGTGTGAATGTAGTGGTCCTGACCTACATCTTGTAATAAGAGCAGGGGAAACTAAATGAGCTGAAGGACCGGTGAAGTAATGCGACTTATCGGCAGAGACAAACATCTCACGCATTGTGCTTTTCAATCAGTTTGAAACTACAGCAGGAATCGGCTTCTCCCGTTCGCTCACAACCCTGACGATATTCTCGGACAACGTCGCATTAGAAACAACGGATAAAAATAGCTGTAAAGCTCCATTAAATCCACCCTGACCCCGTGTTTGACCTCCTGTGACTCCGCGGTCGAATCTTTGAAACGGCTTTCACCGTGCTCGGGATCAATCCGCACCCTCTGTCACCGCAAAACAAGGCTTTAGATTAATGTTCCCTTTTAATATTTAATAGCCGGACTGCGGTTTGGATTTCCGCATGGTTGCCTTTCGATGCTCTGCTCTTACTCCAGACGGCATAAATATTTCAGACAGCCGCGTTAATTATCCGGGCCCGAAACCTGACGTGTGATCAATGTGCTTCCATTAATTATGCTTTATTCGAAATTCATACATGCTTGCCCACTGGTTGAGGTATTTACACAAACAAACGAGAGTGTTGAGCAACCACATCTGCATTATTGATATCCGGTGCGTGGTTCGCTAATAAACTGCCGCTGCAACAAGTTGCGCTGTTTGGGTCGGAGCTGGGTATCTTGTAGGACTTCATTTGCGGGGTGCGCGGCAGGCTTTCCCCCGCAGGCCGTCCGATGCCCTTCGTCTGAGCTCTGTGCTGTGTTGTGTTTATGAGCTGATATTTGCCCCTGGATTTGAAGGGAGCTGTTTTATTGCTCGGCACTTTATTAAATTGCGCATGCAGGGAAGGGAAGGATGGATAAATGACTTCTCTTTGTGTGTGGCCTTCCCCTGTTTGCATGCCATTAAATCACTGCGATGTTCCGCGAAGGACACACGTGCAGTCTCTTTCAGCTCCGGTGAGCTTCTTTAGGACCTGATCCTGATCCTGAGGTGCTTTCAGCTTGTTCTGGCTCGTTGCCCAGGGTCGAGGCTTTTCATCTGTTGTTGAGGCTGATGTGATTTAAAGTGCGTCCCGGGCCATTATCTTTTCTCAGACATGTTTACTCTAAGAAAAAAAAGCCCCTAAAGATTTAGGAAAATAAGGATACCCTCAGTTTCCATAGTACTGAGTGCTTCATTCGGATTGGTCCCAAGGTGTTGATTTGTTCTCTCTGAGAATACTATAGTTAAAAAACTGATTATTTGATCAGTTCCTGTTGTTTGTGTCCCTGCTTTCAAGTTATCCTGAAATTTTAGGTCCATGACAGCCTCTTACTATATCATTAGTCTTAAAAATCGTCCAACCGTTATCTTCCTACAACAGCACACCGCAAGTGTATAAACTCTTTCTTATTCCATATATCGTTTCATTGTTATTAATCAAAAGTGCTTTATTTTGACCCAAATCAAACACTAGTACTATTTCTTTTATTCTCTAGATCCTAAATGCAGCTTTAAACGCTGAAGAATTAGTGTTCGCAGTAAAGTAGGTGGAGGTTAAACCAACAAAGAGGGGCGTGATGGTGAGAGGCGGCGCTGCCTACTATCAAACAGCTCTCGCGGCACTTCTGGCCTTGTTACAAAGTGAAAGGGCCGGGGAAGATCGAAACTTGGAACGAACACAAACGGAAAAGCCCCGAGGCCGTGCAGAAAAAACGCAACGCTTTCTTTCTTTCCTAAAGATGGAAGGCATGCAAAACAGACGAGTTGGAGGAGATACGCGAGGTCAAGGTCCCTACTCGAGGGAGAGCGGGAAAGAACAAAGAACAAACAAACTGCGTGAAAAAAAAAGCACACGAATCAATGAACAGCATCGTGATCAAAGTTTGCTCATACCTCCCTCTCTCTCTCTCACACACACACACACACACAACGGCTCTGTTATCATCACACCTACACGATCCCAACAGAAAAGTGCAGAGTAGAGCCGCTTCTCAGTGAACATGTGAGTAAACACAGACCGGGCGGAGGAAACCATCAAAACGATCTGGGATGGATTATGTGATTATGGGTGGATTAGGGGAGCACGCAGGATGGATTACCTGAACTTCGGTAGTTAACGACCGTGTGTGTGTGGGGAACATTTGGGGGTTGCTCGATGTGAAAAGCTAGACTAACCTAAGAAGGCTAAATTGGGCTTTCTACATTCTGATATAGTTGAACTTGACTACAATAACATTAACTATCCAGATCTGCATCACTGAATCATTTTTATTTGAATCAATTCTAGCTTGTGCCATAAGGTTTTATTTAACAAGCATGCAGTATCACTTTTCCCTTTGCTGCTTTTAAAACATTCATTTATTATATTACAAAATAAAAAATTAAAAAAAATAAATATAAATTAATTACTGCTTGGAGATATGAATCATAATATACACTTGAGCCAATATCGATTGATCCATTGCTTTCCAGGGACCAAACCTCTCCCTACAGATCAATAGTGCAAGTATTAAAGTCTATATACTGGAGGTCATGGCCTACTTGGAATAAAAATTAAATAAATACATAAATAAATAAATAAATTCACCGCTTTTCTCTATACTGTATGTAACTGCGGAGACATTCTATTTAATAGAAGTGTACATTCTATTGCAACAATGCTATTTTTATCTTTTATTCAATCCTCTTTTTTTCTGTGTTCACGTAATCGAGCTGCAGTGCGTCTTTGCTTTCCCACTCCCGTCACTCCAATGACATGGAAATATTTTTCAGACTAAACTCGGATACTAATTTTTAATAAAGATTTTGTGTATTAAATGAACAGCCTGAAGCCGATGCACAAGAAATCATTACACTTATTACATCACGTGTAAGCGGACTGTCTCTCAACGCTGGAGGTGTGAACATGTGGCGAGTGTGGAACTTTACCGCGGGACGGAGGAGCTGTAATTTGAGGTTCGAGCTTATGAAAAAGCCAAAGCTTTGTTTAAATAAATATTAGGCAATGTCTAAGTGTACGGACACACTTAACAATGCTTAAGAGTGATGTACACAGTAACCAGTAAGGAAAAGTGAAATCAGTTAATAAGTCTAAAAACTTATGTGTCTTCACAAGTGACTCAATTTGCAGAAAGGAAAGAGTGTTAATAATGTCTCTTATTAAATACGTATATTTTATTCTCCTCTAGAATAAAATTGGTTTGCAAAGCAATTTAGTACCTACCCTTCAGTCGTATTCATTTGTACACACGTCCACAAACGACTTAAGGCTTTGCGGAATGCTATATTATTCTATTTGTGTGTGGCACTGCAAATTTTGCGATTTGAATTCAGTTCTATAGCACAAATCTTTATTGTCTGATGTGCCAGCCGAAAAAAATCCTACATGTAAATGTTTACAAAATTAACAAAAGTATTAAATAAATGCCGAAATTCTTCTTCAAAATCTTCCGCGCCGTACTCCAGGTCACTAGGTGGCAGTGTTTCCCCAATCACCCATAAAAAAGAACAAATACTAATCGTAAAGAGAGTATGGCCGTGTTCCATTCCGGCGTGTACTTCACAGCGTGTTCCCTACTCCCTGCTCTGTGTGCAGGGAACGTTAATTAAGGGAACTTCCCTCAACAAAATTCCACCATTCCACCATGGGAACATGAGGACCTCGGACACCTGTTGCTGCTGCTGGGTAAATTTCACACTACGGAAATATTTGATACATTTTAAATATTTATCAAAACAAAAATAAATACCATTATAAAATATAAACAAGTGAAATGTGTACAACCTGTAAATTATTTGATAAATGTACAAGAAGTGCTAAGATTAAATTTTTTTTTTACAGATTACTAGCCTATAATATAATAATAAGGATTTCATATTTAAATTATCATTTAAAATATTGTGTCATATTAATATGATGGTCTCAATGATGATGATGATGATGAGAATAATGGACATATAAATCCAGTTTTGACCTCCATGATTTTTATCATGCTCCAGCGATGCGCAATGACTGATGGGAATTCTTTTGGCGAAGTAAAGACCCATTGTTCAGTTGTTCCCTACACGGTTTCCTTTAAATTGAGCAGCTTCGCTCCCTGCGGTTTGGAATCACACTTAACATTCTTAAAACTATGCATTGCAGCAAACTCCAGGCCAATCGAAATGCACTCTAAAAAGAGTACAGACAATATATATATATATATATATACATTTAAAAAATGTTTGGCAAAAGCTGTAGTCCTGGATATATTTAAGAACCTTATTTAATTTTAGACTATTTAACATTTGTTTACTATACTGTCATATACTGTCCTAAATAATGAATCTTGATTGAATGTTAAAATACAGTTGATGTAAATCATGATCTCCATGTAACATAATCATAACTTCTGGTACAAAGATTAAAATTCCTGGTTTCAATAAACTCCCTTGAACTTTATTTGAAATATTGTTTTGTATATATTTTTTATTTTATGTTAAAATCATAAACATTATTTTTTTATGACAGGAGTAATGCAATATCTTGTTTTTCTACCAGTACATTTAAAAATAGTGGGAAAATGTTGTTATTATTATTATTATTATTATTATTATGTAGTTATTAGGCATAACATAACATTTTAGGGTCACGGGCAGTTGTCTAAAGCATTTCACTGCATATCGTACTATGTATGACTGTGTATGTGACGAATAAAATTTGAATTTGAACATTATGACCACCTGCCTAATATTAAGCAATTCCCTTTTTGCCTTCACACATAGGATTGAGATCTGGAGGATTTGGACTACAAGGCAACACTTTAAACTCATTGTACTGAAGTTGTGCTCCTCAAACCATTCTTGAACCACTACTCGCATTATCCTGCTGAAAGAGGCCACTGTCATTACAGAATACCATTTAAATGAAGGCGTACACCAGGTCAGGAATAATGTTCAGGTAGGTAAAAACGTATCCAAGTAACATTATGAATGGCAGGACCCAGGGTTTCCCAGCAGTACACTGTCCAGGGACTCACACTGCCCCCAGCGGCTTGCCTTCTTCCCACAGTACGCCCTCGTGCCAAGTCTTCGCCAGGTAAGCATCACACATAACCCAGCCATCCACAGGGTGGAGAGAGAAAAGACAAGACTTCTGACAGTTATGACGCTCACGTGCCCATTATAGGTGGTTTCTATAGTGCATGAGCACTCTGACTGGTCTGCCATGCCCTGTGTGCCTTTCTGTCAGAGCCATCATTCACTTTTTCAGTAATGTGAGCTACATTAGCTCTTCTATTGGATCGGACTACACGGGCCAGCCTTCACTTCCCACATACTGTACATCAATGAAGCGTGCCTGTAAAGAACCCTGTCATCAGTCTACCAACTTTCCTTCCTTGGAGTAAATTTGGGATGTCCTGACCACTAAAGACCTGGGATATCCCAGCAGAGCTGCAGTTTTGGAGTAGTCGTCTAGCCATCACACTTCATCCCTTGCCAAAGTTGCTGAAGATTATTTAGCTTGTCCGTTTGTTTCTGCTTCCAACACATCATCTTTAAAGACAAAATGTTTACTTGCTGCCTAATACGATATTCCACCCACTTCCAGGTGGTGTTGTAATGAAATACTTGAAACGAGATGTTATTCCCTTCATCTCTTATAATGGCCATAATGTTATGGCTGATCGGCGAGATCAAACGGAAATATAATACAACATAATATAATATAATGTAATATACTATATAAGCTCAGGCACAGTAGACCATGTCTAAGCGTAGGTTTGTGTGTGTGTGTGTGTGTGTGTGTGTGTGTGCGTTAACAGCATACTGCCCGCACACACTGTCACGGCTTCTCTGAGTTTCTCTTTCAGCACTTCCAGACACAGCTTAGCCTCCGTATGTCAAACAGAAAGAGAGATGGAGCAGGTGATGAAAGCTTGGATTACAGTCTGTTTACACTGACACTGAAACTTTTTTCTTCACTCTCAGGCTCTTTTACTCATGTTCTGCTCGTGCTCTAATAAAAGAAGATCGGCCGCCCCGGTATTTGACGTTTTTGCGGGCTCTGAAACGTTTACTTGAAACCTAGTGAAAACCTCCCGCACATTTTTGTAACAGTTGAAATCTTCAGCATCTTCCTGAGTTTAACAAAAAAAAAAAAAAGTCATAAAAAACACCTCGTAAACAAACCGATCAACGCGCACAAAAAAAAATGTGTCTGAAAGACTGCGTCGTTCCTCATTCACCTGCTGTGTCGTTTACCTTAAAAAGCGCCGTAACGTGACAGGTTCTTGCCTTTACGGCTTGAAAATGTTTCCGCGCGACAGTCTGGTGGTGTTTCAAGCTCAGGGAAAAACCTCGTAAAGTTCCGAACGAACACATACATCAACGTGAACGAGGGGGAAAAGAAGCCCTCGGGCAGTTTCTTGTTCGTTTTTTATGACGCGTGTGTAAACTGAGTTACGGGAGCATGGCGAGAGTTTTTTTTCCCCCCGTTTTTCAGAGAGCTGTAAATAACGCTGGATGAGGGCTGGGGTTGAGAGCTGATAAACAAGACAGATAAAAAGCTCATCTGCTGGGTGCCATCTGCAAAAAATAATAAAGAAAAATCTATAAATAAATCTATAGATAAATAAATAATCTTCGGGGAGGGGAGGAGCTTCCTGTTCATGTCGATGTCTGTTATGTCACAGGAACCGGCACTGAGCGGGATCTGGGTTGTTGGTGATGTCATGGTTAGATGATTACTGCACCAATTTATTAAAACAATAATTAAAATCTATTTCCATTTGCCTGTGTAATCAGCTAGTTGTAAACATGCTACGTTGCGTATATATTTGGATGGTGGACCACCAGAACTGACACTGATGACGGGTAAACAGTAATTAGCACACACTGGGATTTGGGGTGTGTCTGAAACACCAGGCGTCCATGCCTCGCGCTTACTGCTGCGCGCTGAAGTAAAGGAATTGTCTGAGACACTCTCCATGAAGGGCTGCGACGTGTCACGCCGTTGCCTGGATACCAACGTATGCTAATGGGCGCTAATCCCAAAAGTCCTTTAGGCAAGATGGAATAATGCAGGGCTGGGGAAAAAAAAAAAGCGAATGAGTGTTCTGTTACTGCACCAGTTATTTCTCATCAGAATCTTAAATACTCTTGAGCCTGGGTTTTACAGACAGGCTGCCGACGCACTGGATTGTGGGACATGTAGGAAAGGAAAGGATACGTGTAAGTCCATGTGTGGGGGGTCATTTACTTATTTCACTTGGAGATCTGTACTGACTTACAGTCTCTCCTTATAAAAAGAAGCAACACTATAAATCAAGCTCACTACATGAGGTAATGTTTCCATGCTGGTGGGTGTGGTCCCTCCAGGATGACTCCGCCCATGTTGAAAAGCATACGCGGTTGTCTTATTAAGTCGTCAGAGCTATTTAAGAGACATCGCCTTTTTAGATGCTCTGATGGCTCGTCATGACTTTCACCTTGTTGTTATCTTTAAAGTGTCACTTGTCCTGAAAGGAGGCGCGGTCTGGATCATATCAAGTCATCTAAAGATAGAACACTTCACCAAGGACAATACATGGATGAAACACGCCCCTTCCTCCATCAGCTCTAAGGAGCTGAGTTGCTTTCCAGCAATATTGCAGTAAATCAACACTGCGTGTGAGGAGTGAAGGTCAGAGCCCCCCCACACACATACACACTAACACACACACACACACACAAACATACACCATCTCTGTTTGTCTGTCTCTCTGTCCGTCTTTCTCTTTTCGTCTCAGAAATGTACATTGTGGAGATATAATACATATTCCTTCTATACAGGTATTTTACCTTTTCACTTCTGTAACAGAAAGACACACTTACATACATACACAGTCTGATTTTATAACAGGCAGACAGATCAATCACTTCAGAGATTTGGAATTATTATAGATTTGAAAAGTCAGAACATCTATATAAATAAAAGAAAGGTTTCGGCTGTACACTGGTCAGAACTCGCACTTTCAAAGATATTTTTTTTTATGTTTCATTCATTATAGGACCAGAAACCAGTCTCAGAAAATTTCCTGTCTGTATGTCTGAATGTCTGTATGTCTGTCCAGCCAGATTTTGTCACAGCATCACACAAAACGGGCTGAACAGAATTTATTGAAACTTTGCCAGTCCTTCGGTTTTTCCCTGAAGTAAAACCTACATCATAAATTAAAGCAAAATGTTGAGTAAAAGAGAAGTTATGAACAGTTATGTGCCAGATTATATCACAGCATCTAGAATAATTTTTTTACTTATTCAGTGCTTCTTCCCTCGAGGTGGGCGTGGCTATACGCGTCACTCAAAAGAGCCAATCAACAGCAACTGTGCACACAGTATGTGGAAGACACAGAAACAACCATAATGCATCTACAAGCTACCACGATCCTCAATACACACACACACACACACACACATACACGACAGCGTGACTTTTTATGACTTACTCCAAAAATATGGGATGACTGAACCTTGCACCATCAAAATGTTGAGTATAAGGCAAGTTAAGAACACTATGTTAATTTTTAGCTTTAACCATTTAACTATTTCTACAAACACATACCCATCAACTTTGGATGTTACACACAAATGTACGTTGTTTAATTTAAAGCTTATTCTTTCCTTTAAAGGTTCTTTTCCAATGCTGTGTGAAGCCATGCTGAATTAACATCGCTCAGAATAATACTCAGAGTTTATTTCTCAGTTGTGATGGTGTTTCATGTTATGTCCCCGTCTGCGTTGTCGAGAAAGTAACAACAGTACCTACAGCAAAATAGTGTAAATGATGCTTTCTAAATGTCCTCTAAAAAAGGACCACGTCCAATGTCTATTCGTATAAACCAAATAACTTCTAAAAACTGTGCAACTTTTAAATCGCATCATGTGTGAACTAAAAAGAAGATTGTGATCGTGATTGTCAGTTGTTTTTTTCCCCCCAAACCTAATCAATAGATGGGAGGGTAAAAAGAGGAACAGGGAGAGAAAGAGAAAAACATAGAGGGGAAGAGAAGAGGCAAGGGAGCAGAGAGATACAGTAGATACAGTAAGGAGAGAGATAAATAGACAGATGTACAGATAGAAAGATCGACAGACAGAAAAATAGATAGAAACACAAACAGACAGAGAGATGAACAGAGAGATAGCCAAAGACAAAATGAAGACAGACAGACTAACAGTTATGCGTACAGATAGACAGATGGATGGAGGGGAAGACTTACAGATAAACCCACAGACAGAAAGACCTGCTGACAGACAGACAGACAGACAGACAGGCAGACAGACAGATAGACAGGCAGACAGACAGACAGACAGGCAGACAGACAGACAGGCAGACAGACAGGCAGACAGACAGATAGACAGGCAGACAGACAGACAGGCAGACAGACAGACAGACAGACAGACCCCACAGTAAGGGTGTAACAGCACGTACTATATTCCAATCCCTACCATTCAGTTCAGGATTTTTATGTTGTGATCTGAGTGAATACTAAATGAACCCAAATCAAAGTTAATTAAAAGTAATGTTTTAAGGGCATTTTTAAACACACACATACAACACACAGACACACACACACACATATAGATGCAAATTAAAATTTTAACCAATCCGAAGGAGAAACACAGCCTACCTAACTTCCTACAGGCTCTGAGACGCCCAAACACTGCGCACTTAAATAAACAATAGCACATGGCTGAGAAATGAGCTCATGGGTTAAAATATCACTTCATAAATATACAATCAGTACATGTGTGAAAATACAGATAAACAACTTATAATTTCATAAAAATAAGTAAATAAAAAGGAAATAATAATGAAATTTGTTATTATTATAATAATGTTAATATTTATAATAATAATAATAATAATAATAATAATAATAATAATAACACTGCATTACATCCTTGCTAATCAGACGCCACAATCCAAGTATTATTCCACTTTTACGAAGTAAAGGTGTGCAAGTTCCTTATGTGTACAGGACATTATTTGTAAAAATTTATATTATATATATTATTGTATTATAATATATTATTTGTTAGGTTATATTTTTACAAATTAATTACATGAATAATATATATATTTTTGAATCGTACCTTATTTTGTCACTTTATTGTACAGAAAACAATTAGAATGGTGACTATAATGGGGGTCAGATTGATAAATAGATAGATAGATCCTTGCATTGCATACTCCTTTGCCATTTATGTTAAACACACACACACACACACACACACACACACACACACACACACACACACATTCAGCATCCTCTACTGCACTGTTCCTCATATTTTCATTATCGATTTTCCCCCTTTATTAGATTTTGATCTCTTGCTGGCTTGTAATCATCTTCAATAGTCTTGGGAAGGGCAGAGGCAAAGACCAAGAGTGACTGCAGCAAGAGAGAGAGAGAGAGAGAGAGAAGGTGGGAAAGAAGAGCGGAGTGGAGATGACAGGAGACGAGCTGACGCTGCCTGTCACAGCTCCATCAAACAGCGTGCTGCATTCGCAGGAGACGTCACATGTCCCAGCGCCAGGCTTCTGACACGTTCGGAATAAATGGAGGAAGTACATGCTAGTCTCATGGTGGTGGTGTTAATATTGTACCTACAGTAATACACAGCTTACTGGTGTCCTAGGTGCCTTTCGCAAAGTGTGTGTGTTCGTCAGTCATTAAAGACCAAACCCCACCACTCGAGCTCCGGGTCCCGTCCCACAAGGCAACATCTACAGTAAGAGTGTGTAATAAATTCTGCAGCTTCATTTCTCTTTATTTCAGATGCCAGCAAAATTATTCACATCTCAGTCAAAGGTTTAGAAATAAGATACAATGTCCTTTAACCGTGCTCAGTCTTAGACTCTCTGAAATGCCTCGGTTAATGTTTCTGCTGAAATGCTCCTTTGTGGAAGTGTATTTTTCTAGCCAATCAGAAATAGTCCCTGATTCGAGCTGAACTCCAGGATTCCTTCTCGCCTGAAATCTTGTGTTATATGTCAATAGATATAAAAGGAAAGAAAAGAAAAAAGAGAGGTAACTAAAAAAATTTGCATAATAGGTGCCCTAAAACCAGAAGGAACATTAGAAGAAGAGAGTACACCAGACCAGGATGAAACACTACCCTCATGGACAGACCACCATGCCTTAAAAGGCACTTAAAGGTAACATAAGACATGTCTTTGACTTGAAGGGTATGAGGTCAAATCCCAAGAAGCCAATGCTCAGTCTTTAAGTACCAGCTCAGCTTTGACCTGGAAGTTGGTTTGGATTTTGCTGACGCGACACACAGTCGTGAACCAAAAGTGTTTTTTTTCTTATAATAAAAGCCACGAAGATTCTTTTTGAGATGGATTATCTCTTATAGCTTTGATTAATGAAACGCTTTATCATTTCTCCTGCAACAATAGGAGCAGAGATGCTAATCTAACGCTGATCCCTTTGTGAGAACGTTAGCCTGGACAAAGAGGACGAACGTGGGCGTTCAAACAAATGGGGGTCATTCAAAGGAGCACGCTGTACTCTTTTTAGGGTAGATATGACTAATCATCCGGGCTGTGACACCGATATGCTCTGACATCATTCACTCGCGCCGTGCTGATAAGGCCATGTGTAGGTCAGAAGTCTAGATTTATCCTGCTTGTATTTTTTGTGTGATTTTTTTTTTCACTCCATGCATGCTCTGCATAAATGAGAGTCGTTGTTACTCATAAATTACACACCATCGCCGCCTAAATGACGCCGCTTTCCTGGTGAGATCGGCCCTCCAAGAAACACAGCGACGTTGCTTTTTTTATTACCGGTGCCGCTACTGTATTTCATCCGCCAGTGTTCGCTCGTTTGGTTTCATTTAAATGTAAATGTAAGCGCGCACACCGAAGCAGGTGATGGATTCGTAAACGGGAGTGGAAGCGGCTCGCTTCGACCTTCACCCGTGCTCATGTGCACGGACCTCCGCTTTTGTTCGCTGTCCTTCTCTGGCCTTGGGTGAAAGATAAACCTAGATCGAGATCACGATAAGACAACGTCCTTGAGGGTGCGCTGTTTTATTTTATTTTTAACCCACAACCACACACTTGGATATAAACGGTGGTTTAAAATTGAAGTGTAAAGAATAAAAAATTAAAAAGTGTAAAAAACTATCCAACAATTTATCGTCAGAACCACACAGTAGAGTGCTGTAACAATAACAATAATCTCTCTCACGCACACACACAAACACGCCTCTCACACACTAATTTATCCCTTATGTGGGCATGAAAGCTTCCTGACGCTTTGTAAAACTGAAGCAGTGCTTTAATAAGGCCTGCTGCTGTGCTACAGAGGAAAAGGAAACGGTCCAGGCGAGATGACAGCTATAACATACGCGGGGAGATCTGCAGGGCAGAGTTAACACCGACCGTGAGGAATTAACTCCTGCGTGGTGGCATTAGCTCCCATGTTGGGCATTAAATCAACGCTTCTGGAGATCATTAAACCCGGTGAGAATGATTTCAATCCACAGGACACACGTTAAATCAACGCTGCAGCGTTCCGGTTCACGCTGTTAGGTTTAGTGCTACTGCGGCTTCTTCAGCTCACTGGGAGGACATGGGAAGGGGAAAAAGGTGTACCGTAGCTCCAGTTCTCATGGCAAAACAGACTGCTTATGTTTCCTTAGTCATCTCCTCAACGACTTTCTATTTCTTCTTGTTTCCTCCATTTTGTCACATAAATGATCGCTTTCTTAAAAATTACCTGGACTCACAGATCTTTGTTGGCTGAACCGCATCGTGGTATGAAACTACAGTAGGGCAGTTATGAGGTTCTAAAAGCATGCAATGTCCACATGGAATCCTAAAATTCACAGCCAATCATGAATTTTAATAAAGATTGATTAGGGAATAATTTGTCATCTTTAATTCAAGTCCTTGGAGAGAAGTCCTTGATGACCTTCTGGTTCAATAGGACAAGTTCGAGACAATTCGAGATGTCAAATTTGAGATGTCAAAAAAGAAATGTGATGCAAAAAATAACAAGACCAAATTTGGGGTTCAATTTGTAATCAGTAGATACACACAAAGAGTAAAAGTTAATTAAAGACAGCTTTTCTCTTAATTGATGTAATTCCACATACATAATAAATGTCCACAACTAAAGTTCCAAAAATAACGAGTTTGTATTTACAAAAAAGTTGATGATACTCATAACAACCCCGCCCCCTTTCGTGAAAATTACACGCTCTTCAACTGGTCCGACTTTAAGCATCCCGCCGCATCGAACCACAAACTCTTAAATTTCCCATGGCTTCCACAGAATCTTGCTGGACAAACGAACGCCTTAAATCCAACCCTGAGTTAATTAATGCAACGTTAAAGCGTTTGATTCTGTACTGCAGGTATTATTGCAACCATGTAAGAGTAATCCATTCATCCAACACAGCCCTACAGGAGTGCTCATTTACACACCGAACACTACTCTAGGTGTTCATTCAAGGCTGTTTTTGCTCTATAGGCTTCCCTAGAGTATTGCATGCATGCATGCACACTGTACATTTCACTGCTGCTGATGGATGCAGATGGATGCAACTTGGGTTCGATCCACATGCAGGACTTTAATCCCCATCCGAGCATGGGTGAGGAGGCACTGCAGTGTGACTCGGGCACCACACCAGGAGGAGGAGGAGCAGGAGGAGGAACTATCGCTAAAATGGAGTAAATGTGAGTAAGAATGAAAAGCCTGTGCGCCTGTTGCATCTCCCCATGCGCGTGACATACTGTATGCATGTTATAAAGCACAATCTTATTTATTAAACAAAAATGCATGTCTCTTACTCTCTCTCTCTCTCTCTCTATATATATATATATATATATATATATATATATATATATATATGCACATACACACAGATTCAACAACATATCCGCATTTGTCCAAGACGTTCAGATATATTACACTATTAAGTGATCATAAATAATCAGCCCCCAAAAACGCGCGTCCTCGTGCGCGCTTAGAAACGCCAAATATCAAGAACTGCTGTGATTTATAAAGACAAAAAAATCATTCCAAACACGATATGGAGTCTTTAATGAATATTTCTCTCCATGATTTACATCTTTGCATGAAATTATGCAGTTTATTCCCATAGTGTGGTGCTTACCTCGACCGCACGCGCACTTCGCGCACAGGAGGAGAATCAGCGCGGCGTCCCAGCAGCGCGCGCTGTCCCTCCGAGCTCGCATCTCTGTCGCCGTCTGCTCCTCCTCAAACTCGCAACATTCCCCCTCTCTCTACACCCTCAGTGAAATGTCCTTCCAAATGAATAAAAGCTTTAAAAGAGAAGAAGAAGAAGAAGAAGATGAGAACTTGGCACGCTGAAGCCGAAGCTATCCGACTGCCATCATCACTCCGCGGCCACAGCGCGAGCGCGCAACTCTATCTCTCGAGCTGCCTCTTCAGACTTTCAAGCGTCACACGTGGGACAGGCAGCCAATAGTAAGTTGACGAGGCTGGCGGGAAGACGGACGTCTTAGCCAATAGCGCGCCGAGGTGGGCGGGGTCACGCGTGGAAGCAGCATCAGCATCAGCGGCAGATGTTTCAGTGGAACGCGCGCGCGAAGGAAACAGTTGACTTTGCAGTTAGCTAGCACGTGCGAGTTGGGCAGAAAGTTGAGTTTAAGTGAACAGAACTGCACTTTTAAACTTTTAAATCTTTAAAGACGGTTTCAGGGTGTACCAGTGGTACCCCGGCATGCAAGTGTAATCCGTTATTGAGGCGAGTTCTTAAGGTGAAAAGTCGTATTGCGAAACGCATTTCCTCATAAGAAATAATATTGTGCTCCCATACGAAGTGTTCATCCTAAATAACATTATAGATGTTAGCTAAATATATATTACATAGGGTAATCAGACATTTTATTGGCACACACAATTATAAACGATACATTTAATAAATAAATTATACAGAACAGCAATTAAAAAAAAGAGAGTGTAATTCAGCATACAAATTTAATCCATTCCGGAGGCGAGTTCTTAAGGCGAAAGGTAGTAATGCCGAACACATTTTCCCTTAGGAAATAAAGTCAATTAAGATCCTCTGTTCCAGCCCCCCAAAGTATTACCAATTTACAACACTATAATCATATTTTTGCATATAAAAACAATCTAAACATTAAGAAAAAAAACATGTAAATATGAAATAAATAGACATTAAACCTCACTTAACCTTAATTTAAGATTTCTCTTGGCACTGGCTGCTTTAAAAACAAACCTGAAAGTGGCTTCCTTTTTGTCTTGTGACTGTCCTTGCTAACATTCTTGGGATCCATGTTGCTATGTCTTCAATAAATCTTGCACGAAATGCAAAAAAAAAAAAAAACACCAAAAAATATGTAAACTCTCTTTGCTTGGCTTTTCACTAACGCGGACAAATTTGGAACGGCCCCCGGATGTACAAGCAACTTAGCCAGCTTTCATTTTAGCTCAGTTCATTTCCTTGTATGCTAAAAATGCTTCAAATTTCTTGCTAAATGTTAGTTATTTCTTAAAGTGAATATATGTCGAGGTACAAATTTACTTAAAATTTAATTGGATGTTTCTTTTAACGGCCCATACCTGAGTGTTATGGAATCTAGCATGTAAAACTATAGATGAAAAATAGTTTCCAGTGACCCAGCCTGTACTAGTATTGTGTTTGTTGAATTAAATGCTCTCTGGCGTGTATTTGTCCTGCCTCTAAAATATGTCATGATTTATTGGTGTATGTTATAAATGAGCATATATTACTTTATTCCAGCTGTTCATTGCTTAAAGAAAAAAAAACTCTGCCTGTAGAATTTATTTTAATTAACTTTTAAAAAGACAATACAGAATTTTTCAACATAATCTCCTTGCTTTTGTGCACACTTTTGTATTATCTCAATAAATAAATGTTTTAGGCTGAGCTGTGAGACTGCAAGACTGCTGTTTTAACTCCTTCCTCAGGGGTAAATCCTCATCCTCGTAGGGCTGCTTTCAGGGGACCAAACAGCTGAATGTCCAATGGAGGAAGATCAGGACTAAAGGGAGGATGCTCTAACACCTGCAGCATGTAGACAGTGTGGGCAGAAGTGTGTGGACGTGCATCGTCATGCAAGATCACAATGTCCTTAAATACAACAGTCCTCTGCATTTAATCTGGTGTTTAGGCTTCAGGTCTTCAATACGCTTCTCACTGTAATGAGCACTGTTGATTGCTTAACAGGGGAAAAGCGCTAATGAGACAAACAGACATTTTAGTATAATATAGTGTGCGAATAATTTTTGACTCACCCTCAAATATTTGGATGCGACTAAAATTTGTGTGACTTATACATAATGTTACTCATGGCTGTTTAATGTATCTATCTGATCGAAAATATTTTTTATACACTGTCAGGGTTTTTCTATCAGTAAGAACCAGCAGTGTCATTATACATGATGTCTTCCTGTTGTGTTAATCATTCAAACACTATTCACAAACAATATGGTGTCACTCTGACTTCCTGATTTGAAAGGAAAAGCATCAACATACAGTTTAGAATCAAATCATAGCTTTCAAGTTGGAATTTAAGAATCGATATTCACAGAATTCAATTTCTGTGAAAAATATATATGTGCTCCAGTTACCACCTGTCAAAACACAGACAAGCTGGTCAAGCTGGTAGATCATTTTCGACCCAACATAATTAACATAATTACTCAATTAAATCGATCAATAAACATTCAGGATTTTCTTATTGCCTTGCTATTGTGTTCTTGTACTAAAATTCGAAAAACACTCTACTTTTCTACCAGCTGCCAAAGATAAATAGTTTTATCAATTAATCAAATTAAATTAATGTGATTAAGAGTGATTCCATAATTAGACTGCTGTTTATTTGGTTGTTTAAAATTAAACCTTTAAGGTATTTATTTTATTCTGAATTAAAAACATGCAAAAATGTTACTTGTTCATATTTCTCAATTTTTTTATGTTGCCCTTTGAAGAGAGTGCACACATTATGTAATTACATTATAGTAATTGTTCGGAAATTTTTTATTTTTTTTCTTAAAGTGTAGGCTTCCCTATTATACAATACATAATGTATCAGCTGAACTAAAGTCCATTCACTATACTATAATCACCTTTACCTTCAGCTCCAACAGAAGAAGAAAAAAAAAACTCTCGTTTGCATATTCAACATGCAATAAGGTGTGGAGGCAATATTACGTTTAGGGAAGCAATTCAAACAGTTAACATGACTCATATTTTATAAGTGATGACGTTTAGGAACACAAAATTTTGCTGCAAACCCAATTATGCAAAGAAGAACGTTCAAGGCGCTGCTTTTTCCTTTGTTCTGATGAACGCTGTAAAACAATTACTGGTCATGGAAACGAGAGGCAAACAGGATTTCTGAGTTTGATACAGTGGAATGATTATAAGCTTTTGCATTTGATTATCAGGGTGATGCCTGACAGCATTAGCAATTTGTCTGATTTCAGAACTTCAGTATGGAGAAACAAGCAGGAGATGTGAAAATGTGCATATAGAAATCTAATGTTTTATCATCCATTTACTGTCTAAATTAAAGTCAAATGCTTCAATTTTTAGATGTTTAGACATTTAATGTTATTAGAATTTGCATGATCATAATCAGTGAGAAGACCAATGTAACCCATGACTGGTGATGCGTTGAAAAAGAGAAAAAAAGCATTATCCGCCCTCATCCTTATACACAAGATCACCTACCCTGGGGATGAAAGTACTGATGAAGTACACAGATTAAGCATAACATTAAAAATATAAACATCCCCACCTAGGTTTTAGGATTCCCTTGTGCCACTGGAGCAGCTCTGACTCCACAAAACCTTTGTTGATAGTGGATCCTTTGGGTGCTGCGGGTTACAACATGGACATCTATGGATTGGACTTGTTTGGATGGCACATGTTTGTCTATGGATGCTCGATTTAATTTTGCCTGCTTGGCCCCATGCATGGCGGGATGTGGAGCACTTATCCTTTTCTTTTGGTCCCCTGCTGTAAAATTTACATGTGCTGTGGATGTGGAAATGCTTTTCTGTTCACCATGGTTGCAGCCTTCCTCTCAGCTAATCTACCCATTCTATAGAATCTTTGGTACCTCTAACACCATCAAGGCATTTCTGTTTGCTGGTTGCTTTTCATACCATTCTGTAGAAATCACATAGGTTTCCATATTCTGTTCTTGACCTGTATTTTATACACTGCAAAAGGTTAAACTACACTATATGGACAAAAGTATTTGGCCAAACCTGCAATGAAATTGTATCCAAATACACAAACTTCAATATGAAGTTGATCCTCCTTTTGCAGCTATAACATCTTCCGCTCTTCTTGGAAGGCTGTCCACAAGATTGTAAAGTGTATCTGTGGGAATTTGTGCTCATTCATTTTGTAGAGCTTTTATAAGGTCAAGCACTGATGTTGGACGAAAAGGCCTGGTTCGGAATCTCCGTTCCAATTCATCCTGACGGTGCTCTGTGGGGTTGAGGTCAGGGTTCTGTGCATTCAAGCCAGTCAAGTTCTTCCACACCGAACTCATCCAATCATGTGTTTATACAGTAGTCCTTGCTTTGTAAACTGGGGCAGAGTCATGTTGGAAAAGAAAAGGGTCTTCCCCAAACTGTTGCCACAAAGTTGGAAGCATAGCATTGTCCAAGATGTCTTGGTATGCTGAAGCATTAAGATTTCCCTTCACTGGGGATAAGGGGCCTGATTGAAACAACTTAATTCAATAATTAACAGGTTTATCCAAATACGTTTATCCATGCATCTTGAATTTAGTCACATTTAATTAACATTTCTTAATATTAGATGACAACAAACCATAACAAATATGTATATATATATATATATATATATATATATATATATATATATATATATATGTATATATATACAGTATATATATATATATATATATTTTTTTTTTTTTTTAAGCATTTATTTTTAAAATGAAAAAAATTATCTGCAATAGAAAAAAAATACATTTGAAAATGAGCAAACTTTGTAGTGTATTTTTCTAGTGTGGTGTAGTGACATTTGGACAAAAAATACTATATCTAAATTCTAAATGCTAGTGAAAAGAGGTTACGTGATTATTTTTGGCTATGCAGTAAACAGAGATCTACAGAGATAATGCTGTATGTTGAGTCTCTGCATCAAGGACTATTGTATTTTCTAAACATTAAAAAAAAGCCTAGAATAAAAAAAAGCATTATAATAAAATGCCAAATTCAAATTAATACTTGACACCCAAGTATGAATAATGAAAAGTGTCCAAAAAAGTGCTCTGAAGCATAGCGTCAAGGTTCCTGCTTTCCATCACACTTTGTAAAGCTGTCTGAGACACACTCATTTCTCTCTCTCTCTCTCTCTCTCTCTCTCTTTCTCACACACACACACACACACACACGCACACACACACACACACGCACACACAAAGCCTACGGAGACGCTCCAACTCCATTCACGGTCAGAGAAAGCGTGATAAAGGGGACCGTGCTGCGGTTTCTCACTGCTCTTGTTGCCAAGCAAACTGAAGCCCTTCATTTTATTTCTCTGAATGCAGTCTGGCTCATCTTCCAGGATCTGCTGTTATTCAAAGATGCATCAAAGAGGAATGGATTTAAAAAAAAAACTTTTTTGTGTTTTCTTAAGCAAGATTCCAGCGTCTTCAACCAATATAAGCAAAAAAAAAAAATATTTCTTCTTATTAACTGAGCAGTACGCCATACAACATAGAGAACATTTGTGAAAGAAGAAATTGATTCTTTGCTGAATCTTTATTTTTGGTTGAACAATTCTGTTTTGATGCACAAAAATGGCATAATGGTGTTACATTTAAAAGTTAAAATTTTGTTTTAATTGACAAAGAGTTTAATACTGTATTGCTGAATACTGATTATAAAGAAAGAAGCATACTGGATTAGTGCTGTCATATTCCAACATAAGTTCATTTTAAAGCTTAGAAGACATTTTACACATATTAGGAAAATATGATACTGTAGGTAAACATTGTGCTATGAATAAAGGCCACTTTCTATATTTTTTTTTTCATGTATGCGTTTTGCATTTCATGGGCATTGAGGATAAAAGCTGAAAAAAGACCCTGAATTCTGAAGGTGACTGAATAAACTGAAACCTTCTGTCATTTAATTGACCATTATCCACAAAACAAGTCTTTTTTTCTATTGTTAATGTAATGTCCTAACTGGGAAAATTGATCTCACACTGAGAAATTTTTTTTTTCCTGTTAAAAGATATTTACTCTTGTGAAGCTATCATTTATGGACACGTGGCTGTTAATTATCAGCTGCAGTTCAATAGTTTTGCCATTCAAGGCCTGCTAAAATTGCCGGGCTTGATTATAGGCGAGGGTAAGGTGAGGTATTATAACAATAGAAAGAAATGTGCAATTAGTCTGGTTGCTTTTAAATGCCATTTGATCCACCGTGCCGTTTACTTAACGTTTGATGTTTTTATTTAAGTATTTTAGTGAAGAAATCGGATTTAGTCTCCCATCAGTTTCCAAATGCAACCCCCCTGCTACTGTCTGTCTGGCATTAGCTGAGTAGCCTAGAAAAAGGCTTTTGTCAAGAATATTATGCTAAAAAAAATTATAATAAACTATTTATTGTAAAAGGTGTTAAAAAATCAGCAATGCTTTGTTATTTAAGGCTGAGAATTAACATGTGAGGCAACTGATCCTTAAAATCAACTGCAATCATCTGACAGCTGCTCCGACTGAATTACTTTTTATATACAGTATAGTGCAAAAATCTTTATCCCACCTCATTTCTTTATAGTTTGCTTTCAGAGAGCCAAACTGTCTTGCATTTTTAATGTAGTCTTAAGAAATAGTTCTCCAGGCTTCCTATAAGACTTTTTTTTTGGCTCTCATTACTCACAAAGTTGTGGCTCTTATTTTCTGTCCAGTCCCTGTACCTGACCAGTTTTAAAATAATGTTTCTTGTTGGTTAAGCGAAACAGTGGCCTATGAATCACTCAAGCATAAAAAAAGCATCTAATGTAAGGGACGAACCAGTGAGACACAGGTGCAGATGATGACAGATGATCAGGCCGGAGATTGGTTTGTTGCTGATGCTGAATGCTGAGTGGTTGGAACAGACAAGAGGGGAAACGAGGTCGCTGCTGAGGTTGTTCCATAAACAATCCATTTTTAATTTTTCATTAGTACATACATCATCATAAAGCTGTAATGTTAAGCCTTAAGATACATGTATGTCTCCAAAAACACAGGAGCTTATACTTTAAAATTGTTTACAAAGGTTATAATTTACATCACATAAAAGAAAAAGTTCAGTTTCATAAATATAAAAAACAATTTAATCATTAACAAATTGCTGTTGTGTAAGATAGACAAAACATTTTAGGACCTGACTTATTGCACCACTTTATCATTATCATTAACTGCAAAAAAAGTTTTACACAAATGTCAATGTTTTTATACTTTTCGAATAATACTAATTGTATAATACTAAATTTTGTATAATACCAAATTTTATACTAATTGAAAGCAACAGTACACTTTCGTTATGTTTTAACAAGTACTGTAGGTGTCATTATAAAAGATTTACATTGTAAAAAAAAAAAGGGTAGAAAGTCTGCACAATTACTAATAATGATAATTTCTCATTTTTAGTTTTTAGTAATAACAGAAGAGGTAGGTGATGCTTTATGTTCTTCTAAAAGTTATGTTTCTGAACAATGATATTGTGTCATTTTTGATAACAAATGTATTTGTGTACAGTAATTTCCTGTTCATATGTTAGTTTTCTCCCTATTATGGGATGTAACCTACATAGTAATTTAGGATTTATGTAGCATTTACCAGTGCAAAAATGTGTAAGTTGTTCTTTATTTTTGTTTTGTTTTTGTGTTTGGAGTATATGGCAACAGCTTTCAAACAAGATTAATCATACAGTTTATTACAGTTATTCATGCCCTACATCAGTCAACAGCCAGAGGTTTGAGTCATCAATCTTTCTGTGTTGAATATAAAAAAATAAACGAAAAAAAAAAAACACATATCTAGTTGAAATGGGGCATTTTTATTGACCGTTAAATCCCAATGTCTAAAATGGGCAAAAGTAAGCCTAGACCTTCGATGGTCAATGGTAATCGATCGGCCTGGGTTTACAGTCACTACTGCTGGTTTGATCGCTGTTATGGATTATAACTCTGAGGACTAGGACCCAAATAAAAACAGTGTGTGTTTACATCCTGTATGCTCATTTTTTTTAACTTACTGTGATTTACTGTAGATGTTAGAAACTGGAATTGGGTGAAGAACCGTAGTTGTTACAATTACCAGTCTTAGTACCTCAAGGGAAAAACCTATTTGTAGAAAAGATGTATTTTATATTTAAGTTATGTTAAAATGTATCTGCCTTTAACTTCAGTGACCTTAATTTGCAACAAAAAATGACAAAAATTTTTAAAGAATTTTAAACAAACAAAACTTAGAAATACTTAGACTTAGACTTAGAAATGTTAAGTTCCCAAGTATTTGTGTTTATGTGTGAGAGAGAGAGAAAGAGAGAGAGCAGCCATGTCAAAAATGTTCTGATTACTGTATATGACTATAAATTTATACTTAATTAAATAAAATTTTAGTTATATAGCACAATATAACATAGAACAATGGACATTGTCACAATGCAGCTTCACAGGAATACACATTCTGTATATAGATGCAATCTTTTTTTTCATTTAGGTAATTGACATGTCAAAAATTTAATCAAAGCCAGTTTACCAAGTCTGCATGTCTTTGCACTGTGGGAGGAAACCGGAGTACCTGGAGGAAACCCACCAAGTATGGGGAGAACATGCAAACTACAGTACAGCACACAGACCTAAGATGGGAATCGACCCCCCTTGAGGTGTTAGGCCAACGTACTAGCTACCAAGTCACCGGGCTGTCTGTGTAAAATCTCATGTGAAAATAAATAAATTATGAGTAAAATCTGTTGAAATTAATGAATTATATGTAAAAACAAATATAATTATTTCCACATGGGATATATATTTAATATGAAGTTCATTAAGCTTTTCCGTTTTTTCAGTTCTTTATTTTTCAAGTAAACACATTTTCTTCTGGCTAAATTTTAAAATAATAATAATAACAATAATAATAATAATAATAATAATAATAATATTAATAATAATATTACATATCTGCAGAGATCTGCATCTTGTATTTCCCCTGCTTCTACTTCTTTAAAAAATATTTTTTCACATCAAATTAACGTAAGCAATTCGGTACTCCATTTTTTTTTAAGCCATTAGAATGATTTTCATAATGTGATATTTTTTAAATATAACTGTTTACTTCACATAAAGTTCCCAGCATGGCTTTTGACTATTCCTGGCCCTTAATTAGCGAGTAATAAAACTTTCCCCCAGTTCGACTCAGTTGTCTGCTTGGAAACTTTAACCCAAACTTTACAAAGGTTCTACCACCGTGTCATTTTAATGAACAATGTATTTTTTGGAATAAAAGTTTGATTTGTTGGATCCCACTAAAGCTGGATGTAGTGTATCTTTAAAAGACATTTAAAAGTCTGGGTAAGCACTAACTGGTTTATGTGTAGAGGGCACATTTACAGTACAGTCTGTTTGTCAAGCATATTGATACTTGATTAAATAGAACATAATGAAACTGTGTCTAAGGTGGTGTATGAGACAGCTTCCAACTAATAAGGTCTCAACCTTCTTTGCCTAAAGTAAAGCAAACCACTTCTCTTTGTCTGGTAGTCAGAAAATTTAGCGGAGGACTCATCACCGGGAGTGCATGCTTTCATCATGGATATTCGTCTCAAGCGGCTCGTTGCGAGGGGTTTCACTGCACCATCTGGTAAACAGCCAGCAGGCAGCTTAATATTAAATTCCCGACACAGAGGGAACATCCAATGTGGACAGGTACTCCATATGGCAAACTCCAAAAGCAGTTTAAACCCTCGTGTTCAATTCGGGTCAAGATGACCTATTTTAAAATCTACCTAAAAGCAGCATGAGACAACGTTTTTAATATTTTGCCCAACATGTAACTTTATGGCTGTCCCATTCCCTCCATCTCTAATTAACACCAGCAGCCTCCGACCATCAGGGCGGTCCCATCGCACGAGAAGGGTCTCCATTTTCCATCTGTACCGTGTATATCACTAATCATGGAGCTAATTGAGGCCTGGGTCAATGGGATATCCATTGCTAAGTAAGTGAACAAGAACAGCAGGGTTAAAAGCTTAACAGCTTTCTATGTCTCTCTCTCTCTTTCTCTGATTTTCAGGACGGATCAACTTTCACCCGGAGCAAAACATCCGCCCGAATCTCTGGCAATACTCAGAGACTTGGACCCAAAGTGGCAAAACGATAGTCAGCACTTAGGGGTAACCCAAGGACACATCGATATCTGTCTCCGTTTTTGAGATCTCTGTCAGGCCTTTGTCTCTCTTGTGTGCTCGGATTGTGCTTCCTGATGGAATATTATAGCTAGCTTTGTTCCTTTTTTCCAGTTCTGCCATGAAAGTTGGTGATTTTGCAGAAGATAACAATTACAGAGTGGTATATTTCATTTACACAAGGACACACCCATGACCATCCCCCCCCACCCACACACTCCTACACACAATTACAAAACATTGCCTAATATAACAGTTAACTACAATGAAAATGTGGTTCGATTACGAACACGTGGTTCTCTCGGGCATCAGAAAACAGGATGCTGTTTTTTTATTTATTATTCATAAGGGTTGGAAGAGACATGCTGGAAATAAACTACAAAACAAGAAGAACGTGAAGTTGAAGTAATAAAGCCTTATACGGTTTGCAGATGACATTGTGCTTTGTAGCGAGAGCAGGGAACAAGTGGAGTAAAATTTGGAGAGATGGAGGTATGCTCTGGAAATCAAAGGAATGAAGGTTAGCCGCAGCAAGACAGAATACATGTGTGTGAATGAGAGGAACCCAAGTGGAACGGTGAGGCTACAGGAAGCAAAGGTAAAGAAGATGCAGGACTTTAAGTACTTTGAGTCAACGGAGAGTGTGGAAAGGAGGTGAAGAGGTGTGTACAGGCCGGTTGAAATGGGTGGAGAAAAGTGTAAAGTGTGTTGTGCGATTAAAAAATATAAGCAAGAATGAAAGGAAAGGTGTACAGGACAGTGGTGAGACCAGCGATGCTCTACGGCTTAGAGACAGTGGCACTAAAGAAAAGACAGGAGGCAGAGTTGGAGGTAGCAGAGCTGAAGATGTTGACGGTCTCTTTGGAAGTGACAAGGATGGATAGAATCAAGAATGAGCTCATCAGAGGGACAACCCACGTTGAGGCCAGATTGAGGTGGTTTGGACATGTTCAGAGGAGAGATGGTGAAAATATCGGTAGAAGGATGCTGAGGTTTGAACTGCCAGGCAGGAGGTCTAGAGGAAGACCAAAGAGGAGATTTACAGTATGGATGCAGTGAGAGAGGACATGAAGTTAGTTGGTGTGAGAGAAGAGGATGGGGTTAGATAGAGGCAGATGATTCGATGTGGCAACCCCTGAAAGGAAACAACTGAAAGATAAAGAAGAAGACGGTTTCAGGGTATAAACTTGTTCTGAGCTCTTCATGTGGATACTATTCTGTATTATGAAATATTCAAATGCAGAGTTTTTCATATCTATCTATCTATCTATCTATCTATCTATCTATCTATCTATCTATCTATCTATCTATCTACAGTATTTGAGACAAATGTCATTTTTATCATCTTGCCTTGTATGGAAGAGGATCGTGTACAATGTGACCTTCCACAAGACCGTAAGCATTCAGTCAAAGCTAAGATTCAGATTTCTATGCCAATGTTCTATGCTTAACGTTACCATGTGGGTGGTTCAAGATCATATTCAGAGATGGAGCACTGAACACCTACAATATGTTTTACATTATATCTAACACTATATCCGAAAACCCACCGATTTAATAAAATGCAAAAAATCTACATCTTCACCTGCCTTGTACTCACATTTGATTTGGAAATTCACACAAGTACAAAATGATTAAAGAAAAACCGTCGTTGCCGCGGGCCTTGTTCCGGGTTGACCTTTTCATTTTCTAGGCTTTAATGTCATTTGTGCTGTTTAGATGCCGTTTGTCTCATTTGCATGTCGGGAATAATAGATCAATATGTTTAATCTGTGCTCAGCATGTATGTGTGTAGAATACATAAAGTGATATTAAAATGCATTCAGTGTGTGTGGGAGAGAGGGGGAAATACATTCTATGCACTGTAACGACATCAAAACTAAGGATTATTGCTTACTAAAGCACATTCGTTTACTTCCAACCAAGAGTCTGTGTGCTAATATATCACTCTGCTCACACACCTCTAAAACAACTCCTGAAGAATCTTCCAACTAGTTGTGTTATAAATGGGACACACTGCTTGGAAACCGAAGAGACACTCCATCTCCACTGTTTTAGAAACAAAGCCCAATTATTATCGATCCCGTTCTCTTACGCGTCTCAATTTCATTTTTCACCTCGTCCCCGGCATCAGAGGAAACGCTAAAGTGAATACAAATGGAGGAGAAATTGTGCCTCGCCTGGGTTAAAAAGAAAAAAGGAAAAAAAAAAGAAAAGAAAGAAGAAAAATCATCTTTAAGAACACGACGATGTGGGAAGGGCAAATAAATCACAGATAATCTTCCCTGACCTATCGTGCTCGGCAGTCCTTTAATGCACGCGAGAATGCAGTCTGGGGACGAGTTAATTGAGAGTCTACAGTGTGTGAGGAACATGACTGCGAATGATACGGCATGGATAACGACACACAGCGCTCAGAGTCCCGGTCGAGGCAGGATCTAACAGAATTAGCGCTTGTGATGATGCGCCACGACCACAGGTCGGATTAGACGATATCTCTTGACTCTATATTGGTTTGGTTCCTCGCTGCCTGTATCTCGAATTTAAAACTACTTCAGCCGCGGCACGACTCTATAGGGTCTGGCGATGAATCAAATCTTAATGTCACTGGAAAGCCAGACATTTACAGAAGATTAATGAAAGCTTTTTGTCTTTTTTGCTAACCTTCTCCTGCCACAGACAGGTTTTTTTTTCTTTTTTCTTTTCTTTTTTATTTCATGCTAAACAACAACTTTTGCTTTCCACCACTAGTATAATGTATTAGTACCTGTGAAATAGCTAGTGATTATTAAATGTGGAGCAAAAATTATTTTTTGTGTAATGCTGATAATTAAAAAAAAAAAAAAAATGTCATTTCGTTGTTTTCATTAAAGCTATAAATATTGCAAATTATTCGTAGCCAGCAGGGTTTGAAAGGTATGGGGCTAGCATTAGTTGACTCTAACTTCCTTTGAATCCTCTGTGAATGGATGACAAAACATTAGTGGAAAAGCTTTATCATCTAAGCAAGACAGCGCTAGTGCAAGTTACAGAAAATAACAGCATTGACAACTTTCAGGGACTGCATTTGGTAGAGTAGTCTATAAAATATTCACAAGGATTGGAAAAAAAGTGGGGGAAAATGATAACTTCATTTAACCAGGACAAGGCTTTGTACAATTCCATGTGCATGGAGTTTGCATGTTCCTCCCCAATGCTTAGTGGGTTTCCAAAAACATGCGGATTAGGCTAATTGTCATTCCCAAATCCCAATGTGTGTATGTATGTGTGTGTGTGTCTTGTGATAGATTGGCACCTCGTCCAGGGTGGCTTGAGCTTCGTGCCCTAAGTCTCCTGGGATAGGCTCCAGGCCCCTCGCAACTCTGCATGCAGGATCAAGCAAAATAGACGATAAGTGCGAGTGAAGAAATGATCTTCGGTGGTAGAACGCTAATGTTGTTGGCTTATGTGTAAATGTAAGGTGATGTATTACCACGGAAATGGCTAAGATCATTTAACCAAGACAATGTTTTGGACTATTCCCAGAATTTCCAATTTTCAGGAAATTACCATGTGGTAGAAAGCTAATATTATTGGCTTATGCATAAATGTAATTTAATCTAATACTGGAAAATAGAATGACTCCATGGTGATCATTTCCCCACAACATGATGATGCTGTGTCTTGTGCCTGAATAAAAAAACATTACAGCAAAAGTAGGCATAAGACTTATTATAAAAAGGAAAAAAGAGAACGGTCTTGAAATTAATCAAATGTCATTTGGGAATCAGAAGAATAGCAGAGAATATATTGAAGCAAAAATACCCAGGATCAAGTGTTTGAAAGGTAAATTCCACCATATCCGCTCACATCCTGTCACATTCCATTGCAAATGTCAGTGCGGACTGATGAAATACCACTTGAAAGCCACAAGGTCGAAATATTACTGGTGTAGGTGTGTGCATTATAGTCTTGGCTTTAAGTATAAAAAGCCCAAATGATTGTCATTTGTTATTAGCAATGCTGGTTGACCTTTGTGGTCTTATTTAACTTCACTGCATTACAAGAAGCTGCGAATCGGATCCGACAAAGGTGCGACCTCCACTACCACCCCCCCAAGTCCCCCACTCCACGCCAATAGATTAATCACCACACTAACTCGGACAGGCCGCAAAACCACAGCCACTTTGAAGTGGCAGACAATTCCCCTCTCGATCCCCAGAAAAGACTTGGCAGCCGTATCTAGTTTCACGTTACCCGAGACCCCAGCTCAGATAATCGGTTGATTAAAACGAGCTTCTTCAGGAATATGAGCGAGTCCTCGTAATCGAAATCACTTCCAAAAGTTTCATCTGCAATTTAAATCTGCATGTGAAAGGTCTCCGAAGAAATCTCGTGCATTTAAGCCTTCAATGAACAAATTACAATGGGCCTGTCAAGGAGGACGTGCAATTTTCACCCAGAAAAAAGTATAATTTTATTCATAGCTTCCAGACCTGAAGAGTCCGCTCTTTTTTCGAACTGCAATGACATAATAACTTTGCACTTCTTTGAAAAGGTCACTTGATACAGATCAAGATACTCCTGCTTTCATATCTCTGACACAAAAGCTTAATAGAGGCATGCGTTCAATGTTTAGAGGGTCAAATCACAACTGGAATCAAACAAGACACTCCAATCCTGTAAGTTAGTCAGGTCTTGAGCTGGTGTAGCCACAAAAAAACATCCAGCCTCTTAACATAGCTCTTAGCGATGGGACTCTTGGAACAACCTGCTGTGCTGAGTAGCGACCGTGAGAACCTAATGGTCCGAGTTCTAATTGGGAATGAAATATGAGTGAGACGCTCACTGGAGCTGAACAGCGAGCCAGGCAATAACTGGGAGACTATGTTTGATTCTGTTGGTGGGAGAATGCTAAAATACTCCAAAGTAAAGAAGGAGTGCTACTTTTAAAAGAAATGAAGTTCATTACCGGTTGTAAAAAAATAGTTTTTATTTGAGCTTGCGAAAAATTTGCAAAGCGCAGGCAAATTGTCATCCTGTGATACAACATGAACAGCAGTTTGAAACGATATGGAAGAAAATGTTAGTTCCAACATTCTGAGTTGGTAGCTGGTTGGTGAAAAAGGGGAAAAAATGGTGATTGAGGGGGAGAGGTACTGTAGCTCAGGCGCCTGAGGCTCTAGGTTGCTGGTTTGGGGATCTGAGGATTAAGGTTTGAGCCCCGCCATTGGGGGATTGCCAAACCCCATACTACTCAGTCACTGCATGCAGTGCCGGTCCCAAACCCACATAAAATGGGAGGGTTGCATCAGGAAGGGCATTCAGCATAAAACCTGTGACAAGTTGTTGTGCGAATTGATGGTCTGCTGTGGTGACCCCTCGATGAGTGCAGCTGAAAGACTACAGTAGCAACAAGAAAAAGTGGTGATTATATAAATTTGTTAAACACAAAAAAGCCAGTAATCCGAAAGGAAAATGATGGAGAATTACTTTGATGGAGAATGGAAAATTACTTTTTGGCCCGCAATCATGTTTGTTTGAACAAACAAACAATAACCCAGGTCACCGCCTTGTTTCCTGACCATTCCTGAACTGTTTTTGAAACACACCTCTCCAAGGCATCAACCTTCACATCTGGCCTGAAAGTAATTAGCTGTAAAGCTAAATCAATAGAACAAGCTCAGACATAAAGAATTGGTTGGTTACTGTATGTCGGGGTTTCACATGCGGTTCCTTGGGGCTACGATCCATAAAATAATACTCCTGCTAATAAATTTATATTTATAGGAGCCTTCCAAAGCCCAAGGATGTATTACAAGGAATAATGCAAAACAAAATAAATGGAAGCAGTTCAAAAGAAAAGCGAAAATAAAAGTTGTTCATTTTTGTTCAGAACACACCATCATAGAGAGAGAAGCAGACCACAGACTGGGAGCTTCATAGCGGAAGGAAAGTTTACTCATGTTGCTTGTTACATGGCTTTACTTCTCTTGGAGCTTGAGCAGCAGAGATTTTTTTCTTCTTCTTTTTTTTTTTGTCTGGAGAAAACACATGATCAAACTCAGCCACACGATAACCAGCTTATCTTCTAATCAGTTCATGCCAGTCATTAAACGATGCTTGTTTTACAGCTAGCGGGTATCGCTTGCATGACGTCGGTGTGATGTTGCGTGATCATGGTGCTGTGTCTGGTGCAACAGCTGCCATGGGGACTCGATCAGACCTGCAGTCAATTATTCACCAAACAGCACGTTCACAAAGATCTCAGCACCAAGCCTGGGTAGGATTCCTTGCCTCATCAAAGTGCAAAGATGAAATTAAATGTGGGGGCGAGAAGTCAGGGTACAGTGGAAGTTTTAAGACATTTCGACATTTCTTTTCTTAATAAGTGTGACATTGTGATACAAATGAGGTCTGAATCAGGATGGCGTTTTGTTTTGTTTTTCAGTGGTGAACATACAGGGGATTTCTCACATCATTAAAAAACATTATGGCAAAACGGCGATGACATTTTAAATTATGTATCACCATACTCATTTGGCATTTTTAAAGACAGACAGATAAACAAAAATGGATTACTTACAGTTTTTGGAAATTTTAACATTCTTTGTTCTCTGTTTTACATTAAACATTAAAAATAACTTTTTTTACTCTCTACTTTATTACTATTTCTCTACTTATCTGTCTAATTGAGAACAAGAGAATGTGAGATAACATGGAAAAGAAACATTCCGCTGTTTTAGTGTTCTAGATCTTTTTGAATTACATTTTTGAAGTGGCTTCCAGTGCACACAAACATAATTGCATATAAACTGTTTTAAATACAGCAAACAACAATCAAAGAGCAGAAAAGAAATATACAATAAATTACACATATATTGTACATCTTGCACCGTTTACAGATTAATTTTGTAATATAAGTTCAAGATATTGCACATAAGTGTATGCGCTAAAAGATGCGCTACTTTTCAGGCACATACCTTTATACGAAGCCAACGTTTGCCTCATTAGTGCAGTTCATCTCGGCTTTTCTACTTCCCTGTGTGTGCGTGTGTGTTTTGTACAGTAGAAAACAGTTCATCTGTTTCTCGCTATCTGATTTGCGAGCTTTATTACAAGCAGCTATGGTGTTTGGAATTTCTAGTAAATTTTGCAATATATTATTGTGCTCCAACCTGTGTATTAGGTTTGATACTGTAGTGAGTGCTATTCTGGGAAAATAGTTACAGTACTGGCCAATATCTCTGCATAAAGGAACTTGGCTGTAACAAAATAGCTATGCGTGGTTGTTTGCAGGTTGGCGGCGGGCATGCAGTATCTGTAAGCAACTTACCTTAAGGAGATTTATAATTCGTAACACTTTCCATGCATTTATCAGTTCCATATACCATTCCATATGTTCCAGCATACTTGATGATGTGGGGACTTTTCATGTTTCTTACTTACCAGTTAAAATGTCAAACTTCAGATCCAGACAGAGATGCTAGAAGCCTCAGTTACTATCTCCTCAAATTAGCTTTTTAACTACCATCAATCACAGGTAAGATATAAGCCAGGTGTTCCACCTCTCAATCCAGCACGGAGCCCTGGGATCAGAGAGGCCGCTGAGAGTTATCGCCCTCCAGATATCAATTCGTCTAAATCAAGGACAAGGCTATCTAGAGAAACTGTAGACCTTCGCTTGTCCCTGCCGTCAGTCACGGCGTCCCTTTTTTCTCGCCAGCATATCAATCATTAAATCAATACGATAGAGTCGTGGCCGCAAAGCGCACAAAATAATGACGCTCGCTGTCAGCTGTATGTTGGCCTAAATGTGGGGGAAGGATATTGATGAGGCACATGTAGAGCATGAAGTAAGACTAAGCCTCTGAGTAAAATTTACTGTAACACAGTGCAGCCTCTTAAACAAAAAGAAAATTTGATGATAAATGACAAGAGTTTTCTAGTTTGAAGAATATTTGTGTGATGTGCTTTGATGTTATTTTCTTCTTGTCTCTCAGCACCATGTTGAGTGAGCATAATTATTCTGTTTATTATGTTTCTTGATCAGATGTTATTTATGATACAAAAAGGTCTGTAGCTAAACCAAATTTCTTAGCTGTAGCTTCATAGTATTTCAGTCTCTGTCTTCCAATTTGTATGAAGTAGTGTGTCTTTGTCATAGAATTAAAATCCAATATTATGTTTGTGGAACAAATGTCTTCTCCCCCTGTAAATTGGGAATCATAGTGGCCCTCAAACTGAACCCTGCGGGATGCCGTGTGGCATTTTTTTGTAGGACTTGAAGGTTCTGAAGAATTTCTGTTAGCAACAAAATGTTAAATTTCACACAAAATACTTCCTACAAAGATCTCTATATTTATTTACTACTGGTTCTTTTAATGCTTGAACATTAATGAGTAGTTTATGGCTATGAATTTTTATTCACGTCACCGTCTTCGTACATTGGTTTTATATTTGGTTAAAGCTACATGTAATTTGTTATTTGTTAATTGATAATTTGTTGTGTGTTGTTGCTTTATGCTTACTTTTCTATTATTAAAAGACAATCACATCTTGTTTACATGTTTCCCAACAACACTAGCATACTGTATCACTTACTGTTTTTATGTCCAGCTTCAGCTCCAGAATATAAGGCAAAAAAAATGTATTTAGCTTCTTTTTATTAGAAATAGTTTTCAGTGCTGTGGGTTGTTAATAACTTTTTTGTAATGTCCTCTTTTTTTTTTACAAGACATTTATGGAAGGTAGGAAAAAAAAGTGCTAGTAACGGTGACCAGCAGCCAAGCTAAGAGATTCTGCCAAAAACAACTAAACAACACTAACAAAAAAAGGAGCTCTCATGATGTTACGGTTGATTTGCTGCCTTTACACTGAAACAAAACCCCTTGGACGATCACTGACCCCCTGTGTGGCTAAATCAGACCATTTGAGCAGTTTGCTCTAGTTTAGCTCTGTGAGCTTTTTCTGCATTTGTCCCGTGGGAGAAAGTGCTTTAGGAGGCAGCCAGGTCGAAACAGAGGTGGAAAAGGCCCTAAAGACTGAATCTATTTTTGTGAGCGCTATTGGGGACTGAGTAGGGAAGAGGTTGCAAGGTAAAAGGAGAAAGAAAGAGCTGATGGAGGAAAGCAAGTCCTGAGATGCAGTCAGCACATTTTTATCAGAGTGATCGGCCCATGAATCAGGCTTTGTGCGGACTCGGAGGTGATAAATACCCGAGCGAGGGGCCTAACATACAAGATAGGCCTCATTGTTGGAGGAGCCTGGCCTGTATTTCACACACCAGGCCTTATGGGTGATGGATGGGGTGAACCTGAGCAATATTTCTCCCTCTGCTCTCATCCTCAGGCTGTTGGTTGTTAGAGTGGGGAAGTGGGAGCTGGGCCAGGGAGGCCACAGAAAAGGAGTAAACGTGGGCATGTGGAGAAATCTGAGTGCAAAAACCTGGATAAGCTTAACTTTATCTAACAAAACATGAGATCCAGTTCTTTCACTTTATGTTGCACTTTATACTTCTCAGGTGTGTGATAATAAAGTTTATTAATAAAAAAAATATATTAACTGTACGGAATTTTTCACTTAAAATGTGGTATACAGAGTGGCAGTATTAAAGGGCAAGGGGAAGTTTTTTTTTTGTTTGCACAGAACGACAACAATATAGTTCTACTTAAACATTGCATGATTTGATAAAAAAAAGAAGTCTCTTAGATCGGAGCCTTTTAGTACTGTTAAAACCAAAATTAAGTGTAATTAAGAATAATTTTGGATCCTTACTATGCAATTGCTGACTAAATGTCTATAGTTTTGAAAATCCAGTATTGTTCCAAAAAAAAAGTCTTATGTTTAAACTTGTGTCTGATGTGTCTAAACATTTCATGTCATAACTAGTAGAAGATCAGTGCAACAGTCTACACTATACTAGTCTATACTGAGCACCTGGAGAAATAACAAAAAAATATTGAGTCTAACTCTTCACTTCAAAACCCATGACCTTCTTTAAATTTTTTGATTTTTTTTTCAAGTTGTGGAACAGAAGAAAGAATGGTTTATTTTCCAATGCTTTCTCCTCCTGCTTCCATAATTCTCTGTAATGATCGCAGCAGTGAACCCTCTCACTGTATTTTAAATTGACCATCATTACTACGGTTATCTTGTACAACAGTACAACAGCAACACAGGCTGGAGCTAGTTATCACTTTAGGTTTTATTCATTTCCACTAGCGAGCTTGCTGTTTCACTTCATAGTTTGTATTGTTCAAAACTTATCGACTGCACACTCTTATGATCTGAAATGCTAAATATTTAGTGTTAACATTTGGACTTGGGTAAATAAAATCTATGACATTAAAACAGTTGCAGCCAAAACACAGTATTGGTGTTGATTTTATTTTTTGTTATATGTCATACAGTACATATAATACAGAAAATGTGTGTGCCAAAGAAGCTAGGTCTGAAGTTTACTCATCATGGAAGTTTACGCATCTTGCTTCCCTAAAAATTTCAAGTTGCTAACTTTAGCCGTTTTGAAGAGGCGATTGCTCCAAACATGACCATTTTTCAGAGTTATATTGTCTCACTTTAAATAATAATCATTTAAAATACAAATTATTAATTTTTTTAAAGATTAAAAAAAAGATTATTTTTTAAAATTCATGTTGCAATACAATAATAATTTAGCATTTTAGAATAATACACATTTTTCAGGTCTTTTCATGTGAAATGTAAATTGGCTAAGTTTTAAGTTTTGAAAGATTTAAATTCAAAGGTTATAGACACTTAACAAAAGGGCATGAAATTCTAATTACTGTAGCAAATGTGTTTCTTTTTTTTGATGAAAATGTAAATTTGTACGCATTTACAAATAATGAAGCATGGATCGGAAGATACGAAGCATTAAGTATTATAAAAAATGGTGTTCTATGATCCGATCTTAAAATTCACTTTTTCACCTAGGTGAGAAACACTTTTTAATATCAATACCATGTTTTGGCCATTAGCAGGTAAAGTGAAGTTCTACTTTAACAAGCTGAGATTATTATCTCCACAAATTCAGCTTCCACTGGCTGTGATCATAACCTCTACTAAATTATCAAGCAGTTCTGGATATCAGTACATCTCTCACACACCAAGCACATGAAACATTCATTTATATTCCTCAGAGAGAGAATGATATACAGTATTTAATATTTGGTTAAAATATTTAGGATTTCTTTACCATTTTTTTTTCTAGAGAAGGCATGTGGTGGCCATGTGCAAAGATGTCCAATTTAATCTAAATCTGAAAAGAAAAGTTTGCCTGTTCTCAGATCCAGCCACAGCCACTCAGATCTCCCTAATAGAACTGACTCACCTGCATGTTAAGTGCTCATGATAATGTTTATCAATGTCAGACTAACTAAATAGATCGTGTTAATCTTCTCAATAAGTTGATTAACTGAGTAAAAAAGGAAGAATTGTAAAATATTAGAGTCATAACATATCCCAGTTTTACTTTGGATACTTAAGTACATTTAAAGGCAAGTAATTTTGTACTTTTATTCAAGTGGAAATGTAAATAGAGGACTTTTACTGGAGTACTATTTTACCTAGGGGATCTTGACTTTCACTCAAGTACTCCATCCACTACTGCCAAAAAGTGTCTGCTAACATTCCAGCGAGCTAAAATACAGCTCAGATCATGCAGTCTTGCATGGCTGAATTCCCTCCACATTCACTCTTTTTTTTATTTTTTTTTTATTCATTATTTCACTTTAAATGAACTGTCCTCAAAATACACCTTTGCAGTGATGAATTTTTCAGTTGATCAGAACAAAAGGCCAGGAACGACTGGGAAAATATCATCCCCTTTTTGTAACCCATTAAACCTAAAGCATTTTAGTATTTTTTTTGTTTTGCTATTTAAAAAAATATATTATTATTTATAAATGTAAATAAATAATATACGTACTGTAGAGTATATAGTATATACTGTATATGGCTCAGGATTGCGCTGTATATAGTAACATATGTCTTATTTTCAGCACATTATTTAAATGAATTTTCCCCCAATAACTAACTGGAATCCATATTAACTTAGGCACATTCCCTGCTATACTGAACTTCCAGTCTCACACAGTATGACTGGGAATCAATCCCTGCTTTCCGTTTTCACCCAAATGAGGGGTGAAATTTGGGTGAAAAACAAGAGACTTTCCCTGTTGAGTCATAATTCTCTTCTCTCAAGGTGTCTTCCTATTGCCGTCCCAGGGAGTTTTTTTTGGCACTGTCGCCGTCATCCTCGGCTTGCTCATCAGGGACAGTCTCATCATTTAGATTTATACACATTTACATTTTATACAAACTTAAATAATACGTTGATTGTGTAAACCTGCTTTCTTTGAAAGAAATAGCACAGATACACATGATCATGTGTTTTTATTGTTTCTTTCGGTTGTTTTTATGGCCAAAAATAAATAAATCAATAAATAAAAATAGTTCTTAATTTTTTGCGACATTACTCTCATATTTGAAGGCTTCCATATAAGAACATATAAACAGGTCGATTCAGTCAAAAGAGGCCCCCCAAATATTCCATTATAACTTTGATAAAAGCAATCTGAATCCAAAAAATAGACTACAGTATATATATGTAATCAATTGCATTATGAAGTTGCATGACACCGATTGTGTCCTGAGACATTTTTCAACGTCCTCTGCCTTTAGATGCCATTGTTTCCGGTTTCCATACCACCCTACCGTACATCCTTACCATACCCAAATCTTAATTCACTCTTTGCTTAAAACCACATTGCTTAAACGATTTGGTCATTACTGCACGCCACCATCCTAATGAGAAGTTGAGTGAGTGAGTGAAGTGGTATAGCATTAAACAGCACGATGGCTGTCTGGCACCTTATCGCTCTGACTCAGAGCTTCCCAACAGGTTCAAAGCTCCATATACTGAGGAACACATTGTACATTGTTTCCTTCAGATTGCTTTATTCTTGTTATTACAAAATATTTTAGGCCGTTTTCGGTGAATCACCTTGTATTTTTTTAAACATCATTTTACTATGCTGTGTTGCCATCACAGGTCTGTGCACTTGGATTTTTAGGGTTTCAAACCATTAATATATATATATATATATATATATATATATATATATATATATATATATATATATATATATAATATATATATATAATATATATATATATATATATATATATATATATATATATAATATTATCTTATATTATTATAAGATAATAATAGTTATTATATATAAAGTTATTATATAAAGTTATTATATATAATAAAATAACATAATAATATTATAGGGCATTCATCGTATTTTTTGAGGGTTTTCCAAGCCACATTTCTGACCAAAAAACAAGCTGTTTTTGATTGATTTCTTTTATATTTATGGGTTTTTATTCACACTGGCATCCTTGATGTTTGGCGACATAAAAGTTAAAACACAACCAAGAGGATGACTAGGATGGCTAGTTTGGTTATTGGAAGTTAACCTCTAACCTTTGCACCCATGTATTATACTTAAGAAACAGATGAACCAAAAGGATGACGCTCTATATCAGTCCTCCATATCTGCTAATAAAAGCCCATGAAATTGGCTTACAAAGTTTCACACCAATTTTCTAGTACAATATTAATATTCCTCAAAATTACTATTCTAAAGATGTATCCTGCTTCAGCATGCAATACAGGCTTTAACATTAACGTCGCAGTGTGCCTAAATTCAACAAATAAGCATAACAAACAATAACTTTGACTAAAATAATACTTAAATAAAATAACAACACTCACAGCTTAAGGATCCAAGGTTGAGTCTTGTACCTTATTCACCGTAAACATCAAGAACAAGAGGAAAATCTGAAAAAAAAAGGTGTGTGAAAATTGAAGAGGGAAAAAAGAGGGGATTTATTTTTTCTTCCGTTTTTGCATGTACACGCACATCCAACACGGATAAGACTTCCATTATCTCCCATTATCATGGATGAGATGAGCTAATATCATAGAACAAGTAATTCTCCAACTCTAACGTTATAATGCATTCTATTAATTACATTTCAGAGTTCAGTTCAAGACTGTGCAGAAGAAATATTCTCCCGCTAGATCTTCAAAACATAACTACAGATTATTTGGTTTAGCTAAATGGATTTACGGCACAGAATCCCCCGCAGATCAGAAGTGAACTGATTCTCCAGGCAGGCTGGGAGTTTTAATCATTTGATAAGTTAACTAAAGCTATGTCGGCAATCTGAATTCAATTCTGCTCTGATAGAGAGATAAAGAATCGTTCTCCGGGTGCAGAAGTGCTTAAAAAAAGATCTGTTGATGAATAGAGATATAAGAGCACTCGCTAGGGTTTGGGTCAACTTGAAAACTCAAGTGTTTTAGTACTCTTGCTGCTAAATCTCAAATTACAATAGAGAAGTGTTTGCATACCTTCGGCTCAGTATTATTTTACAGAGATTTTTCAGAAGCAGGATTGACAAAGATACTGCTTAGAAGATGTTTGCAAGAGATGCTACTTACTGTATGATGCAGTTATATCAGTATTTTCTATTATAAACATATCTTTTTTAAAAATCTATAATCAGAACCAATATGTGTTTCTACAGATTTTACATTTTATCATGTTCAAGTTAAAGCCAGGGCGGCACGGTGGTGTAGTGGTTAGCACTCTGTCCTTGCACCTCCACGGTCCGGGTCCGATTCCCGGCCAGGCTCGATTCCCGTCTCTGTGTGCATGGAGTTTTAACGTTCTCCCCGTGCATGGTGGGTTTCCTCCGGGTACTCCAGTTTCCTCCCACAGTCTAAAGACCTGCAGTTTAGGCTATTTGACGTTCCCAATTTGCTCGTAGTGTGTGAGTGTGTGTATGTGTGTGTGCCCTGCGATAAATTGGCACCTTGTCCGGGGTGTACCCTGCCTTGTGCTGTAAGCCTCCTGGGATAGGCTCCAGGCCCCCGTGATCCTGAATACAGGATAAAGCGGTATAGACGATAAGTGAGTGAGTGAGTCTAAAGCCAATTATCATTTATAGAAGACTTGCAGAGTATAATGATGATATTTTTAGCCACAGTAAAACATTTGAACAGTGCAAACTTTTTAAAGAAGCCCATTCGTCTGCGAATGATGATCCTGGCCAAGGTGGCTCGGACCCCACTGCACTCACTGCCCAACTACACATTCAGCAAGTGAAACGTCTGATCAGTGAAAATTAACATCTTGTCACCAGCTTGTAGAAGAGACTCATCTGTCTGTGCGAACTATACACACAATCATTCACAAACACCACTTGTACATTACAAGAACTTGGCTGGGAGTTATTGCTACATCCCCCGTACAGGGCTGAACTCACTTCAAGCCATTTCCACATGTTTGGTCCATTGAAGGCGTTCCTGGGAGGCCAGTGTTTCAGATCTGAGGAAGGCAGGTCAAACATAGCTCTGGTGTACTGAGAAAACTTTCTACCTTGATGGTATCCAAGCACTATTGAAACACTGGGATAAGTGCAGTAGTGTAGCAGGGAATTATAGAGAGAAACTATATGGGAGTTTACTCTTATAACTGCTTTCTGTTATTCTGCACAATCAAACGTCCCAAATTGACTTGTACTGTAAATTGCTACTAAACAATGTGACTTGTTATATTTATAAATAATCCATAAATAAAAATGTAATTGAATTTGCCTTCCATTTTGATCACCATGCTTTTCCAGATTTCTTGATTTCTTAACAAAAGTAAAGGTTTTACTCTTCCTCCTTCGCTCTTTCTCTCTCCTTCTCACTCATCCACACCTCCCACTCACCTTTTTTATGTACGAGCGCTGAACCAAAGCAAATTAAATTATGCAACCGATCCAGCACCTGCCCTTATGGAAGCCTTCAGAGGACAAAACCCTAAATGTTCCTTGAGCTCTTCGGAGAAAGAGGGCCATTAAGTGCCACTGCCAAGCTGCAACACACACCCGCTGAAGTGTGTGCCACCCCTGGGCCTTTACGAGCGTGAGAGGAAGTTCGCTGCACATATCCAACACATTCTGTTGAGGACTGTATGTTTTTTTTGGTTCAACCTATTCTTATTATTTATTTATTTTAAATTCAATTTGCTGAGACGGGAGTCGAAGAGGCAATTAAAAACAATCTGCTGCATCGCTGCCTTCTGTCATCGCTTGTGAGAGGAGATAAGGTGCGAGCCTTCAGGCTTTTCAAAGCATTTAGCAGCCATAATCCTCTATTTACATGAAGAATGAAAATGCAAGGAAAAAAAAAAGCTTTGTCTGTGCAGTATGGAATTGCATAAAATTATTAAAATTTATTTATTTTTATTTTTTTTCATGCTCCTTAAAGATGCATTTACAGGAAAATAATCAACAACAGGATGGTGTGATGAACAGGACTTTCTGTTACCACCACGAACATGATATTTTTCTTAGAAAAGCACATCCTGAAGTTCAATTTCTCTTGCATATGACATAAAAATTACTAAATTGTATTTGATATCTTTTTATAATTACTAGTCAAACTTTGCTGATAGCAAGATTACAGATACAAATCCTTATGCACTGTTAATATTTCATAATACGTTGCCACGAAAAACACCCAAAAGTTAAATAGATATGTTGCTTATTTAATAACTTTGGTTTCCATGACTACGCCTGTGATATATTTCTGGATGGCGTAGACTTCCCAACAGCTGTCGTTGCTTAAAAGGCGCAACATAATTTGTAAGTCGTTAAAAAGCAACAATTAACACTATGTACTGTAGGCCTATTCTAAGCCTGTGATGTGTAACTGTTAGAATTGAGTGTGACAGTGTGATGAAGTTGAACTATAAAGAGAAAATGGAAATTTCTTTTGCAGACAGATTTCTTCAAACAGGTTTCTTTGCTGCATAGAGAATGAATTATGTTTCGACCAATTTTTTTTTTGTTTTTTCCACTTTGTTGGACGCTGTATTGCGTCCTCAAGCTGTATTTAATTTTTGTTGAACCAAGCTTGGTACTCTGATAAATTCTTTCTCTCTCTCTCTCTCTCTCTCTCTCTCTCTCTCTCCGTCTCTCTCTGTTTTCACACCTTTGGGAAAATTAAATTCCAAACAAAGTAATAGCTGTTAAATATAATGGTGTGCAACAAGAATACGCGTTCCCCTTCTGAGCCCTGTGATTGGCAATCGTGTTAAATTCGTTTAATTACCGCACGCCCGAGGGGAAGGTTTTAGATCTCGGCGCCACCGACGTTTTAAGACTACGGTGTGCTGAGAAAGAAAAATCTGTGTCCTACTGAGGCCATAACCGTAGGTAGTCCAGCTGTTGGAGAGACGCCCGTGAAGAACGACTTTAAGACCCTGTCATCCATCACAATCTGCCCTGTTTTCTCCTCCATCTATCCCCCTCTCCCCTGTTTTCATGAGAGAATTCATCAGGCCTGTTTGGCCCAGGGCCGCTAATCTCGACATTCTCGGCTGCTGGGTCAGGACTTGCGCAGCGGCCGCAGCTCGCTCTGCTGACCTGGATGGATGGATGAAGGAAGGACAGCCGGAGAGGAAAAACGGAAAGGGGATGCAGGGTTTTATTCCTTTAGCATATATTTTGCCCTTCCTCAATATGATTCGCAGGCTGTACTGTACTGTATGTTTACACATGAACTCTCACTACAACAGCAAGATTTTTAAAAATAAGCACAGGAAAAGCATTCATTTTAAATTTCCATTTTACATTCTAATTTAAATTTTTTGGATTTTTGGAGTCTACAATGTCAATGGACATCATTTTTGATTTTGGTTAAACGTTAAAACGATATAAGGAGAATAAAACAACTTAGGATGAAATAAAACCATTGATTTCAGACACTGTTTTATTTAAAACTCATTGTAATTGATTATTTTCCTGTAACAGCACATCCTGAAGTGTATTGTTCCCTAGATACGGTCTATTGGGTATTTGAAAATACTTTTAATAAAAGGAGTGCTCTAAAGTCTGACCTCGATGACCTCATCAGTCAATTGTGCGTTATTATAATACTGTAGATTTTCTGTTTGAAATCCTGTCGCGTCAATGTCGCTGAAACGCTTCTTTCTTCTTGACAATTCACTTTTATCATTCAGAAAGTGCTCCCTGATTCCCTTCACTCTTGTTTTATCCTCACAGCGAAGATGGACAAACAGCGGACAAGCAGAGGACCGATTCGATGTTGTTGCTCATCAAGGTGTCTGACTGATCTTTTTTTTTTTTTTTTTTTTTCAGAGCTTGATCAGTTTCTGACTACAGAAAGCATCTGCGCATCAGGAGGGCGCTTTAATCTCCGAATGCACTGTGTGATGCATGTGACAGATTAACTGCTTCACAAAGATGATAATTAAAATTAAAAAAAAGAAAAAAAAAAGGATGCGTCTCTTGGATCAGATTCAAAGCCTGAAAGCCTGATACTGAAACATATTGATCAACATATTTATATATTTATTTATAATCCTTGTAACAGGTGGAAGTAAAAATCATTGGTCTGTAAACTCAGGCAAATCAACCATGCAGGCTTATATAGACAATTGTACTCCATTTGCCTGGAATGCTATCAGTAATCTTAAATAAACACTATCTTTTTTTTTTTAAAACATTCAACCTTGAAGATTTATTGACAGTTTTTGTACATTCAAACATCTTTTTTCAATCATAGCTGTTAGAGTTTCGACAGATTTATTGAGACCAATATAAAGATAATATGATGTTAGCAGAAAATCTATGACCTGACATGTGATGGATGAGGCTTTGGGTGCCTTTAGCTCAGTGAGACTCATCAAGCAGTTTGTACATGGAAAGAAATGGGAAAACCCTTCACATCGCAGGAAGGAAAATTTAAAATTTTGTACTACAGTATAAAAAGTATATACTTTCAAGTTACACTAACTGGGTTTAGTTGGGTTTGGCTGCTTATAAGGTCTTTGCCAAAAGCTAGAGAACCCAGCAGGAACCATATTCCTAAATGATCATTGTAATTAGATTGTAATGATGTTGTGATAACCTTCAAATGTCCAGACAACCCTAATTTGGAAAGTTGAGATAACATTGAAGAAATGGCCCAAACACAACGTCTGATTATTTTTCTATCAAGGTTTAGAATTCCGATCTGAGATTGCAACAGTATGTGGATCTCATGTCGCACATCTCTAAGTGTTGTAACATTATCTCTCTTTCATTTCCATTTTAAAAATATTACCATGCAGTGCATCTTAGCTCTTAAATTACTCCAATGTAATGTGGTGTTTTGATCCTTGGTGTTACATATACACATTTGTCCACATCAACAGCATGTTCCTTATAGTGATCCAATGATAAGCATTGTAATACAAGGTCCATAATATTGCCAAATTAAAGTCACCACAATTTTTGACAACCTATTGTAAAGTTAAATAAATATCTTGAAGTAGACTATATTTAAATTTCACTAATTTCCTTTTGCCAAAAAATGATTTATGCCACCTTATGATGTATGACAAATCTTTATACCAGATGTCCAGCATGGTGGCATATTGGTTATCGTTGTCACCCCCAGGTTCCGGGTTCAGTTTCCGCCTTAAATCTGTGTGCATGGAGTTTGCTTGTTCTCCTCATGCTTAGTGGGTTTCCTCTGGGTTCCTCCCACAGTCCGAAGACATGCAGATTAAGCTGATTGGTGTTCCCAAACTGCCCCTAGTGTTTGAATGAGCGTGTGTGTGTGTGCCCTGTGATGGGTTGGCACCCTGTCCAGGGTGTACCCTGCTTTGTCTGGGACAAGTTTCACGCCCCCTGCGACCCTGTAGACAGGATAAAGTGGTATAGATGATGAGTGAGTGATCTCCTGATGCCAAATAAATGAGGGTAGATTAATTGCCAGTGACGACCGTGATGAAGAGTTACTGTATATTTAGCATAATATGGATAAATGCTTCATTTCTGCCAAAATTTAGCTACATCCAATTAGATGGTACTTTTTATTATAATCATGCTTCATTTCTGCCAAATCATGGGTTTTCTTTCTCTTTCGCTTACATTTTCTTTTAACTACATGTCTTTAAAGTCTTTAAATTTGACTTTTTCATCTGACACTTAACGGAGTCAATCTTAAAATTATCCTGTCTAGTGATTAGCATTGGACCAGAGATATTAAAATGGATAGATAGCAATAAAGCCTTTCTTTTTCCCTCCATTGTCCTTTGTTCTTTGGATGCCTAATTTAGCATCAGTAACAGTAAATTAGTGTGTGCTTTCATGCTGAAGAAAATCTTTCCTTTTGCCATTGCCCATAATGCTTTAAGAATTGACTTAAGTAATTGGACTTTAACTTAAGCAAAGAATTGGTGATCTTACAACCTTGAAACATACAAAATATAACATATAGATGTTCCTTTTCATTTTCGAACTGAATCATATAAATGTTAAGTCTATAATTTGAGGCAAAATGAGTCTACAGTACATGTTTTTTCAAATAATTTTAACACACAAATGGAGAAGAAAATAAGACTTTAAAAGAATATAGATAAAATTATTGAAGATTGTTTCTGTAATTGTCCATTAACAAATTTCTTTTCTGACAATAACCTTTTTATTGTTGAATTCCATGTGCAAAACGTTGTTCTGATTTCAACTAACCTGAGATTTTTATATGAGTTGCCCGGTGCGAACGCTCATTAAACTGGACTGAATAATCTTTACTTTGCATGTATTTTAAGCAGAAGCTAAAAAAAACAGTCACGCGTAGTGGTCAATCATACAAACTATTCCAGTCACAGTGATGCATGGCTAAAGTCCGCTGGACATATTTCACCTTCTCCACTGTCCAGCATGAGAACAGAACAACTCCATCCATCAACACCATCGATATTCACACAAATAACCCTGCCATGGCTGCATAGGGGGCTTTCATTATCACACACACACACGGAGAGACAGGCTGTGGGGTATTTCTATGAAAACGTGCATTGTGTGCGAAATAATGTTAGATGCTCAAAGTAAACTTATTAAACCTATTTTAAAAATCCTTTGTTTTTCTCAAGTACATATAGTATATGAGAAATTAAACATTTGGCTGTGTGTTTTAATAGGAAATTATCCAATGATGCACTGATGCTAATTGTTTTCTAATTCCTGATTTATTTATTTATTTTTTTTAAATACAGCAGCATATATTTTAATCTCTGATGAAGATGACTCCTTTCAAAGGCACTGACAATAAAGACTCATTTAAAAAAAGATTTGACACTGTAGACACCTTCCATAAGCAGTAAAATGGAGTCTCCTTCCATGAGTGCTGACACTGGAAACTCATTGCATAAGTGCTTGAACAGATGACTCCATCAGTTGGGTCTAGCACTGGAGACTCCTTTTATAAGCACTAAATCCAGCTGGAGCTGGTTCTTCCCTGGATGCCTCAGGAACCTCGCAGGGTTGGCCTTTGTCTACTGAAGCCTTTGTCTACTGAAGCCTTTGTCTACTGAAGCTGGCACAATCTCTAGAGGGATGGGTAGAAAAATAAAGAACAGGTAGAAAGAATTAGTTGCCATCCAGGAGATACTGGAGTATGAGGTTATGGGATGAATTATGTGTATGCCAGATTAAAGAGGTGTCTTGAGTCTACTTTTAACCTGGGAAACTGTCTCTGAGCCCCGAACATTGTCTGAAAGGATATTCCAAAGCTTTGGAGCTAAATATGAAAACGCCCTAACAATTTATAAGCTCTGACACTACAGACTCCATAATTCTTTTATAAGAGCTAGCACTGGAGACTCTTTGTATGAGCACTAAGATCCTGTTTCCATAAAGTGCTGAAACTACAGACTCCTTACATAAATCCTAAAACCGGAGACTCATTCTACAATCTTAGAAACTGTATACTCTATACATGAGCACTAGGATTGGGGACTCCTTCCATTAAAGCTAAAATTGGATACTCCATACTTACTTACATAAATGATAGAAATGGAGACTTCTTGCATTGGTGCTGATACTGGAAACTCCCTGCATAAACTCTGGTACTGGAGACTCCTTTAATTAGTGCTGATACTGGAGACTCTTTCATAAGACTTCATTCCTTCATACAAGCTGGCACTGGAGACTCCTTTTGTAACAGTAGACACAAACACTTTCCTACGCTCTGACAATAAAGAGTCCTTATGAAGGAGGCAATACTTGTGGCTCCTTCGATATGAGCTGGCACTGGAGACTCATTCCATAAATATTTAAAATAGCCTCACAGAAATCCTTCTTACCATAACAACAGTTATGTTTTTGAATTAAATATCATGTTTATTGTGTGATAAGAGAGTGCAAAATGCAAATTTTGTCAATTGGCTGATGCTGTAGAAACAACCAATTAGATTAGTGAATTCAGTGGTATGGAACAATAGACCAGTATCATTTTTATGCCCAGCATTCCCACATCAGACATAAACTTCCATTACAGCACTACATTAAAAAGTCATAGTACATAATATATCAAACATATCTCAAGGACATAAGCTTAAAGATATTGTTAGGCGGGAATCATTTTCTGGTTCATGTCCTGCAGGCTAAGTTTACTGCAAAAAGCTCAAGGTGTCATAAAAAATATATATATAAAAAAGATCACAACCGCAAACTTACCTTTACAAACTGTAAAATCAGCAAACCCTAAACAAAGCAGCACATACTTGAGGCTTCTACTGAAAATCATCAGCGTAGTAAAAAAAAAAAAAAAGAATCCACATACTGTACAGTATGCAGATATACTTTTGCTCTCTTTTTCATTATAATCTACAATAAGTTTTATTATCGAACCCTTTGCATATTGCGCTGTAATTGTTCTGCAGATGAAATATGTTTCTGGCACTTTCTGCGTGCTATGAACCGGTGTGTTATGAATTCCTAACGCAATCCATTGACAAATTGATTGTAGAAATTGCAGGCGCTTAGGTGTGTGCAGGAACGTGAGAACGGCACAGAGGACACGCCGACATTGACAAATAGGAGTAATCTAGCGTCGGCGCTATTATTTACAGACCTGTGATCCAGCTTTGTCCTGCTATTCCTTTTGGATTAAATGAGCTTCAATTATCAACTGCACACTCACTAGGGAGATTAATAAAATATGGACTCGCCATGATTCTGGAGTAATATTCCTGTGGTGGGTCAAGATGTTATTTATCTTCTGCCTTGTCATTAAATACAGATTTGTCACATACCCATGATGTACATGTAAGGAACAACGTGGAGATGAGATTTTTCTGATGTTGGCTTTTGAAACAAATTAAAGTAGAAAAACCTGAGGTCATTTTTAACTTTCAGTTTCCTGTTTCTAAGCTCCTGATCCCTAATTATTAAATGTTAATTGAGTACCATTGCTTATTTCTTTTAGCACAGCAATTTCTACTACATACGTACAGTGTGGTTAATAGACTGTACGTAGATTGTTTGATTCAATTCAATAGCACTACTAAGTTTACTGCCTGATTAGTAAAAGGGATGTGTATTAAAAACTACTTAAATGATCTTGTTACCATTGGATGCCTGTACAGTATGTTAGTGATTAAAATCAATATCAATATTATTTTTTCCTGCCAATCTTCAGACCACACTCCAGTCTGGTAGAGGGTGCTATTGCACTAAACTGACCATAAACCCAAAAGAAGAAGCAATTAATTCTGCAAAATGAGAGCATTTCCTGGTAGATGTGAGCATTTTTTTTTTGCAAAAGCTTTTTGTCAATAAAAAAAATTGTCAATTTTAGACAATTTAACATTTAGACGTTTACTTAAATACAAAAAAAGTGCGAACAGATCCTAAAATGAAAACCAACAGAAAATTGATTAAACAGCATAATCGATTAAATCATAAAATCGATTAGATCATACAGGTCTAACAGACAACTAGCATTTAAATTATAGTATGAGAACTTGGAAAAAAATGTTAATGTATTATTATCATTTTTACCTAATATACAGTGTGCTGCAAAACATATGGTACTGAAAAAAACAAACATTAGCTTGGTGTTATCTGTGAGTGTTTTTCTCCTGAAAACATACTGTACACACTATTAGCATGTTACACATACTTACAACGGTATGTGTAAAGTCAGTGCAGTGTGTGTGTGTGTGTGTGTGTGTGTGTGTGTTCTGCCTCGCTGTAGATTCTCAAACATGTCCCGGAACAAAGGCTGCTGCAGACTCCCGCCAAAGGAAACGATCATGCTGATGCAGTACAGTAACAGAACCGTGTGTAACTTCTGTGGGCATCTTATTAAATCTCTTTCTGAATTGTATTGCCGCCTTTTTCATCCTGAGTTTTAGTAAAGTATGGTGCATACCATATTTATTTGAATCTATAATGTGCAGAACAGAGTTGCACTTCTAAAATTAATTAGTCAATACAATTCTGAATATATATTTATATAACTTATCTTTTCTTATGATCATGAAATTTAGATGATGTGACTTTCTTTTCCTTGGAGTAAATGTAATGAAGCTGTGTGAAGGAACTAAGAATAAAAAGTGCATATTTTGTAATCTATAATGAACTACTAGTGGTAATACTTGCCCTAAACATAAGGCATGACACAGATTTGCATGTTAATAAAAAAAGTTTGAGATTTGTAAAATAATTACATTTTTTGTAGAGTGATGTGTTTCAAATTTTGCAGGTTTTTAAAACTTTTTTTTTTAATAATAAAACTTATAATCTTATGTTCATATTAGATTATTAAAGGACACTGTCTTTTACCTTTACTTGATGTATATTCTTGCAAATGTAATAGAATTACAGAATATTACATAATAGCGCCTCCATTGGTTTCCATTCTAGTCAAATCTTTCCCTCATTGCACTTCTCCAAGGAACAAAGCTTGCTCTTTGCTTGCATCATGTGTGGCTCTTCTTGCTTAATGGCGGACAGAAGCTTCACAGTGACTTTTATTCCTTCTGACGTACACACTGGTCTAAAAGTCTGAGTGCACTACCAAAGAAGTGGCTGTAGCTCTCAGGGACGAGGTAGTGTGCTCGGAATAAACGGGTTGTAATTTCCAGCTTCTTTTTTATTTCCTGTCTCCGAGCTTGTCCACTCCGGACCATTTAATTATTGTGGCACTTGAATATTCCCTTGTCTGTCTAACAGTAAGCTTGATGCATTTACTGTTGAGGTAATTTCACTTTTTTTTTTCAAAACTCATCTGAATGTCTAAGAGCTCAGGATTTAGCTCCGTGCTAATGAATTCTCGGCAGACATGCAGTAGCTAACCGGCTATAGCTCAAATCTTTGTGATGCCTGCGGCCTGAAATAGATTAAATGTAGTCTTCGACTGGAACAAATTATCAGCAGAGAGTCGCCGTCATGTTCATTCAAAAGATTTGTCTGCAAAACTGCCCCCTAAAGATTTTTGAGTCATCTTTATCCAACCAGCTTCTTGTAAAGTTCTGATAAACTATACCCCATACCCTATTACCCCCCACCCCAACACACACACCCTAGGCCGAACTCGATCTGAAGTTCATAAACGATAATAGCACAAGAGAGCGATCTTAACGGGCCAAGGTCTCGATGGTTAATAAATCACTGCTCATTTTATTAGAGGATTTGAGATGGGTGAATGAATTTTACAAGATGCCTTCTCTGGATATTTAATGGACAGAGTGATACGGGCTCTTCATAACGGAAAAGACGAGCGCGTTTTAAAGCCCGTGACTCTGTATAACTTAAGGTCAAGGTCAGTTGAAGGGGAGCCGTGAATTTCAGATGCGGTAAAATGTGAATTTTGACCTTTCAGTCAAAAAAAAAATAAAAAACAGGAATTAAATCAAAATGCTTTAAGCTTTAACACCAAATCAATTTCCCTGCTAAAATAAAATAAATAAATAACATTCTGGTTGACATACTGTATGAAGGCCTCAGGCTTACACGTTCGCTGCACTTTTATTTCCTTTCAACTAGATATCGGTATGGGTGCACGCTTTCAAAACTGGCCTTGGTAATCGATAAATACACCTCAAAAAGGGAAAAAGAAGTCATCATGCTCGTCACATCTTACTCCATTTATCACACAAGAGCGTCTGGATCGATCCGTCAGCCACCTTAAAAAGTAATCCAGCCTGGCAGGAAGTGTCAAACGTCAAAAAAAGAGAAGATTTTTTATTTTTTTTTTCTGTTGCAGGTGGATATAATCATATAAACACCCAGAGTTGAAAAAGAACCTGAAAATGGCCAGATTCCAAACACAAGTTTGATAAAAGTCAAACCAGCATAACAACTTCATAGTGTCAAATCGCATCACTTTGACAGGACTTTTAAACATTACTGATGTGCTGAATGACATTTTTTAAAAATATGGCTGTTGATGTTTTGGTAACGGTGGTGCTTGGGCACTGTTCAAGTCTTTGTAGACTTGTGGCCTTCCTTTGCTGACTGCGTAGACCACAAATGCCGAAATTTAATAAGACGGTCTGGTCTACGGAGGCCTTTCTAACTGTGACACCAGCTGTTTCCACCCTTACCATTACATCAGTGTAATATGAAGTATAAATTATCTATAAAACTACAAGGATTGTGGTTAAAATAGTTGTGAAATAGGATGCAGGCAGCCAAGCTGCATTGGTTAATGTCGTGTAACACTTAACCATGAAAACTTGTCTCTTAGGGAATGGATTTCACATAAATCCCCTTGTTTTTTGAATTTTTATTAACATCATTTTAATTTAATAGCTTGTGCGTAAATATTTTGTTGTGAGACGCCTACATACTCAGCCTTCAAATACAACCCCTGGAATTGAGCCACACCGAGAGTGTCCTGTGGATGGGAGCGGAGACATTGGGCAGGACCACATAACGTACATCAAGATGTAAATAATGGAGCGAATGTTTCGGATTGATTAGCAGTGATTCTTTCCTCTAAATCACTTCCCTAGAGCATATGCTTTCTGTATAACCAGAGGGGTTTACTTGCCCCTGACTATTCCTACCATAATTAAACTAATAAGCAAGGTCTATAAACCTAAGCTGTTTTATTTAAAAATAAAAAATTAAGAAAAAGTAAGAAAAAGCATTAAGTGCTGTGGGATTCTCCATTCTGATGAGTATAAAGGTGTTAATGAGCTTGCACAATGATGCATCCTGGAAACTCTGATCCTGTTTTATAATTTTAGGAAATAATTAAATTCAGCTGAATGTTTTTAGACTGGGATTACCTTTTTATCATTGATTCTGTCTATGACATCGTATGGTCTTTTAATGAAGCACATGAAGAACCCACTGTCAAACCGGGGTCATTATGGGGCTTACAGACTTCTTATGACTTATTTTTAGATGTCGGATACTCCCCAGGGAAAAGGTGTTAAGCATGAAAACATAAATAGCACTAAATTCCTAGCACATGGTTCCTAACGTTATAAAGGTTGTAAATATATTACCTGAAAACACATTTAGGATTTTGCGATTTAAGTTATACACTGTAGCATTTTTAGTTCTTTTTTCCTTTATTGGCTTTCTGAAGCTGTTCATCTGTCACATATGTCTGGTGAAGTTCCACAGTACGTTCAGAGATTAAAGCATTCTCTTGATGCTTCGGCTCTTTCTGTAGTCAGAAACTAATCAAGCTGTGAACAAAACCGATCGTTCAGGCACCTTGATGAGCAACAATATCGGAGCGCTTTGCTTGAAGTATCCACTTAATTAATTTTTTTTTTTTGTGACTTATTGGCAGAATCCATAAATGAAGCTGAATGATAAGTTTTAGTATTCATCCCTACTGCCTGAGTTGATTATTATTTTGTAAACGTTGTGTTGATTAATCTGGCTTGATTTTAAAAAAACAAAACAAAAGGATTTACAGAACCTTAGTGTGAAGCAGTGAAAAACTTTAAAAGAAATGAAAAACTTAAAAGCTAAGCAAGATGATATAACACATATAACACATCTGTGCTATTCTTAATCTTCCTCGAGATATTGAATCGAAGCAGATATGAAATTAAAAACACTGTGGTAAAGTATTAATTAGGCACCTTCAAGCTACCTTAATGCTGAAAGACTTTAATGAGGCACATCAGCGAACAAATAAGACAAGGTGAAAAAAAAAAATCTCCTGGTGATTAAATTACAAATTATGCACTTGCTGATTTAATTATAAACTCTTTTAATATGATTTTTTTTTTATAGATACAAGCTGAATCTTTTTCTAGTAGGATACATAACATAAAAATCTATGATGGACAGAGCTGTCAATTTCTATTAAAAATGTTTTCTAGACAGTTTAAAAGAACAGCACTAAGACCATTAAACTGTTCTGCATGGAAAAAGAGACGAAGTTCCCTCACAAGTGTCTACAACCTTGTCAAACATTTCAACAAGATTTTGAAGCACCAATATAGGAAAAACAGTAGTAATTTTTAAACATAATAATAATAATAATAATAATAATAATAAACTCCATGCAACTGTGAACACTCCTTGTTTCGATGGGGAAGTACTTTCACCATTACATGCCAATGGAGCAAACTTGGGCACCAGGGGTACAAACTATACCCTTTTACTAAGTTCTAACGCAGCTTGCAAGCTTCCTCAAATGTAATAAATTTTATATTTCAACAAAATTCTTGCTGTGCGCTAGAATCTGTCAAAGTTGGTCTCAATGTTAAGTTTAAGGGACTGCGAAGGAAATTTGCCCCCACGCCTTAGAAAAGTCATAGAACCCCATTCCTGAATAAGCCAAGTCTAAGACAAACAATATGGAACTAGTACAAAGTTTGTACAAAAGAAGTGCTTTGCAAACATCACTAATAATACTTAAACATATAGTTAATAAACCCATAAAAAAGTTTCGTATTTCCCAGAGTTACAGGATTTCTAGTTGTTTCTTGTCATGGCTTTTTCTTACTGATTAGCAATCCTAGTGTACTTGTGTGCTAATCCCTTCCTTCCAGTACTAGTTCCTTATATCTGCTATTCCGACTCCATACTTAGTTTCTCAATTCCTGTTGTAGTCTAACTACACTCACTCTAGATTCCTTGTTTCTAGTTACGTATGCCTAGTATTTCACTTTTTACTCTGTTTCTCAGATCTTATAGTGTCAATCTTTTGACCCATTATTACCCATTGACGGTTATCTATTACTGCTAATAAAATAGTCCTCATTTTTTATTATCTTGCACCAGATTCCAACATAAAATAGATCTATGGCACTGAATTTGCAACCCAGTTTTGTTTCATCCTCTACTCAGCTTCATACCACACCTGGAGCATTTCAGAAGCAGAGCAGCTTGACTTGACTTTTGACCTTGTAATGAATATTCAAGAAGAAAGCTTTAGGTGATTGGCAGCTTGAACTTCTTTCAGAAGGTTAATGATAGACTACTTGAGTATCTTTAACAGAGCAGAGCACCACTTCTGCTAAAGATATAAAGTATAATTCATACTTCATGACATCTGTTGGATTTACAAGCATTGACAAGTATGGCAACTCTGGCAACCAGGTCCCAGCCAGAATGCTACTGTACACAGCTGTTCCTTGGTAAAAATAGGGGGTTAGTATTGTGGATTCCTGGTCCCATAACTCCTAATGTCTAATTCTAGACTTTGTGTTTTGCAGTTCCATATTAGGAGTCCTAATTTTATACATATTATTCAGATTCTTGTTAAAGTCTACCAGCATCTAGCATGATATCGCTTGTTTACTGGTTCTATGCTGCTTGTTACAAATTCCTCATCTAACAGGTTCTTTGTGTAGCCTCCTTTGTTTCTCATTTCTCATATCTAGTATCTATACAGATAATTCCAATTTGCTAGCTCTAGTCACATTGTTTCCTACCTGCCAGTACTTGTAACAATACTATGGTACACATCATACAGTAGTAAACAAAGAATAAACCAGTAGATCATGTTATGGAAAATCTTTCACAAAAGAATGCTTCTAGAGATCTATTTTGTTGCAACAACAGAGATCAGTACACTTTAATCTTGGAGTTAATTATGTAACACAATTCATAAACATGACTTTGGTATTTTATGATATGATATCACAAATGATTCCTTTATGGCCCCAATAGTCATGGCCGTGCCTTATTAAATACTATAATTTCATCATTTCACTGCGTCACCTTCATGGGTAAGTATTTTTAACACAGTTTTGCTAAACCATTTAAAAAGTCACTGCTTTCTGAATATTGCCTTTTTTTCTTTAGTTCTGAGGTCAGATCATAGGCTGACATGATTACCTAAGTCCAGTGTTAGACTGAAATAGGAATTATTGAGAAGGTAGTCCAGTTTAATCTTCTGAATAATTTCTGTTTTAGCCTAACCCTGACCTGACCTCTGAATTAAAAATACTGCTCCTTTAGACATCTCTCTATCCCAATCTGTGATACAAAATCCTCTGCAATTTTTCGCCTTTACGCGTGGTATAGTGCATTCAGAGTCACTTTTGTATCTTTATACGAGTCATGATGGATGGAACGACAATAAAACCTGACTTTGTTTAGTCCTCCATCACTATTTTCACAGCGGTTATACGATCTCTAAAAAGTGCCGCATTCCCAGCCGTGGGCTAGCCTTTCCGTTTTATGTTACACATCAGTGTTGTATCAATATTACGATGCTCAGGCCTGTTTCAATAATGGCAAGAGAGGGAAAGCAGCTTCAGGTTATGTCAGCAGCGCACTCCAGCTCATAAATTAAATGGCGACGGCTGAAGAAGGCACCATATGATGGACTCAACCATCATCAAAGTTAATGGACCAGCCAGAGATGGGGAGAGAGAGAGAGAGAGAGAGAGAGAGAAAGAGCATGCTTATTGGGATTAGTTTATTTTTTTTCATTGTGCAATGAATAAATTGCAATGTGTGATGTTTCCACTCTGCTGGAGATTGACACTATAGTTTTTCTATGCCTAGGTAAAAATTATCATTTTGGTTTTCCATTATTTTCCTCCATTCTTTGACCTGAAACCACGAACAAGACTTTAAATTGCTGTACATCTCGCTTTCCATTGCTTATTTATAGGCAATCATGGAAAAGGTGTTTATGGCTTCATTACCATCAATACTATTCCTGTTGATTGTATTGGATAGAGACCCATCAATACCAATACCAATAGTGGTATTGGTATTGGTATAACTGCACAGTTATTCACTCATATTCATTCAAGACCAACAACCAATACCACATGATTCTAGGTGACATCAGCCTAGTGTAGATTCTGACAATAATGAACAGATGGTACAACATGACAGCACTCTTGATGTATTTCATGATTAATGAGGGCAATCAAAGCAAAGCATTACTGTGCTCATAGAACTGTGCTCTTTGAACATGTCAAAAGTTGGAACAACAGCATTTTTTGCAATAAAAATAACCTGAAGAAATGTTTTAATGGCATTTAAACAGTAGCAGTGTGATGGCAGATATGAATCAAGAATGACTATGAGAGCACCACGACATACAGTAAAGCTAAAGTGACGCATCATTTTCTTTTTGTGTGTATCTGTTTGTTTAGAGGGGATCTTCAATTAATATTGAAACAAATGCACATAATTACAATAAATAAGGATTGTCTTTAATACTTGGATGAAAATTCTTAGCAATCAATGAAACCCAGAAGTCTGGATCCCATGGACAAGACAAAATGATACGTTTCCTCCCTCACAATGTTTTGCCAGGCCTTTCCCTCAGCTGCCTTCAGCTGCTGGATGTTTATGGGTCTTTTCTGCCTTCAGTCTGGTGAAAGAAAGTAAAAACCATGCTCTGTTGGGTTGGCCAGTAAAGAATATCCCTTTTCTTTGCCCTGGATAGCTTGCCTTGGGACATTATACATTTACAATATGAAGCATTGTCTTAACGTTTCTCTACTGGAACTGGAACCCATTGGCAGCCCATACCCACTTTGGCCATAACACTGCCTCCGCCATCTTTGACAAAGGATGTGGTACAGTATGCTTTGGGTTATGAGATGATACCTTTATTCTCTATACTTTTCTTTTCCCATCATTTAGGTACATGTTCATTTTGGTTTCATCAGTTGGTGTGAAGCTCCAGTACTTAATAATAGTTTTTCGACTTTAGACGTTGACACTGGCACACCTACCTCCTCAATAATGTCCTTGAATTGGCTAGATGTTGTAAAAGGTTTTTTCTTCACCATTGACAGGATTATCCATTCCTCCATTTTAGGACAGGCCTTTGGATGTTGCTGAGCTTGTCAGTTAATTCCTTCTTTTGTACTGCCACTCATAATGTTTTTGTCTCTCTTGTGCATTTGTTTTGTGTGTTTTCTTTTTCAGCCTTCTTCACTTATGCCCTTAGGTCCTCATGTAGAGAGTTCGATTGAACAGCTACCAAATGCAAATGTACAGTAACACTCCAAACCACCTCCAGGCCTTTTTTCTGCTTGATTAGTCATTGAGTAACTAGGGAACAGGGTACACCTGGCCATGCAACATGTAAGCCATGTGTTCCATTATTTATTCATTTCAAATTCAATGTGGTGGTGTACCGGGGCCAAATGGCAAAAAAAAAAAAAAAAAGGATCTTTGCTCCAAAATTCATGGAACTGAGTGTAACTAATGCACTTCATTTATACAGTAATCAACCAGCAAGTGCTGTAATAAATGATTCTAGTAGCCGAAGTTCAATGTGCAACTGTTTTAATCAGGAAACAGAAATTAATTGTTAATGGTATGTTCTATTTTTATTTTATTCACTAAATAATTATATATATATAAGTACAAAAATAAATAACTAAATAACAAAAAAATATGGACTCCTACTTGTACTCAGTCTGAAGTCGAAAAAATGGATAATCGCTTTTATAAAGTGACATCCTTTAAAGAAAAAAGTAGCCTACGTGATCTAAGTTGCCAGTAACAGTCATTTAGTACAGTATACTTACAGTAAATTTACTGTAGATGATAATGACAATATTTTTTGCTTACAGTACACACACACCTGATTAAAAAAAGTACCATTTTGCTGAAAAAATGGCACTACATTAAGGAAAAAAAGAATCATATACATAAGAATGGGTGTTCTTTTTCTTTTTTTAATCGATATCTATTCATTTTTTATCATTGTTCCTGAAAGGTGTCAACAATTTTGGAATTTGAGGTTACAGTCTGTGCTTTATTAAACGCCAAACTTCATTCACACCCACTTAAATGAATGATCATTAGAAATATTGCTTTTCTGTTAATGTCTTTGATAACAGTTGGAAACTAATTACACTTTAAACCCAAATCAGTGCGTCTGCTACACTGGGATGCTCAGATCGAAGACATTGGCATCATCAGCATGGGATTAACTACATGTCAAAAGCATTTCTTTAATGATCTAGTGCATTTTGTTTCCAGACTGAAACTTCTGAAGCCACAAATTTTTTATTAGAGATGATAAAATGCAGGACCAAATACAGAAATGTTCTTAGTTTTTATTACACTTTAAAACGTGTCAGTGAAAATTAATCAGTCAGCAGATTTAAAGTTTTATATGGTTCAGATAATATAGAACCAAATATAAATTTAATCAAATTATTTAGAATCCTTTCCACAATTTTTCTGCATGGGTGTCGTACGAATGAATTTATAATACTCCAAAAATATTGGGCCAATTTTTTTTGCTACACATGCAAACCATTTGGCTTTGAGATCAATATATGACTATTAAACCATATGTGAATTTGGCAGTTATTTTAAGTCAGTATGTCGTAGAAAACCGGGCTAACTTGAAGACCCAATACAAAACAATATGCTTTTTTGTGCTTTTTCTGTCCACTACATCTCATACCTGCATATAAAGTTCCTGCAGTTTTTCCACCCATTTACACTTTTCTAAATAATCTCAAATGCCACATATTCAGCTTGTTTAAAGCTTTTTAGCTGTGATAAACTAAGAGCACATTTTTTTACCTCGACAGTTTTACAGCCTCTGCTTTTTTCTAGTGGAGCAAAATGTTTAAAGTAGAAAAGAAATTGTGTGTGTGTGTGTGTGTGTATGTGTTTGTGAATAAAGGTGTGTTTAAGTGACTAAAGAAATATGTAGCTGCATGTCAGCACTTGTGGTATTGGACAGGGTTATTTAATATACAACTAAACCCAATTCTTTTCCTCAGACCACAGTGCTGATTTAATAAGGCTAAATACACAATGTCTGTTAATCCAGAACCAGCGAATATGCAAAGATTTTCACTTAACACAGCTCAGCATTTACTTCTCAACTGCACACATTAGAATTTTCTAATAGGATGTTATTTTGAGTTCAATAACTTCTAATGGGTGGCACAGTGGCTTATTGTTTAGGACTGTCACCTTGCACCTCCAGGGTCTGAGTTCGATTCTTGCCTCTGGGGTCTGTGTGCATGGAGTTTGCATGTTCTCCTTAAGCTTGGTGGGTTTTCTTTAGGTACTCTGGTTTCCTCCCACAGTCCAAACACATGCAGATTAGGCAAATTGTTATACCTAAATTGCACATAGTGTGTGTGAATTAGGGTGTGTGTGTGTGTGTGTGTATTCGTGTGTGTGTGTGTGTGTCTGTGTGTGCGTGTGTGTGCCCTGCGATGGATTGGTGCCCCATCCAGGGTGTACCCTGCCTCATACCATGAGTCTCCTGGGATAGGCTCAAGGTCTCGGGCAACCCTATGTACAAGATAAAGTGGTATAGACGATGAGTAAATGTGTAACTCCTAATGACTTACCCGGGGGATACTTCTAAATGCAAGCACTGTTTATCAATGCAAATCAATGCATTTGTCATGTATTTGGTGGCTGGGGTTCACATTGATTTCCAGTTTGAATAAAAGGAGGTTTGTGGCTCCTGTATTTTCATCCATAATCAGAGGATAGCTTTGCTATAAATGCTAAAAATATCTACATTAATAGGATCTCGCAACACAACAACAGCTTGCAGCAGAGAGTAAAGGTTGTCCGCTAGTAGCGGGAAGGTTGTAAGCAAAGAGCCTCTGCAGGAGTTCAGCTCTGTGCTTGGGTTGGATTAGGCGTCACTTGTTATTTGCTGTGGATCAAAGTGCTGGAAAATGAATAAATGTAAATGTATCACAGCGCCTCAGAGAACAACTTTGTCAGTATCATGGAAAACCAGGAGACAGTGGTGTCCAAAATAAATAAATAAATAAATAAATAAATAATAAACACTCACAGAATTAATGAGCACTAACATTGCACAAATAATGTCTAAATGGAAATATAAAGTTAAACTCTATTGGTCAAGAATATTCTAGGAAAGATGCCTTTTTTCCCCCCTCCACCTTGTGCATTGACCAATTAACGGGTTCATTTAATTTAGAACAGAGTCAGATTAGTTCTGAGTCTTCTAATTGACTTTATCCTATGATCAAACACTTCCCTTTTATGGTGACTCCACCTCCATGCACACAACATGAAGACTCACTAAATGGTTTGATTAAGATTATGCTTTACAATCTCAACCAAGCTTACCCTTAGACAAAACTTAAGAGCTATCAACTTAGGGAAAACGCTTGTCGCTGCCAGGAGGTTATGACTTGACCATAGATGGATATCAACACTGGAAATACATAGATACAAGACATAAAATCTATTTTGCATTGCACATATTTTAGTTAAAAAAAAAAAAATTCTTAAGAGGAGTAAAAGATGCAGGTGACTCCAGCTTTATTACACATTACTGGAAGTAGTTCAGTGCCTCTTATTCTTTCTATAGAGGGGTTAATGTAATATTAATTATAGAGAAGTCCTATTTCTTAAGAAACTACAGCAGCCCCGAGGCACAATATCTCATCATTTCGACTTAATATTTAAAACAGCATGATCCATTACTAAGCTTAATTTATTAAATATTAGCATATAAATCTTACTCTGTAGGCCGTTTCCCAGAGAGGAAGTACCCCAGATACCCCACATACTGATTTATTGAAACTCAGTTGTCAAATATTTCATAAATTTACTTACATTTTTAGGTTAAGGTTTTGACCCCTAATCTGTAATTTTAAATAAGTTTAACTCCATTTTCCGAATAGCGTCCTCATTGAAGGACAGTCAATTTAAGTCAGTTTTGAGGAAAATACGAAATTTAACTCACTTTCATATCCGTAAACATCATTTCCTTAGCTCTCTGACTATTTGACTGTTGAGTGTAGAATGTTTCAGCTATATCTTTATAAACTTTGTAAATATTTACCTCCAATTTATCTGCACTATGCCATGTCCATAAACTGTCCAAAAATATTTGACCATCAAAATTAAATATTTTGCACAAGAAGGTTTACATATACAGTCATGTTTAATTTTTCTGGTGTGTAAAAACGTAATAAAATTATCTAATTATAGTAGTGCTAGAGTAGTAGTTGTAGTGGTAGAGTATTTGGCAAATACAATCTCAGACAAACAACAACAACATATAATTCTTTTTTTACCATGCCGTTATTATTTAACAAAAATAAAACCAAAAAAAGAATTAAATTAAGGCAATACTAAGTACCCTTTTACTGCTTTTAGAGGGTAAGTTGCAGCCAGGTGCTGCTTATCATCAGCCCTTGATTAATTACTCATCAGCAGGTGTCCAGACTTCTATAAAACCAGTAGTTTTAAAGCATAGACACAAGCATTGGTCTTTCCGGAGAAGCAATTGTTGCTGTCAATCTGCAAAGGATTCTAAAATAATTTCCCATGAATTTGAAGTTTAGGATTCCACAGTAACATGAAAACAACATTCAAGACTATTGCCAATCTTCCCAGGAGTGGACATCCCAGCAGATTCATGCCAAGGTCAGTCCTTGCAATGCTCAGATAAATACAAACCCAACAAAGGCTACATCTCAGACCCTATAGGCATCAGTAAACATGTTATAGTCCATGACAGCACATTTGGAAAAAGACTGAACAAATATGGTTCGCTTGAAAGGGTGCCAGGAGAACCAGGGTGCTGGGCACCTTGCAGTCATTAAGTAGACCAAGAATTGGATACTAGAGTATTCTACAGGTGGCATTGATGGCTCTGCGGTAGATTTCTCACTGCCATGTATAAGGCCTGGGTCCAGTGTCAGTCCAAAGTCAAGATAAAATGGGAGGGGTTGCATCAGGAAGGGCATCAGGTCTAAGACATGTGCCAGGTTGTGTGTGTGAATCAGATGATCAGCTGTGGCAATCCCTAGAGAGAAGCACCTTGAGAATACAACCGGAGTACTCTAGAGACAAATGTGAGGCCTTCAGCCCAACAGCCTAAATGTTTGCCCAGCTGAAATTTGGTCAGGCAAAAGGACAATAATCTGAAGCACATCAGTAAATGTACATCAGAATAGTGAAGTAAAAGAATCAAGGTTTTTAAGAGAGCTGTCTGTAAGTGAATGCCCGAAGTCCTCTAAAATGAAGCAATGTGTTAAGGAAGAATAGACAATGTATTTGTAATGTATAGAATTGAAAGGAGGGTGACCTAACCCATCTGAAATGGAATTTTTTTTTTGGGCTAGGCAGTGTATTTTTTTTTTTATTTACTCATTTACTTTAATTGTTACTGTAACAATGTACTGTTCATTAGATTAAGGAATATATTGTACATTTTAAATTCATAACTTTGCTTTTTATTTTTTTCATGTCCTTGGGTTTTTGTCCGGTCATTAGCCTGTTACCTAATGTGTGCACCTGTTCTGAGTCTAAAGATGTCGATTTATACTATTATATTCTGGGATTTTTGCCTGTTCTTGTGTTTTAATTATCTCGACTTGTTAATGTCTGCTTGCGCTCTGCCCCTATGCCTTTACAATGTTTCCAATAAAAACAAAACGTTTTCTTTATGAGTAATTTATTGTAAAGATTCATGTATGTTGATTTTTTTTAAAGTTGACTCTATCTAAAAAGATTTCAGATTCCCTCCAAAGTCTGTGCCACAGAGCTTCAAAACAACACCCTCACGCCATGTCTCACAGTGAATTTAAACAATACTCAAAGTGACTTACCCCTTTTCTGTGCCTTGGTTCTCATAACACATAGAGGGATTGTTGTACTTTCATTAGGAGACCATCATAAAAAACGAAGTGCCTTTTCGTGCGGGTAAGAATCAATCCTGTAAATCTAGGAAGGTAATTCACTCTGCACGACCTGTGACACACAGATGTGCAAACGCAATGTCACGCTCCACAACATTTATTTCCTTTTTCCACCTCTAAAGCAAGACATGATCTTGGTTATAGTTTAGCAAAAGGAAAAGAAAAAAGGAAAAGTGTGTTATACAGGGGGTGTTAAAGTCAAATTGCGACTTGTACTGAAATTTCTTACAAATTAAGGCGTAAAACTGACCAACATTTACACAAGACTTCCAGCACAGTATGGTGATGAGACTCTTAGTCGCAGTAAAACATCTGAAAGGTACAAACATTTTAAAGAAGGCTGTATGTCTATGAATGAGGTGGCTCAGAGCCCACTTTAAGTGAACTTTCAATAAGTGAAACACCTGATTGATGAATAACTTGTCGTGAATTTGCACTTGAGATGCATCTGCCTGTGGAAACTCTACACAATCATACACCACTATTAGCATGTTACAGGACCTTGGCTGGGAGTTATTGCCAGATCCCCTGTACAGTCCTGACCTCAATCCAAGCCATTTCCACATGTTTGAGCAGTTAAAGGAGTTCCTCAAAAGGAGTGAAGCACGCGAAACCTTTTTTTTTTTTTTTTTTTTTTTTTACCTTGCTGGTATTCAAACACTAGTAAAACACTGGGATAAGTGCATCAGTATAGCAGGGGATTATATAAAGAAATAAAGGCAGATTTTACTCACAGAACTGTGTTCATTTATTCCACACAATTAAAAGTTACGGTTTGATTTGAACATCCCTTGTAAATATATTTTATCTCTACCAAGAACTTTGCATTTTTATTTAATCATTAATAAAAAAGAACTTAGGTTAATGAGCTTTTTGTGAACTTTTGTATACAATTTTTATAGTGTGATTATTATTTATCTTTTTTCTTTGAATAAAATAATTATTTCTAAGAACTAACCTTATTAATATGTATTCACCTAATAATTTCACAGTGTACGTTCCTAATGATTAGAGTTAGTTGTTATCTAGAATATAAGGTACTGCATCTCAAGTTATCACATTAGTATTTTGTCGCGATGTAGTGGATGTTACACGTCTGACTCCTTACACATATACAGTATCCATCCGCCTTCACACGAACATAGTCTGAAGGGCATTTTAAACAGGAAATGCTGAATGGCTTAGAATGTAAACGTAGTCCTTTTGTTCTGCTTAATCCATCTTGGCTAAAAACACGCGCGCACACACTTCTTATGATGTCGTCCTAATTCGCGAGAGGCCTGTCAGTTTAATTAGTTCAACTGTATCTGTCATCGCTAATTAATGTCGTTCACGGAGGAATCAAAGTCAAGGGAGCTGCTCTTGTTAGTGTAAAATCAAACCGAAAACAGATGTTTTTTGCTAATCGGGATTCAGATCATAATTAAGGAAGCTGCTCTGTTTTGCTAATGAATCGATCAAGACCACAGGAGGCCGTAGCACGCATTTGACAAAAGAGGTGCACTTATAAACTTTGTTTGGTTCGGCAAGAATCAACCTGCGACCTTAGGTTGAATTAAAACAGTACAGCAATGCTACAGCTTAGACATAGGGGTGGGTAAAGCATAGACTGTCCATGAGAAAGTAGTACATGTGTGTCTATGTAGGAGAGAATAAATAATCGGAATAAAGTAGATGAGAAAACTAGAGGTAGAGGGAATAGGAAGTAATTGGAACATTACTGGAGTAGCAAAGAGGTAAGGATACACTAATATACAAGGAATGCTTTCTCTAGGAAAAGCACTGCCTAGCTAAGAGGCAGTAGATGGCAGGGCATAAAGAACAACCGACTGTAAACCTAAACATTGCAGTTTGACCCTTTTGCCTTTTTATCACTTATTTATGCATGCATAATTCCAAAAATGTAATCAGCAATTACATAAATAATTGTTATATAGGTAACAATGATATGACTATAGCTTTAAAATCTGCATCGGTACTTGCTGTATGTGGCATGGTGGTGTAGTGGTACCTCCAGGGCCCGGGTTAGATTCCTGTCTCAGGGTCTGAGTGCATGAAGTTTGCATGTTCTCCGTGTGCTTGGTGGATTTTCTCTGGGTACTCCAGCTTCCTCCCACAGTCCAAAGACATGACATACAGATTGGATTAATTTCTCAGTCCCAAACTGCCTGGAGTGTGAGTCTGTGTAATGTATGTGTGTGGTTTGCAGTGGATTGGCACCCCATCCCAGGTGTACTTAGCCTTGTGTCCTAAGTCTCCTGGGATAGGATCCAACACCCCCGCCCCCCACCCCGTGATCCTGTACACAAAATAAAGTAGTACAGTCGATGAGTGAGTGAGTGACCTAGATTAGTTTTACCTGATCGTTTTACCTAGTCAACACAAAATAGAGGTATAAGCAAGATGTACCTAATAAATTCTTAACTGTGTTTGAATTCTTATTATCATTATTATTTGCTTCACACACAGCGCACAAACGATGCCCTATGTTCTGAGCTCTAGCTTCCTTATAAAATAAAATGGCTGAATTCTACTGTTGGTACAGAACAGGTCGATTTGGAACGCTCTCCCGCTCCCCACCCTCCCACTTACCTAACATGATCACAGATATTCATGAGCCTCTGTCACTGATTAAATTCAATGCAGATTTATGTTTTTTTCCTGGACAGTTTGTATGTACGCTGGGTGTCCAGCGGTCAATATGCATTAAGACAAATCCCTTTATGAGCGCTTATTCACTTTGGTTAGAGATGATGTTTATCAAAATCTGATTTTATAAAATCCATAATGTGATGCATGTGTGTGTCTGTTTGCTTTTCTCTGCTAATCTCCATTTTTCATCCACAAGTCAGTGTTTGGTGTGGAGTAGGGGTGTTCGCTCAGAGTGCTTTATTTAAGATCCACTACAAGTTGCAGAAGGAAACATGGTTAGACAGATGTAATCGTGTGAGGAATGAAAACTGTCATTTTCTTTAAAAGATGACAATATGAACTCCAAACTGTTAGCACCATTATTTAAATGTGTATGTGTTTAGGGCTTTATCTGTTTTTGTATTTAAACTTAAAGAGATTTTTGTCCCTTTTTAAACACTACAAAAATATATATTTTTTTATTTCATTCTGTATATACCAGCAAAGTAGTGCCTATATGACTTTCATTTAAAGGGCACCTATAATGCAAGTTCACTCAATTTATTAGACATTCAGATGGGTTTCCAGTGTGCATAGATCCGCTATTTTTTATTTTATTTTTCATTTTTGTATTGGCCAATCCAAATTTTTTCCTAATGTGATGTCATATAGCACCACCACAGCCCGGGTTCTTCTTGAGCTCTGTGGGTTTCCTCTGGGTATGCCGGTTTTTCTCCCACCATTCAGAAACACAGAATAGACTAACTGGGGTTCCCAAATTGCCTGCAGTGTGTGAATGAGCATGTAAGTGTGTGCATGAGTCTATGACCTACGAAGAATTGACACCCCATCCAGGGTGTAACCCCCACCTTGTGCCCTAAGTGTCCTGGGATAGGCTCCAGGCCACTTGCGACCCTGTATACAGGATGAAGTGGTACAGACAATGAATGATTTAGTGAGTGAGTGATTTCCCATAAAAATATCTCCTTGCCTTAGCCTTTAGCAGCTTTACTATTCTCTGGTGAGGTGGGGCTTGGCAGTTTATCCACATAAACACTGAAACGACATGTTCAGAAGAGGAGTGAAAACAAGCAAGTTTAAGATATGATTATCTTTTGTTAACTTGTTTAAGAAATAGTAAAATAGGGGACCTTTTAATATAAATTAAAACCACAGCAGTGGTATGTGCACTGCTCATGGCCAGGGGAATCTTGAGTTCAACCAGCAGAAAATGTGATGAATATTTAAAATAAAATGGTACACATCCTATTCATATCTGTTCGGACCAAATGCAAATACACAGTGTCTGTTTAATCTGTAAAATGTATGCTATATTCGATGGCATACCTAACGCTCATGCATCATTAGCAACTACATGGTATGGTGTAGTAAAGAAGCACATGTTTTCACAGTCTCAACAAGGGAAACAGTTTGGGGATGCTCTTAACACTTTAGTCATTTCTTGCACATTACGAAAACAAAATTTATTACTCAACCTAGAATATGGTAAATGATTTAAATTTCACCCTTAGTGGTACTTTAAAATGAATGAATATATAAATAAATAAATAAAAGCCATAAAAGGTTTAATGGCAACTTGTGGAGCATCAGTGATTTATCTAGGTTCAAAAGGGCCACTAATTAAAATCCATACTCTTAATGAGCTTTCACGACCCCTTGTTGGTTAACGTGATTACAGGAGATAAGAGCGGAAAATCGAGTTTCTTTTAATTAAGTCCAAGATTTACTTCTGCCGTCCCACCTGTTTTCCCAAACAAGCCGTGAAGCTAACAGGGTTTGCTCTGATTTAGGCTGCTTATATTTGTTCTCGATTAAGCAATCAGCAAACAAAGTATAAATCTAGCGTCTATATAATGGGAACTGTTGGTTTGGTTTTGATGCTCCTGTCTCTAGTTTATTTATGCTCATAAACTGTATAACAAAGTTTGATGATCCGAGATTGTTGAAAAAATATCAAGGTACAATAATATCAATATAATGTATAACCATAAATGATGCAATAGTTTTATCTCGAGATATTCCTCTCTCTATTTCATTACTTAACTGAATTCCCCCGTAGATGACACAGGGATAGCATTATAAGTTACTGTCTTTTGACCCAGCATCTCCATACATCTCAACAACACATCTTCTGATCCGCCTGATATTTTTTGCAGCAAGCAGGCGAGCAAGTTAACGCCTCATGGTGCCTACATTTCACACAGCCGCCCTCAGCTTTGCCGGTTTTAGCGTTTATTGTTCATAATGCGCAGCCCGAGCCTTGAATATTCTACTGCTTTGCCTTTTATTAGATAATACTGCATTCTGCAGCTTCGCCAAAAGACAGTAATGACTCAGAGGAAACATTTCAAATGTATCGCTTGTTGTCTGGTGGGTTTATTGCTTAAAAAAAACCAAACCTTTATCTTATGCTTGGCTCACAATGACTCGTTTAAAAATGCGCGAAATGGTTTCCCTCCAACATCAAATCTGTCTAATGTGCATAACAAACATGAACAAAATCATATTTATAAGCCATTGAGACGCTTCTTTGTATCAGTAATGGTTATAGTGCTTTATACCACAGTGCTGTTGAAATTAAATTGTGGATTAATTTTCTGTATATATCTGACAGTAGTGGCAATTGTCGCTGTGGTAAAATGGTACTAAAATTCTTATTGTAGTAACATATCACAACACCTCATTGCTGATTTATTTTTATTATTTTTTACTTTAACTTTTCTAATATCATTGTGGCTTATTCCTGATCTTTACATGATGGCTGCCATGTGATGTCCCCAAGAGATAATTAAAGGTACATGTCTGCTAGGTGTAATGCCATCATAACCAGTGGGGGTGCTGACCACAAAGGAAGAAAAAAATGAAGAGTTCATGATTTTGATTCTGTGATAAAAAGATTCATGATTCTCTGAGGGCTTCTGACTGCAGTCATTTGTTTAGGACTGAACTATTTGTGGACTCAATATTAACTTGAACATTTTACCTGCTGCATTAAACTTTCAACCTCATACCAGGGGCTAATTTATAGTCCTCTTACTGTGTATCACTCAGATGACGAGTGTACCTGTTGATTCTGGTTCCTCTCAAGGTTTCTTTGTTGACATTAAAAACTGGCAGTAGGCTTTGACGCAATGTTCCTTCTGCTCCTGGGTCAGCAGCCTACTGTAGTAAGGAACTTGGCAACAACACAATGCATGTTCAATTTACACGTGAGAATTGCCTGAACTTTTCCGTATGACACACAGACAATGACAGCAATGTTGTGGATTGTTCTCCAACGATCATCATGGACAAGTGATAAGGGCTCAATTTAGGGGTTTTCTTATCTTTTTGATCTCTCTGCATCTTCCAGTGATGTTCTTCCACTCTTGAAGCATGCATGCCACTAAAAATCACTCAAATGACTCATTGGAGCATCATTGTAGAAGAATTAATCAATTGTATAATCATGTCAAACATCTCTGTGGCAGATTTGCGCAGTTTCATGCAAAAGTTCACATTCACTCTTTATTCATGGTCAAAATAGCACCAGCTGCAGATCTCCTGATGTACACAGGATGATGTCTTTTGGCACGCTGACTTATGAAAGTTGGTGCTCCCAGTGACATTGCAGTCTTGTGTACTGCCATCTGCCTTACTAATAAAATGGAACTAAATTGAAATGATGAGATTGATTTAATGGCCTAGCATCTTATTGTTTCTGTCATCTTTTTTAAGTAACCTCATCTGTTTTTCATTGTTGATATCAAAAATCTGTAGGAATGGTCAAGGAAGCTGTTTTGGCTTTAACTTGCAATTTAATACTTCCAGTTTACCATATTTAAAATAAAGTATATTTGTAGCTTAAGATACTGTATATCTGTCATTTAAATATACAGTATTTGAGTCAGTGGTGCAAAAAGAGTATTAATAATGCAAGACAGCCAACAAGAGGACCATTTAAAGTAGACAGTACTACAATGCAAGTCAAACAAGGTGTCTGAAGAAGATTTTTTTCCCCCTTGGGTTTTTCTTTTGAGGAGACAAATGGAGAACAATATGCTCGACTTTAACACACGGCATCGGCTGTGTAATTGGCTGAGTAAATAACACGTTTAAAGCTGCTGAGGAGCAGCCGGGCCAATAATGATCCGCATACTCGGGTCGATCTCCTCTAACACTGATGCAGTGGAAGTCATTAAATAGTTAATAAGCTATGTTTAAGTCGCACTTTTGATACAGCAACTTTATCAAGGAACTTTATACTTTCTTACCTGAGCAGGAAAAAGTCAACCAGCTTTGTGTAATTGATGAATGAAATAAATAAAATAGTGTTTATTCATTAAAATATGTCCTTAAACATTAAATATGAATTAGCAATTACATTACCTGCATCCGCATTTTTTTTATGACACAGCTATGAAAAACATTACAATTTTCATAATTGCTGATGCTACATGCTAATTTTCTTTCATATGTGGCAGGACACCGAGGGTTTAAAGAAGTGCTACGTAACGATTACACCACCCTGGAATTTCACCAGGGAATATTTAGAAAACATTTGTTCTTCGAAACAGCACAGGTTCATTCTCATTAAGGCAACAGGAGGCACAGATATGAAAACTAATCAAATTTTATTACAAAACATAAAACAAAAAAAGAAGGAGAGCAATTCCACTTTAACATATAACATGCAAGCATATCATAAACGTCATCCAAGAATGACTGAGATACACAACAGCACCTCACCATTCCTTACACCTGTGTAAAGACACTCACATGCTCACACACATACAGTACACGCGCACACACACATGAAACGGAGACTGCCACCCAGACTACAGTACACCCCGCCTCAGGCACTCAGCTCCTGTAACCACCAAAGTATGTTATACAATTCTATCGGTATTATCACAGACACCCTGGTAGAATCAGTCACTCAACACTTCACACAAACACAAACAAAGCTCAATTAATAAATGAAAAACAACCAGAAAACAAACCAATACACGTAAACACAAACCATAAGAAAAAAAAATAAATTTTTTTTTTACAAAACCCAATGCTATAGTAAAACAATAAACCAAAACAAAGAAAAGGAACCCAAATAACAACTAAAAATGTACACACATACACCCCAAAACAAAAGGACAACAATTACACAACTACAAGATGTTTTAAAGGAAAAAAGCAAAAAGAATATTTCTAGAAACAAAGTGGGTATCTTCCTTATAATAGTAACAGTTGCAGTAGCTCCCAGGCAGAGCAGTTAGCTCCCAGCTAACAACAGTTAGCTCCCAGGCAGAGCAGCTCCCACATGCAGATAGAATCTCATGGAACCCAATCAAGCAAGCCAACAACTTGCCGGAGAACAGAACTCTTGCACCTCTACATTACAAAGAGGCTCACATGTCCAAATCTGATCCACGGAAACCTCTGAACCTGTAGAGGGATAATCTCGGGCCAATGCCAGAAATGGCGCTTCGTTTAATGTGTCACACCAAGGGAAAAACACTACACCATGAGCTGCAGTCTACCACAAGCAACCCAACCAGCTTCCCTCCACATACAGTACTTACAGTAAATGATACAGGGATGGCACGAAGGCAGGGGCCGGACCTATTACACAAGTCTACCCTGTCACCAAACCTATATATTGTGGCGTGGGCGGGGCGGCGGCTGACGACCAGCATGCCTTGCGGGAATGTCGGTGTGTTCACCATATTGGGGAAAGGTGTTTGGGTTGGTGGCTTCGGCCCTGTTGTGTGTGTGTTGAGGTGTGAAGTGTGCTTTAGTTCAGGCTGACGCTGAATTAGATGTAGGCTCCTGAGTGAAGGTGCTGCTCATGCCATACCTGCTGTGTGCTAAATAAAGTACTCCCAGCCATTGCATTGGGCAGCAAATAAGCTCACTCGTCTTTCCACCATCCTTTCCGGCGTAAAAACGCTACAATATCTTCCCACTGCTGACCCTCCCACAGGACAACCAACAAACCAAGTAACCAATTAGGTGGATCCTCAACCTGCCACACATATGCTCCACTCCACAACTGATGGTATGACACAATTTTAATAAACTTTTTAACTTTTAGATTTTTTTAAACAATGGCCACAGAAAATTGTTGATTGACAGGATGTGATTTTTCCAACATCCAGTAACCTCTAACATCACAGATTACATAAATGCAAATACTATAAATGCATGATTATAACTACAGACTTCTGTAGTAGCACTTTTCCTTCATGAGCAACCCATTAATATTAATGTGTTAATGGGTTGGGAGTTCTGACAATCTGTACAGACACATTTTAGAGTCAGCAAAACCCTTTACCCAAGCCTGGGTTTTTTGGTGATTTTTATTTTTATTTTTTAACTGGAATATCTATTGAGGCCAAATATAGAGATCGGAAAATAAGCCCATTAAGTGCCTGCAATGTACCTCCGCAGCAGTTAAAATTGGTAAAAAAAATAAAGCATAGTTCACAAAGTTCCCAGAAAAACAGGGTGTTTCTGACAAACTGCAAGCAAAGTGCTTCAAAAGCCACAGGAGGCAAAAAACACATGCTTTCTTTAGCATCAGAACCATTTTGTTTCTACTGTTGATGCAGTATCTACAATATCCTGCTTTCAAGCCTTATTTTCTTTACTTTGGTGTACTGTTGTTGTCTGGTCGTGATATACAAGTCATAAAATCAAATGCCTATTAATAGCTTAACAATGATTAACAATCACTAATGCTCACTGTTCTACTTTTTATTGACACCCATATTATTGATAATGGAAAACCACTTTTTTGAATGAAATTTGGATTTGTTTGGAGTAAGCAAGCAGAATTTTATGCCACATCTTAGAAACATGTTCACTTCAAAAGTTGGTACTGTATATCTTGATAGGAACAGGCACTGGTGTTTGTAATAGTTTCTAGTGTTCCTAATCATGTCGGGTCAGAAAATGAATGGACCTCTAATTACTGCTTTGAATGGAAAAACCTGCCCCAGCCTCACATCTCAATTCTTCTTAAGGTTCTGTTATACCAAACCTTACTGGAACCATAGTAGCATAGTAGTTTGAGTACTACTACATGTACCATGGTATATAATACTAGGATTTGAATTAAATCTATTTTTGACACTATACCATACCGATAGTATGTACTAACATACTGTACCATATTCAAAACCTGCTAAATGTTGTTAACCATTGTCTTAAACAATGTGTAGTACTGTATTTATCAAATTACAAATGGTACTGTATTTACCAAATAACAGTATATATTACAGTACTTCCTTGGTACCCATGGAAGTGCCACAATACCAACCGTGGTACACAATATCAGGTAATACATTACCTACCATGTCTAAAGTAATGATAATGCTGTATTATGGTATATTTAGGGATGTTTTACGATTTACCATAGTAAACAGAAGAACACACCATAGTAAAAATTCTTATGGGGTTGGAGGTGTTGTTTACTTCTAGTTCCTATTATTTTGCAATCCTGTTAGTTTTGCTTCTGCATTTGACCTCGGCGTGTCTGATCTGGATTACAACGGAGTTATTTGTATGCGCTGATCGTGTTTGATTTTTCCAATCCACATTACAAACTCTGAGCATGATTCACGGATAAACCTTAACAATAAACTGGAGGCAACCCAAGACCTGCTGAGGTCACAGAGCTCTGTCTCATTCTTTCTCAATTTTCTGATGTTTTGCTTCTCGTAATAAATAACTTGCAACTTTGTCTTTCATTCACACTACAGAATTTTACATATTCTTATAAGCTTTGGATGCTGCAGGAAGGTCTGTAATGCTTTCAATAGCCACCAAGAACTCATAAGATCTCAACGACAAATAAGACTGTTCTTATTTGTCATAAAAAAAAAAAAAAATATATATATATATATATATATATATATATATATATTCAAGAAAACATTTAAATCTATTTTCTCCATGTCTTTTTTTATTGTATTGTTAATTTATACAAATTACTACACATCACATTTTTAAGGCATTACGTATAAATAATACAGTTTAATAATTGTATAAAAAGCTCTGATATTGATTCATCTGAATATAATATGTTTTTTTTTCTCCACTGTTAAACAAGGTTTTTTTTTTCATTTATAATTAAGCATAGATTATGTGGAATGTTCACCATGAAAGTTATTATTATAGAAATTAAAATGAGAAAAAAAGTATTTTTTCAAAGTGAAATGCTGTTAGTCTCTCTCTCTCTCTCTCTCTCTCATTAGCACTTCTGCCCTCTCCAATGTAATTCAAATACTCTGAGCACTAAAGTAATCAAACAGAGCAATCATGTACAGAATGTGAAAGAGTCTCTGTACACAAAGACAGAAGGAGAATTTCACTGTGAAATCAGAGAGTCCTTAAGTTCACTCGATGTAAAAAAAAAAAAAAAAATGAAAAAGGTCTATCTAAATGATATCCACCTCACACACTTCTTTGCATGGCCCTAAGACAACAACTGCAGAGCATGATTGTTTAATCTCCACCTGAAGCACAATCAATCCTAAATGTACTGTAGTTTGAGAATTTGAACACACGTTCAGAATAGTTAAAATGACCTTTTTAGAATCAATTGGAGACCATATATTTTTTTTTTTACCTTTAGAATAACTAACTTTTCTAGTTACGGTAATGATCAGTATGGAACTCTTCTCAAGTTGTACCAATTCTGTAGTACTTCTGTATTTATGTTTTTTTTTTATGTCCTGTATGAACACACTGCAACAACATGAGTGTAAACGCAAAAATCTTTCCATTGTCTGTGCAGAAAAGCGAGGCTGTGCAACAGTGAACGAGCAGCAATTCTATTCCAGCGACTTGAGTGTAATTTCTCCTGGCAGCTTGTCTGAAACCAAAGTCAAGTGTTTTTACCTCAGACATGCTCCCCTCATGATTCAACATGAATTTAGCAAATACAATCAGAGACCCTTATTGAGCCAGCAGCTGACCTGACATCGGCCCCTCGTCACAGCTTTCGAGCGACATGATTTAGTGTACAACCGCTGAAAACATCAAGGGGAAAAATAGAAAGATGTTAGGCTTGGTGAAGAAAAAAAAACACCACAAAAAAGTGTCTGGGAAAAATGTTTGTATGTGTGGGATGCTTTACCAAGAATGATTATTTAATTCACAAAAATGTATATAAACCTTGTATATACTTGAAGTGTAACTCTCTTTAATTCCTGACTGAAGTTATATACACTGTATCGACAAAAGTATTGGGGCAAACCTGCAATGACATAGTGAGTATCCAAATACTCACTTTTTATAGCTTTATACAAGTTTGTGGAGGGGGCCCTAGAGCCTATCCCAGAAGACTTGGGGCATAAGGTGTGGTACACCCTAAACAGAGTGCCAATTCATCACAGGGCACACACATACTGTACACTCACACACTTACATACTATGAGCAATTTGGGAATGCCAATTATTCTAATCTGTATGTCTTTACTGTGGAAGGAAACTGGAGAACCTGAAGGAAACCCACCAAGAACTGGGAGAACTTCATGCACACAGATGCGGAAATCAAGCTTGGCTAAGAATTGAACCCAGACCCTTGAGGTGCACGGAAACAGTGCTAACTACTAATCCACTGTGCTGCCTGTATCCAAATACAAACAGTATATTTCAATATGGAGTTGATCCCCCTTTCGCAGCTATAACAGCTTCCACTCTTCTTGGAAGTCTGTTAACAAGATTTTGCAGTGTTTCTGTTTGAATTTGTGCCCATTCATTCTGTAGATCAATTATGAGGTCAAGCACTGATGTTGGATGAAAAGGCATGGCTCGCAATCTTCGTTTCAGTTCATCCTAAAGGTGCTCGATGGGATTGAGGCCAGGGCTCTGTGTTAGGGCCAGTCAAGTTTTTCTGCACCGATCTCTTCAAACCATGTGTTTATAGCCCTTTATTTGTGCCTCGGGCAGAGTCATGTCGGAATAGAAAAAGGGGTTCCACGAACTGTTGCCATAAAGTTGAAAGCTTAGCATTGTCCAAGATGTCTTGGTATGCTGAAGCATTAAGATTAATCTTCACTAGGGATAAGGGGCCTAATTGAAACACCTAAATTCAATAATTAACGTTTGGCCAAAATGTTTTTCCCATATAGTGTATCTGTCAATAAATAAAAAAATTGTACAAAAGATGTTTAAGTGTTTTATATTGGAAAATAAGGAATATTGAATTAAACCAATATCCCTGGTTTGATGTGTGACAGCTGACTCTCCTCTACATGCACTACTCTACGTGTAGAGTTTTTTTTCTTATTTACATGTAATGTTGAACCACGCACCTCCTGTTTATTTCTTTGTTTTCCTCGCCCCTGCTTCACCTCCAACCGCCTGCACCCCCGATGCTTGTGTGCACCTGTTACTCATGATTAGTCATGTTGTGTCTCATTAGTATGTTTATAAAGCTTGTTTTTTTTCTGTAGTCATTTCAAGTCAGGTTTATATTATAACTGTGATTTTGAGCCATGGGGCTAGTAATGTCTAACTGTCTACTTTTCTTTCTTTCATCCTCCAGGTTTTTAAATGACAATTTTGGTATTTATCTGCAGTTATATTTACAACATTTTACATTAGAATTCATTTACTAAACCTGTTATTTTATCCACTTCACTCTAGCTTGGTAAAGTAAGAAATATAGAACATGTTTGGGCATGCTGTTATGGGAAAAGAATCAATTGTAGAGGCAATTTTACCACCAAAAAGCTGATTATTTTTCACAAAACAAAGTGGCTTAGTATTTTAAAATCATGTTTATAATTATTATAAATCTGAACAGTTTGGCAGCAAAACAAAATAAATGTCATTTTCCCACTTGTAGCTGTGGCTGATTAAATTTCAATTCAATTTAGTTTTATTTAGATAGCGCTTTTAAAATTAGTCATCACGAAGCAGCTTTACAGAATCAAAGAATTATGGAAATGAGTTTGAAAAGTGTGAGAAACTATGTACAAATTATAATTATCAGTTTGTCCCTGATGAGCAAGCCCAGCAAATTATTGTCGATATGCACACATATAACAACTGCCTATAACATTTTTTATTATTTGTTTTAAAAGCTTTGAACTATCACCAAAACTAGTTTTAATGTATATGAGAAATATGATGCACCTTGTACAGTAAGTCTCCTACTGTCAAATCGAATGAGTTCCATTCTGAGAGCTTGCTCGTATGTCCAACAAACATTGTCTAGGTACTAGGATACTAACACAATTTGCTATACACAGTATTTTTAGTAGAGTGTTTTTTAGAATTGTGCTGATGATGGATCGATTTATGTTAAAAACATCTTTTTACCTCGCTCTATTCTCTCAATTATTTGAGATTTTTATTGCCTGGTGATTCTAACCTATACCAGCGTCATCGCCACTGCTTTTTCATTTGCTTCTGGATATCCTGGGCTTCTTTTCATCACAAAGTGATGGTGTGAGAAATTGGATCAAGAATTTATTCTAAATTCCTTGAAAATTACACGAGGTAGGTGATAACCTGCAGTGTATGTGCCATAAACATGGTAATCAACACAATAATGTAATATTAACTTAATGCAGTGTTTTGTAACATGGCTCGGACTTTCTATTATTTATATTCTATATATGTACTTTAGCAACAATGCAGCGACGGCTTAATACCAACTAAGTCAGAAAACCAATCAGTTTTTCCCATCTGTGACAAGTGTGTAATATGTCAATGTAGTCCCTTAGAGATGTTAGTTACGTTAAAAAAAAAAAAAAGCTCAGCAGCTCCATGTCAAAAAGACAGTATTGCAAACTTAGCGTTTTTTTTACTGCATTCCTTTCAAGTTGCACATGGCAGTGAGAACATGGCTCAGTTTGATGGGGGTTTCAAATATCCTAAAATAATCGTAATCTATTTAATTGGACATTTTCCCAATTATTTTCCTTTTTACAATAGATAATACATTATAACATCATAATGTATATTTGCATGTGATATGAGTAACTCAAAGGGGTACAGTATTATAACATAAAATTAATTACCACTGTCTGGCCAGTCAGAACAGAGAATTCAGTAATGTTATGTGGTAAATTAATTTAAAAAAAAGCCTCCATTATTATTAAAGTTTTTTTTTTTTTTTTTTTTTTTTACCAATTTATGGTACCTTTTATGACACCAAATTTGAAATGTATCCATTTCTGTTAGGTATGTACATGTATGTATGTAGGCAGACAAATATAATAATATGTTAACCTGTTTTAAAGAGCTCAAACCAAAGGAACAGAAGGAGAACAGTATGATGCACAGAAGAATTACAGCCTGGGGGACTACATAAAGTGAAATAGTTTATCTCAGGATTTATGCCACCGATCCTGTAAACGTGACAGCCATTTTTCTTCCAAATGGCCCCCTCATTTCGCATTCACTTAGTGCGGACATTAGTGATTCAGAGTTCAAAGTCAATCTGGGGGAAATGTTCTCTTCTCCTTGGGGGATTTGTATCATCTATAGGTGACTTCACTGCAGTCAACTGCAGTGTTGTTATCTTGAAAGCTTTAGCTGTGGACACACACACACACACACACACACACATGGCTATTTGGAAACTAGGATGGACACACAGGGAGGAATTAGAGGCCATGTGTGTTGGATGACTCTTTCAAGGCTATTTCTGGTTAGTTTTAGAGCACATGGCCAATATCAATTTCCCTTCCATTTCTCTAATCAGGCAAAAAGGCACTTTTCAATTCACCACAGTACTGAATTCCTCTAATAGGATTTTTCTTTGAAAAGCCAGTTTCATTCAAGTTTTATCCAAGAGGGTTTCAGCTTGAGAACTGCACAGAAAAAAAGAAAAGAACGAAAGAAAGAAAGACTTTGTTGCACTTCCTTGCATTAAACACATAATTGATCACCAAATAATGGATAGATGCTTGGTGCAGAGAAAGTAGAGAGACGTAAGAAAACATGGATAGGGTTTTAAACAGAGAGACAGACATATAGATACAGACAGACACATACGGATATATATATATATATATATATATATATATATATATATAGTAGTTAGACGGATTGATGGATGCATGGATGGATGGATGGGTGGAAGAGTTTTGTATAAATGATCAATGGGTTGTTCAAAATACAGTATAGTGTAGATAGATGAATATATGGGATAGATAGATAGATAGATAGATAGATAGATAGATAGATAGATAGATAGATAGATAGATAGGTGGAGAGATGAATGGGTCTTGTTTTGTTTGAAATAGATAAAAGGTCAAACACAATAAACTCAATTATGTGTTGTGAGTAAAATAGAATAAAATAGAATTCTGTAGCTTTTCTCTCCTCCTTTATTTGCTCCTCTTCTTCCTGAAGCTCAGGTGGATGTCTTGTAGAGATACGTTCCTGTGAGGCTCTGCAGCAAGAACATGTGGGAATTAGAACAATCAGTGTTAGAGAAGAGAGTGGAGAGATCTCATGGAAGGATAAAGGAGAGTGAATGAGAGTCGGGGCCTGTGGCCATCACTTCTGCCCTTTTTAATCAGTCCCGTTGTGTCAAAGAAAGAAATGAGCACTAGAGACCTTAGTGCCCAGAGCAAAAGCCAGACTAAAAATAAAGAACAGACAGAAAGAGGTAACGAGACAGAGAGAGAGAGAGAGAACCAAAGCTCTGATAGATGCTGATGAAGGCTAGCATGTTCTTTAAGCATGTCCTACTGTAGTAATTTGCATTCCGGACAATCTTGGGCAGTGAGTTCAGACTTGGGAGGAAACTGTAATCTTTTTCCTGCTGGTGTTTTTGGGTCCAAATTCAGTTTACAAATTTAATTTAATTTATTGAGTTGATTTCAGTCTGCACTCAATCACGAAGCACCACCAGCAAGATCTGACAGTCACTTTCAGACTTAGCTCTCTTGTGCACGTGTGCAATGCTCTGTCATTAACACCAATTATGTTGTAATATTTCTACATCATACTTTAATTGTTGATTTTATTAATGATCATAAATATGGACATACTGTTATTATCACAGTTTATGCCACAACATTGTTGACTTGCCAGTTAAGATTGGTTCAACATAAATACTATAACATAAATTATATAGTTACATTTTATAAAAAAAAAAAAATCATTTTTAAAATGTCTCGGCTTGCCTAAAAAAAGGCTCAACTCTGCACTGTTAATATGAAAAAAGTTAAATACTCCTATTTTAAATTTGAGCACAACATTAAACATGTTATTTTAGCCAATTGTTGTTGTTTTTATTCTTTGTGTGTGAATTGGTTGAACATTGTTTGCTGTGCAATAATGTTTATTAGAGAGCTAAATATGCATGATGATTCCCGTACTCGCTAAAATCCTTTCCTCACTTCTGTGTGTTTTTTCGATTTGTGCCCAACACCTCCTTTTCAGCACAATTACTTCCTGACATACAGATAAATTAAACTAGACTAAGTGTGTCTTAGCAGTAAACTTATTCGTTAAGCGGATAAAAGAGCAACAACATGGCTGCATGATATTGATAAAAAAAATAAATAAAGAATGAATGAGTCAAATGCAATGAGCACTAAGAACGATTTAGAGCCGTGGAGCTCACTAATGCTAAATGAAATGCATTGTGGGGTCTGGATGAGAGCGGTAAGATGATCCGAGTGAAAAATTAGCACATGGTCTGAAAGTGACATTCAACATAATCCCTCCAAGTGCTTTCTTCGGGGCGCAGGCCTCCGGCAAACTCTATTAGACTTTTCGTGGCATCTTTAATTAACCGGACCGATTGAATTAGCTAATTATGAGAAACGAATCGTTGTGTCTCAGGGGTCTGAACTCTTTGGACAAGATCTCCATGCCTTGGGGCAATTCAGCAACCCTGGCCATGATTTATGCTCTGACACTGTGGGTTTACACTGACCCAGTTACAAACTACAGCTATTGGCCTACAGTGTGGAAGCTTCAGTTTCCAGTCAATACCATCACATGCAGTAAATTACTACCAAGCTGCCAATAAGTCCTCTTTCGGCATTTTTTATTAAAGACAACAACATTCTGAGGTTAAAGGTTAAAGCTGTTCTCATTTAGCAATTTCACCACTAAAAAGTAAATCTTGTCAAATGAAAATTCTGTAAAACTTGACCAATGTTTTTTAAATATAAAATTAAACAAACATAATATAGAATTTTGTGCTCATGTCTAGACAAATTTGTACAATTTTACACTTAAATTTCTTGTTCTATAGGCAGATAAAAGGCAAATTCTTAAATTTAGCAAAAGTATGTACTTAAATTTCCAGAAATAGGTTTAATAGTCGCATATTTGGTTTACTGATAATTTTGCTTATTTTAAGCATTTATTTATAAGAATAAGTGACATATTATCTACCAATAAAACAAAACATTTATGCATAAAATTGTCTAGAGAAAAAATAAAACACCTTATATTTGATTTTAATGTAATTTTATAATAAGATGGGTGTTACTAGTGACTTAATGGAGTCATGTTAATGAGAAAGAAAAAACGTGTAAAAAAGTGTAGTGGGTTAAGAGATACAGTATTTGAAAAAAAAGACATCTTAGCAATGATATATCTTGATTTGGATTTTATCTAATAAATTTCTTAATATATGATTATAGCAAAACAATTTTCTTTTATTCTTTATATTTAATTATTTAATATTTAATTATTGATAAATTAATTATATATTTAACTTCTTATAATGAATCTTTTATAATTAATTAAAAGTCTTATAATTAATGGAAATTTGACTAGTCACAGTCTTCCAAAGAGCCAACCAAATATTATTACATTTAGGAATTATGCTTATCCGGAGAATTTGAAACGTGGGACCCTCCGAAACATAGTCCAATGCCTTAACCACGAGCTATCCCGGACCTATTATATCAATTTAACTTTTGCTAATTAATATGCTATGTCTAAAAGTAAGCTTTTGTATCTTGTATTTGGGTTACTGTTCAGTTTCCTATTACTTCTTACACTACGAAATATTAGATAAATTTGGTTGGATTTAATTTTAGACATTTTTTGCAGTGCAGAATGTATTTTGATTGCTTCATTAATATTTTAAGTGCTTTATCTGAAATATCCTAGAGAGGTGTTTAATAAAGCAATAGCACACAAGAGGTCATTCTGCCATGGGCATGCGGGTGCAGCCAGAGTAGAGAAAATCCCACAGCCATGCTGATATTCAGTACAACATCACAACCTCAAAATTTATTCTTGCAATTTTACAACTGTTCCACAAGTACCATTTATTATTAAAATATATTTTAATTTGTTTGTTTATTTAACCAGTAACCTAAACTGAGTTCATTTAATAAGTATTAAATAATTAAATATTAATTGTAATTAAGTATTACCAGAACACGAGAATAAACCACGGAGGTAGTGGGCAGTCCTGTAAATCTCGTAAGCTTCTTTTTATATTTATATCTCATGCCTGTACCTTGACCTTGATCCTGATTCACAAGTTGTTTTGTCATATTTAAAGCCTTGTATGTCTGCACTTGTGTCTAGAGTCTAGACCTACCTTCCAGACAATAATAAAAACCTGATATAAACCTAAGCTGCTCAACCTTACCTATTTATTTTTATTTGTATAGAGCTTTTAACAATGATCATTGTCGCAAAGCAGCTTTAAAGTAAAAATAAAGGTCTTAAAATGTACATGTTAACAGTGTGTATATTATTCCAAGCACATAAAACATGTTTTTACACTTTGACTGCTGATTTATACTATATTAGGCACAAGTTTATGTCAACCTGCCAAACAAAATGAAAGACATTTGTAGGATCCATTCAGATGGATAAAAAGACTATATTTTCCACACAGCAATAAATACCGGTGGCACTCCTGTCATGGCCAAAATCTCTCTTTTATTACCCGGCAGCTTCCATAAGCCTGGTTCATATCCGCTTTATCTCACTCAGCTGACTAAGTGGTAGAGCTCTATGTGCTGTCCTTACCACAGATAGCTTTAAAATGTGCTCTTAACATCATTATAAGAAAAGAAACTAGTTTGTAGAAATAGTTAAAAACATTAAAGCTAAATATTCTGATCAGCTTTAATGTGATCAGTAATCTTATTATTTTTTGGTTGAAGCCCACATACATGTTTGTCTGTCTTTCTGTACAGCAGAACTCTCTGCATGACTTATTAATACAAAAAAATAAAATTTTATAAAATTGAGTATCTTGCGCTTTGTAATACACTCCCTGTTTGGTAATCGGCGGGTAAATCACAGATGAGAAATCTAAAAAGTAGATCAGATAAAGATTAAGTTTTGTTGTAAAACGTTAAAATTCACTTACATTTTTTTTACAATTTGTGACAAATTCTGTCTGGACAGAGATACAGACAGACATACGGACATACTGACAGAAATCCTTCTGAGACTGGTTTCAGGGACTCTTATGTACAGTATGAAACAAACGGTAAAAGAGCAAGTTTTGACCAATGTACAGACAAACCCTTTCTTTTATTTCTATAGATGAAATAAAAATATTTTTTTGTTTCTGAAATAATTGCTGTTTAGTTTGTTTTTTGGGTTTAATTAACATATTTTTTAATCAGGAATGGACAGAAGAGAGGGTTAATTTATGCAGTACAGTGGATAACCGAGGCAGTTTAGAGTTTAATTTAAAGCTGGTGCTGCTGAGTTTTAAAATCCTAGACATAAAGTGTTTAATCGTCTATAACACCATGTCTGACAATTAGGCAGGTCCAAACCACAGGTTTGTTCTGAATCATTATAATTTTTTAATTTAAAGCTTATTTTAATTGGTTTATATAATGGACTATTCTGATGGATTTTAGAATATGTGTAATTGTTTTTACAGATCTATTTGTGCATTTACATATTAATGTCACAATATATGTTTTAGAAAAGTCTAAATCAGCGCTTTGTAACTGAGCTGTATAAGGTCAAGCCATAATTACATTTTAAATGAAAAATAGGTCCACTGTTTGTACGTCCAACCATGACCCAACTTGGACGTCATTCTGACGTTCAACATTTGACCTAATTTGGCTTATTTTTTTGGGACGTCATTTGGACGTCTATGGCAGTGGCAGTAAATGTGTTTTACAAAATAGAGCCTATCAACATATGATTATACATATGAATACAGATTATTTATAAACAAACAAGATTTATTATCTGTATGACTATTTATTTATTTAGTAGACCATATATTTATTTATATATATTTTTACATTTTCCTGTTTTCCTAACAGTTTTTATTTTATTTAAAGTAGCCTATAATCAAGTTATTTAAATTTTTATTTTATATTGCATTGTGGCGTAGGCGGGGCGGCGGCTGACGACCATCATGCATTGCGGGAGGGTTTCCGTGTGTTTACCATGTTGGGGAAGTTTGTTTCAGCTAGTGGCTTCGGCCATGTTTATGTGTTAGGGTGTTTGTGACCTGTTGAATGTGCCCTGGTTCATGCTTATGCTGAATTAGGTGTAGTGTATGTCCCGGGTATGTGTTGCTCATGCTATACAGTGCTGTGCATAAATAAAGTACTCCCAGCCATTAGCATTGGGCAGCAAGCAAGCTCACTCGTTCTCCAAGATCTTTCCGGCGGTAAAACGCTGCAGTATTATATATATATATGTATATTTATGTAAATTATGTCACATTGCGCAGTGGGATATAGCTACTAGTGATTACATAAATTAACATCCACAACATAAAAAAGTCCACAACATAAAAAAAACATAAAAGTAAGTAGAAATTGCACTAATATTTAATGTTTCTACCTCAGGAAAGTTTAATTTGCTTTGTCATTATCAAGCTTTTGTGAGAAATACAAATAATTCATAAAAAATGGCCCAAATGAATCAAATTGAACATACCGCGTAAATGCCGAGCTCCTAGAAATTTCCTCTCAAGCTGTTTGTGTCTTCCGCTACTCATAAACACCTAGCTTTAATGTGTTAATGGTGCGACAGATGGTGAATCGTGAAAATTTACTTCCTGCGGCAAGACAAGCGCCTCCCGATAGTCTATAATGAAGAAAATTCCGTTAACCCAGCACAAGCGTGACGGTGTTTTTATTTTGCTCCCTCTATTATAATTCTGCAAACATAACTCTAGCAGGAGCTTAATTACATGTGAAACAGCACGTCCAAATGTTCTGTAGGTTTTACATTCCAGTTCACGCCAGAGACTCTGCGCAAACAAGGTTTTTGTGAATTTGTGTATCTAATTTATTGTGTTGGTTTAACAGGGACACTGCATATTAATAATCTACTGCATGAAAACCAGATCTTGCGTTGGCCTATAGAGATATGTTTTTTTCCCCCTCAAGCAAATGAACGTTAAGCCACTAAACAAGCTATCCTAAAGAACCTCAGTTTTTGAGTCACTGAAATCTTCGCTGTGTGGCACAGCTGGTGATTTTCTCTCAGGCGCTTTGAACGACGCAAGCTGTTCTCCCTCATTGAGTTTAAAAGCATGCTACCTGCAAACGGTGGAGCAACGGCATCTGTGAGGAAGAAAGTTGGCGCACCCCCACGTGGCCCCGGCGACACACAGCGATTCGAACCGATGCCCACGATTTCACCAGAAAAAGAAATAAATAACGTGAATTCAGTGTTCTCGGGGGCTAGTTGTGCGAAAAACAACACATGGCACCATATGCCCGAGATCTGCGGCAGAGACTGAGCGATAGAGATGTAGCACGGACGAGAACGGTGAGTTTTATTTAAAGGAGCTAGAGCCAAGAAATGCAGCCCAGGCACACAGAGATAAGCTTGCCAAATATGGACACTGTTTATTCCACATGCTAAAACTGTCATGGTGTAGAAGTCAAGGTTTTTGGCATCCATGGCACTATAATATTGTAGGAAATTCTACTAATAGTATCAAGATTAGAAAGCAAAAACCATTTAACCAATCATTGACATTGCAGTTGAAGTTTTCTCTGTGATTGTCTCCAGAAATCGTAATTGCTGTGGAATGATCAGAATAAAAGCTGTTTAGGATGTGCTGTTATATCCCAAAATAATCAACATTAGGGTGGTACTGTAACAGTATCACCACTTTATTTATTTCCTTAAACCAGCACGCATCCAAGTGTTTTACACCTTACTTCTTTTACATAATTTACTTTATATGTGTAGCCTGGGATGTGATTTTAGTGAAAACGCCAGACACAGGATAAATAATTTAGATGGGATCTTTTATTCCAGACTGCACTTTAAATAGAGCAGCGTTAATTGTGCAAATTCGGGGAATCAGAAAGAAACTTAAAACTCATGTACAGTTGTTGACATTAGTAAAGTTTGTCCCTCAAAACAAAATGATAATTTATCTCTAAATAAATGCATTACATAGACAACGGTAGCAGCCTCTCATTCTATAAGCAAACACAAAAATAAATATAACCTTGTCAGCACAAACATGACATATAACATCATCCATAGACATACTGTCTCATTTCAAATAAAACAAAATAACTGATTCAAACTTACTGCTTATCACCACTCTAGTACATCACAAATTAACACTGCATATGAGGAGCTTGTGTTTCTTCTCTGCATATAATAGAGGTTCACATTAACATTGGGAACACACAACATAAAGAAATCCTCTATCTTCCTGTACTCTATAACAAAACACACGTGTATCACGATAACTCACTTTTGGAACAGTAACACGAAATAACACTCACTCTGATGCTTCACACTCACACCGGAAGCACACGGATGGCCTATGGAGCAGTTTTCTCCCCTCTTGAATAAATAAAATAACTATATTTTAATCATGCTGTTTCACATAGAGATACACACAACATACTCAGTATATAAAGTGGATTATGTCCAAGCACTTACGCTTTACGCGACGGCGTTGATTTGGTTCACCCACACTAATGTGTCCCGGTTAAATCCCCTGAAATCAACGCGACACACGGCCACACTGACCAGCAAAACACTAAGGAGCTCTTATTTACCTTTATCATGCATGCACAGCTCATGCTAGTTTACTTTTCACTAAACTTTGGCGTAAATTTTGCTCCAATGCACCAACGAACACCGTGGTATGAGATCGCACTGCTTGCAGGTAATTGCAACGACACTTTCAGGTAATTGCACGCTTGTGTTTCTTAAAGGGCCAGCGTTACATTTTCTTACTAAATGAAAACCCCACTAATAGACACAATATGTGCAATGCAAACAGACAGGGGCACAACTAACCACTCCTGTGATTAACAGGTCAGCTTTTTTAACCTGGTTACACTCTCCCCTGCTGATAGTCATCGTCCTCGGTGACTACAACCTCTAATCAGCTTGTCCTCTTTGAAGCTGCCCTGTGGTATAGAGGACCATACCAGCTAGCACTTGGGAAAGGATATCAGGACTGAAGGACACTGCATTGCACGCAGACTGGGGTAATCGGTGAGGGTTAGTATGTACACCTGCAGTAGTCCTCTGCGTTCTACGCACTGAGGGACAGGGCACCTCTAGCTTAGCACACTCTTCCCTTTTCTTTCTAGGAGTCGGCATGGGTCTCATGACTAGATGCTCGGCAGGTAAGTGGACACTTCCTATTTCTTGCTCAACCGATACTGGAGTCTCTTCCAGGGTATTCTCAGGTAGTTCACAGCTCTCTGGTTCTGACCGGTTACCAGTCGTTTCAGATTGTTCTGCTTGATAATAGGAACAGTCTCCAAGCTCAGGAACTTGTGGTTCTGAATCTTTAGAGGCTGAAGCTACTCCCATTTCCTCCCTAGGACATAGCACTTCCTCCACCAGAACACACTCTGCCCCTTGTGAGGGCATTACTGCCTCCAGAGCTGATGTAGGTATATCTTTTGCAGGGGGTTTCTGACGTCTTGGCATGGGCACTGGAACTGAGCTATTGCAGGGCCTAAGGTTGGATCTGTGTACTCTTTTTACCGCTCCTCCCCCGACAGGATCCACAGTGTATGTGGTCCCCTGAACATCTACTACTTTGTACACGGTGGAAGACCATGCGTCTTGAATTTTGTTTCGGCCAGGTGGTCTGTGTCGCAGGTACACATGTTGTCCAATCTCTACAGCTGGGCAATATACCTCCTCTGCATGCTGCCTTGCTCTTTCCGCAGCCTTCCTTTCTGCATATTCCTTTGCTCGAATATGAGCATCTCTGAGACGCTCCTGGTGTACTTTTAGCCAGTCAGGTTTGTCATCTGTTTCGGGCTCCTGGCCCAGCAATGCATCAACGGGCAGATGTGGCTGGACCCCAAACAACATATAGTATGGCGAGTACCCTGTGGATGAGTGTGGTGTCACATTGTAAGCATAGACTAGCTCAGACAAATATTCCGGCCACCTACGTTTTTTTTCAGGCGGGAGGGACTTCAAGAGGTCGTGAAGGGTTCTATTAAACCTCTCACATTGAGGATTGCCCTGGGGGTGATGCGGTGTTGTGCGCGTTTTCTTGACCCCGTACAACTTACAGAGCTCTGCAATCAAAACGCTTTCAAAATTTCTGCCCTGATCAGAGTGCAAGCGTTGTGGCACTCCATATTTCAAGAACCATTCTTTGAGAAGAATCTTCGCAGTGGTCTCAGCCTTCTGGTCACGGGTGGGAAATGCTTGACTGAACTTAGTAAACACATCTGTGACTACTAGTACATTCTCATGCCCACTCGTGGCTGGTTCAAGAGTCGTGAAGTCAACTGCTACAACCTCCAGTGGCCGCGAGGCTAGAAATGAGGTCCAAGGTGCCTTAATCTTGGGCTGAGGCATCTTTGCTAACACACAGCGCTGACATTGCTTCACCCACCGTTCTACATCCTCATACATTCCTCCCCAGAAACATCTCTGTTTCAACAGGGCTAAGGTCCTCTCAATACCCTGATGACCCATCTGATCATGAACAGTCTTCAGGACTGGCTCTGTTAGGCAGGAGGGCAATAACAACTGGTGACATTCTCCAATGTGGGCATCATTGATTAGACGATATAAGAGACCATCTTTTTCTCTGATCTTTGACCACTGCTTCAACAGGGAGCACACAGATCTGGACAAACTCGACCTCTCCTGCTTTGTAGGTTTTCTTTGCCTGCTCCAGAACTTCTTGAACACACCAATGGTTGGGTCAGACTCCTGAAACTGATGGAGTTCCACTTTTGAATACCCTGGCAACGTGGGAGTATTATTTTGCTCATCATCATCTTCTGCCAGGGATGCTTGTAACTGCCTGACCCGGCTGTACTCAACTCCTGCTGCCAACAGGTCTGGTTCCAAGGCGGTTCCTCTCCTGAGCAAGTTACAGATCGCTATACAGCCATCATACTCTATGTCCTCACTTTCAAGATCTGATTTATCGGAGCCTGGTCTCCTGGAAAGGGCATCAGCAGCAGTGTTGCATCGTCCAGGGCGGTACTTAACTTCAAAATCAAAGATTGCGAGCTGAGCAGCCCAACGCTGTTCGATGGCCCCTAATTTAGCAGTTGTGAGATGACAGAGGGGGTTATTGTCCGTTATTATTGTGAATTTGGACCCCAGCAGATAACTTCTGAACTTTTCAGTGACCGCCCACTTAAGTGCTAACATTTCCAGCTTCATGCTGCTGTAGTTTTGATCATTTCTTTCAGCCCCTCTCAACCTCCTACTGGCATAAGCGATCACCATCTTCTTACCCTCTTGATGCTGGTATAAGACTGCCCCCAAACCAAGGTTACTCGCATCAGTCTCAAGCACAAAGGGGAGTGTGAAATCAGCATATCCCAGCGTTGGGGCACTGGTAAGTCTGTCTTTGAGACATTCGAAGGCTGTTTGACATTGAGAAGTCCAAGAGCTCTTATACAGCTGAGCTGCCTTAATAGAACTTGTCGCTCTAATGCACATATTCACTACATCATGTAACGGCCCGGCTATCTGGGAGAAGCGTTCTATGAATCTCCTGTAATAGCTGCAGAACCCTAGGAATGATCTAAGTTCCTTGAGAGTGCTGGGAACTGGCCACTGCTGTACAGCACTTATCTTGTCAGGGTCTGTACTCACGCCTTGGGATGAGACTTGATGGCCAAGGAATCTCACTTCTGGCTTCAGAAAATGACACTTCTCTATTTTAATCTTTAGCCCAGTTTCCCTCAGCCTTTTAAACACTGTTTCAAGTCTCACCAGATGTTCGTGGAAGGTGGCTGAGTACACCAACACGTCATCCAAATAGATGAGCACAATTTGAAACACTAAGTCACACATGATGGCTTGCATGAGCCGCTGAAACGTTGCAGGTGCATTGCACAATCCGAACGGCATCCTTCGGTATTCATAGAGGCCAAATGGGGTGGTGAAGGCAGTCTTATGTCTGTCCTTTTCATGGACTGCAACTTGATGGTAACCGCTCGCCAGGTCGATTACTGAGAAGACTTGCGCTCCACCTAATGCATCCAAGCTTTCATCGATGCGAGGCAAGGGGAATGCATCACGTTTAGTCTTTGCGTTCAACCTCCTATAATCCACACACAGCCTTAGACTTGAATCAGCCTTGCGCACCAAAACGATGGGTGAAGCGTAGGAACTCGAGCTGTTCTGTATGACACCCTTCCGGAGTAACCCTGAGATATGCTCTCTGACCTCTTCAAACTGAGTCGGTGGTATCCTGCGATATGGTTGAGAAACGGGAGTATCATCTGTCAAGTTGATCTCATGTTTCACCCGTTCTGTGTATCCCAAGTCTTCATCACAGACTGCAAATACATCTGCATACTTTGTGAGTAGTACACAGAGCCTTGCTTGTTCTTCTGGGGTACCTCCTATCTGCAATCTACTTAACAGACTACTTAGGTCAGTATCCGGCTCAGGTTTATCCCTCTGATTCACGCTCACTTCTTCGTGGTCAGCCGAGATGCGCTGGAATCTGACTTCACAAGCAGCACCCTCAATGCACTGGCAGGGGGTAAGTATCCCAAGGCGAACTTTAGGGGGTAGCCAAACATCACTTTGGGAAAGGTTGACCACTTGGACAGGAAACAGTTGACTTCGGGGTGACACTAAGGTGGGCATGGGGATCAATCCACCTGGCAATGGTATGCTCCCGGGTTCTAGCAGTAGCCAACCACTGGTGTCAGGGACCCTCTTGCTTACTCTGGCATAAACTGTAGCTACAGAGGATGCTGGTACATGGGTTTTGCCCTTGCCACTAACTCTGGCCGCCGACATCATTTTCACTAGTTCAACTTCCTGCACACGAGTGAAAGCTTCCCGCCACCCAGAGTCCAGCTTCCCTCCCAAAGTGGTGTCGAACTCAGTCAATGCAAACTGTCTGCATCTCTGGATAATATTCATGCCTATAATACCCGGGGGAGCTGAATCTAAATCTGCAGAATCCCCGTCTCGAACTATCAGAAACCCACACTCGGGTATAGTTAGCTTCATCACTTGAATGTCCAATTCAACATACCCCAAGTATGGCAGGGGTAGCTTGTTGGCTGCGGTAATTCTTAGCCATTTGGAGGTGCAGTGAAGGTCCTTATCTTCTCCGTGGAGGTTTTCTTTAAAGAAACTTTCGGTTAGGGTACTCACATTACTTCCTGTGTCTAGCAGACATCTAACTGGGACCCCACCAATGTGAACATAAACTTCAGGGCACTGGCCAACTGCGCGCTCCAAGAAACGCTCTTTTGTTAGTGTACTACATCCGGAGCCTCCTGGTGTTCCTCGCATTGCTCGGCTCACAGCAATGGAGGGACTCCGTTTCCCTGCACCACAGAACTTGTAGTGGCAGTGGACTGGCTTTTGGAACTACGTGATAAGGGACACTGTCTAGCTATATGTCCCACCCCTTCACACTTTAGGCAGATGGGCTGGCCGTCATCAGTATATTTGGGCTTAACTCTGGGTTTTCCACCCTGATTACCACTTGACGCACCTTTTTGTACAGTCAGTTCACGGACTGCACTAGTGAGTTCCCCAATAGCTTTACCCTGCTGAGTGATTATTTTTACTACCTCCTGCAAGGCCACAGCTATGTCACTTTGTGCTTCACTGACTGAAGATGAACGTTCTGACATCTCCCCAGAACATGCACTCACAATAGGTCTACTCCTGGCCACATTAGCACTACGGGGTCTGTCCTCCACAACCCACATCATGGCTTCTTCGCGAACCTCGAAGAGGGTAGACTGAGGCTTTTCCCTGACCAGTCTGCGCAGCTCCCTACGGAGGGATGGTTCTCTTACCCCTTCAATGAATTGATCTCTTAAAGTGAGCTGGGGATCACAGACAGCGTTAGGGGACTGTTGGAGGGCAGAATTAAGTAGCTGAGAGAGAGCGTGGGAAAAGTCACGAAAGTCTTCTCCCTCTAACTGTCTGCGCGCATAAAAAGCATGCAATAACTGCGGCGTAGTACGTTTTTCTCTAAAGGCCCCCCGCAGATACGAAAACAAATCACTTGGTTGCCTAGCCTCATTCCCCATACGCAGCTTGACTTCATCTAAGGCTGAGCCTCTTAAATGGGACAATATGAAGTCAACTTGGTCATCAGCGTTTAAACCCCTGACCCGAATTATACGCTCAACCTCATCAATGAACTCATCTACAGACTGACCATCTTTAACATAATCACCACTAAAGGGCACAATTTGACGCTCTCTTGGAATATAAACATATGATCTGGTGCTAACGTTACTCATATTAGCGAGAGCTGACATTACTTGATCATGTCTTCGACCCAGCTCCAGAATTTGTGACTGCAGCTGTGCCACTGGATTACCTTCCTCAGCATGACCAGCCGTCCCAGCATCATCCACATTCTGGCTGGGCCCAGCCTGAGGAGCCATCACATTGACATCCTGGTCCATGTTTCTATGTACTATACCTCGAATGGCAAACCGTCACAGAACAGTCACAGTCACTGCAGTCCAATCTGAAGGGTGACTTTGCCAAGGGTCTCAGTGCTGAAGTAAATACCCTCCTGCGTTGTCCCAAGCTTGTCCCTTGCTTCTCAGCGAGCTCTCCAGAACTGTCACACCTGCCGTAGTTAACCTCCTTGGCACTGGTACCGCAGTCCTTCTCACCACTACCGTTGTCTATGTTTCTCCTACTCTACCACGATCACCCCAATATTAAGCAATGGAAACCCCACTCCTGGTACCAAGAATCTCTGTAGCCTGGGATGTGATTTTAGTGAAAACGCCAGACACAGGATAAATAATTTAGATGGGATCTTTTATTCCAGACTGCACTTTAAATAGAGCAGCGTTAATTGTGCAAATTCGGGGAATCAGAAAGAAACTTAAAACTCATGTACAGTTGTTGACATTAGTAAAGTTTGTCCCTCAAAACAAAATGATAATTTATCTCTAAATAAATGCATTACATAGACAACGGTAGCAGCCTCTCATTCTATAAGCAAACACAAAAATAAATATAACCTTGTCAGCACAAACATGACATATAACATCATCCATAGACATACTGTCTCATTTCAAATAAAACAAAATAACTGATTCAAACTTACTGCTTATCACCACTCTAGTACATCACAAATTAACACTGCATATGAGGAGCTTGTGTTTCTTCTCTGCATATAATAGAGGTTCACATTAACATTGGGAACACACAACATAAAGAAATCCTCTATCTTCCTGTACTCTATAACAAAACACACGTGTATCACGATAACTCACTTTTGGAACAGTAACACGAAATAACACTCACTCTGATGCTTCACACTCACACCGGAAGCACACGGATGGCCTATGGAGCAGTTTTCTCCCCTCTTGAATAAATAAAATAACTATATTTTAATCATGCTGTTTCACATAGAGATACACACAACATACTCAGTATATAAAGTGGATTATGTCCAAGCACTTACGCTTTACGCGACGGCGTTGATTTGGTTCACCCACACTAATGTGTCCCGGTTAAATCCCCTGAAATCAACGCGACACACGGCCACACTGACCAGCAAAACACTAAGGAGCTCTTATTTACCTTTATCATGCATGCACAGCTCATGCTAGTTTACTTTTCACTAAACTTTGGCGTAAATTTTGCTCCAATGCACCAACGAACACCGTGGTATGAGATCGCACTGCTTGCAGGTAATTGCAACGACACTTTCAGGTAATTGCACGCTTGTGTTTCTTAAAGGGCCAGCGTTACATTTTCTTACTAAATGAAAACCCCACTAATAGACACAATATGTGCAATGCAAACAGACAGGGGCACAACTAACCACTCCTGTGATTAACAGGTCAGCTTTTTTAACCTGGTTACATATGCATTAGTAACCCAAATAGTTAAACTTTAACATTCGGCCACTGTGGTAGAAATTCTCAATCCCCTATCTTGGCCAAAATAACTAAGTAAATCAGAAAATGTGAATGTTATGTATATTTCTTTCATTGTCTGACATTCATTGGCATGTCTATCGTCTGAACAAAATGAATTTTCATTTTACCATGAAACTAGCCTAACAAATAGCTTGTGAATTTGCTTATTGTAGTCACTTCACATAGTGAATAAATTCACATTCTTGTTTTAGAGATTACACAGCATGAAAGTAATACAGACAAAAATGCATTGATCAAAGTCAAACTTAAAATTATTTGTTAAACTGTGACTTGTAAAGAAAGATGTAAAACATGTCTTTTTGTAATTAAGCAAAAACCCCGAAGTGCTAAGTTACACACACACGTTTTTATTTATTTATTTATTTTGCATTGTGACATATTTTCTACTGGTTTCATAAATTGGATGATGTCAATCCCTAGTGGTTGATTGACAGGATAGCAACACTGTGTTTTAAGAAACAAAACTATTTCTGTATACAAACAATGCAGCAGGAGCAAATTCACTGAGGCTCTCTACATTTGCTGGAGGTAACAAGGTGACTAATGCTTTACTTGTCTCCAGCAGATATACATAAAGTGTATTTATTTACTGTATTTATACATTTTTAATTTTTAAAGGTATTTTGATAACCACACTTCATTTAATTCACTTAAACAAATCACCCTTTCAAACAAATGAAAAGAAATAATTTACAAAAACAATTTTTTTTTTTTCTGTTTTTGGCTACAAATGGCATAAAATATTCATGTGTTAATTTTGACTTACAGTAATTACGTGTGTAATGTCTATAACCTAATTTAATTGTCATTTACGTAAGCCGCATAAGTAAAACCATGACACATGAGGTTTTTATTAACCTAGATTTATAGCTTTCTTTTACTTGCATGCTATCTTCTTGACTTTTATTGTCCTGGCAGAAATATGCTTATGAAGAGATCACATCATATATGCACCTTATTTGGTGCTATTTTGGGGGGCAACTATTTTGGGTTGGGGCAACCCAACCTCAGACAGTCAGGCAATGTTTTAATACTGGATTTTGGTGCTAGTCATGGATTGTCCATAAAGAACACCATGTTTGAGCATAGGAATGCTTATACGTGTACATGGTATCAGAGAACCCTAGGGCAAAGGTCATTGACAGCCACTGTTGTAGCAAAGCGGTAGTCAAAGAACTCCACAGTGGCAAAGCCCTGGGGATTGATAAGATTTTCCCAGAAATGCTAAAGGCTCTGGGTGTTGAGTTCGGTCTTGGTTGACATGCCACTTCAACATGGAAGTCAGGAATGATGCCTAAGGATTGGCAGAATGTGGTGGTGGTTATACTCTCGGTGGGGTGGTGGTAGGAAAAGAGTAACTACCCCAAGTGAAGGAGTTCAAGTATCTCAGTTCCTGTTTATGAGTAAGGAGACATTGGAGCATGAGGTTGCCCAGGGAACCTAAGAAGCAGCAGGTGTGGTATTGCAGTTGCTTTACTGCACCATTGTGATAAAAAGTTGAACCAAAAGTCGAAGTTCTAGATCTACAGTACTAGTTGATCTTTGTTAACCGATTTTTTGTTTTGTTTTCACCCTTACCTCTGGACATGAGCATTGGGTTATGACAGAAAGAACAAGACTGCAGATACAAGCTGCCAAAATAGGCTTTCCCTTTAGAAATAGGTTGAAAAGTTCAGTCATCTGTGAGAAACACGGAGTAGACCTGTTGCTTTTTTGAGTGGAAATAAGCCAGTTGTGGTGCTTCAGGCTATCAGAATGCTACCCTAGGATGGATGGATGGATGGATACCAGGGATCCCCCAATCAGAGTTGATTGAGGTGGCCGGGCTTTACTGCAAATCACTTAAAAAGGTGGAGAAGTTCAAACGGGTGAGGACTTATGCAAGGCAGTGCAGTTTTTGAAACAAAAAAGTAGATATTTCTTATGATTTATAAGTAAAAAACTAAATTACAGGGTAGATAACTAAGCAGAAAAACTAATTTAGTGCAATAATATCCCAGCACTTCTTAATGTGATTGTTGTAATCATACTTACGTATAAACTGTCACAGTCCCGGTGCTTGAACATGAACATCCCCTTCTGTAAAGCCTACAATTAACATCCTTGCAGATAGCATGTAGGAGGCTTTGACAGCTCTGCACACGTATTAGTAAACATTATAAGACTAAGAAACAGTGCTGCATTGTTTTAAAATTGCTGCGTGCAGTACTGCAGGCGGTAATCTGCGAAAGCTCGTGTTCGTGAAGGGAAACATGGAGAGAACAATGTTTTCTGAAAGCTCAATCTGTTTGACGAGCACTTCAGTATTACCCTGGACTTGACTCTCCAGCTGTACAGTAGTGCAATTACACAGTGTAAACCACTTATGCTCTTTTTTCCTAATTGCAATCCACCTCTGAGTAAATAAGCACAGCCCCTTTAGCAATTAATTGTGCTTCTCATCATCTGGAAAATTGTTAAATGCTAAAAATAAATCATCTGGAAAATTGATTAGGTTGCATTGAAAGAAATGTGTTTGGGTGCGACTGGAGAAAAGGATTGCTTCAGGAATTATACACAAGGAGCACTTAACCGATTTTATAATTCATAGCAATTAATAGTCTAAATGCACCTGAAATCCTGTAGAGTAATAAGAATCAATATTTTAAAGTGCATCAATTAGTTTTTTTTCTTCTTCTGGTCAGTGTTTTGGTAGCAGTCTAAGCTTTTTTGTCAGAAGACCTTCCCAAGCAGGTGGATCTGGATCCTATCCCAAGACCACTAGGTGTGATGCAGGAATACATTCCAGATGGTCACACTAGTCCATGCACAAGGCATCATGCACACACAGATTCCTAGATGCCTAGAGGCAATTTCTCTTATCAAATATACCTATTGGATGTTTTTTGGAAGGTCAGAGGAAACTAGAGAGCCCAATGCTGAAAAAAGATATCTAAGCAAGTAAAAATATCTCAAATACAATTAAATGTATCTACACTTTCTTAAAATAACATTAAAAGAATCAAAATATGATTAATAGATTTAGTTTTAGTAAAAATGTTATTTTTTTTTAATTTTTAGAAAAAGAAAATGTTCTATTGGCAGATAATTTTGCTAGTTTTACATGCTATAATGCTAACATGATTTGCACCAAAGGGAAATCAAAGGAGAGCAAGCACAGAAAATCTACACTCACGCTCTCACACACACACAATTATGTTAGCCAGTAAAGTATTCTTGAATCTAGCCAAACCTATCTATTATTAAAAAAATGTACAGCAAACCAAATATACTGTAAAACTTGTAAGCTTATTTCTGGTTAAAGTTATTAATATTATAAGCAAAAATCTCTTCTGTGACATTAAAATGCATTAACATGACATTAAATAATTCCTCAAACTAAACTTGGATAATAATAATAATAATAATAATAATAATAATAATAAGAATAATAATAATAATAATAAGAAGAAGAAGAATCATCTTATGTTTGGTAGGCTGTAATCTTGAAGGCTTCTTTTTAAAACGTGTAAATACATTTAACTATTAAAGTGATTTTTAACATAAGACATATTTTTAAGACATAATTTTTTAAAGGTAACTGTTTGTGAAAACAATATATTTCATGAATGATAAACTATCTGGACTACATGGAGGAGCAAAGAGTGTGTTGCCACCAGAGTCAACCATAGCTCCAGGCTTATCGAGCTCAGGTCACTGGTTTATTAACAAATACCCTACAGGAGGAATGTTAATGAAAAATAAATGCAAAGTTGGTTCAAAAAAGTGGTTTTATAATAAGAAACAAATAAACAACCACAAAAAAAACAGGTTGGAAGCAAATTTCTAGTTGTCTTTGTACAGTAAAGAACTAACAAATGCTTGACTTTTGAACCATAGAGCTCATGTTCTGTCTCTCATGCGGAGTGGGTATTACATCCCTAAATTCTTAGAAACTGAAGGACACACATGCCTTAGTGGGATAACGGAGTCATTTTTATCGTGTTTGTGCCTGAGACGTGAGGTGTGTGGGTGTAAACTGGGTTGGGGAAATAAAAAGGAACATATGCTTTAATTTCAATGCTGTTCCACTACATTACCTTCCCTCTGGCTAACAAGCTACTAGACCTTCACACCATCCTGGTGGTCCCAACCCCTTTTTTCATTTTCAGGTCAATGCTTAAATAGTGCGATTAGTAGAATAACAGCATTTTTCTGACTATACTGCAAGTACAATTATTTTTTTCTCCTTTCACAAAACTATAGTCTTCAAAGACAGTTGAAAATGTGTTACTATGTGGAAAAAAAAATCTCAATCATGTTTTTAAGCATATTCCTCCGATGGAACATCAAGCATTACTGATTGTCAACTTTTTCCATGAAGCAAAATATTTTCTAGTGTGATTTCTGTCCTGCAGTCTTTTGATTCAGGAAAGACATTTCTTTTTTCAATTAATTTGCTCTAGGAATGATAGAAAATGCAGCATACTGTACGTTATACTACATTACACTTTCTTAATGTTAATGTAAACATTCACAAAACCCCACTTGTAAGCTTTTTAAAAAAATATATTTTAGTTTGTCTTTGAGTCTTATCGCTATGCCAATTAATCTCAAATTATTGTTGTAAATCATTGAGACAGTTGTTTCCTAATTGGGCTTTGCTGCGTTGCTTTTACCAAAGCTAACATCGCTGAACTCTGTTTCAGAAAATAATTGCTTCATTAAGGCTTTACTTTAATTACCCTTCCACAATAAATCTAATCTCGACATTTCGCAGTAAGATTGGAAATTGGCCTGTTCATCATCTTACATCTTATAAGGGTGCTGATTAATCATATTATTCTATTTCAAAAGAAGCAGCTTAGTAGTTGAAGTGTGTGCTAATTAAGTCATTAAATACTTGTAGAAAACAAAAAACAAAACCAGATATGTTAACTGTAATGAGATACTTTTCATGAAATTCAACTGTTTTATTTGCCTATTTAATTTGAGCTCATTTTAATGCCTTGATTCATCTGCAATGCAAACAGAAAAGTCCTCGATTTGTACATCTTATAGAAATTAGCAAGTAACTCAACCAATTCAAAAAGGTAATCTCAAAACCTCAGCGCTCAAAGCGATGAAAAATAGAACATGACAGAGATCCTTTTGTTCAATTCTGAAGCCCACAGGGAGGCAGATTATAGGCTCACAGGGGGAAAAAAAAATATCCCTCTGTTCGGTATGTGTGTAAATGTCTTTCCATTTCAATGAAGCAAAAGGTCAAACAGCCAAATTCAGAGCAGAAAAAGTTCAAGTTTTATTAGAGTGGCATTACACACCAAAGTGCTTACACAGTCTGACCTGAATACCATTCTGTTCACTTTTGATCCTCGATATATACATAAAAAGATATACAGTGTAACAAACTTTTTTAAATGTATTTATTTATTTATTCATTTTTTAGCAACCAGTCAATGAACAGGCCTTCTTTTAGTCGAAGTGGAATATTAATAATCTGGATGGTCTGTATCAGGAACAAAATCATTATATACCAAAATGTTTACATTTAACCCTTGTGTGGTGTTACAAGGTGCCGCAACAGACAATATAAAAAATAAAAATTAGGAAAAGGGAAAGATAATAATGGGCAAATAAACAGGTTGAGATCAACTGCAGTTTAATCAAGATGGTAATAATTTCAGGAGCCGACAGTGCCAAAATAATAAACCAAACCCACTAACTAGAGTCACAAAAGTCTACCTAACCTAACAACAAAATTGCCACACGTATTATTGTAGAAATACTACGTCGTTCCGTAACAGACCAATTTTTGCAAAAAATAAACTACTCATAACTTAAATTAATACTCTGTACAAGCCAATATTACTTAAGAAAAAATATTTAAAATTATTAAGAATAATATACAAATAAAATATAGAATAAATATAGAATAAATCACACTAAAGAAAATTCTATTATTTATTTCACTGCAGAACAGAAAACACAAACTGAAACTAAAATATGACATTTCTGGCCTTTCTAGATGCAAAGTCATCAATAATGGCATCATATGAGATATGCCCCCCTATTGAATAATTAATGCTTACGACAGCAAGGCCAGTGAGCATTCCTGAGACATGGTTGACCTCAGGTATGTCTTGATTAACTTTAAAAAAAAAGGTTGGAAAAGCTCTTCTCCGCTCTTATAAATTTAACTAGATCTCGTGTTGTATACACTGCTGAAAAAACAATAGAACCCTGCCCAAAAATAATAGAAAATGTAATGGATTTAATGGTTATAATAGGAATTGTATTGGTTTTAATGGTAAGTATAACAATGTCTGCTGGTATATGGATCCTATTTGTGGGTGGGATGGTAAATCCTATTGGAAAAGTGCCCAAAACACGGGCACAAGGAATTTGGTAATAGTTTCACTAAAAAAAAAAGTTAATGGTTCATAATGGTATTTAATAGAAACCATTAGAATTTCTGTGATGGTTTGTATATTAGGCCTTAATTGTTTTTTTTGTTTTTTTTAGCAAGGTAAGCATAGCAAGCATCATAAGCAAGAAGGCTAACAATTAACCTAAGAGTTAACATTATACGACTAATTAACATAATGACATGAATACTTTAATTATACAGAGAGAACATTGTTGTATACCTTTATCTTTTGCCCATTTCTCCTCATCTTCTTTTCTTTTTTTCCTAAATTGGGCACCTGACAGCTTCGGCCTTTTTCTCTCCATCGCTGTGTTTACTTTGTAATCGACAATTCGACAATCAACAGATTTCCCCCAACGCTGTCACTCATGACCAGAAGTCAGGACTAAACCAATTCACCTCCACATCATAATCGTTTTTTATTACCTATTTTTATTAGCCATTTCACACAATTAAATAAATGAAAAAAAAAATGCTAATTATTGGCCTGTGTTTATAATGTTTTGAATAAAATGTGCGTTATTTGTAAGAAAGTCAGGTGTCACTGACATAATTTAGTCCCCCTCCTTGTCCGCGTCATTTGGGAAAGATAAACTGTACGCTGCCTAAAACCGCCCCTGCAGGATGATATAGACAAAGTATACAAAGTTATAAACAATGGGCAATAACAAAAATTGAGGTTAAAAAGGGCAGCAAAAGTCGATACACAATAACTCCAATATACACAAGCAAACCACCATAACAAGCCAAGCAGCAGGCAGGATGGCGTTTAAATACAGCTGCACAAAGTGCTAGTCCAATGGCAACACAGGAGGCGGGAGTAAGGCACACAGGTTCAGGAAGCGCTTGTCCAATGGAGGTACAGGAGGCTTGAGTAAGGCACACACCACTGATTGATCCTCCAATCAGCACCCCTCTCCATTGTCGAGGCCAATTAACCTGCTTTACAAACAAAAAAAGAAAAACAAACAAAAACATTCCCAAGAGAGCAGGCAACACAGAGAATGATATAAAAAAATATATATGTATATAATGCGTCAGGGACATAACAGAGGTGTTTATATTTTTGTTATTCAGAAAGTGTTCTGGGCCTGGTGGACCCGCTGCATTTTAGTTTTTACTGTAAGTCAACACAATCAACTTTATGTTAAAATTCACCAGATGTTTACCATATCCTAATAACAAGCAATATACACAGGATATATGGTAAATATTTGCCCTTTACCTTTGTTAGATCTCATTTATAAATTAAATTGCAACTTCTTTTTTTATTAATAAAATGTAATAAAAAAGAACAATTATCAATATGAGTAAAAAAAAATTAACAGATTTACAAATTGAGTAACTAATGATATAGATTTATATGAACTTACTGTAATTACAGTGGTGTAGTGGTTAGCACTGTCGCCTTGCACCTCCAGGGTCCGTGTTCGATTCCCGCCCAGGCTCGATTCCTGTCTCTGTGTGCATGGAGTTTGCATGTTCTCACTGTGCTTGGTGGGTTTCATCTGGGTACTCCAGTTTTCTGCCACAGTCCAACAATATGCAGGTTAGGCTAATTACCGTTCCCAAAATTGCTTGTAGTGTGTGAGTGAGTGTGTGCACTGTATGTCTGTGTGTGTGCCCTGCCTCGTGCCCTAAGCCTCCTGGGATAGGACCCAGGTCCCCATGACCCTCAATGCAGGATAAAGCGGTAAGGAAGATGAATGAGTGAGTAAGTAATTAGAAGTTTAACCTTTTTAGGTCATTTTACACAACACAAGCTGAATTATGTCAGTTTAACCAACACATCAGCCCCACTGAACACATTGCCTTTTCATACCAGCCTATACATACTGTACAGTATGTACTTCTTGATGCGTGTACATAGTGTTTCTCTGTCCTGGGTCCACACACTTCACAGCAGTTATTTTTCATGCTGCTGGCCGCAATTTAGAATAATAGCCCCAGGGTTGTAAAATATGGGAAGGCAATGCACCCATTGTCCCATACCATCCTGATGGCAGATAGCTTGTCATCAAGCTGGTCTGTCATTTTGTTTACTATAGTGGATAATTCTGAAAATTATGTGAAAGTTTTCAAGGGACATTGTTGCATGGAAATGTTCTCTGCCATTTCCTGCATCCTACCTGGATTCTGTGGATTCCCCTTTGGACCTGACAACTCCAGGAAGGATAAAACCCCCAAAGGGGGCATGTGAATGGGTTTGATCTATCTCCTCTCTCTATCTCATTCCAAAAGACACGCCTTCCTTCTAAATTATTGCAATCCAGAATAATTTTCTGGATGGAATCTGGGATGAAAAGCTCAAAAGAAGACTTGATGAAACACATGAGCACATGAGAAACTGCCATCGCTATTGCCCCTGGTTGCATTATCACTTTGGCAGCCATACAGGGTGGCTTTTTCCTGGGCAAGAAGACCATTCAATTTCACTATGTTTTGACATACATATTTGTTTCACTTACTGGCTACTGACGGGCTTCTGTTTCTGGAGCTGGTTTCTGATGAGCTGGTTTTGTGTCTCGTCTTCGTTTTGGAACTAGCTGCTCAGTCTCAACCTTTCCTTTAAAGTCACTGTCAGAAATTTTCAGAAATGTGAACCTCTTCCTCTGCATCATCATCAAAGGCATCTCTCTTTTCCAAATTCATTTGCATTGCCTTCTAAACAGAAAATCATTTAACCTTCTTGATAAGTTGTGATAAGGAACCACAAAGCTTTATTTATTGCATCCGGTCCCCAATTTGATATATGAAAAATCTAATAAAATAAGAAAAAAAAAATAGAGATTGGTTCCCACAAGACAGAGAGTAAAGTGTGCAATTCTAAATCAATTCTTATAGTTTGTCAGAATTTGTGGGTTTTTATTTGGCCCCCCGCCTCTTAAGGATTGACCACGAGTTCTCAATGGGATTAAGGTCTGGGGAGTTTCCTGATCATGGACCCAAAATTTGATGTTTTGTTCCCCAAGCCACTTACTGTAGTAATCCCTTTTGCCTTATGGAAAGGTGCTCCATCTTGTTGAAAAATACATTGTTAATCATTAAACCTCTTGGATGGTTGGCAAAAGTTGCTCTTGAAACATGTTTTTGTATTATCTTTATTCATGGCTGTGTTCTTTGGCAAAATTGTGAGTGTGCCCACTCCCTTGGCTGAGAAGCAACCCCACACACGAGTGGTCTTAGGATGCTTTACTGTTAGCATTACACAGGACTAATGGTAGATTCTTTAAATAAACTTGGCAAAAAGAGTAAAAAACCTTTGATACTTATGAAATGCTTGTAAATATACCTCAGTATATCATAGTAACACCTAACAAAAAGATCTAAAAACACAGAATCAGCTAACTTAATTAAGTTATAGTAATCTTTGTCATTCTCAAAATGCTTGGCCATGACTGGACAGTATTAGGTCGTTTACCCAAATACCACTTCGAAACAACATTACTAATACCATTTATTTTTGTCTCTTAACTGAATAATATCCTTGTAATACTCATACTGCGCCTGCTAGTTTTTGGGAAAAGCTTGGAGTGAGACACAACGCCCCAAATGCTCATGCCCTGCCATTTAATCTGACATTAATCTAGTTAATACAAGGTTCATTTGAAATACTCACCCAAACAAATTTTTTTAAGTTTAATCATCCACAAAACAGTATCACTATTTAAAGTATATTCATAAGTACACTTAAGGGCTACTATAACACATGGTCATGCAGAAGCAGTGTACTGTAACAAAAAAAATAAATAAATGTATGAGGCCCGCGAGGGAACTTGGGCCATGCTGGAAAAAAGTAGGAAAATCGAGATCTTATAGTAAATTGTAGGAAAGAAAAATCCATCAAAGTGGATCAGCTAATAGTCCTAAGGGGGAAAACCCCTGGATTGTGCATGCATACATGAGGAAGAGAGAGAGAATTTTTTTTTTTTCAAGGAAAAACATTGCATTAACACATGTTTTGTTCTACACATGTTTATTCCCTTTGCGTGTATTGAAACAAAAAAAAAAAAGAGAAAAAAAAGCTTATTTAACATAATATAACACAAAACTCCAAAAATGGGCTGGACACAATTATTGGCACCCTTTCAAAATTGTGGATAAATAAGATTGTTTCAATTGTTTCCTTTACACTCACCTAGGGCAAGTAACAGGAGTGGGCAATATAAAAACCACACCTGAATGCAGATAAAAAGAAAAGAAGTTCACTTAGTCTTTGCATTGTATGTCTCTGTGTGCCACACTAAGCAAGGAGAACTGAAAGAGAACTGTGTGAGGACTTAGGAACCAAAACTGTGGGAAAAAATCCTTCTGGGAAAATGTCTTGTGGACAGATGAGACCAAGATAAAGCTTTATGGTACAGCACATCATTCTACTGTTTACTGAAAACGGAATAAGGCCTACAAAGAAAAGAACACAGTGCCTACAAATACCATATTCGACTTTAGGTACTGTGTTTTTTTCTTTGTAGGTTTAATATATTTTGGAGGTTCAAATATGTTTTAGGGTTGTTTTGCTGCCTCTGGCACGGGGTGCCTTGACTGTTTGCCAGACATCATGAAATCAGAGGATTACCAAAGGATTTTGGGTCATACTGTAGGGCCCAGTGTCAGAAAGCTGTTTTTTTCTGAGATCTTGGGTCTTCCAGCAGGACAATGACTGCAAACATACATTAAAAAGCACCCAGAAATGAATGGCAACAAAGTGTTGGAGAGTTCTGAAGTGGCGAGCAATGAGTCCAAATCTAAATCCAATTGAACACCTGTGGTGCGATCTTAAAATTGCTGTTGGGAAAAGGCGCACTTCCAATATGAGTGACCTGGAGCAGTTTGCAAAGAAAGAGTGGTTCAAAATTCTGGGTGAGAGGTGTAAGAAGCTTATTGATTGGTATAGGAAGCAACAGATTTCAGTTATTTTTTTCAAAAGAGTGTGCAACCAAATATTAATTTAAGGGTGCCAATAATTTTGTTCAGCCTATTTTTGGAGTTTTGTGTGACTTTCACAGTTGGGCCAGGCTCCGAAGCGAATCAAATACCACGCCCCCCATCTCCGGAATACTAACCACCGCCACCTGATCCAAATCAAGCAAAACACTTAAAAAGCGCACACCTCACAACCTCAAGTGTCCGGGCTCGTAAGAACACAAGTGGACCAAATTCCGAGACTAGTAAGCTTGAAATTCATATTGAAATTACTTACCCGTTCCTTTTGCTCTCCTCAGAAGCATCTCCTGTGTGTTCTCCAGTGTGCGAACTTCTCCTGGCTATTGTCCTGTTCATTGCCCTTGCTCCTGGCGCACTTCTCCCTTGCCGAGTCTTCAGGGTCTCCAGCATCACCCTCATCGCCGAGTATCCTCCACAACAACCCAAAGGAAAAAGGACAATCTCTTACGCTTGCTCTTCCATAGTTACATTCTGCCTTTTTGACCCACGGTGCACTGTCCTTAACCTGTCTGCCCTCTGTGTAAATAAACTTTGCTCAACGTGATAAAACCTACCATCCTGTGTCCGACTTTGTTACAGTGACATTGTTATATTTGCTTTTTTTCCTCTCTTTTTTTTACACAAAGAGAATAAACATGTGCATACATGTGTATAGTTATTCATATATGTATACTGTATGGATAAATGACAATAATGAGAACTACTGAAATACTGTAGAAGGTATAGCCAAAAAGCAAAGCTAATTACAATAATTATGATGATTAGTAGAGGACGTACAGTCAAAACAGAATCATTATTGATACAAAAGATGGAGAGAAGAAAAAGAAAAAAGAGAGAATATAAAGTAAATGTAAATATTCCTGTTCCTCTTACGAGTGCAATTCTCTTTTAATCTATGAATATTTCTTTTCTATGAATATAAAATGCTTAATATTTTAACTCATTGCAAATATGTTAATGTTACTGTGAGTATTTACATGTATTTTCCTCTTTGTCATTACTATGTCATTACCCTTACTATTTGAATGCTCCAACTGGTGCATAACTTGTTAAAGCATTTAAATGTTAATTTAATTTATTGTATTGTTGATTCATTCAGCACTTGATTTATGGCTTTATACAGCTGTAAATGAATGTAATTTAAAAAAAAATTAAACCCATATAATGTCTTTTAACGTTTTAAAGAAAACAGTAGCAGAGTGTCATATTGGTGCTTGGAGTTGTTTATAGCTGACTCATTAGAAAGAGGCTTAATTTTTGCCTGCTTCCACAGACAATATATAAATATTAAATATAAAAGTTTTAAAAATTTTATGCATGTGAACATGAGTGATTGTGAGTATCATGCTCAGTGCTTTGGTTTTTGGTGTTTTTGAGCCTGGGTCACAGTGGAAAGCCCTTCTAAAGGGCCCAAAGTGTACCAGGAAAAAATCTCTCACACTATTACACCACTAACAGGAGCCTGATTTATTCATACAAGGCAGGATAGTGCTACTGTATGCTTTCATGTTTTTTTTTATGTCAAACTCTGATCCTACCATCTGAATGTAACAGCAGAAATCAAGACTCATCAGATCATATTTTTCTCATCTTCTCTTGTCCAATTTTGGTGAGCTCATGTAAATTGCGAGCTTCAGTTTCCTGACAGGGGTGACACCAGGTGTGGTCTTCTGCTGGTGTAGCCCATCTGCTTCAAGTGCCTTCAGAGGTGCTCTTTGGAATATATTGCTTGTAATGAGATATCTCTAAAGTTACTGGTGCCTTTCTATTAGCTTAAACCAGTCTGGAGATTCTCCTCTGGCCTCCTGTAGCAAGACATTTTTTCCAGAGAACTGTTCTACTCTGAATTCTCCCTTTTTCAGACCATTGTCTGTAAACCCTAGAGATGGTTATGATATGAAAATCAGATCAGCAGTTTCGGAAATGCTCAAACCAGCCAGTTTTTGGTACTCTATTCTGGTGCTTGGTTTTAACCTCATCAGATGTATACATGCTTGAATGCATTGGGTTTCTTGGTCAGACAAACAGCACCATAAAAATGATTTTAAAAAAATACAAATCAACTACAATGTACTATATGATTTAAAGATCCTTTTTCTGACACCAGATCATTTTTACATTGTGTGAGCACCAACCTGCATTGTAAACACTTGCAGTTATATATAATCCATTATGTTAGGGTTTCTGCTGAGGTTAATTGCTTTGCATCATTCCTATGTGCATTGTGACTGAGGTCCCACGAGATGCATAAAAAAGTAGAAGATTATCAGTTGTCAGACTAAAAGCTTTTGGACAAATTAAGTGTGACACACTGTTAACATTTGTCCACAACCACTTTTTGATTAAAGAATTAAAAATATAGATACATAGAGCTGCAACACATATTTTGCTATGTATAATTTCATTGGTTCCCATAAAAAAGTGCATCAGCAAGAGAGAAAAAAGGATGGCAAGTTTTAACTAAGTAAAATCATAGCCATTATTCTGAATCCCTTTAAAGCCTTCTTGAGAAAAACTAATGGTCAGAAACAGAGACCTCACCTAAATCCCACGGAGAGTGCAGTGCACGGTAACAAACTCAGGCGCATCTGTCTGGGGCCATCAGGCGGCCCAGGAATAAGCAATAATGCATGCTTTTGTTCCAATTTCCCTAGCGTGCAGAGGGAATACAAAAATGTCAAGCTGCATTCCACTCAGATGCACGAATAATTACAGAGGCGGCAGATGCAACAGGGGGCTGACGACCTCGTCTCTTTCCTTTTATGCACTGGAAAACAAAACAATGGCTGTTAAGATCACCTCATGCTCTTCCACAACGCAAATTCTAGAGATAAACATTAGTGTGGGAAGTAAATAGTTATTTACCACTTACTGCTTACCTGTCAAACCAAACCTTTTTTTTATTGTTTAGGCCAATCCATGAGTATCTACTGTAGCATAGTAGATTATAAAGAAAACATCTCAGAAGAACTTTCCAACTGTGATCATTAACTTATGTTCTTCATCACTTTTTTTTTGAATAATGGAAAATTCTCACAATCACTACTTAGTGATTCACACGTAAAGGTCACAAAACAGTTCTTAAAAATGTTAATGTACACAGTGGTACTGTATCTCGGCATACAAATTTAATCCATTCAGGAGACAAGCTCTTAGAGGGAAATTTCATATCGCCAAACACTATTTCCCATAGGAAATATTGTAAATGCAGATAATCTGTTTCAGCCATCCAAAAATATTACCAATTTGCAACACTATGTAAGGGACCATCAGTAGAGGTCGCTGTTTGTTTTTTTGTAGTTTTAGTTTGCTGACTTAGTTTCCCAGAAGGCACCTCGGTCAGGTGATGCGAGTGCACACCTCAGCCGAGGTAGCCCGTTAGGCGATCTATAAATAGTTGTTTAGTCTGGGAAACTGGGTCAAGCATTGTTAGTCTGTACTACTGTTATGTACAGTACTGTATGTGGGCATTTTGTTTTGTTTGGGTCAGTTTGTATTTTAATTTAAGTTTTGTTTTGTTTTGTTTGGCACTGTTGGCAAGGTTTACTGTTGATGTTCTGTGTGTGTCTAAGTTTGTGGAGCTGACTAAGTCTTGTCAAGTGTGGTGTGTTTAATGTGTCTAAGTATTGTTGTTTGTCATCCTGTTTCCTTGTATGTTTAACTAGTTAGGTGAGTAGCTAGGTGTGTGTTTGGGTGGCTAAAACCCATGTTGAGCTAACTGTCATGCTTCTAGCCATAGCCCCTTTGTGTCTCTAATTTCTGTGTCTCCAGCCTCCCTACTGTAGTTTCCTTGTGTGTTTAGCCTCCGAGTGTCCCCCCCAGCCTAGCCTCCGAGTGTCCCCCCAGCCTAGCCTCCGAGTGTCCCCCCCAGCCTAGCCTCCGAGTGTCCCCCCCAGCCTAGCCTCCGAGTGTCCGCCCAGCCTAGCCTCCGAGTGTCCCCCCAGCCTAGCCTCCGAGTGTCCCCCCCAGCCTAGCCTCCGAGTGTCCCCCCCAGCCTAGCCTCCGAGTGTCCCCCCCCGCCTAGCCTCCGAGTGTTCCCCCCAGCCTAGCCTCCGAGTGTCCCCCCAGCCTAGCCTCCGAGTGTCCCCCCCAGCCTAGCCTCCGAGTGTCCCCCTCAGCCTAGCCTAGCCTAGCCTCCGAGTGTCCCCCCAGCCTAGCCTCCGAGTGTCCCCCCCAGCCTAGCCTCCGAGTTTCTGTGTCCCGAGTCCGTAGTGTGTGGTTAGCTATTAGGTTAGTGTAGCTATGTGCATGTTAGGCTAAAGACATGCTTAGCGAGATGCATGTGTAGCTGACTGCCATGGTTAGCTAATAACCATGTTTAGCTATAGCCATGTCTTTAGCTTTAGTTTTGTCTCTTGTCCTGTTTTGTCCCGTTTCAGCTCCATGCTAAGTTTGTGGGTCATATTATGTGTTTCGTCATGAAGCCTGTGTTTCGCCACAGCTTAGGCTTAGTGTAACAGGTATTAGAGCCTGTCTGTGTCCCTTAGCCTGTGTCCTGGCAGAGAGCCCATGTTTGACCCTATGCTATTGAGTAGGCTATTGCAAGAGTTTGTTGTTTGTTCCTTTTGTTTGTTTTGTGTCTTTATTATTTATACTCCTGTGACTGCCCTTATTAAAAGACTCTTTTGTTTACAAAACTCCTCTGCATTTATGCTTGCTGTTTCTGCCCATGGCGACAGCACCCGCCATTACACCTGAATACGTGACACACTATAATCAAAAAAACCTGTAAAGAAAATATGAAATAAATAGACCTTAAACTCACTTAACGTTAATTTATAATTCCACTTTGCACCAGCTCCCTGGCTCCCTTTTCTTCTTGCTAACATTGTTGGGATAAATGGTGCTATCTCTTTACTAAATCTTGTACAAAATACAAAAACTAATAAATAAAATATGTAAACTCATTTTGCTATGCCATTTAATTATGAAAAGTTTTAAATGGATCCCGGACATACATGTACAGTGATTTAGCCAGCATTCGGTTTGGTCGCTCACATGCAAAAAATGCTTTACATGCCGAGGCAAATTTCTTGCAAAATTTCTGTTCTTACAGTATGGCAAAAATTCTAGGTACCTCTGTACATGACCACTAGCAAATTTAAGAGCTGTTCTAGTAAAGAATTTACTTCTGATTTTGGACATAAAAAATTGTAACAAGGAAACCTGGATGACTTTAACTTTCTATTGTACATTCCTTCAGTCTTACATTCTGACTCAGTTTTCTTCTATATTCACTACAAAGTGACATTTCTGCCTGCCACAAAGCACATTTAATTTCTTAGAAAAACTGAAACAAAACAGAGACCATCCAAAAATAAAATAACCGTCCACACATTCACACTAGCGACAATTTAGTATAGCCATGACAGCTACCAGTATATTTTTGCACACAAAACTCAATAAACCACATTGACATTTAGCAAGTACACCTTTAAGACACCTTGAACATGGTGCTAATTTGTGTCATAGTCTGATTTCTTTAAATCTTACTGCATATGGTCAATGATCTTCGGGACATTGCTACAATATAGAAAAAAAATATCAGAGATCCATGGAGAAGGTCCATGCTAGTCTAAAAGTAAACCCTATCTGTCTGTCTCTTCTGTCTATCCTGTTCTCCAATGTCTGCTCTAGACAATAAAAAAGACTAAATATAAACACAGTGGACTACTCAGGATCAGAGTTAAAAGACAGCTACATTTTTGTTTTCACAATAAGCTGGCGCTGTGACAGAGCTTTGAAACCCACCTTTTATCTAGATTGGCTTGCCACGTTCTGCAGCAACAAAGAACTTCCTGATCTGTGCAGGAAGGCTTAATCTGAGATTCTGCCTTCAGTGACAAGGTCAGAAGGTGGCCCTAAAAATGGAGAGGGCCAAGCTGTCATCTCCATTAGAGAAGCAGGTTACATACATGCCCACAGCCACTTCCAGCACAGTGGCAACAAATAGTCCATGTGGCAGGGCATCCAGGCCATCATCAACTACAGGACACCAGACAGGTCTGCTGGGCCCGAAAATCTCTGCAACAATATCTTAAAGTTCCTGACTGGAAGTCCTCAGACAGACAGCATCTGCAGCATCTCCAGCATCACCACACTGAGCACTGGGCCTCCCAGGGCTGTGCTTTCAGTCCAGTGATGTTCACTCTGCTGACGTATAACTCTGCAGCAATAAACAAGTCAAATCACATTATCAGGCACAACCATGGTTTGTCTCACCAGCAAAAACGAAGAGGAGGTACAGCAGCAAATGGACTAGAGCAGATCCAACAACTTGTCCTTGAATATTGACAACACTGAAGAAATGGTTGTTGACCTAATATAAGTATTAAATAACCCCCCCCCCCCCAATCATGGTCATTTACATACCACATGCTGGATTCAGAAAGCCACCAGCAAAAAAAAAAAAAAAAACGGTACAGAGCATTTGCATCCACATGGTCACCGTGCATAACAGTTTCATCCCTCAAGCCATCAGACACTGCAAGATCCAGATGTACTGTACACATACACACTGTGCCATAAAAAAAAAAAACAGTTCTGTGTAGTCGAACATATAGTTCTCTGTTGTTGTGTCTAGCATCATGGCCCTACACAATAAATAGAGACACTTTGTACTTCCATTAGGCTCCAATATATTGCATATGCAGTATTTTAGATGCCTTGTACACCTTCTATTTCTGGTGAAAATGATGTGTGACAAGCAGAAGAGGAATCTGATGAACACCCCATGCTTTATCCACCCTGGCAGCTCAATCTCCGAGCTCTGTTTGAAGTGCAGCGTGGCAACACTAATGGCAAAGTCATTCTACTTGCCCTAATCCAAGGGTTGTCTTGAAAGGATTTTGTGAGTGTGTGTGAGTGTGTGAGCGAGAGAGAAAGAGAGAGAGAGAGAGAGAAAGAGACTTTGTGCGTATCTCTTTTTCATCACATAGAGTGGACCAAAGGACATCCATTGGATGTAAAGATGACGCAGTTCTGGCAGCTGGACAAAAAGGCCATGACCTCTTGTGATTTGTCGTTAGATCTTCTTTATAATTGGGCATCATATATTGTGTGTAAGACAGGAAGGAGTGAGGCTGAAATTATATTAATAATTGTATATGAATAATTTATTTATAATATATTAATAATTGCAAGTAGCCATAGACTTTTTAATTCTCTATTCAGATTTTTTTATTCTACAGCGCTGACAGTAGTGTAGCTGAAAATCACACATTTATACTAATACACTTGCAGTAACAGTTCATTTACATGGACAAACAGTTAATTGCAAAGAATCTAAGACTAATGTGTTGCTCCATTGTTAGCTTTTTGTAATACTCACAGGAAAGTCTTCATGATGGTGGTTTATTCAATTCAATTTAATTTTATTTGTATAATGTTTTTAACAATTGTCATTGTCGCAAAGCAGCTTTACACAATCAAAATAATTATTTAAGTTTGTACAGAACGTGAATGTGTATGAATCAAAATAGTCAGATTGTCCCTGGTGAGCAAGCCGAGGGCGACAGTGGCAAGGAAAAACTCCCTGAGATGGTAATAGGAAGAATCCTTGAAAGGAACCAGACTCAACAGGGAACCCATCCTCATTTGGGTGAAACAGATAGCAGGAATTGATCTGCATTTATACTGTGTGTCAGGTGGCAGGCAGTTCAGCCATAATAGCTGATGTTAATATAGAGTCCAGGTAGTTATTGGAGACTCAGGTAGACTTGTAGAAAGTTTCAGTCCTGAACTTTTGAACTGTCAAGTCCTCAGAGAAACAGCTACCGACACCAGTCGAGGCCAGTCTTCTAGGAACCGTCTTCTAGGTAGAGAGAATCATCCCCAGACATCAGACACATCCCAAAGAGACACACAGGGCATCCATGTGACGAGATCTCCAAACAGTAGCAGGGTACCAGGATGGGTCAGACAGGTCCAGAGGGCAGAGAGAGTCTGGATCACTGGCAGCTCAGGAATGGCATGTGTAGCTTGACAGAAAGAGAAAAAGAGAAAAATGGGGAGAGAGGGAAAAGAGAGAGAGCAGAAGAGGAGAGATGGCAGTTAGGTATGGTCACAGTCACATAATGTATAATGTGACTGTATATTTAATGTAGAGTGCAAGCAGAGACTCCGGCAGGACTAACCATGACAGCATAAGTAAAAGGGAGAGCCAGAAGGAAACACAAACATAAGATGTAAAGCAAACAATTCCCTCACCGTCAACAAATCTCGGTGATCAATGAGAGTGGGAAAGACAGCATCTAAACATACCAGTTCACCATAATACTCTATGTCCATGAGTCCCCCAGATCTGCTCCTTTACCTAAGGCAAATCAATTTATAAAAATGCTTGATTAAATAAATAGGTTTTTAGCCTGGACTTAAACACTGAGTTTGTGTCTGAGTCCTGAACACTATTTGGAAGACTATTCCATAATTTTGGGGCTTTGTAAGAAAAAGCTCTGCCCCCAGCTGTAGTTTTCATAATACAAGGGACTAATAAGCAGCCTGCATCCTTTGATCGAAGTAGGCGTGGAGGATCGTAAGACACCAGTTTGCTCAGATACTGCGGTGCGAGACCATTTAATGCTTTATATGTCAAGAGTAGTAGTTTAAAATCAATGCGAAATTTCACAGGGAGCCAATGCAGTGAAGATAAGATAGGGGTGATGTGCTTATATCTTCTGGTTCTAGTAAGGACTCTCGCTGCTGCATTCTGGACTAGCCGAAGCTAGGTGTTTATGCACCTAGCTGAACAACCAGACAGTAAGGCATTACAATAGTCCATCTAGAGGTGATAAAAGCATGAACTAGTTTTTCTGCATCGTTTAGCAACAATATATTTCTTATCTTGTCAATATTTCTGAGGTGAAAGAATGCTATCCTGGTAATATTATCTACATGAGCTTCAAATAAAAGGCTGGAATCTATAATCACACCGAGGTCTTTTACTGTTACACTTGATGGAACAGAAAGGCCATTCAAAGTTACAGTGTGATCTAAAATTTTACTCCTAGCTATATGCGGTCCTATGACTAGAACTTAGGCTTAATTGGGATTAAGCAGAAGGAAGTTAATTAGCATCTAATTTCTTATGTCCTGCACACATTGCTCACTTTAGTAAGCTGTTTTTTTTCATCAGGTTTTGCTGAGACATATAACTGTGTGTCGTCAGTATAACAATGAAAACTAATACCATGCTTACGGATTATGTTGCCCAGAGGAAGCATGTAATGGAAAAAAAGCAGTGGGCCTAAAACTAAACCCTGTGGGACACCAAACTCCACTAGAGAACATGCAGAATAATCACCATTTACAGTAAGTCTACATACTGATAACAATTGGTCAGATAGGATCTGAGCCAGGAGAGTGCTGTTCCCCGCGGGGAGACACCCATGGTCCTGGCCATGTAAGCCTCAGGACTCCCTTTTTAGAGGAGATGATGTTCCTCAAGTCTGGCCTCCTTGAGGCGGACTGCAAAGCGCGGCAAGTCCTGCCCCAATTTCTACGAGGGGGTGCTGGGCTCGCCACACTGTCCTTTTGCGCTTCATGTCTGGCAAGAACCGGACCTGGTCAGGACTGGTCCCGACCCCTGAGCACGGCGGGAAAAGGCCTTACATAGGCTTGTTTGTAGAGCTTCGCCTCCCGAAACCTAATGGCAGCAGTGTTTATGGCGTTGCCAAAAAGGCCGGAAGGTGAAATGGGGGCATCAAGGAGGAAACACGATCCTTTGTCCTTGATGTCCGTGAGGTTAAGCCACAACTGTCTCTCCATGGCGACCATGGCAGCATAAAACGGCCGACAGCATGAGCAGTCTGCTTGGTGGCATGAAGAAATAAATCTGTGGCTCGGCATAGCTCCGCAAACGCTACATCATCCAGTGCTCAGCTCTCTCAGTAGGTCAGCACGGTATGCCTGCAAAGCCATTGTGTGCAGAGCAGCACCAGCCGGTCCCGCTGCCTGAAAAAAACTTTTCCCACCAACGAAGATGTTAGTCTACACGGCTTGGTGAGGAGTGTGGACTTTTTCAGGAAGGATGATCTCCATGGAAAGAGATAGCCTGCATGCGTCTCTTCAATCTGGGGCATCATCATATAGAACCGTGCTTTTCACATCAACGAAATTGGATGAATACAGCTTATTCCATAACTGAGTTCGTCATTGTGGAGGTTGCCATCGTTAAGGCCCCTTCTCCGGCCACCCGACAGAAACCTGTCATCTAACTTTGAGCGTTTGAGGAATTTTTATTTAATTTTATTTACAGCAAATTGAGGTGTAAGCATTCGACCGCTCATGTTACCACCTCCAATAACTCCTGATACGCTCGCTCATGACTAGAGAAGCGCTCGAAAGTGATAATTTCTATCTCCACAGTAGCGAGAGCCGAGCACGAGGGACTTTAATAGGGAGAAGATCCCTGAAGCCCGAGGATAGCGTGCTCTTCCCCCAAACACTGAAAACAAAAAGCGTGGAGATTGCCCTCAGCGAGATATCTTGCCATTTTCGCTTTCTTTTGCTTTGAAAAGTGCTTGCACACACGCACACACACACACAATGCGGTCCTGAAGACAAAAAGACCTGAGGATGTTTCCGGTTCAGTCCTATTTATAACCCGCAGGTATACCTTATCAGATGTCACCTGATCAAGGTTATATAAGCCAAAGTTTTTGCTGTGTTTGACACACACGTGCTCTACAACCAGGCAACAGAGAGACGTTTCCATAGCGTTTTCATGCAGCATTGAGTGTAGCTTTTGAAAGGGAACATTGTTTCATGTCATGTCCCATGCCAAACTCTTGAAATTATTTGAAAAATATTTTCTTATCCAGAAAAATTATTACATTTAAAATAGTAACTACACTACTAACAAAAAAAAAAAGAAAAATAAACTGTTTTAATATTTTTAAGCATTTGTAGTGAAGTCATTTTATTTTAAAATACAAATAGGAATACTAATAAAAGTATACTGTACATTCTTTTACAAATACTGAAACCTCCTTCAGATTTAAATTACATAATACAGAGTATAATAAAAAAATTATAATAATAAAAGTAATGTAATTCATAGCTTCTACCCATACAAACTGCTACATTGTATAAAGAATGCCTATTTATTCATACACAAAAAAATGCTCATGCTTTTCGAAGAAACTGTATATCAATACACTCTGTAAACACAAACTCCAATAATAGGCAAATATCTATTGGTCGAAGTGATGGCATGCGCTGCTCATTATATACGATTGATCCGTCATTGTTATGATTCTGTAACCCTGCAATAAAACCTACTGTCTTTCATCTAATAAACTAGAGAAGGAGGCGAAACGGTTGTGAATTAGATCTGAAGGGGAGGCAAGAAACTTCGAGGCGATGCACTTCGCTGACCTCGGTTTAGGTCAATAAAACTGTAACAGCCTCCCACAGGCCTGAGGATATTCTGAAAATCACAGTTAGAGCCAGGAATATAAGGCAGAAATAAAAGAAATAAATCACAGAGGATTTTACAATGCAGGTGAAACTTGTACTTCTGTAGAGAAAGTGCACAGAGCAGACCAAATTGAAATGATTAGAAGAACTGTAAAATTAAATGAGCATATTTTATCTGTAGAATGGTCTTTCCAAGAACAGTTAAGTAGTTAAGTTCTTGATTTTGTCAGAAGGTATCGATTGCATTTATTTTTTTATTTTTAAATAACAGCAAATCAATTGATTTCTATACGAATGCATTTTTGCTTTGAGTATTTAACTTAGTGGTGCCAATCATATTTAAAAGTCTATAGTAGTTGAAGCCAGAGTGCGGAGCCTGGTGCCATATTAGTACACTTACAGTAGAACAATCTGCTGCTATAAGCTGTTCTTAAAGCTCCAGTTTACAACATAAATACATGTTTAATCCAGCAGTAATTAAATCGCTGTAAATCTTTTAAAGGAAGGGGCATCACCTTTATGTTTCTTACATTTTTTTAAACTACTGTAGATCCTTAAGAGCTTCTTTTTGCAATTGGTTCACACACACAGACAGTCATTATGTAAGCGAGTAACCTATTCTAATATAATATCACCACACTAACCATAAATATTACAGAAATGTCCTTCCATAACAGCCAGTAAGAAGCTGCTACGGAAAATGTTACGATATGTCTTGAGCCATCAAACTGCCGGTGATTATTTAAGGGCATTTGGAAAATGGCAGCTATTCACACATGACCTCTAAATGGATGCTCAGTGTTAAATTTATGAAAAAGGTTGCAGGTGTAAAAGTCTGCAGTCTTGATTTAAGATGGTGTTTGTTCAGATGCAGATGTAAGAACAAACCTTAAAACAGGCTACATTCCATTGTGACACTTCTGACATGGGTAAAATGTAAAAATGAAAGGCTAGAATAAAAGAAAATGCCAGGGCTTTACAGCATCCATGTTCTGACACAACCTGAAAATGCCTTGTTTATACCAGAAGTCAGAGGAGAATGGGCAGACTGGTTAAAGCTGATCATCTTGTTACAATCAATGTATGCTAAACAGCAGCAGAATACCACACGGGTGCCACTCTTGTCAGCTAAGAACAGGCAACTGAGCCAACAATTCACAACAAGTTCACCAAAATTGGCCAACAGAGGACTGGAGAAATGTTGCCTGCTCTGCAGGTCTGAAAGAAATTTAAGAGACAGGATCAGAATTTAATATTAACAACTTACCTAAAAACAACCTATCCTGCCTCATATCAGTGTTTTTTTTTTTCTTGGAACACTACTGTATCTCCATTCCTTATGACCACAGGATAACACACCATGTCACAAGTTAACATGTGTACCACTACAGTATCTCAATTCCTTATGACCACAGGATACCACCTGGGTGTAATATTAGACAGTAACTTGTCCTTTGAAAATCACATTTCCAATACCACAAAAACAGCCTTTTTCCATCTTAGAAATATTGCCAAGCTTAGGAGCATCTTATCTGTATCTGATGCAGAAAAGCTAGTTCATGCATTCATGACCTCCAGACTGGACTATTGTAATGCATTACTACAGTAGATGGTTGTCCTGCATCCTCAATAAACAAGCTTCAGTTAGTCAAAAATGCAGCCGCCAGGATTCTCACTAGATCCAGAAAATACGATCATATAACCCCAATATTATCATCCCTGCACTGGCTACCTGTTCAGTTTAGTATGAATTACAAAATAGTATTACTTACATACAAGGCTTTAAATGGTTTAGCTCCCACATACCTAACCAGTCTTCTGATACGCTATAATCCGCCACGTTCCTTAAGATCACAAAACTCTGGACTTCTGGTAATTCCCAGAATTTCAAAATCTACAAAAGGGGGCAGGGCTTTTTCATATTTAGCTCCAAAGCTTTGGAATAGCCTTCCAGACAGTGTTCGGAGCTCAGACACAATTTCCCAGTTTAAAAGTAGACTCAAGACGCATCTCTTTAATCTGGCATACGCGTAACTCATCCCATAACCTCATACTCCAGTACACCTATCCTGAATGGCAACTACGCTAATTCTCTCCATCTGTTATGCATTTTTCTACCCATCCTGAGGCATCTGGAGATTGTACCAGCTTCAGTAGACAAAGGCCGACCCTGCAAGGTTCCTGAGGCATTCAGAAAAGGATCAGCTCCAGCTGGATTCTGCTTTATGATGGTTGGAGCTACACATTCTGCTCCTGTTCTGCCAGTGATCCAGACCCCATCTGCCCTCTGCACCTAAGAACTTCTGGTATATTGAACTATCTGTTATCACCCAAATGAGGATGGGTTCCCTGTTAAGTCTGGTTCCTTTCAAGGTTTCTTCCTATTGCCTTCTCAGGGAGTTTTTCCTTGCCACTGTCGCCGTCACCCTTGGCTTGCTCATCAGAGACAATTTATTCATCAATCATTCATTCATCTCATTATTATCTAGACACATTTTTCTCACACACACACACTTTCAAATATTTCCTTTAAAAAAAAAAAATTCTTTCATTTTTGTGAAGCTGCTTTGAGACAATGACCATTGTTACAAATGCTATATACAGTGGGAGCCACGTCAAACAGCCGCTTGGAGCATGATAGGTCCATGACAGGACCGTGACAGGACCATGATCGATCCGTGCACGGAATGTGATCCCCCGCGATGACGTAGTTAACGATGCCCCTCCCCATAAACGCCCCCATGCGCTTTCTAAAAAGATGGTTGCAATGCTGTATAATTCCGCCAGATGGAGCATTGACTGCTTCAGTTAACTGCAGTGTCCAAGCAGACGGTTACTATATTTAATATATATATTTCATAACTTACGTCAACATAGTTTCATAAATAGATGATGTGGTAAAAAAGAGGGATAAAAAACGATTCATAAAACAGATTTAAATCACTCAATACACAATCCATGATGCTTATGCTATTTTAATTAATGATTAAATCAATTAATAAAACTACTTATTGCAATATTTTTCACGACATCCTTAATAATACTTAAAGACGGTAAAATCTGTAATTTATCTATACCAGTCGTTATAGGTACGAAATACAAATGCGGGCTATGTACAGTATTTTACATTACGGTGTATTTTATCTATTTCTGTTTAATAGACTGGTAGATCATATTTTACTGCAAAGTAAAGCTTGAAATTTAACTTCTGCTTGAGTTTGTTTTCGTTATATTTTTGATGTTTTCGCTGATGTTTTTTTTGCTGATAGTCAAAAATTGGCATAACAAATCGATTAATGGCGCATAATATCTGGAACAAATATCTGTTCATACGGATCAGTATGTCTTTAACCAGCATAACGTTTCCCCATCAAAGATCTGATGGGACATTAATCACTTATCACTACGGTGAATAGATGCGGCAGCAGTGACAGACTAAATCCCCATAAACATTCACACTTGAACACAATACTAACAGAACTAAACAGGTCCAGAGGGTCAGCGCCTGTTATCAGGACAGGGATCACCTACAGGATACTACTGTAATTTTTACTGCTTATATATTTTTGCCATAGTTTCATTTGGTTTTACGCGATTTCATGTTTTACTTGTTCGTGTGTGTACGTGTGTGTGTGTGTGTGAGAGAGAGAGAGAGCGTGCGCGAGAGAGGGCTTATATTGTGATTTATCCAGGGTTACTAAAGCCTGGCTTACTACTACTAATAAAAAATATTTCAATGTAACCCATGGGTCTCAATCACAAAATCAGCCAACGCTGTAAACAGATGACAAGACAAATTATATAGGCTACCCTGAAACGTGAATTCGAACATTTAAAAAAAATAAAAAAAAATAAATATATATATAGATATATATATATATATATATATATATATATACAAACATAAATATAAGATCGACTATTATTGTCAGGGTCAAGTTTACGGGGCTTCTCAGTCTTTCGTTAATTTTACTACTGACTCGAAACCAATTATTAAAGATGCACTGTTTTATTGGACATGGCTGTTTTGTAATGTTCTGCAAAATAAACACTGTCTACGGTTCGAATATACTGTGAACGTCTCAAAGTCACGTCTCTAGATCCTTCTGCAGTAATGTTATCGTGGTGTAAATTATTAACGTATCGATGTATTTCACTTGCAGACAAAATAGACCATATCTAGTAACGAAAGTAATGAATTTGTCACTACTCTTCTCTTACGCAGCACGGCTAAAAAGATAAGAAAAATTACACCAATCCTGCCACGATGCTACCCTGTCCCAACACTGGCTGGGGAGATGAACTCATACCAAAACTCCAAAACTTACTATTATTTTATGAGATGAAATTAAGCTAGGATGAAGAAAACAAAAATTAACTCCCCTCTGTGTAATATCTAAGTAGTGTGTAACTGGAGCAGCCACAAAATGCCCCCCGTGTAACTCTGATTAGGAAAAGCTCACAGACACCAAACCTGCAGCACTTTGGTGTAATTTTTATTATCTTTTTAGCCGTGCTGCATAAGAGAAGAGTAGTGACAAATTCGTTAATTGTAATAACGTGATGTTTGATTTGATATTATATCATTTCCAAGTTTGATAGTGTCGATTTTAGAGTGCATTATACGTGTGATGCGAAAAGGAAGTAAATAAACACGTAGCAATGCAAAGAGGACAGAGCTGCGAAATATTTAAGCAATATAAATTCAACAGTGTGATCATAATGGTTGTTGTTGCTGCTGTTTATGTAATTGGTTCCATCGTGTTACTGAACGCAACTGTGTTCACAAAACCGAGCGGAGGGAAAGAAAAAACACTCGCTAACGCGTTTGAATGAAAAGGGGCGGCGGCTTTTCTTTGAAGATAGCGATTGCGTAATGGGGGGGGGGGGGGGTTAGGGCATAACACACCTCTGAACGTCTTTTGTCTTGTAAATGATTATCTTCGTTCACCTTCCAATCCCCCACAGCGCACACACTCTCTACACTGTTACTATGTCTGTTGGGGCACTTGGTTATACACAGCACTTTAATGTATGAAACCCTTACTTCCTGGTTTGTTTTATTTTAAATAAAATAAACATTAAACATAAACAACATGTTATCATTGTGTAAATTATTAACATATTGGTGTCTTTTAATTAGGGACAAAAACAGACCCTGCGCTTGTGTTTAGGACTGATGCTGAACAGCTGTGTTCATAGGTTTAATCAACGATTTACAAGACAACAGTTAAAGCGTTTGTGGATGAGAGGTGTGTGTGTGCGCGCGCTCCGGCATTTCTCTGTTGCTTTAACACAAACATTTGGGCAGAGACAAGTAAGTCTGAAGTACCCCTCCCCCGCCAAACACACACACACACACACACAGAGCAATTAGCACCATGTCACAGTCAGTATTCTCCACTGAGGTTTCTTACCTTCCACTCCTTCTAAGTTTGTCTTTGCTCTTTTAATGGAGTTCTTAAAAAAACCCAAAACTTTTATACTGAGAAAAAATTATTATGGGTCACATAGTCACAAACTAGCACAGATACATATGATCAAGTGTTTAACTGTTGTTTTAATTTGTTTCTATAACCAGTAATAATAATAATAATTTTTATTATTATTATTATTAGCCTAACTCTTTGACTATTTAAAACAACGTCGGGTCCCATTTTTGCACATTGAAGTTGTTGGTTTAAGTAAATGTATTTTTAAATACACAAACAATCCCCCAACAATTAAAACACGCACACATGACTTTAAAAATAAAATTTATTCTTCCAAAACTAGTCAAAGGTAAAACAATAATTTGTATAAAACAGGTAAAACATGTTAAATTTTTGCTTAAAGGTCATTAAAATACCTGGATCACACCAGCTGCTTATCAGTCTCTATCTGGTTCTTTTATATTAAAATATCATAAAAAAAAAATATATATATATATATATATATATATATATATATATATATATATATATTAAAGATGGAACTGTTTAATTCTTTGTTTTTCCCCTAAAGTATCAGACGTTTTGCAATCTATGTTCAGAACATACAGTAGACCTGACCAAACATCATTCTAAAGCTGTTGCACTGTGACGTCATCCCTCCTACAGCTCCCTCAACAGCTTGTTCAGGCTCCTCCAGTAGCTCCAAAAGGCCAACCGTCATCCGTCTGACCCCCCAGTCCTCCACGGCGGAGCTCTGCTTAAAGACAACAGGAGAATTTAGTAAAGACAAAAATAAATAAACGTCACAGAATATCTAGTTGTAATAAATATAAAAGATATTAGTAAACCTACACCACAGAGTGGGTGAAATACTGTTTTGGGGAATTCTGGAATGTAAATAAACTGGGATAACTTTAACCATTGAACTTTGTTAGTGTTAACCCCGGTCTGTCTGTATTATCGTCTGCATTAAATTAAAATGCGCTTTTCATACAAATAAGTTAGGCGATATAACACTCGTATATATTAGTTCATCTCTGAAGCCAAACTATAACTTACCCAGTACTGAAGCCCCCCACACCTCCTCACACACCTCCCCACACACACACCTCCCCCTCCTCACACTCCTTAACTGATAAACACTTCAGAGTTTTTATCCAGCTCGGTAACTAAGCGCTCGCGCTACCGCGCAAAGTCACGGCCAAATTGAGAAAAATATAAACCCGGTTATGAGCGTTTAGCTCGCGAGCTCCTGTACATCTATCCTCAGCTTGTGTCCTTCATGAACTGCATCATATTATATTCACAGATATAACCTGCAGATTAACTCTTACCCAAAGAATAAATAAATGCCGAATTTATCCAGACAACACGCGGTCAGATTCTAAAGGCATTTTTATAGAGCACAAACACTCTTCATCCGGTAGTGCAGCTTTTGTAATAGGGACATTAATAGTATTTTCGAAGCTTTAGTGTCTTTTTTAGTTAAAGAGGAGTGACATTGTGAGTTTGTGACACTGACAGTAAGCTGTAATGTTAACTCCAGACTTGGTAAACAGATCATTAAGTTATCTAAAGTTACATCTGACCGCTGCTGGTGCTGCCAGTGATTTTCAAAATGGCCGATAAAAAAAACTAAACTGGGAAATAAACTTTAAACTAATCCCAAAAAATTTTTATAAATTAAAACACCACTTACCGCGAATAGACCATTAATCCGCCATCTTCATCTCTAGTGCAGTTTGGCAGCGTCAGTTCGGCGGTGGTGGGAGCGGGTTGTTAAAATCACGTGATTGCAACTCAGCGCAGCTAAATTGCTGGCTTGTGTTAACGTGTCCTTGAGAACGAAGCGCCATCTAGTGGTGGAACCAGGTAAATGCATAAATAGGGCTTGAATGGGCGTGTTTACTGTGAAATCTTGACACGCCTTTCTCGAAGAAAAAGGAGGGGGGATTACGGCGTGCATAGGGCAGCCGTACGCCATTCGTACGCAATTCACACGGCCGCGGCTATTTGGCGTGGCTCCATCTGTACAGTAAATAAAATTGAATTCAATTGAATTGAATAACACCATGTCACAAGTTAACGAGTCTTAAACTGGATTCTTGACATGAGCCTCCACAGTCCATTAGAGCACCTTTAAGATGTGGTGGAACAGGAGATTTACATTCGTTAAAATTCACAATCGTAAAAAAGGCCTTCTCATTTTTACAAGTTTATAGAAATGTAAACTCGAATAACCAAGAAGACCTGCATTTGATTTTACACAAATGATTACAGCTGATGTATTCTAGTGGGTTTCATCAAGGCTAGAATTAAGACATATTGGTATTATTAGCACATACTCAACCCCACCACGGTACTTTAGCACTGTCAGGTTTTGTTTTACATTCCCTCCTTCCAGTCCATAGTGCAGAGTTTGGAGCATTTACTCGTTTGTCATGGCTGTTCTTTTTTTAATCGGTGGTCCTGTCATGTCGCTTCATATTTCATGTGTAAACAATGGCTTAGATAGGCCTTGTTGTGTCCTGCAGATAAAACAGAATGCATTTAAAATAAAGAGAGTGCAAAAAAAGATACATGTTATTTTGCAGGATAAATACATCCAAATTTAACTGAAAAGCTTTCTCCAATGAGAAGAAGGTAGTTTCTTGTACTTTGTGATAATTTTATAAATCCATATAAAAATGACCTGCGAAACAGTTTATCCAGAATAAGCACTTGAGTCATACATGATGTTGTATTAATAATAAAAAAAAGCATATTTTTGCATATTTAATTAGAAAGGCCTACAGCATTCTTTAATTAATGCATATGCATCATTTCAGCAAGTGTAAAAAAAAAAGTGCAATATACTGTACCATTTCTAATATTTAACGTGTAAACAGTAGTCATACTTGACATGATACAAAGGGAGACGTGTATAGAGCATGAAAATATTTTTTCTGATAGACCCAATCTATCTTTTTATTTTTATTTCAGGACTCAGGCTTTCACAAACAACCCAAATCTTATTCTATGTAATTAATAATATTTTTAGTAACAGGGCAACAAGCATTAGTCACATATCATACTCCTTTTTAATCAAGGTTGCATAAGTCTAAGAGGTCTCCAAAATGTGCGTTAATGTTTCAGCTATAATTCAACTCAGATCATGCTTGATTTGATATGTGTTCAAAATATTGGTACGAAACCTACAGAATGAAGGCTGAAACTAAATGGATGCATGTATTAAACAGGCTTTAAAAGACCAGAAAGTACAGTACAGTGCATCCGGAAAGTATTCACAGCGCATCACTTTTTTCACATTTTGTTATGTCTTATTCTAAAATCGATTAAATTCATTTTTATTCTACACACAACACCCCATAATGACAACATAAAAAAATGTTTACTTGAAATTTTTGCAAATTTATTTTTGTAGCACATGTACAGTACATAAGTATTCACAGCCTTTGCCATGAAGATTAAAATTGAGCTCAAGCGCATCCTGTTTCCCCTGATCATCCTTGAGATGTTTCTGCAGCTAAATTTAGTTGATCGGACATGATTTGAAAAGGCACACACCTGTCTATATAAGGTCCCACAGTTGACAGTTCATGTCAGAGCACAAACCAAGCATGAAGTCAAAGGAATTGTCTGTAGACCTCCGAGACAGGATTGTCTCGAGGCAAAAATCTGGGGAAAGTTACAGAAACATTTCTGCTGTTTTGAAGGTCTAAATGAGCACAGTGGCCTCCATCATTCCTAAAGCTGGCCGGCCATCTTAACTGAGTGATCGGGGGAGAAGGGCCTTAGTCAGGGAGGTGACCAAGAACCCGATGGTCACTCTGTCAGAGCTTCAGAGGTCCTCTGTGAAGAGAGGAGAACCTTCCAGAAGGACAACCATCTCTGCAGCAATCAACCAATCAGGTCTATATGGTAGGCCAGACGGAAGCCACTCCTTAGTAAAAAGCACATGGCAGTCTGCCTCGAAGGACTCTCAGACCATAAGAAGCAAAATTCTCAGGTCTGATGAGACATTGTCCACTCTACCATATAAGCCTGAGGAAAAAAAAAAAAAATTTAATCTATTTTAGAATAAGGCTGTGACATAACAAAACGTGGCAAAGGTGATGTGCTGTGAATACTTTCCGGATGCTCTGTACTGTATATGAGTCACTCTGCGTTCTGCAAGATCTTGGGGGTTTGTAATTATTATTATTTTTTTAAAAATAGGGCTCCATGGTAACCAGCCAGGCAGTTTGGTGTTTCCAAAATTGCCCGTAGTGTGTGAATTAGTGTGTGTGAGTAAGTGTATGTGTGTGCCCTATGATGAATTGGCACCCTATCTAGGGTGTACCCCACCTCATGCCACCTCATGACCTGGGATAGACTGACGTAGATTCAATTAATTACAGTAGTTTCAATTACGTTTTACAAGGCTGCTAAAAAGTGAAGGTCCCCTTATAAGGTATAAAGTACCGAATTAGAAAATACTCTTAAGTTTTGTTTTTTCTAACACTACTTCCTGCTCCTGATTTCCTGTTTATTGTTTTCAATTTGACTGACACTATGAGAACTGTTTATATCAAATCATATAGAAAAACAGGAACTCCCAATTAATTACAGGGTTTTTGTGAGAAATGTTAATAATAAATTATTATTAGAACACCCAAAATCTTTTGAGATAACAGCTTCTCATCTGAGCAAACATGGATTGTATGCTAGCAACATTAGCTACTGATTTAAATACATATTGTTTCTGAAATAAATCTGGTCAGAAGAACGAAATCAACAGATAAAACTTGGGGTGGATGGAAGCAGCTGGTTTAGGAGAAATAATTCACATCAAAAATATAACATTTTATTTAATTAGGACTTGACTGCAAAAGTGCTTTCTCATGTGGAGTTGTTTTTGGTTTGACCTCTGCCTGCTTTGTGAATAATGATTATGGATTTCCTTGTGATGCCTCTGTCTGACTGGGATTTGACCTTGACCAAGGACTTGGACTGGCCAATACTATGATTTTTGGATATCAACTAACCAAGAACCTTGGTCGATAAATCCTGATACGTCATTTATTTTAGTTATATATTTAGTTGTAATCATCATTCCTCAATATTTTATACCTTAAACCTACACCTTGGGCAGGGGTTTAAACCATAAAAAAACAAACAAACAAAAACAAACAAACAAATGCTTGGTGTAAAAACTAATTAAATCATTTGCCTATTAGTATATTCCTCCATAAACCACCAGGATTACCTAAAATCCTTGTAGTCCCATAATTATACTCTGTACATAAAGCTGTCCCTCAGAGGCAGTGAATTAAAAGGCGTTTAATGTTTCTAGAGCATGCTTCCTGCTTCCTGCAGCCCTCTGAGCTCTGAAATGGGCTTTTGTGTGTGATTAGCAAATGATTAACAATAGCTGTTTGCCAGCACTCAATTAAAAGCAGTTGCATATTTGCTTTAATTAAACTGCGTTTTTTTTTTTTTTTTTTTTTTTTTTAGACAAGTCTATTTGTAAGATGAAGCAATTACAGCCTAACTAATTAAGCACTCGGTTCACTCTGCTTTTGTATACATTATGCAAGATTTGGATGATTTACGAAGCTGCAGCTTTCATAGCACAAGCCACAACATTTTAGAAATTTTACTAGCATTGATAAAGAGGTAGATTACACTCAGATAATTGCATGAACATTCTACATGTTGTGTTCAAGTCAAGCCAGGATGTTTGACTGTTCAAAATGACAGAACACAGTTATGAGAGTAAAAACTCTTTATTTCTTTATATAATCTCCTGCTACACTAATGCACTTATCCCAGTGTTTTACTAGTGCTTGGATACCATCAAGGTAAAAAGTTCTCTCAGTACGCCGGAGCCATGATCGGAACGCTGGCCTCCCAGGAACTCCTTTAATGTCACTAACATGTGAAAATGGTTTGGAATGAATTCAGGACTGTTTGGGGTACTACAGGCGAGTTCCTGTAATGTGCAAGTGGTGTTGATGAATGGTTGTGTGTGCAGTTCCCACACAGTGACAAGTTATGCATAATTTTTTTGAGAATCAGGCTTTCCTCTCATTGAATGTTCACGAGAATGACTGCAGTGGGCTCTATAACACCTCAGCCAGGCTCATCATTCACAGACATATGGCCTTCTTTATAACATTCAAATACTGCAGCTAAGAGTCTCATTACCATACTGTACGTGTCTTGTTTTTAAGCCTTCCTTCTCCAGAAATTTTATCACACATTCCACATTAACTTAAATGCCCCCATATATAAGTGATACATTTTTCACAAAGTAAGATAGTTAAAGGTATTCCACATCTGGGATTCCTTTTAATTGCAGGTAAAGTGTCATTCACATTCACCCATATACATGTTTCAGATAACTCCACTGTATCCTGGATTCATTCAAAATGTATTAGCTAGCACAAGCTGACGGGTAACATTTAAAACATAGATGGAGACAAAAGGAGGCTGGAAAAGTATATATCGCATCAAAGCTTATACCCACTAATTCTGCTGGTAGCCTCACTCAACCGCAATCTTGTTGATAATTTATCTAATTCATCCAAAAGGTAAGGAAAGCACTGCTGAATGAACATGCAATGAACTCCTCAGGCTTACTGAAGGGAAAAAAAGATGAGGCAAAAAGCAAGGTAGTGAGAATCTAAACTTTCCCAGGCCTCCTGTCAATGCAGAAGTGCCGTCATCCATCATTAGGCAGTGGTGTGCTGTGCAAATTAAGCCACAACTCGTCTGCCGTGGAGCATAAAGTGCTAAACTACCAACTTTTAGAGCTTGGTGTTCTGCATAGCCAGCTAAGTGTGTATGAAAGGATTCAGCCGATTAAGTAGGTAAGTAGTTAAAAAAAACAGGTCTTAATGTCTTTTTAAAGACATACTGTAATGCATTTGTATTATATATAAATGATGGATAAATATACATTGTAAAATTGATACATAAATTGCTGTAATACGTTTTTATAACTAAAGAGTAAATTGAAATACAAAAAGGGTTATAATTGTGCCTATACACCTGTTTCACTAAATTTTGTGGGTTGGACTTTGATTGATGCCCATCTAGCTTCTGCTTGAGATGTATGAGGAACATACTGTAGCAATGGACAGAAACCCAATGGCAGACTGTGGATCTGCTGGACAAATAGACCCTCAGTCATAAGCCCTACTTGTAATAGAAGAATGAATAAATAAATAAATGAATAAATAAATGAATGAATGCACCATCAATAAGACTTGCTTAGAATCTCTGCTACGGTATTGGCTGCAGTCTATTCGAAATCGATGATGACTCTTTCCTACCCTTTTCCAGCAAGAACTCTGCAAGGTCCCTTACTGTAAACTTTCAAGGTAACAGCACTTTCCAATGCACTTTGTTGTCAAATTTCAAAGCCCGGTGTTGAAGTTTTGTACCTCCACACGGTCGGACATGTAATCTTTTAATCATTACAATACACATTAAACATACAATCATCAACACAAGCTTCAGGTTACTTAAGGTCGGTCAATTACAAATGCAAAAACTAATATGAATCTAACTAATAAATAAATGTTATAGGTTTTTGAGGTGCGATAAAAGAAAACAAAAAGGTTGATTTTTTCCATTTTCTGTTCGCAACTGCTGGTGAATGTTTTACGTGCAATCCTATGGGGAGCTGCAGCAAGGTACAGTAGATGGAATGTGGTTGCTTTCTCTCTCTCTCCCTCACACACACACACACACACACACACACACACACACACACACACACACACACACACACACACACACACACACACACACACACACTTCCACCAGTATTTTCAGTCACAGTGAAGCATAAAAAAGCTAAAAACATGTAACTAATTTTTATTTTTTTTGTAAATAAAAAGTAATGGAGAATATTAGGGACTTTTAACAGGTCACGGGTGAAAAAACAAACATGCATTTAAAAGGGATCTGTGGAATATTGTAAACTGTAAATGACTATGTGGCTGTGTTTTTTTTTTTTTTTTTTATCTGTGCTTTATAAAGTAAAATCACACAAACAGCCCGTACTTTATCATTTGTCTGCCTGTAAAGGTACAGTGAAGACACACAGCCAAACTTTATTTGATCTTAATAGTTGCTACTAATAAACATACTCCATAGAGCATGCTAGTCCAGGACTGGTCAAATCATTGTTATGATTACATACATTAGCACATATAATCAGCACATAAAGCGCTCAGGCAAGTGATAAACACAGCTTTAATCAGGACTTTTGATTCAGGATGCTAGAAATAGCTGCTCCGGGGGCTTTGAAGACTCCATGACCTCAGAATGGAGCATTGCCAGTGTTTGCACTTTTATTATGCAGTTGTGTATGTATGTGTTTTTCATTTTCCTTTCATTTAGACATATGCAGTGTGTGTGTGTGCGTGTGTGTGTGTGTGTGTGTGTGTGTGTGTGTTTTGGGGAGAGCAAACATTTTATAACCAACGTTGGTACACAAACCAATACTGCATGGCTTGTTATTCATATACATACTGTACAGCATCAGAAAAAAAAAACAGTATCAAGATATAGATAAAACCAAACAACACAGTGAAGTTTCAATGAAGTTTCTGATCACTCTGTACACAGGCTGATGCAGTGTATGTGTCTTTTAAGTTCACACACTGCAGTATATATTATACTGTAAATCTTACATTTCCACACACTCTTTAAAAACATTTAGTGTACAAAAATAATATTTTGTGTTAAACTGAAAACTATCCAATACAGTATGCACATTAAATTATATCCAACACACATGCACACACAATTAAAAAATCCTCAGCAATAGGTTTGTCCGTTGTTACAGTGAGCTTGTAAAAATATACATATTCAATAACCATATTTTGTTATTAATTCAGTTGTGAGCATTCATGTCATTACTGTATGTAGGTCCGAATGTGTCACTTGCTTAATCTGACAGCTTAATTTCTTAATAAACCAAATAGAATTTAATTTATTGTATTTCTTACAATTATAGATTACTCCCAGGGGTCAGTGTTACTACCACATAAGAACACATAACAATCATGGTGATGGTTACAATGCACCAGTGATGACATTAATGTTGTTGTTTTTTTTGTTTTTGTTTTTTTTACAATTAATGTATTAAACAATTACAAGTTACTGCAAGCAAAACATAAGCCATCACTGCTTAGAAAGTGAAAATATGTTGAATATAGCTAAGCTATCCACACTTTATTAAAATAAGATTGTTACATTGATAAACCAAAGATTAGATTGTTTAGCATCTAATAAACAAACATTTACTAACATAACATAACCTTACAGTGCTAACCACTAAGCCACCATGCTTTAATATATTTACAACAAATGCTTAAATTGTACCTGTTTTCGACTCATTGTACCGTTATATTTCATCTGCTCCCTTTTTGTGCAAACTCCGCCTATTTAGAGCTGCAATTTTCTCATCACTGTATACCATCATGTCAGTGTGCCATTATACCACTGAGTGACTGATGTAGTGACACTGATTATGCTTGAAGGAAAGGTCAAAAATTAAATATTCCACTGATTCGAGATGAACAGATGCTCCAGAAATACCTTTCTGATTACCTGAAGTGTTTTGCCCTCTGGGGTAAATGAGCCTTTAAATAGAAAGAAGTATCTTCACGTTGAGGTAAAATGACATAATTGAGATCATCCACTTACTGTATATGTGCCTTGCCAACATGCCTTTATAATCCAAAGGCTCGCTAAAAGAATCTATTGACAATGTGCATTTTAACGAACCCCAGCACCAACAGAGTTCCAGAGAAAACCCACCGACCCTGACCAGAGCTACGTGCCACAACATCTCCTGACAGTGTGTTAAATCAGCAGCGGCACCTCCAACTTCAACAAAGGGGGAGGAAATAAAAACGTGGCATTTAAAAACCAGCAGTAAAAAACACTCCCAGACTGCTCTTTTTTTCCTCCAATGAGGAAGGCTTGGTTGTATGGCTATCGTTTATCAAATGACACACAAGACAAAAAAAATGTCCAAGCCATCAACTTGTGATGGTGGCCCTTAGATTTTTGCAGTCTCAGAAGAAGAATATGGCTATTGGGTCATGTGAGTAGAAACAAGCAGACTAATTTAGCACACTTTAAAACATAAAACAATGTGTTTACGGTTATAGCTGCACAATGCGGAAAAAATATGATATGCAACCAAAGTGCTTAATCACAAGGATTTGTCACAAATAATGAAGTAAAAAGGAAGAAATATTCTTTTCCTAGCATTAATGTAATCAGATATTCTATTTAATCGTTAGGATAATGTTACATTGGGACCATGAGACACTATACATTCTGGTTATTTATAGTCATTTATGGCCAAGAGCCTTACTGGGCAGTTGCACTCTGACTCCAAACTTGTTCTAGATCGTGGCATATGAGGGTGTCAGCTTCAGCATCAGTGCACATTCTGTGCATGAAACATCTGCTCTGACAAATGCTCTCTGAGATGATCTAGTGTGAAGCATCAGATACAGAATGGATGAGCTGATAATAGAGCTCAGACATGCCCATGTAAGCAAGAACCCTTCATTGTTATGCTCTACTTTTCTTTTGAAGCTGAATTTGCAAATAGTGTGTTCGCAATTTCACAATTCACCACCAAGGATAAAAAATGCTATGGAACTTCTTCTGGAAGCAGAGGCTGTAACTGAAAAAAAAAAAAAAAAAACTGAACAATTCAATTTGAATTAACTTAACCATTACTTAGTAGAAGAAATTATGAAACATACAAAGCTCTAGTTTAATGATAGTGGTCTCATGATGAAGTAGATGAGCCTCACATGCCTTGGAGGTTGACAGTCAATTTGCTAAGACACAACAAAGATTAGCATAGCCTGTGTTAGTACAGGAAGATTAAGGGACACCCTGCATCATGGTTTCTTAGTGTTATAAACTTGGAATTAGGAAGGTATCCAGCTCCACCATGCTTACAGCTGTGACCTGACATGCTGAGGGACATCTCGGATATACTTTCAATAATAATGATATTAATAATAATAAAAAAATATATATATAGTAAGACCAAAAAGTCTTACAACATCATATGGCATCTATTATTGGTTCTCCTGCGCATAAAACAGGTGATGGCACTAATTAGTTCTTTTTTTTTTTTTATGGATTTTTCCATGATTTTCTCCTAGAACTTATTCGTATCCAATTCCTCCCTGTCACTAGGGGGCTCCCACATTAAGCTTCTACTACTGATCAGTCCGGTGAGCCGCAGACTATTACGTGTCTCCTCTGATCCACGTAAAGGCAGCGACCATGTCTTTTCAAACTGCTTGCTCACGCACCTCTCATCCCTTCCCTCTGAGAGAGTTCGGCCAATCAGCTCTCTCTAGGCCTCCGCCCGTGAGAGGTTACAGCATCACCTGGGGATCGAACTCGCGATCTCCAGATGATAGGGTGAGCGCTTTACCACTGCGCCACTCAGAGGCTTGGCACTAATTAGTTCTGGCCATGAAAATTATGCTAATTACAATCAGCTAGTTTAATTAAGGGATGAAACAAATATGGGCCAAAACGTTCAAAAGGTTCAAACCATTGTCACTGGGGCAGTACCTTTCAAGAGCACAGAATTGTAACTTAATATAGAGTAACAAATTTGTACCAATTGTGTACCGTCAAGGACATTATTTCTACAATAGGCAACTAAAATGAATGTTTTAGAAACTTACTAGTACATTATTGTACCTTAATCAAAAAGTACAAATCTTGTCCTTGAAGGTACCACCCCAGTGACAAGCCCTTTTATACCTTAATGCTTTCTATTTTTTTTCTTTTGGAAACTATAAATTTTCCCATTGAATCAATCAATTTATTATCAGTGATAATATCAATAAAAAATTTATAATGTATATGTATAAACAAATGCATATGTATAAACAAATGTATATGTTTGAACATTGCCTTATATTACCATGAAATATTCTGTACATAATATACAAAATACTTCTTTTAGGTTGACAACAAACAAATATTTATCCTAAATAAAATAAACAACTAATTAGCTAAAAATCCTTTAACAAAATACAATCACAGTAAAATTGTACAGTATATAAAATAAAATTTTTCATTTGCAATATAACTTCGCAACTGTTCACTGTTTTAAATAAATTTTTACCCACATTTTACAAAATACCATTTAATTTACCCAACATTTTTTTAGAGCAAAAATTAAATGAAAAACATTAAAAACACTATAACAAGATGTGGTCAAACCTAGTGACTATACATATCTGGAAAATTCTTCACTTCAGCAAATCACAGATGTTACTGTGGGCAGTGGATAGTAAACGCTACATGTACAATACCTTTAATATTTTGGTCATTATTTGCTTTAAATACTGTAAGTCGAAGCATGTGCAAATGGCCTACATAGTTGGATGCAAAGATAAATAAGGTTATTTAATAAATCCCTTAGCAGATGGTTTGAGGTGCTGAAGAAGTTCTGACATATCCTGAAAATTTTTCAGTTACATATAAAAGTATAATCACACTGTATTCAGCACAAACTGGGCTACAGTAATATGTGAGCAGCATGTATGCATGTTTGTCTTTTGAAGAAAACTACTGTTATGCATGGTTAAACAAGAAAAAAAAAGTAATGCAAACTGCATTCATAACATTTGTGTAAAAGACATTTGTGAACTGGATCTTGTAGCCTAGAGTTTTTACTTTATGATGTGACAATCATTCTGATCATACATTTACAGAAAACCTTACAACATATTCATTTACATTTTCTAAGATTCTTTTTGCGTTTTCAGTGTCTCAGTGTTGTTCTAAGAAAAAGCAAAACTCCTCCCACTGTCAAGAACACCATACCAATAATTAAGAATTCAGCCCAGATGATGATTTGGGGTCTATACCCCACGATTAAAGAGCTGCCCTCTACCATACAAACACAGCAAAATCAAGGTCTCATCAGGAACACACTAATAATTATACGTTTTCCATATTTCCACATTTTGATTAGGTAAAGCTGATTTCTGATATTTATTGGTAAGTCTACTATATAAATAAAATGTAATATATTTTTATGTTAAATTCAATGTCCCTGTTCTTCTACAGATAATGCTGCATCTATATGACATTATCAATAGTTCACAGTGTATGACTTTTGGACTCTGTTGTTGTTGAGACAGATTAGGGAAGAGAGAAGTTTTATGTCTGGTGTTTTGGCCTCGATTTCTGTGTGCTGTTTAACAGCTTACATACGTAATGTATACAGTATATTTCATATTATATTCATACAAACTCTTGTTTACTGTATATGTCATTCCTGGCTAACCTGGTCACTTATTCCAAACCTCTTTACATGTAAACCCTTTGCTTTTGCTTATGCTTCGAGGTGTAAAACCTTTTGTTTAAAAAACAAACAAAAAAATATATTAAAACTAATTCTACATTATTGTCATGTTTTAAACTGAAGTGGTTATAAAGATGAACCTCTGTTTCCCACTTGGCACTGCACTAGTGTTTTTTTTTGTTTTTTTTTGAAAAAGTTACAATGTTTTTAACTTCAGAAGCTCTTTTGGCATAAAAAAAAAAAAAAAAAAAAAAAAAAAACTGGCAACGGTTTTGGTGCATAGTGGGTGGAATCAAGACACTTCCCACATGATTACGACTAAAACATGCACTGGTGGTTAAGGGAAAAGTGGCAAACAGCTATACTTGCTTTTAGCAACAGTTTAACTTGTAATATAGTTACATATAACAATCTTGCTGTTATTCTACCTATTATGAAGGAAAGCTTTTTGGATTCTCTGGAACATATATACCTTATGTTTCCCCAGTATTTCTAAAATATCACTTTCCAGGACGTGATGTAATTGATAAATAATTTACCCTGAGTGGTACAAATAATTCTGCTTCATCACTCCATTCTGTTATGGTTAAACTTCCTATATCTGCATGCCCTTTCAATGTTTTATTGCTTACTTATATTTCAGTAACCATACAAATCATATCATACTGTATGCAAATACAGCACATAGACAACAAACACAACACAATGCTGTTGCCATATTCTAGGGCAGAATTTAATTTTGTTTTCCTACAATCATAAAAAAGCTTGTTGACAGCTGCCTGGCTGGTTACTATGGAGCACTATTAAAAAATAAAAATAAAGAATAAAAAACGAGATCTTGCAGAACCCAGAGTGACTCATACTGTACACTTCCTGGTCTTTTAAAGCAGGCTTAAAAACATGAGTCAATTGAGTTTCAGTCTTTATTCTGTAGGTTTTTTACCAATAATAGATGATGCAGAATTTGTCTAACCTACCATAATGCCAAAGGCTGGATTTCTTCTCATCATCATCTTTATCCTGTGTACAGTACAGGGTTGCAAGGGCCTGGATCCTCTCTCAGAAGACCACCCATCGCAGAGCACACACACACACACACACACATACACCTACAGACACACACACACACACACACACACACACACACACACACACACACACACTACGGGCAATTTGGGAACCCCAATCAGCCTAATATGCATGTCTTTGGACTGTGGAGTCCAAACCAGGACCCCACCAAGCACAGGGAGAACATGCATACTCCATGCACAGAGAAACGGCAATCGAACCCACAGGTGCAAGGCGACAGTGCTAGCCACTAATCCATCACCTTTCAGGATTTCTTTACCTCATAATTTATTTATTTATTGGTGGCAATTTTATCATTATCTAAAAATAATTTTCTAAAAATCACAAATGTGGTTATGGTTGACACTAAGGTTTAATAAATAACAAATATTGTGCTAAAGTGAGCTAAGAGCACGGCGATTTAGTCCCGCCAATGCTCTAATTTATAACCAAACATTGACGAGACTTATGTATAATGTAAAAGGAGGTCTCAACATTACAAAATAATAATTATAAGAAAAAAAAAAGATTTTTTTTCTACTTTTTTTCGTTAACACATTTGAAAAAAGTTCAAAATTTAGTTTACATTTTTTTTGTGACTAGACTATCCCACTGAAATGTCCAAGTTCACCTTTAATATGATGCACATACCTACATATTATGTTAGGATAAAAAAAAACAGAAAATAAAAAGTGCATTATAATAATAATTTCCAATCACAAATACTGTAACTGCTTCCTGATCGCCAAAACATGCTGTTAGTTTACAATTAGTAATTTTATACAAATTTTAGACATTTTAAACATTTTAGATCAACATTAACATCTAGAGTTGAATTCCTTCACATGCACTATATACTGAATACATCAGCACTCAAACTGATGCTCACACCGCAACGGCTGTCGGATGTCACTCCTGCTGATTAATAAATCCAATTTTAGGTTAGTAGTTGATGCAGCAGGCAGTGCACAGTTCCATTTTAACATAAAAAAATTTTCAGCAACCCAGCAGGTTTTATTAGTAGAGAAAAAAAGAGGCCAATAAATAAAACATGCAGCATTCCTTCTTTGTAATTCGAGAAAAAAGAGTGAAACAAAAACATGGGGTGGAATTAAAGAGCGGGTGAGCCGTGGCAAAGAGTGATTCAGCCTAAGAGGCTTTCCTTTTGTCTGAGCTCTACTGTTCAGCTGAGAATTAATGCTTATATATATATATATATATATATATATATATATATATATATATAGATAAAGCCAGAGTGTGATTGTGTCCAGTCCGAGATTAAAAGCAAACTTCAGTGTAGAATCAGCGCTGGTATCAGATCAGTATTCGAGATGAAGCCTGCATTCCAATACTGTTTACACACCCGTGTTGGTTTTCCCTTCAAAACTTTGAGAGATTCCGGGTTTATCAGCAGAAACATATTTGCCCATGGCAGAAAGAACAATAGCAAGAGATTCCTTGAAGATACCCACTCCTTTCTTTAGATCTACAGTTATTGTGTAACAGGATACAACATAAAGTCTTGTTCCTATTTACGTTTTTTTTTTATTATTATTATTATTTTGAAAAGGAACTTTCTTTGTTTCTTGCATGCTGTCTTTGTAGCGGTTTGTCAACTGGGAGATCAGGGCTCCAAAATTATCTAGAGCCAGAAGGTGTTTTACTGAGTAGTACCAGAAAAGACACTACCTTACTGCTTTGTTCTCTAGCAACATTTTGTTAATGTTAATGGTTAAATGTCCCAATGCATTATGCTTTAGCTTTTCCATTTTTTTGTTCAAGAAAGCAAATTTAAGTCTTGCTTTGTTGAATACTGGTATTAAAGCCTAGCCAAAAAGTTTTAAAATACACACAATTTCAGTACTTGGGCTAGTTAAAGATTTTGTGATATGTAACTACATCAACTTCTTTGCATGATTGTTAGCAAAAGCTAGCTAAAGTGGTTCCTCTATAAGAGTATTTTTAAAGAGAAACTTAGTGTTCTGGTGCTTAGTGCTTCTGTAGCTTGTTGTTCAACAAGCTTCTGTTGGCTTGGAATGGAATCTAGATTAATGGATTTGTCTGTACATTGGTCAGAACTACTTTAATTATATTTTTGTTTCATTCATTGGAGGATCCAACACTAGGCTCAGAAAAAATTCTGTCTGTCTGTCTGACCAGCCAGATTTTTTTTTGTCACAACACCACGCAAAACAGAATTCCAGACAGAGTTCATTTAAACATTGCCAGTCCTTTTGGTATTTACCCAAATTTGAACCTGCACAATAAATTAAATTAAAATGTTGAGTAGAAGTGAAGTTATGAGTGGTTAAGTGCCTGATTTTAAACCTCAAGTTTGGACAGCATACTGCGCATGCATCAAACTGTTGGCGCATTAAAATTTAATGAAACTTTTGTAGTACTTGTAGATAAGTAAAATAAAAAGTTAAAAGCGAGTAAAAGCGATGTTAAAAACAGTTATGCGATAGATTTAATAATCTACTTTAAAATAAGCTACTAGTGCGATACTTGTTCAATGTAAACAAACACCTGCACCAATAAATATTAATTAGAAAAGCTAAACTGAATATTTTTACTAGGATTAGTTTATTTTTTTCACAGTGAAGCTGTAAAAGTGAATTTTAACACAATCGAGTTTTTAAGACAAAACTACTACATTTTTGATTTCTCATCTGTGATTCACGCTCTGATTACCGAACAGCGATTGTAATTGGCTGATGATGTAAGAAGTCCAACTTAGCGAAAACAAAGCATAAGATACACTGAACCTTACAAAATTGTATTTATTTGTAATAATAAGTTAGACAGAGAGTTCTGCTATACTGAGAGACAGGCAGACAAGTACATGGGCTTCAACCTGAAATAATAATATCACTGATTATATTAAAGCTGATCAGTTTAGCTTTAACTTTTTAACACTTTCTACAAACTTCTTATGAGCCAACATCGATTTCTGGTGAAAAAGGCCATAACACTGATTGATTGAAGACTTTATGCACAGTACAGTAATGACACTTCAAGCATGTGTGTGAATGATAATCCTGGCCAAGGTGGCTTGGAGCTCACTGCAGGTGTTCGCATGAACACTATGGAGTGCCTGATCTTTAACAGCCCAAACATGTGAAATGGTTCTGCGTACAGTTACCACAGGTAACACAAGTTATCTATTGATTTTCAAAGATCACCAGATAACTTGTCACCAACTTGTGGAAGAGACATTTCACCTGTGGTAACTGTACACCGAACCATTTCACATGTTATAAGGTTACAGGATTATACAGAGAAATAAAATGAGTTTTTACTCTCATAACTGTCTTCTGCTATTCTGCACAATCAAAAGTCTCTCTTTAACTTGAATACCCCTCATATTTTTTTTCCCTCTAATATTTCCAGCCGGCTGTCATGGCTTTATAAACGATACACAAGAAGAATTATGACAGTAAGATGGATGCACCATTACTCTACTTTCATTACACCCCTGTCCCAAAATTGTGGTTAAAGCTGTACTTGACCCCTCTAAAGACATCACCACTGTTCAGTTTCATTATTTTTAGTTGTACAGCAGCTTATGTGTTACTATAGTAACATACAGTATACTAACATTGTGACACTTAATACACATCCAGATTTATTCACATCCTGAAAGAACATTTGCTCATGTTTTTTTTAGTCATTCAGCTTCACTCATGCATGTGAATTTTATTTTATTTTTTTTACACCTGCTGCATGCGCTTAACATATGGCACGACTTGAGAAAAACAGATCTGCTTGAAAAAAGACAGCCAGCATCAATCAGACAAGAGCCTGCAGGGCAGAATTCTCAGAGACATGTTCTCTCCCTCTCTCCTCATCACAGCGGAGAGAGTGAATACTGATGGACAGCTCGTCAAAGGGCGGTTGCACAGAGGCCTCCTTTTACTCAGGAGAAAACACAGCAGGACACACACTCGCACACAAACACACACGCTTGATTCGGTTTGTGGGATTATATTTCACACGGATTGTCTTAGGTCCTTGAAATTTGCTACAGATAATTAAATTTCAGAAATAGAGAAGTGACCTGAATTTTGATCAGCTTTTATTTCTATTTCTTTTTTCCTTTTTGTAAGTTAGTTGGTGTTGTAATTGTATTTAATGCACTTTTCCAGATATATATATATATATATATATATATATATATATATATATATATATATAATATAAAAATGTGTGTGTATGTATATATATATATACATACACACACATTTTTATATTAGTTCTTATTGATGAAATCAACAGGTGTTTAAACTATTTTTCCCACAATGCATCTGTGTTCAAATTGACCTGAGATAAAGTAATGACTTGCTACGTAGTTACATTGTTGAAATTCGAGTCAAATGTTGTATCTTTGAAACATAAAGCATTTTAGCAGGATTTTTTTTTCAAACGTTTTTCTTTCATTATTTATAAAAGAAAGCATGCAACATTATCTGAACAAGTTCCCCTCATGAACCTTAGATGGTTTGTTCGACCTACTGTATATCTGTACTGATAAAAATGCTTCAAATTAGAAACATAAATCCAAACAGTGGCACTACATCCATTTTCTTGCTCTTCTCACCCACTTATCACAGCAAGACAGATAACACTTAATGTGTGCAGCAGAAGCCTTGTTTGTCCGTGAGCTCTTTGAGTACGGCTGGGATTACCGGTCCTTCTATTAGCTCTCCGACTCTCCCGACCCCACAGGCCTTAGAGGGTAAGAAGTGTGTGTCAAAAAAGGAACGTCAATCTCCATTTATCATCCAGACTTAACTCCAAGAATCACAGATTCTTGTTCTGCTCGTTGGAGGCATAAGCTGCATCCACTTGTACGGTCACAAATTGGATACTGTAAGTATCAGTGCAAAAGCTTCATCGCTTGTGGCTGCACTTTGGAGCCACTTATTTCAGACAAAGAGGAGACATGTTGTGACAGAAACATGGAGAGGATTCTCCTGCAGTTAGCCCAGCAGGATTTGTTTTTGCTTGTTTAGCTAAATCCTGGCAAATTTAACTATAGAAGGTGAGAAAGTGAGGTTTGGTAAGGATTTGTATGGTTCCATGTACTTGTAAGACCAGCAATATTATGCAACATTTGGTAACAAGGTACTTACGTAAACCCTGAACAATTTCGGTATAAAAATATTTTGCCAGCTTTTGTACATTGCTCTACATTGTTAGGACAGTTTGAGAATTCACCAGTGGAAACGCAACATTTGTGGTAACTGTACACAGAAACATTCTGCATGTTTCAGCTGTTAAAGGAGTTCCTGGGAGGCCAACGTTTAAGTCATGAAGCAAGCAGTCTGATCATGACTCTGGCATACTGAGAAATCTTTCTATATGGTAGACATCAAACTATACACTACTAAACCTAAACCCTGAAAAGGAAGTTGTGTTGTGCATTTGTTGTTGGAATTGGGTCTCCAGATGGAGGAAAAAGTGGCTACACTTTGGAGCCACTTATTTCAGACAAAGAGACGACATGTTCTGACAGGGATTTCTCCTGCAAAACCCAGCAGGATTTGTTTTTGCTTGTTTCGCTAAATCTCTAAATTTTCCTATAGGGAAGTGAAAAAGTGAGGTTTGGTAAGGATTTGTATGGTTCTGTGTACCAGCAATATTATCCCACATTTGTTAACAAGGTACTTGAACCCTAATAAATCTTTGGTATAATAATAAACCTTTGCAACTTTTGTACATTGATTTACATTGTATAACTGTACACAGTTTGATAATTTAGCAGTGGTGTGGCAAAATTTAAAAAAATTTAAAATATATTTTTTATATTGTAGTGTTAATGTCGATTGATCAATAAAAAAAATAATATTATAGTGGTAAAAATGTCATTTGTTATTGCAGGATCCGCACTGTATCTGTCACCAAACCTGTTCTGAAGCATATAATTACTTGAGCAAACTTTATTTATCAGCATGTAACATAAGCTGCCATGGCATAAAACCTTTCATTTATTAGTACGACAATTACTGGTAAATATAACACAACATCTTATATTACAGTACTGCACATTTCCTGTCCTGGCATCATTTGCTCCGTGATTAAGACATAGTTACAAAGCCATTCCCTATTGTAAATAAATTAGTCATATGACTACTTTTACGTGTCAACATTTTTTTTGGAAAAAAAAAAGCTCTTATGGTCCTGGATGTTAAGAAAAAAAAGGTCCTACCATATAACTCTAGAATGAAATTTAAATTACTATTACTATTTTGTAACAAATGATTAAACTAATAACCAATAACCTGGTAATAGTAGGAACAAGCTGCTTAATGAATTAGAGTTACAATGGGGAACTCAGCAGCAGGGTGTGGATTCATGTGCAGTGGATTTTATTAAAACAAAGCCAAAAACACAACATGAGCCAGAAAACAACTAAGCTTGAAATAAGACAAGAACAGCAATTTAAATATATTTGGTTCAGCACAACACTTTGCCAAGACATAGACACACAAGAGGGTATATAATGACAAGCCAATCAAGAGTACAATACAAAACACCTGGGGCCTCATTTAGAAAACCTTGCATGGATTTGAAAGTGAAAAGCGTGCACTCACACACACACAGATATACACACAGAAATAACACTTTTTTTTTTACATGTACTTACACACAGTTTGCATTTTATAAATCACAGTATACTTAAAAAATTGCAGCCCGTTACAGCCCACAAACATCCAATGGTCAATGCAAATTACCTCATATACATATTCAAACATGGTGTGTCCGGTATAATTCAATAAAGTTTGAAAAAAAAAAAACTTATACAATAAGTAGCATGCTAATGTTTTGGCACCCTGAGATTGGGCACATTTTATAGTTTCAAAATAATAAAGGAAAATGACCAGAAGCAAAAGTTTGTACATCTTGCACTAAGACTTGCAGCTTGTAATCCCTTTTTTTTCCAGATAAGAGTCTTTTATTCTTGTTTAGGGTACTTTTGCCTGTTTTTCTTTGCAAAAGGTTTTTAGATTTATAAGATTCCTGAGCCTTCTTGATTGCACTGCTCTTTTAAGGGCTGTCCAAATACCGATTGAAGACGAAGGACTGTAAAGGCCACTTCAAGGTAGACCACTGTGCATTTTGAGGTGTGTTAATGTTTGTTATACTGTTGTAGAAACCAAAGCAGACAAAATGTAAAAAGCATATCCCAGAAAAACAACATACTGTAAATATATACTCGCTAAATAAACCCTTCTTTTTTTTTTTTTTTTTTTGAAATCGTGCAGCGATGTGAGCAGCTTCATTTAAATCTTGAATTCACAACCACATTCCAGCCATTCGTGGTCAAATAATTATTAGGTTTTGCACACAAACAGCAAAATAGCATGATGATAATTAATATTTAAAAATAAACTGCTTTGTGTGGATTCATGCGACGAGTCATATTCTTGGGAAAAGATTCATACATCCATATAAAAACATTTACATGAAGCTATTGACCTTTTTTTTTGGTGTTTCTTCTTTCAAGCCAATCCTGTTCTGTTGGAGACGGGCATGCAATTAGCATTTACTTATATCTGAATAAAGTCGTTTACATAAATATTGCTTGTAAATGGAGCGTGGAGGCGGGTCTCCAGCGCATGTGGAGACGAGAATCTGACATACGTCTGTTTTTTTTTATTTTTAACATGAATTTAATAGCAAACATTTATTTGGCAGTATGTTTGGTGTAAGATAGCTGCTTAGATGAAATCATGGCTGCTGATTGTTGGAAAAAGGTTTAAGGAGTCTGAATATTATAGTCTGGGACTTTGGCAAACATTTGAAACATGACAAATTTTTTTTTGCATGCCCTAAATCATGGTTATTACTTATACTTCTGTCTCATTTTTTTGTTATACCACACGAAAATAATTCATTAATCCTGTTTAAAATTTAGAAAACAATGTTTCGTATTTAACTTCCTATCTTTTGGAGCTCAGTTTATCTTCTGTTTAATTATAACCATGCCCCTGTCTATCAGTCTTCCACCCATCACATGCAGTGTTATGATTTTTTACTGTTTTGTTCCCAGAATTTTGTATTTTGTGAAATTAATTTTGAAACTCACCTCAGGACTCCATTTCCCAGCATGCAGGTCTTCACCTGCACCTTGTTTAGTTGATTAGGCTGTCTATATATAGACCTTGTCTGAGTGTGGAAACATGTGCATGTTTCTCCTTTGAGCTATGTGAGATTGGGAATAAAAACAACATCTGACATATATTATTAGCAGCATTAAATTACTTCTGACTGACAGAAGTTTGACTGGGTGCCCATATAGTAACTTGAGTGCTGTCATTGGCTTTGATTAAGCTGGGAAGCTGTACATTGCTCTATATTGCACTTTGATGTTGGCCTCTGCATTCACCTTGTAAGAAGCTCTGGTGGGCTGACGTGTGAGTTTAATTATCCCAATGAATATGGTTGACATGATGGAGCTTAAGTGGCTGGGATATCCCTGACCCATTAAAGTAATTTGAAGACCTGTAAGTCAAGAAGTACTGTGCAATTCATAGAAAATACATTGAATTTTTTAGCTTATTGCAATAGGCTATAATTTTAAGCAATTTATACCAATACATAATCTATTTTGTATAGCGATGCAGTTAAACAGACTGCCTAAGGCAAATAGTTCATTGGAGCAATAAATATCTAATTTATCGTACTTAGAAATGGACCAGCCAACCAATCTACACAAACAAGCTCATTAAAAAACATACTATAATGTCTCTCATGATTATGCATTCTGTATGGAATATCACAGTGCTCCATTATTTGATATAAAGTGCAACATGTAAGAGCAGTAATTTCCACATTTATAATATCTAATATAATATTATATAATATATATATAATACACATCCACTGGAAGTCACTAATTCCTGCTGTTTTTAAAATGCTGCAAATGGTTTCATAAAAGGCTCAAAGCAGCTATAACTTATTTTTCCCCAGTGTAAAACATTTTTTGCTGCCTCAGCAACTCTGGGCCCTCAGGTCATGACTCTCTAGAGGTGTGCTGTGGTCTGGCATGTGAAGTTTGGCAACAGACTCTTCCAATCATTAATGGGCACATTCCATAGAAGATTGAGCAGATTGGGATCTGGGAAGTTTAGAGGTAGGGTTGGTGGTCTTGGGCTCGTTGCTTTCTGGGCACTAGGTATGGTGAACTGGTTGTTTAGGTGCCTTTCTCTCATGGCCAGCATTGACATTTTTCTTCAATTTGTGCTGCATTGCCTTTTTTGTGGGATCAGACTGGACAGGATGGCCTTTGGTCCTTGCAGGCATGGGTGAGCCTTGGGAGCCCATGATCCTGTCACCTGTTTACTGGAGTATAATTGATTAATCAATGTTAACGTGGTATATGGAGTTAATGTTATGGCTTATTGGTGTATGTTCAAGTATTCCATTGGAAATATATAATTTTTTTTTTTGGTGGGGAAGGTTACCTGTGCTTATTCTAGACCTATGTCTGTGCATACACAAATGCTTTATCCATAATGGCATAATTAAGGATTCCATGACATAATTAGGATCTACAGGTGGTTTAGCTAAAACTGAAAGTGGTGGGTCTCTATTTTACTGTGCAATTTAATCTGCAAAGAAGAGTCATCAGAAGAAAGTCATACATGAAAGGGGGGATTTGAGGCTGTGTCAGCCTCTTGCATAATTCCACTTTTACTGTTAAATTTTCTTATAATAGCACACCAGCAAGTGTCCTAGCCTCTCCTTAGGTATAAAATTAAATCCCCCAAACCATTCTTCAACTGTGAAATTACATTCTTACCTCAAGCCCGCAGTGTGTTCGAGCATGTAGGGTCTAAAACATTAATATTCATTCCATAGTGTTATTCTCTTATCATGACAAGAAGGCATGTTTTCAGGTAGACACATACACATATAAAAGATGAGATTTGATTTTGCAGTCTTCTACAAACAACTTGTATCTCCTTTTTAAATAATCACAAGAATGATGAATGGACACGGCAGCGCTTGTGAAACACAGATAAGCAACGTCTTTCCTGGAGAAAAAAAAAGTGTCTGTGGATTTGAAAGACTGAAAAGAGAGCAGATGAAAACAGTGGGACATGAGCAAACAGCAATTGAAAATGCCACTGAGATCACTGCATGCTGTTTCGAGCAGAGAGAAAAATATCGTACGTTGTTGGAATAATGGCCGAATGTCAGACGTGATCCACTTACAACGACTGCAAGTCTAAATGGTGTTGTCGGAAACAAGTAGTGGTTTGCACGGCTTTAGAGCAAGTTGGGCAAATTGACATGCCCTGTATTTCAACCTTGCTTCTATTTAGGGGCCTTTCATTACAGTGAAAGCGTTTAGTGCTACTGGCTGCATCCTTTACCATACAGTAGCTACTACAGTATAATTACTGTAAATTCTCAATTATGTCAAACTGACACATAAATCACATTCATGTAACACACAGCTTGCTCATCTGCCTGCATTTCCTTAACATGATCCCATGTGGGACTATTTTTTGAATCACGATTAATATATGCATTATTTAATTCATCCAATTTGTGCTATTAAATGGACGGGAATAGAGGTTCCAACCAGGATCAGACCCTGCTTTCATGTGTTTTTAAATTGGATTCATATCACTCACTTACTCACTCATTGTCTATTACCACCTTGTCCTATATGCCAGGTTGTAGGGAACCTATCCCAGGAGACTGAGGGCACAAGGCAGGGTACACCCTGGAGGGGGTGCCAATCCACTGCAGGGCACACACACACACTTTTTACAATTTGGAGAAAGCCAATTCAGCTAATCTGCATGTCTGGTGACATGGGAGAAAACCAGAGTTCATGAGGCGGGAATCAAACCTGGACCCTGAAGATAGCAAGGCTAACCACTAAGCCACTGTGCCTTCTGGGTTCATATCATAATATTGTATTTTATGAGCATGGATTAACCTGTTTTTATGTTACCTGTATATGAACTTTAACCATGATTGCTTCAATTTGTTAAATAAAACAATGAGTTTTATTTCTGAGCTTTCTTTTAACTCATTTACTTTGCAAAAACCTCATACATAAAATGATTAAGAAATCCAGTGTAAAATCTGTGGAGACAGAAGTTGTAGTGCTCCAGAACATCCAAATTGCAATGACAGTTATGTAGATGAACAGTTTGACAGCAAAATGAGAAATGTCATTTTTAGGCAAATTATTGTCTGCATGGTTTACTTTAAACTACCCATAGCACTAGTGCTGCATCTGGGAGCCACGATTCACTGCAATATTTACAGAAGTAATATTTACAGCAGAAAATTAAGTGAAGAGTTGAAGCTACAACACTCAGGAGATGTGCTTTCACTTTATGTACAAGAGACATGTAATGTGTGAGAGAATCTGTTGGCTTTTCTGTCGACCCTCCATTCTGATATAAGTTTTATGGGGGTGTGTGCAAAATTGAGCAAGCCCCGGCCTGAACATTACAGAGATAGTTTTTTTTTGCTGATTCACTGCCGCTCTGTTGTAAAATGCAGTTCATTCTCAGTGGAGCAGATTTTGAGTAGGTTTGGCAGCATATCTAAAGGAGTTATTTATGTTTGATCGACATGATTTTTTTTCCTCCAAAATAGTAGAGATTCTCAAGCTATTTTGTTTTCTGATCGGACCAAAAGTGAGTGAGCTAGGAGTCCCGGGAGTGAGGGGGTTTGCTGGGGGTCCCAAACAAATTCTCATAACGTAAAAACAGTGTCTATTATGCAGAATTTAAATCTGTCTGTTGTACTCCAAAGCCCTGGTAGCCCTAGCTCTTTGGGGTTGTGTACTAAATTGAGGGAGATACAGTACGGTCAGATACCCTGAGGGTGCCCCTACTAAAATGTGGGCATCATACAGTAACTCAGCACTTTTTTCCCCTCACTCCAGTTTACTGCTAGAGAGATTTTTCTTTTTCAGAACTTAACCAACTCTATTATTGATACTAAATTGCATATTTATCTTGCCACCAACACAACTGTTGCCAGGTTTATCCATCGTAATAACTGTTCCTACAGCAATACTGTGTTGTTGTAATTCTTAAATGAACAAGAGATTAGGCAAAAAATATACAGACTTTGAGTCAGTATTTACACGGAGAAAACGAGCAGTGCATTCAGTGTATTGATGATAAACTATGGGTCTAATGTATTTTGCGAGCCACAAATAGCCAGAATCTAATTTCTTCTTTGTGCCAACATACTTGGCAAATAAAACCCTGATTCTGGTTTTGATTCTGATGAACAACAATATTTAATAATGTGATTTGAAAAGTAAGTTCTGGAGATTTTGGATTTGCTTCACAGTAAAACCACAGTCTACATAGTCATCATGACAGGGCGCTTGTCTGGTAGGTGAAGTGAAATACTGAGAAGAGGTATCTCTCACTGTCAGGGCCTCTGCCGACACCCTGTTCCCCTGCAAGTTTCTGATGGGAGCTAGTAATACTTTCCACTCAGCTTTACCTGTTTCTTTGCTTTCAGAATGCTGACTCTCCTCTGCACTCTAGAGGAAGTTAGACAGTATACAGTATGCCAAAAGCATTTTCTACAACTTGACAGACTCTGGAAAAGCAGTAGTTGAAAACTCTTACCGCTATACCTGCTGTAGGTCCTCTAAAGACCGCAGCAGGTATAGCGTCAAAAAAAGTAAGACCTCATTGGCAATGCCTTGTTAGCCACAAGCATGTTCAAAGCTGCAGAAGGGAAAGGAAAGGCTGATGTAACATGACGGTCACCGGACTGAAAGGGTTTATCAAGGTGGGATATGGCAAAGATGTCTTCATTACTGTTGGTGCAAAAGCCTGCAACATCAACAGCCAAAAATCTGTAATTTGCATCCACAAGCTCAAGCAGTACAATAGAGAAAATGCTCTTGTAGTTAAAATACTGTGACCCAAAGTTGGGAGGGGTCTGCATAACAATTGGCTTTCTATCCAGTACACCTAGACCATGAAGAAAGTTCTACTGCTCTTTAAACCTCCTGGACAACTCTTCTGTCATGTCAAATCTCACTATGCTCTCCCATATTCCATTGCAGGTCTCTGACTAGTTGAAATTCGACGAATGCTACAAAGTCTGCAAAAAAATAAAAATAAATAAATTACAAGATTGCAAACCTTATTAATTTACACTTTTCCATAATTAATGGAACATATTAATTGGGTCTGGGTGTAAATAACTATAAAAACTCTAAAAAAAAAAAAAATGATTCATATTGTGTTCACAGTGTCCTGGAGTTTATGGTTTCTTTGTTTCTATATCAACCTTCATTAGAAAACTATTTGTGGCCATAAATGGTGAATTCCTTTAAATACTTCTCAAACTTATAGACATCCTGAAGTACAGTAAGTCAGAAAGCACAACCATGATATAGATCATATAGTCAAAAGTTAAAGGTGCACTGATTATTTATTAAATACTTTTATTCAGTAGAATTTAGCACAAGGTCATCATAGCTTGATGTGGAATCCATTTTTTTGTACTGTGACTTTCTAAGACTTGTACTTGCATACTTACATTATGTTTCATGTGAATATCGGGGGCACGTTTAATTTGCCTCTGATTTTTTCACTTTTTTGTACCATTTTTTTTTTTTCCTCATTCCTGGGGTGTAAAGCACTAAAGCACTGCCATGTCTCTTTAGAAATGAATCGAGGGCTAAATACCAAAATAGACCAGCATTTTAATTAAATGATTAAACCTTGGAATACAAAATAAAGAAGGTCATGTATTGATTATAACATTCCTGTTCAAGTCATTCAGCTGGTGATTTCGTTTTATAACACATAATGAGAAAAAAAATGGAAATCCAGTGCCTCTTTCTCTCTCTTTAAAAAAACACCTTTGACTTGCTTCTCACTGGCAGTGACATTTCACAAGCAATCTCCCTCAAAGTCTCAGGATCAGCAATAACATGTTGGCCTTATGAGGGAAGACAATTAGTAGAAAATGTCATACGGTCGTGTGATATGAGGGTACGTTTATCGAAAGATGTTTCATGTTGGGTCAGCTCGTTTCCCCTGAGATTCAGTAAATGCCACAGCACTTCCTGAACGTTCCATCACAGGTTCAAACATGTGCATATGGAGCTGTGTGGCAAGCTTACCAAATATCACTAGCTGACAATATCCATCGGATCTGTCCAAGATTTACTCATGAGGTTATGATCAATAAATGTACTATAAAAGTGTAAATGAATTAGTGTTCTTTCATAAGGAATCCTTTATCTAAAATTTTATATTGCAATAAGGTCAGCACAGCGGCTTTTTTTTTTTTTTTTACATGAACATGTTTTAATTCCATGATTGTCTGAGTAATTTTCTCTTTAGCAGCTTTAACAATAATACTGACTGGGAGGTGAATCACAGGATTGCGTTAACCATCTCTGATTAATATATTATTGTTTCTATAGTAACAAGAGTATAGAGTTAATAAAATCAAATAAAAAAAGGATTACAACTGTGGTGTTTCTTAATATAGAAAACTATACTGTACAAACAAAGAGTGAAATTTAATCTAACAAGTGAGCTCGAAAATAATGAGCATGATTCTAAAATATGTAAATAAAGAAATCGTAGGTTTGTACATGCAAAATTTAAATCACACTTCCCTGTGCTGTAATACTGCTATAATTACTGTAAAGTGTGACATGGCTGTCTTGCCATGGAAGTCTTAAATAGATGGCTATCAATCAAGTTTCTTTATTAAAATGAATGGCCCAAAATCAGCATGGGCCCCTCCCTCTATTGATCATAGATTTCAATGGAGTCCAGATTAGGCCATCAAAAACGGTGTGAAATTTGGGAGTATTGTTTGACTCTGCATTATGCTTTGATTCACATATTGGTCAGACTGTTAAAACATGCTTTCATCAGTTATGCAACATTGCTCGTTTCCGTCCCTCACTTAATTTTGGAGATGCTGAAACAATTATCCCAGCTTTTATAGCCTCCAGGCTGGATTATTGTAATTCCTTATATAGTGGCTTACCTGCCAAAGCTATCAATCGTCTCCAAATGGTACAAAACGCGGCAGCTCATGCTCTTACATTTGACAAAAAATCTGCACATATCACTCACATCCTCCACCAACTTCACTGGCTTCCTGTATCCAAACGTATCCAGTTCAAACTCTTAATCTTAGTTTATAAGGCCTATCATAGACTTTCACCTCAATATCTTGCAGAGTTAGTGCAACCATACACTCCGGTACGGACTTTTAGATCTAGCAGTGACAATTTGCTTGTTGTGCCCAAGTATAAGCTCTCTACAGTGGATGGTAGGGCCTTTTGTATTATAGGCCCCAAGCTGTGGAATAAGCTGCCCCATAATATTCGGGCTGCCTCCTCTTTTCAGATCTTTAAATCTCAACTTAAAACTCATCTATTCACTACATCTAAATAACTTTTTCTCCTCTCTTCCTCTTCTCTCACAAAGTTGCTAGACCTTCTGATGTTATTATCAATGGTTCCTTGTTGTCAACACTTGCTTGTCTAAATGTCCCCTCTGTTTTTTATGATGTATCTTGTTTGTCAATTGTCATTGCTTGTATTCTTTTGTAAAAGTGACCTTGGGTTCTTGAAAGGCGCTAAATATTAAATAAAAATATTAAGACCTTGAACATAACTGCAGTACTTAATTGGAAAATTTAGCTGTATTAAGCAGTGATTGCAAAAAACAAGCATAAACCTTTATTATTATTATTCTTATTGTTATTATTATTATTATTATTAAGAAGAAGAAGAAGAAGAAGAACACTTACCCAAAAAACAAATATAAATTTCCCAAGTGCAACAAGCTGCTTGGTTTTTTGGTTTCTTACAACAGTATTTAAGGAATTCTATCATAATATTGTGAGTGGACAATGAATAAATAAATACAAACATTTGGTGTAATGAAATTAAATCAGATTCTCAAATTAAGTTCAGTTCATCGGGCAACAAAATTGGCTGAATTAAAAAGCAATTGTAATAAAATTACAAAAACACATACAAATGCAAAACAATTTTAGCTCCATCCACAGATGGTTGAGATCAACATCACAGAGAACTATAATTTAAATGTATAGATTTTTTCAATTAGTATTTTTACTTTGTATCCCAGTTGTGTCTGGAGAGAGGAGATTGTTACCTCTTCAGCTGGTTTAAATACACAAATTTGATGAAGCATATATTCCACTGAATAAAAAAAAAGTGTAGCTTATGCATCATGCTTAAAAGCATTACATCATACAGTTAGATCATAAGGGGACATATTCCACAGGGGGCATTCAGTTCAAACTGGGACTTGTGATGAGATTTCTTGATAAAGAAGGCATAAAATTGATTGACAGAAATCTTCAAGGACAGTGCGGAGATGAAACATTTAGCCACAGGGGAAATAAAAATGGTGCAAATGTTTTAAAGAAATCACTATGTCTGTGAAATGGATGCAGCGAGAGAGGACATACAGTTAGAGAAGAGGATACGTAGGATAAGGTTAGATGGCGGCAGATGATTTGCTGTGACGACCCCTGAAAGAAAACAACCAAAAGACAGCCTTGTTCCAAGCCATTTCGAAATGTTTGGGTCATTTAAAGGAGTTCCTGGGAGGCCAGTGTTTTAGACATGAAGCAGGCCATCCGATCATGGCTATGGTGTACTGAAAAAAACTTTCTACCTTCTAGTCTCCAAACACTAATGAAACGCTAGAACAAGTGCATTAGTGTACTGTAGCCGGGGATTATATAGAGAGAATTTTTACTCTCATAACTGTGCTCTATTATACTGTTGCCTACTGTTTTACTCTCATTACTGTTCTGTTGCCTTGCTCTTCCAGGGTTGGGGGATTTGAATCTTGCCTCTGGTCTGTGTGTGTTGGTGGGTTGACTCTGTTTTCTGGTACAGTCCACAGACATCCGTTGTGTGCTGATTGGCATTTGTGTGTCTGTGTCACACAGAGCAATATAATATATTCCTGTTTTATTCCTCTGCTATAGTGAAAAATACATTTACTTCAGGCAGCAAGCGGATGTCTGCATAATGCTTCTCTCTCTTTTTCTCTCGCACATGCACACCAACATTTGTGCGTTTGGTCAAATGCATGTTTAGCATTGCAGTAAGCGTTCTGTTTTCCCCTCATAGATTGGATGGCAGGGAGTAAAAGCACGTTGGTTTATGATGGAGAGTACACATGTCCCAGCATCTTTAATGTTTAGCTGTTAAAGGCATCCGGCTGGCCTGAACATACTGTAAATAACTGTACCGCATACAAAACGCTGTGTTGCAGTCGTCTATCAGCCAGCTGCTGCATATAAAGCAACATGTAAAAAATAATCCATTTACCTCCCATTTTGTTAAGCTTTACCCATTGTGTTATTAGAGATAACTGCTGCAGGTTTACAACAGATTAAAACAGCAGTCTTTCAGAACTCTCTCATTGCTTTGTTGCTTATTCATAAAGAATTGCTTTTGGCTCTGTGTTCCAGCAGTTCCTCCCCAGGTAGCAAGATTTGTGTGTGTGTGTGTGTGTGTGTGTGGATATTATGAAGTGTTCCCCTTCTTCCTCTTATTCATTGGTAACATCCATCCTCAGCACACACACAATTGAGTGATGCATTACACAGAATAAAAGCCTCCAGAGTCTCAAAGTCTTAAGGAAAAAAAAAAAGAAAAGAAAGAATAAATCCTGTCGAAGCTCTTCATCTTTAGCGTATGAGATATAAACTCTACAAGTTTACAACACAAAGTGATATACCGCCTTAATATCACAGAGGGTTCATGCCATATGCGGTCATTTCGCGAGCTGTTGCGTGTGATTTGTAAAAGCAAAAATGAAAAGCGTCGCCTGGAAAACGTTGCATCTGCTTGGCAGTGCGCGTTTTTCACGATACCCAAATAAGTCGTAAAAGCAGATCTGAGATGAAAATCGCCTGACAAATACTGATGGAGCTGTCACTTCGAATTCAGCGTTTATAATTCAGCAAAGCGTCTTCTAACTCGCACCGTTTAATACTGTCTGGCAGTGAGCTTAACCGATGTCTTCTTCAGAATTTAAATTTGCAACAGGCGAAGGTGTTTGTGTAGACTGTAAAGGAGTAAGAGCATGCTCTTGTAGAAAATGTGAACCTATGCAGAAGCTGTCAGAAAGTTACCAACAAAATGTATTGGAAATTTGTGGAATTCAAGTTGTATGAGTGGGTAAAAAAGAAACCATCACTTTTTTTCGTTTTGAACAAAGTGACACTCTGTTGTTAGTCTTTTGGCCCCTCCCGTTGGGGGGTCTCCACAGCGGACCAACAGGTCCTCAGCAACTTGGCACATGCAAGATGTCTTTTCTAAGCAACCCTCTCATTTTCATATCAGTGGTTGGGGTTTGGGCATTGGCTGGGATTTAATCCCTGGCCTTTTTCATGGGAGACAAGAAACCTACCACTGAGCCTCCAATGCCCCCAACAAAGTGATAGTTCTTTTATTTCTCTTATTCCACAACAGTTTGGCAATGACTAATAACTTTTTTTTTTTTTATTTAATCATTAAAATTTAAATGAATAAATAACTTTATTCATTTACATTTTTCTTCAAAAAATTACTTTTAAGTCATTTAAATCAGCTTATTATTTTATTTCTTTTTTTGTAGTGCACTGGGCTCCAGTACTGCTCAACCCCATTCAGCACTGCCATTCTGTTTCCATAGAAAGTAGTACTTGGATGTCTGGTAGCAGCTGACTGATTGCACTTTTTCAAAGGGGCATTTCTATCCAGGTCATTTAAAGCTAGACACTGAAATGGGGCATTTGGAAAAGGATTGCTTTTTTTGAAGCATTCCAGAATGCATGATTTGAAGCTGAAATTTTAACAGTGAGAAAATCCACTCATGTTTATGTACAAAATCCACGCTCTTGCATTTTCAGTGAATGTACCTGAGTGCCTTAGTTAAGGTACTGTAACAGTTAGGATTGGTTGATTTCATTGGGTGCAATCCCCAAGGTGGCGTAATTGGCTACATTGTTAAAATCAGGGCGTTCCAGCCCCCTGCAACATGTCCCAAGTTATTTATTTATTTAATAGTACTGTATGCAAACTGTAGTATCAGTGTAGTATAATATGTGACAATATGTAAGGAACACCTTGTTAAACTTTAATTCAAGTCTACCCATGTTATCATCTTCCTTTTAGAGATTCATTATTATACAGTATGATACCTTATTCTTAGAATTATGAATAAAGACATACTGGAGTCACTGTTATTGTATATTTAAAGGTACACTAATACACTAATTAGCTATAAAGCGAGTAGACTTGTTTTTTATTAACTGGATGTCGCAAATGAAGTCATGTTCTCAAATCTTACAATTTATGTCCATGTATTTTGTATCTTATGGCTTGCATTTATATAGCCAGACCTTATTAAAACCCCAATGTCAAAAGCACGGTGCTATGGAAACATTATTTTTTCAACAAAGAGTTTTGCAAATGGGTTAAAAGAAAGACATTCCTCTGTTAAACTTAAGTCAAATGTTGCCTTACATTAACAAATTGCATGTGTGTAGAAAGTCTGAATTTCTACATGCACAATTTTATTAATAACATGCGCTTTGCACATTTTACCTAAGTCTAAATAGATTTCAGTTTTGTTCAGGGTAATTTTAAACTTGTCTTAATTTTAAATAATAGATAAAAAATAAAATCTTTATGAAATAAAAGCAGTCCTGGTCAGATCATTCTGTCACTGCAATGCAGAAGTGTTTCCACTGCGACTCACGTTCAAAGTGATCTCAGAATTAATTATTTGCATTTTTTTTTTTCTGTAGAAATGGAATTCCTGGACTGCACTCTCACAATATGAAATTATCAATGAAACATGATATGCTCCATCCTCCTCTTGCATATGTTTTACCATTCTGTCTTTTCTATCTAGCCTTTCTGTGCTAAATCAAAGGCACATGTTCTATTATATGTATATGATTTATAGATTACAGGAAGTCGGTTGTGTCTGTGTCTCTGTGTCTCTTCTTTGGGACACAGTTGGCACAACTTTTGAAGTAGGATTTTAGTCACTAACGTGTCTTGAGACATTTTAATAGTTAACAGGAGTACTTTGGGCATGGAGCTGTGCAGCTTTGGAGAGGGATATTTACAACCTGGTTATATACAGTATACATCTCCTCAAATGCTGTATTTCATATCCAGGAAGTATGCTTAATAGAGTGGCATACAATTAACTCATTATAGTTCATTATTTTTGTAGTATTCGCATAGTATATAATTTTAGTGCATAAAGGGTGGGATTTCCTCTCATAATGCCTTATTAATGTAGCAGAAAGTTATGAACATTAACTGACTGCAAGATCTTGCTTTGGGGAACACCACAGACACACAGACATGGGGCGAGGTCTTTATCAAAAACTGCTGTTTTATTAAAGATGAGACAGGGAATTAGAAAGAGGGGAAATAGAAATAAAGTGAGGAGAGTGTAGGATGAGTGTGTCAGTGTGGGTCAGCTGACATCAAAGTATCTCGGCTAACAAAACTATTGTTTTCACATGCATCACATGGTGTGTGTTTTTCACATGAGGCAAAAGTCTCTTTTAGTGGAACTTAGAAAACAATTAAAGGTGACAAACCATAATGCCAGCATTTAATTTAGAAAATGCTTTCAAGTAGCTATACATTTGCCATTTCTACTCTTTTAAAGGCTCATAAACATGTTATATCTTTGATCAGGATACATTTGTTTAAAAACTGGTTATTAACATTAGAATTTAGTCTTGTAAGTGTTTTACAGAAATGCACTGTAGTCTGTGCCAGTTCTGTAAGTTCTAGGGGGAGAAAAAACTGTTGTATTTTCTAAAATCAGAGTTTACTAAAAATGCACAAATGACCAGAGGGCACTATTGATGAGGCTTCAAAATATGATGTTACTGTTAGTCTTGAGATGCTGTCTGACAGCCTTTTCTGTCATGCAGCGTTTGTTTGGAAGATTTGCCACTGAGGAATACGATTGAAAAATTGTATGAAAGATATGGTATAAAAAAATGTGAATAAGAATCGACAAAATAATACACTACTGTATACAGGTCTGGAAAAGTTAAAATGCCCTTTATGAATATTGCAATCTCTACACATTCCATACAAAATGTTCTAGATTACTACATCTACAGTATGCCATATGGCACTGTACACCCATTAAACACTTTTTTGGCTAAAGTTACTATTCAATTATCCCTCCTGCTGAAGCATCGCACTATCAACATCACTTCTGTGTGATATTAATTTCTGATGTGTCTCTAAGCAGACAGAGTAAGTCAGCTAAATTAATCATTTTAAAGAAAAAGAAAAAAAAAAACTATAATGAGGCAGTTGTGGTTTACTGGTTATGGTGGCTATGATTTCAACCTCCAAGACCATTGGTTTTTGTGCCAGCCAGTATTTTTTTTATAGTATGGATGACTGCATTTCACAAAGTGGAGTTCTAAACACATGTTTTGTTATATATTCATGGTTATAACTAACCATAAAAAAATCTTGTAAAATATGTTATAATTTTGAAGAAATTAAACAAAGTTCAACAAAATAAGTTTAAATCAACTTGGAGCCAACAAAACACGTGCATTCAAACAAACAAACAATTGTCAACATTATAATTTGATCCTCTTCATGGCTTTCATCTGGAGAGGATTATAAGAACACAATAAAAATGTAAATAAACATTAGTAATGAAATGATGTTATAATATTGTAGTTTTGTATGACTATGCACCAGTCTCTTTTTCTTTCTCACTCTCTTACTCTCTCTCTCTCTCTCTCTCTTCCTCTCTCTCTCTCTCTCTCTCTCTCTCTCAAAAGATAATTAAATTACTATTATGACATTATAAAAATGTTTTTGAAACCTTTGTACCCAAGCATGTAAGTGAAAAAAGGCTAATGAAAAAACAAAGCACCTTTTGTAAATTGAGAATAAAATTTCACAAATTGGATAAACTCATCTTTTATAATCATCTCTTCTTTTTTAAATACAGTGGAACCTTGGGTTACGAACATAATTCCTTCTGGAAGCAGGCTCGTATTTCAAAACAATTTGTGCACAAAAGCAAATTTTCCCATAACAAATAATGATAACTCAAATTATTTGTTCCACAGCCCCCCCCAAAAATAAATACATATAAAAAAATAACTTAAACAAAATATAAAGTACAAAAACAAAAAAAATATTATCTGCACTTTACCTTAAAAAAAAATAAAAATAAATTGCAACAGGTTTTTCTGTTTTTTTGAAGTATTTGCAAGCAAGCCCGTGTGTGTGTGTGTGTGTGTGTGTGTGTGTGTGTGTGTGTGAAGCTAAAGTAAGATAAGAGAAGAAATCAGACCTTCCCTTTCCTTCTTCTCATCTTACACAGTAAACCTTCCTCCTTTTATTTGAGTTTCACTCTCTCACTCACACACACATTAATGGAAAGACTGTTTTATTGGAAAAATTAACAAGGAACATTGCTAATGAGTGCCCACATGCTAACAGAATCACTGCTGTAAAGTAAAAAAAAAAAAAAAAAAAGAAATTACCCTGCACTAAGACCGAGCTGGGAAAACCGGGACTTGTTCGTTTTTCAAGTCAAAATTTATTAAAAATCTTAGCTTGTCTTGCGGAACACTCGCAAACCACGTTACTCGCAATCCGAAGTTTCACTGTATGTCAAAAGTATGTGAACTTCACTGTATGTGAACTTGCATGAGCTTGTGAGCAGCATGTTACAATATTGAATTCTAATTGGCTAATCGACATTATTAGTTCGAAAATGATCATACATAGAGTTAATATTGATTTTCATGACAAATATTACATAATACACAGCATTATTAATCTAAAGTGGATTGTAAGAGGATGGTGTTTTTTTTTTTTTTAGAGGGGATGGTGTTTGTCATTTTTTTTTTAACAGGGGGGTGCCATCTCCCTTCAAATCGAGCCCTGTGTATAACATGTAATAAAGAGAATTATCAGTCTTAGGCAGGTGTAAAAATGAGCTATAAGATTATTTGCTAATATTACTCTCATGTACTCACTCACATTCTCATACTCTAATCTTTTTTGACTTGAGGTAGAAACCAGAGTACCCAGAGGGAACCCACCAAGCCTGGGGAGAACATGCAATCTCCACACACACAGATTTAAAGGCGTGAATCAAACCCATGAGTCTGCTAACTTTCCATTGACCAAGTAGAAACAAATTAATTTCAACAGATTTCTCTCTCTTTCTCTCTCTTATTTATTTATTTTCAAATAGAAAGCATGATTTTCTCAGCAGTCTGAGTTCCATGTTACGTTTTCAAAATGTTTGCTCACAGCATGCAGCAAGGAGCCCCTCATACTTACTTCCACCCTCATATATAAAAGAAGACATTAGATGTTTTTTTTTTTTTGTATGTGTGTGCATGATCTGTTCTAAGACCTCTAAACAGAGCAGCATACAGGTTTATTCATTTCTTGCACACTTAATGGAAAAGCAATTTAAGTGTTTTTTAAACCCACACTAAAGCCTTTCTATTCACATTTGAAGCCTTGAAGTGTCTCTCCATATTGAAATGCTAGAGTACTGTAGCTAACCTTTTTTTTCTCCCCCTATTATAAACAGTTAAGGCTGTGAAAGCATGCTGAAAGAAGAAAGTAAAGAGTCCAAAAATTCTGTTTCCATTTGTAATGAACAGGGGATTTCTGCAACCAGTTTTTTACTCGGTTACTTTAGGAGTCCTGGCCAAAGCATAAGTGGAAAGGTCACCTGCTTCTTGCATGTTTATTATAAAGCTCTTGCGGAAAACATTTTGTGGACAACAGTCTTTCTACAGCTAAACCAGTCAGCATTATGAAACACTCACACACTCAAACAAAATGATTATAATATTCCTCTTCAATATTGAAACCGCACTTTAGTCTTGAACATGGAATCCTGGCTTTTCCCTTTTTAGTGCCTCATCATTTTTTGGGCACATTTATCCCAAGTAGACCTGCTTTTAATTTTTTTTTTCCACATTAAAGTTTTTGCAAGAGCTTCTGACAGGTTGTATGTTTCCTCTGACAGTAAACTCTTCAGTTGTTTGTGCTTTCATGTCCCTTGGTAGCTTCGCTTTGTTTTTGAAGACGAGCTTGTGGGGAAACTTTTGTTCATAGCTGAGATAATGTAATGTAAGTAATACTTGTTTCACAAATGTTCTCAACATTAAATCTAACTATAAATGGACAAAAATAAAGACAGTCTTTATTAGATTTTAAAAAGAATGGTTGGCAAAACAGTTGGCGTATTGATGTATTGGCAAAAATCCTTCCACCTCCCATCCTTTTACTTTCACAACCATTTCTCATATCCAGAAAGCATCTGCTTGCTAAACGAGGGGTTTTGTGCTGAGATTTTAAATAAGATTCTACTTGCAACCATCTTTTGAAATAGAAATACTACAGGTATTACATGGATGCAAAAATTAGAAAATGTTTGATAGTATTTCTACATCTTAGGATTATATATGCAACATCAAATTACCACTACGGCTATCTTTAGGACATAACACTACTGTGCACACAGCTGATTCAAATATCAATGATTGTTTCTCATAGAATCATACCCTAAGGACATCTGATTAAGGGAGTCAAATGATCTTTCCAGACAAAAGCTTTATTGATCTCGAAAATCATTCCAGGACATTTGTCTTCATTAAAGGGTTGCAGCCGTTATCATCGCGTTGTTTGTGCATCTGCTGCGAAACCCGCCCGAGTAAACACACAGAGTGATGAAAGTGACAAAGTGACGGTTTACAGAGCGTGATTCTCCTCGTACCCCCTGCTGCCTCCCATCCCGGGCTTTTCTCCCACGTTTCTCATTTCCAAAAGCATCTGCCGGCCGAACGAGGGAAGATAAATCGTCTATCAGCACTGTTGTGCAGAGGGTCGGCCATTTTTTATTTCTTTTTTTTCCCTCGTGCTAAAATTCTTCCTCTAGAGCAATTTATCAGAGTTCAGTCCTGCTAACGTAAAATGGAAGTTTGAGTTCCTAGGAATCATAAAAAGATGGGTAAAGAAAAAAAAAACCGCAAGAAGAAGAATAACAGAAGACGTAAAGCTAACTTTGTCAACAAAACTCATGTTACTTTAGGTACTTAGAAAAAACTAAACAAGAAAAAGCCTCTGGTTTTTTTTGGCTGACCATCCCTGAAAATCATCAAACAATCAGTCTCAAAGACCCAATTACGTATTTTGGGGAAGTGGGTCATCAGTCACACCATGATGCACAGCCCCTAGGGCTCTATCGTTCTGCTTGTCTAATGCTGTAATTAGTCAGTGTTCCTAATAAGAACTGTAAAAACCCTGATGATAGCCAGCCAGGGTACTGATACTGTATTACAGCAGATCGGCATAAAAATGTAATATTTATCCAAAATTGCACTTGTGTTCAAAGGATGTTAAGTATGAGCTGATTATAAATAAGAATGCTGGGAGAAACCAAACTGGGAAATTCTCATAAATTAAGGTGTTAAAGCCAACATTTACAGAAGACTACAAGCACAGTATGGTGATGAGACCCTTAGCCATGTTTTAAAGAATGCTGTATGTCCATGAATGATGAACCCACCTGAGGTGTCTAAGAGCTCACTAAAGTTGTTCCTGTACACATGTTTGGGCCATTAGAGGAGTTCCTGGGAGGCCAGCATTTTAGACATGAGCCAGGCAGTCCGATCATGGCTCCAGCGTACTGAGAGGACTTTCTACATTGATGGTATACAAGCAGTAGTGAAACGTTGAGATAAGTGTATGAGTGTAGATATGAGTGCCTTGAGGATGCAGAAGGAGCAGTGCCATTTTATCCTGACTCTGCTTGACCCTGCCGTCCATTCATGAACCAGTGCTTGACCAAACATCTCCTGCTACAAATTGCTGCAAAATCATTCTCTTATGCTGTTTATCCAATCACAAGCAATTATGTAAATTAGTAATTAGACAAGAATTTAGCTACAGGAATCAGGACATTAGCCTGGGAAGAGGAAAGTTTTTACATAACTTAATATGTTTTGCCTTTTCATTATCTGTAAAAATGGCCAGTTCTAGTAAAATGTGTTCACAACTAAGACTATGATACTAATTTACAATATAAGTGCAATATAAAACAAAATTATTTTAAATAGTTTTATTTACAGTCATCAAAAATGTTTAGGTATTAACAGTCAGTCAAGTTCCTTGCAAAGTTTTATCCATGTGGAGATATCCACTGAACATCTACATACACAAAATAAAAATATGTTTCTTTTCAGATCCCTTAAACCAGTGTTTAAACTGGAGGACCTTCAACACTTATATCTTTACCTTCCCAAAAATGTTTCCTCAATAAAATACTAAATTATATTCACACCGGTATGCTTAATACGCACAAATACATATCCACCAGACAATTCCACGGCACTACTCTGTTAAAAGCTCATATCATTTTTTGTTCTTTAAATCAATTATGCTGCACTAAACTGTTTTATATCATTTGCATGAATAATATAATATGAATTACAGGAAAATTGCCAACAGAAACCAGGAACGTTTATCTGGTTTGAAAGTTTCATTCACATTAAATATTTATTTTCAGGAGCAGTGCCGGCTGGTGCAAATTTTATTTTATTTTATTTATTTATTTATTTATTTATTTTAGGTTGAGTAAACAAAATTAAAAGTTTTAATAATCGCCTGCCATTTTTGTAAGCTCGGCAGTAATCACTTGGCTGCTGCTTATTTAGAAGATCAGGTAGATCTGGTCCAAGCTCTTTAACTTTTTTTCTTTTCTCGTCCGTTCGCCTTGCAAAGGGGTGTTTTATCAAAGACGTTACAGAATTTTCTCTCATATTTAGCTGGCTTCGCTAAATAACAAAAGTGGTAGGGTTCGGGGCTTACAATGCTGCGCCCCAAGGATGATTTGAAAAAATCCAATTAGAGTTCAGCTTTAAATACTCAAATGCTTTTCAAAAAATTAGCACCCTGAACACAATCTAATACAGTTTAGATTTTTTTTGTAAATAAATTATATTGTGAAATACAGCAGAATATTGTGACTAAATGACTTTATTTTACTATTAAAATAAATAATTATGATGTTAAATAATTACATGTTAAAGTAGCATTCCTTCCTGACTAACTTTAAGAGGGTGGCGCCCCAGCGCCCCTTATTAACCAGAGTAACACACCTGAGCGTATCCTCAGAGGGAAATCAAAATAAGCCATAAAATCCACCACAGGCTGAAAAAAAGGATGCCTACTAAGCAACAATACATGCATATGCACAAAAGAAAGGCATCCAAACCAAATGCACTGTTGTGTTTAAAAGATTTAAATCACATTACTATATGCAAACAGCCATGACTAAATAACAGCAAAGCCAGTTAGTTTACTTACTCATTTCATGGCTGTTTAATAGGTGTTCATTTCACTTAAATGCAATGCAGGATAGATGTATCCTCCATGAGCTGTTAGCTACAAATTAAAGGCATTTAAATAGCATTAAGAGTATTAAACCATTGAGCTGGTTATGGTAGTTTAGCACTGGTGATTCCAGCATCTTCACAAAACTAAATTATATAAATCTCACAAGAGTGCAGGGTAGAACATTGTTATATCCTGTACACATTCAGCTATTCCAGGAACACCTGGGACTACTAAGAACATGGAGTAAAATTTAAGCCACTGGTGATGGGAAGGCTCAAAGGCCAAACCAAGAAGTGACCAAGTTGACAGAAATTACTATTTTTTTGTATTAATTAAAAGTAAATGTGCCAGAGGAAGATTAATCAGAGGACACTTTTGGACCTAGAAGGACCAGACTGAAAAAGCCTAGAGTTATTTGTATTTTTGCAATCAAAATGCACTTTGATCAATTTTTTTCAGTAGGCTTGTGGGTTGCTGCAGAGTGACTTCTTCTGATCAATTAAAACCTTAAAACCTACTGTCCTGCTGGATATGGGAAGTAGTGGCTCAATGTTTAGGTTTTGGTTTATTGATTAAAAATCCTTTTAGCAAGTCCCTTAAGCCTGAACTACTCAGTTGTTGTTACGGGTGCAGTGTGTGGGCTTTAGGTAAGGCATAATGGCAGAATTTAATGGAACCAAGGAACAGTAACAATGAAACTAGGAAAAAAAAACAAAAGAGCAGTAAGACATGGGACTAGACATAACAGGAACTAAGGAAATTGGCTTTACACGAAGCAGGGTTCAAACATTCGACATCTTATTTAAAACAAAACAGATAGGTACTTTTAACAGGAACTTAGCCAAACCAAAGCTACACAGAACTTAATGAGCTACCTTGGTTCAGGTGAGCGCTTCCATCACCTGACTGAGGTGCATCCTGGGAAATGGAGTCCAGAAACACAAAAGATACAAAAAACACAACAGAGGAGTCTCTGGTCAGCTGGCACCCTATAGGGGTTATCTCTGACAGTTGTATCCTGTCTTAATTGTAAGTGAATTAATATAATGAACCCTTTCTTCGACCTTGAAGACCTCTACAAGTGGAGACATGTCCACTGAGTAAAGGAAAGACCCTTCTACCTAAAATTTTAAGTAGAGAAAAAAGACCATATACACAATACTGATAAATACTCTTTTCCGTGTTAAATAACCAAAAACACCTGCCTGTGCCGCGATCAGTGTTGGTCAACCCTCTTAAGCCTCCATTGATGTTCACTTTAAAGCTCAGTGTAGTTCTGTCTTTTACATAGGGATGAATAGCCTCTCCATTTTTGCTTGGTCTACTCAGAGGTTCTGGGTTTTGCCCCTAACAATACATTTTAGTATAGTAAAGAAGCCCAATCAGAGATTTTCTGAATATGACAATCAAAACAGCAATAATCGTACAGTACTAGTGCAATTGTAATAGGAAAAACAAATAGTTATAAATAATTAATAATTTATAATTTAATGAATTTAATTTAATTATCATTATTTAATTGACGATATCTAAAAGTGAATTAATCACCTGGCCCCAAGTGAACAAACTAAATAAGTTTGGCTTTATAGTGGAACACTTGCTGAACATTTTGAAAGTTTTTTTTTCAAGAACTGTGTATCGTCTTACTTTGAAGTGCACCATTAAAATGTATTTTGAAATAGTTTTACATTTTAAGACTAGTTTTAAAAGAAATTAATTCAGTAAGGGAGCATCTAAAAAAGTGCATGACCTGGACAACTGTGAAAGACTTAGACCAAGACTATAGATATCCTGAGTAATAGACTACTAATGTTTTGTTGTTTTGATACTACAATACAATTCAGTACATTATAAATACAGGACTTTAAAACACCTTATATGTACAGCATACATATTATTATTATTATTATTATTATTATTATAAGTCCTAAATAAGTGATTTGTACGGTGGCCCAGAAGGGCAAATCATCTTACCCGAATATGTGTGTGTTTTTTCCCTTGTAAGTGTTTTTTTTTTTCCTTGAAAATGTCCGCTTTTTCCCTTATAAATGTCGTTTTTTCCCTTATAAATGTGTTTTTTTTTTCATTGAAAATGTGCGCTTTTTCCCTTATAAATGTCGTTTTTTACCTTATAAATGTGTTTTTTTTTTTTTTAAATGTCCGCTTTTTCCCTTATAAATGTCATTTTTTTCCCTTATAAATGTTTTTTTTTCCATTGAAAATGTGCGCTTTTTCCCGTGTAACTGTGCGCTTTTTCCCGTGTAAATGTCTGCTCTTTACCGTTTGTGCGCAACTACTTCTTTCCCGTGTGAGAACTCTTTCTCCAGTATTTTGCAAGCTAAAAGCTAAAGCTAATGCGCAAAGGACTATGGGAGTGGGGTCAAAACGCAACTGAACACGGAACGTTTCCGGATATCAGCTCCAGGACTCAACATCATGGAGTATACAGTGAATTATAGCGTGATAAAGTTATAATTTTCACTAAATTTTCAACTGCACACAATTACCAGGTAATGTTTAATATATAAAAATTAATCAGATTTTTACTGTTTTAGGCACTAATGATAACTTTGTAGCAGTGTTAATACTATTGGAGTGTTTGGGGGAAATGCCGAGCCGAGTGTAAATGGCAGTGATTAAAAGGAATATTATCTCATTTAGACCATTAAACACTGATGTAAACCATCAGCTCCATGGCATCTCTGTAGTATACATCCACATATGGATTTATAAGCAAGCTAATATCACTATGCTAACCGCTAGCGCTTAGCATGGGGAAACTAGCTTGTTTATTAATATATATTAGTTTAATAGTGTATTTGGACACCTATACGTGATGTAAACAGTTAGCTCTATTGTTTTTGTAAAATGCCTGTCCAAATATGGATCTATAAGCAAGCTAATATCACTATGCTAACCGCTAGCGCTTAGCATGGGGAAACTAGCTTGTTTATTAATATATATTAGTTTAATAGTGTATTTGGACACATATACGTGATGTAAACAGTTAGCTCTATTGTTTTTGTAAAATGCCTGTCCAAATATGAATCTATAAGCAAGCTAATATAATTATGCTAAGCGCTAGCTTACTAAAAGAGCTAAGATAGCAGCAACTATTGCTAATTATCCCTGAGCTGCTCCTGTTATGTGCTAAATGTTACAGATGGTTAACGAATTGTTGTATGTAGTTTATTGGAGCTCCTGAGTGCCATATAATGTATACTGCTGTATAATGTAGTGGTTTTATCATAGCTAGAGATCTTCTGAATAGTTAGTTATGTATGTAACAGTCAAGAAAAGGGGCTTTTGTTCAGGTTCTATCTATTCTAGTCATTAAAGTCATTAAATATATGTTTATACTCCTTATAATATGTATGATTGTGTGTTTTTCTTCTCACAGTGAACTGTGTGTAAATCATCAACTGCCTGTGTATCAGCTGATTTCTACACCAGCTTTACATCCTGAGCAGAAGGTGAGTTTTCTGAAGTATTTACCTCTCTTTTCAAGAACACCACTGAGCACATCTTAATCAGGGGACAGGGACACATTTCTCTTCATGAACATGTGTGTGTTAATGAATGGTGAAGATGGGGCCAAATTTTGCAGCAATCCTTAATAGCAAAACCAAGTAATTGGTTTTAATACACAGCATTACTAAAAGCTTGCATTCTATGAAATTTTGTGTGCGTGCCTGCCTGCGTGTGTCAAACTGATGTCATATGATGTCAAACATCATGAAGTGATATTAACTTGCTTATAAACCCATATGTGGATGTATATTACAGAGATGCCATGGAGCTGCATAGTAACACCATGAAGTCTTTTTACTAGACACTTATAATAACTTGTCTTTATTTCTCCCCTGTTGTAGATTGTCGTGGAGAGGACGGACCCTTGATGCTCTGCCTTTTTGCACCAACAATACATACATGTATTTTATTAATTTGTAAATAAAGTCTTTAATATAATTTTATAGTTGAGTATTTATTTCTAGTTTGCTTATTATTTAGCAAAACAGTTAAAGTGCATGTAAAGCATTGCTGCAAATGACACTGAATAGAATCAGATGTTACTCCACTCTGTGTGAGGGTACAGGCTTATATACAGTATGTGATTTTAGCATCAATAATGTTTTTCTACTAACTAAAGCATGCTGCCTTGGAGATATTAGTGACATCTCTCTTTCAGTTCGAACAACATATTCCATAATATTTATGAATACATTAATCCCATATGTTCAGCAGTTAAAACAGAGGTTCTTAAACATTTTACAGCGAAGGACTCCTTCAACTGTAAAACAAACACCTCTGCATACATTTACTTATAGTGCATTTCCAAAATTACATTTTTATGTTATTCAAAAAGTAAAACCTTTTGTTTTCATTTAAATGATTAATGATTAAATGATCCATGAAAATCAAAAATCTAGTATGTCAAAATATTAGAATATTTCACTTCGATCATGGGGAAGACTGCTGACCTAACAAGTTGTCCAGAAGATGATCATCTACACCTTCCAGAAGGAGTGTAGGCCCTCAAGGTCAAACTTTACCACCAACTATTTCACTGACCATGTTGTTGCTTGATTTGCCAGCCATCTCACCTGACCTTAGGTTTCATGGGAAAGATGAGCTGAAATCTGAGATAAATTTCAAGCTGAATGCTTCAAGTGTGATCTGCAAACATAACCAGGGTGTCATGTTTAACAGCTTAATGCAATGGGTTACATAAAAACACCAACTATTTGAAAATATGTAGGCTTATGAATAGTGGCAACGTATATCTACTGTATGTACAGTGAATGTATGTTCAAGAATAAGAGTATCATAAATTGACCAATAATTAAAATACACATGTAAACAATGAGTCTGTCATTTGAAATGCCGTTTATTTAAAAAAATTAGAATATTGTGCAAAAGTGTTTAAGTTTTAAAATTATTGGGGGGGAAACACATTCACAAGGGAAACGTCATACACATAGAAAAAAAAATCATAGAGCACAATAAAAAAATTATATATTCACAAGGAAAAAAATTATAAATTTACAAGGGAAAATAATACACTAACAAGGGAAAAATAATGCACTTACAAGGGAAAAATAATGCACTTACAAGGGAAAAATAATACACTAACAAGGGAAAAATTATGCACTAACAAGGGAAAAATAATACATTCACAAGGGAAAATATATATACTTATAGGTGAAAAATAATACATTTACAAGAGAAAAATTATATACCTACAAGGGAAAAATTCCCCCTCGATAATACATGCTGTTTCCCTTGTAAATGTGTTTTTTTCCCTTGTGTGTGCTTTTTCCCTTGAAAATGTATGCTTTTTCCATTATAAATGTCATTTTTCCCCTTGAAATGTATGCTTTTTCCCTTATAATTTTGCGTTTTTTCTCTTATAAATGTGTGCTTTTTCCCTTATAATTGTGCTTTTTTTCTCTTATAAATGTGTGCTTTTCCCCTTATAATTGTGCTTTTCTACCCTTGTAAATGTCCTTTTTTCCCTTAAAAATGTGTGCTTTGTTCCTTATAAATGTGCTTTTTTGCCCTTGTAAATGTCCTTTTTTTCCCCTTATAAATGTCATTTTTTCCCCTAAAAATGTATGCTTTTTTTTCTTATGTGTTTTTTACCCTTGTAAATGTGTGCTTTTTCCCTTGTAAATGTTTACTTTTTCCCGTGTACGTATATTATTTTTTTCTTGTATATGTGTGCTTTTTCACGTGTACTTATATTACCTTTTCACCTTGAAAATGTGTACTTTTTCCCATGTAAGTATATTATTTTTCCCTGGTGAATATAGTATTTTTCCCTTTTAAATGTGTATAATTTTTCCCCTCGTAAATGTATTATTTTTCACCTATAAGTATATAAATTTTTCCTTGTGAATGTATTATTTTCCCTTGTAAATTTATAATTTTTTTCCTTGTGAATATATAATTTTTTTATTGTGCTCTATGATTTTTTTTTCTATGTGTATGACGTTTCCCTTGTGAATGTGTTTCCCCCCCAATAATTTTAAAACTTAAACACTTTTGCACAATATTCTAATTTTTTTAAATAAACGGCATTTCAAATGACAGACTCATTGTTTACATGTGTATTTTAATTATTGGTCAATTTATGATACTCTTATTCTTGAACATACATTCACTGTACATACAGTAGATATACGTTGCCACTATTCATAAGCCTACATATTTTCAAATAGTTGGTGTTTTTATGTAACCCATTGCATTAAGCTGTTAAACATGACACCCTGGTTATGTTTGCAGATCACACTTGAAGCATTCAGCTTGAAATTTATCTCAGATTTCAGCTCATCTTTCCCATGAAACCTAAGGTCAGGTGAGATGGCTGGCAAATCAAGCAACAACATGGTCAGTGAAATAGTTGGTGGTAAAGTTTGACCTTGAGGGCCTACACTCCTTCTGGAAGGTGTAGATGATCATCTTCTGGACAACTTGTTAGGTCAGCAGTCTTCCCCATGATCGAAGTGAAATATTCTAATATTTTGACATACTAGATTTTTGATTTTCATGGATCATTTAATCATTAATCATTTAAATGAAAACAAAAGGTTTTACTTTTTGAATAACATAAAAATGTAATTTTGGAAATGCACTATAAGTAAATGTATGCAGAGGTGTTTGTTTTACAGTTGAAGGAGTCCTTCGCTGTAAAATGTTTAAGAACCTCTGTTTTAACTGCTGAACATATGGGATTAATGTATTCATAAATATTATGGAATATGTTGTTCGAACTGAAAGAGAGATGTCACTAATATCTCCAAGGCAGCATGCTTTAGTTAGTAGAAAAACATTATTGATGCTAAAATCACATACTGTATATAAGCCTGTACCCTCACACAGAGTGGAGTAACATCTGATTCTATTCAGTGTCATTTGCAGCAATGCTTTACATGCACTTTAACTGTTTTGCTAAATAATAAGCAAACTAGAAATAAATACTCAACTATAAAATTATATTAAAGACTTTATTTACAAATTAATAAAATACATGTATGTATTGTTGGTGCAAAAAGGCAGAGCATCAAGGGTCCGTCCTCTCCACGACAATCTACAACAGGGGAGAAATAAAGACAAGTTATTATAAGTGTCTAGTAAAAAGACTTCATGTTGTTACTATGCAGCTCCATGGCATCTCTGTAATATACATCCACATATGGGTTTATAAGCAAGTTAATATCACTTCATGATGTTTGACATCATATGACATCAGTTTGACACACGCAGGCAGGCACGCACACAAAATTTCATAGAATGCAAGCTTTTAGTAATGCTGTGTATTAAAACCAATTACTTGGTTTTGCTATTAAGGATTGCTGCAAAATTTGGCCCCATCTTCACCATTCATTAACACACACATGTTCATGAAGAGAAATGTGTCCCTGTCCCCTGATTAAGATGTGCTCAGTGGTGTTCTTGAAAAGAGAGGTAAATACTTCAGAAAACTCACCTTCTGCTCAGGATGTAAAGCTGGTGTAGAAATCAGCTGATACACAGGCAGTTGATGATTTACACACAGTTCACTGTGAGAAGAAAAACACACAATCATACATATTATAAGGAGTATAAACATATATTTAATGACTTTAATGACTAGAATAGATAGAACCTGAACAAAAGCCCCTTTTCTTGACTGTTACATACATAACTAACTATTCAGAAGATCTCTAGCTATGATAAAACCACTACATTATACAGCAGTATACATTATATGGCACTCAGGAGCTCCAATAAACTACATACAACAATTCGTTAACCATCTGTAACATTTAGCACATAACAGGAGCAGCTCAGGGATAATTAGCAATAGTTGCTGCTATCTTAGCTCTTTTAGTAAGCTAGCGCTTAGCATAATTATATTAGCTTGCTTATAGATTCATATTTGGACAGGCATTTTACAAAAACAATAGAGCTAACTGTTTACATCACGTATATGTGTCCAAATACACTATTAAACTAATATATATTAATAAACAAGCTAGTTTCCCCATGCTAAGCGCTAGCGGTTAGCATAGTGATATTAGCTTGCTTATAGATCCATATTTGGACAGGCATTTTACAAAAACAATAGAGCTAACTGTTTACATCACGTATAGGTGTCCAAATACACTATTAAACTAATATATATTAATAAACAAGCTAGTTTCCCCATGCTAAGCGCTAGCGGTTAGCATAGTGATATTAGCTTGCTTATAAATCCATATGTGGATGTATACTACAGAGATGCCATGGAGCTGATGGTTTACATCAGTGTTTAATGGTCTAAATGAGATAATATTCCTTTTAATCACTGCCATTTACACTCGGCTCGGCATTTCCCCCAAACACTCCAATAGTATTAACACTGCTACAAAGTTATCATTAGTGCCTAAAACAGTAAAAATCTGATTAATTTTTATATATTAAACATTACCTGGTAATTGTGTGCAGTTGAAAATTTAGTGAAAATTATAACTTTATCACGCTATAATTCACTGTATACTCCATGATGTTGAGTCCTGGAGCTGATATCCGGAAACGTTCCGTGTTCAGTTGCGTTTTGACCCCACTCCCATAGTCCTTTGCGCATTAGCTTTAGCTTTTAGCTTGCAAAATACTGGAGAAAGAGTTCTCACACGGGAAAGAAGTAGTTGCGCACAAACGGTAAAGAGCAGACATTTACACGGGAAAAAGCGCACAGTTACACGGGAAAAAGCGCACATTTTCAATGGAAAAAAAAACATTTATAAGGGAAAAAAATGACATTTATAAGGGAAAAAGCGGACATTTTCAAGAAAAAAAAACACATTTATAAGGTAAAAAACGACATTTATAATGGAAAAATTGCACATTTTCAATGAAAAAAAAAACCACATTTATAAGGGAAAAAACGACATTTATAAGGGAAAAAGCGGACATTTTCAAGGGAAAGAAAACGACATTTATAAGGGAAAAAGCGGACATTTTCAAGGAAAAAAAAAACCACAATTACAAGGGAAAAAACACACATATACGGGAAAGATGATTTGCCCTTCTGGGCCACCGTAGGGATTTGCAAATACAATAGTCTTAGCAACTGGGGTGCTGAGGTGTTTGTTTTCTAATTATAAGAAATATCCTTGGGTGTTTGTAAGCACTTTATTGTATTTTATTTTAAATATGAACTATTGCAATGCTGTGTTGCTAATCAGGAGAAACACAATTACACACACACACACACACACACACACACACAATAAAGAACTGGAAAATAAAATAAGTAAATACACCATGTACAGCGCTCACAGTCAAAGATCATAAACCATTCATATGTCCTAGACATATGGTTAAAAATTATATATATATATATATATATATATATATATATATACAGTGGTGTGAAAAACTATTTGCCCCCTTCCTGATCTCTTATTCTTTTGCATGTTTGTCACACAAAATGTTTCTGATCATCAAACCCATTTAACTATTAGTCAAAGATAACATACAGTAATTGAACACAAAATGCAGTTTTTAAATTATGGTTTTTATTATTTAGGGAGGAAAAAAATCCAAACTTACATGGCCCTGTGTAAAAAAGTGATTGCCCCCCTTGTTAAAAAATAACTTAACTGTGGTTTATCACACCTGAGTTCAATTTCTGTAGTCACCCCCAAGCCTGATTACTGCCACACCTGTTTTAATCAAGAAATCACTTAAATAGGAGCTACCTGACACTACCTGAAAAGCAGACCAAAAGCACCTCAAAAGCTAGACATCATGCCAAGATCCAAAGAAATTCAGGAACAAATGAGAACAAAAGTAGTTGAGACCTATCAGTCTGGTAAAGGCTATAAAGCCATTTCTAAAGCTTTGGGACTCCAGCGAACCACAGTGAGAGCCATTATCCACAAATGCCAAAAACATGGAACAGTAGTGAACCTTCCCAGGAGTGGCCGGCCGACCAAAATTACCCCAAGAGTGCAGAGACAACTCATCCAAAAGGGCACAAAAGACCCCAGGACAACATCTAAAGAACTGCAGGCCTCGCTTGACTCAATTAAGGTCAGTGTTCACGACTCCACCATAAGAAAGAGACTGGGCAAAAACGGCCTGCACGGCAGATTTCCAAGGCGCAAACCACTTTTAAGCAAAAAGAACATTAAGGTTTGTCTCAATTTTGCTAAAAAACATCTCAATGATTGCCAAGACTTTTGGGAAAAAACCTTGTGGACCGACGAGACAAAAGTTGACCTTTTGGAAGGTCCGTGTCCCGTTACATCTGGCGTTTCAAGCATTTCAGAAAAAGAACATCATACCAACAGTAAAATATGGTGGTGGTAGTGTGATGGTCCGGGGTTGTTTTGCTGCTTCCATGGAACCATGAATTCTACTGTCTACCAAAAAATCCTGAAGGAGAATGTCCGGCCATCTGTTCGTCAACTCAAGCTGAAGCGATCTTGGGTGCTGCAGCAGGACAATGACCCAAAACACACCAGCAAATCCACCTCTGAATGGCTGAAGACAAACAAAATGAAGACTTTGGAGTGGCCTAGTCAAAGTCCTGACCTGAATTCTATTCAGATGTTGTGGCATGACCTTAAAAAGGCAGTTCATGCTAGAAAACCCTCAAATAAAGCTGAATTACAACAATTCTGCAAAGATGGGTGGGCCAAAATTCCTCCAGAGCGCTGTAAAAGACTCGTTGCAAGTTATCGCAAACGCTTGATTGCAGTTATTGCTGCTAAGGGTGGCCCAACCAGTTATTAGGTTCAGGGGGCAATTACTTTTTCACACAGGGCCATGTAGGTTTGGATTTTTTTTATCCCTAAATAATAAAAACCATCATTTAAAAACTGCATTTTGTGTTTACTTGTGTTATCTTTGACTAATAGTTAAATGTGTTTGATGATCAGAAACATTTTGTGTAACAAACATGCAAAAGAATAAGAAATCAGGAAGGGGGCAAATAGTTTTTCACACCACTATATATATATATATATATATATATGTGCAAGTGTAGGGTATGCTATGTTAATTAACACTGCCACAGAACACCAGAACAGTGCTCCACCTATGTTACACCAAATAATATTCACACAATTCTGTTAAAATTTAAATACATTTATGTAAGCACCTAAAGATCCAAGCATTAGTGTAGTAAATCTTAAACAAAATGTCTAATTAAACGTTAAGGTGTGTTAATTATTTTAAAATCACTTTCGACCTTAAAAAAGGCACACAACATAGTTGTTATCTTATCAGACTTTGTTTAATCATATTTTGCATGTTTATAAAAATGCCAAACCACATCAACCACACTGCCAGCCCCTCTATTACATTATGAACAAGATGGCTGTTAATCTGTTTTTTTGGTAAATGAACATATAATTTCCCGATAGATCTCAAACACTCAATAGCACGTAAACATTTTCAAAATAAACACTGGAGTAGCCAATGTGCTACCGAGCCACTGTATTGATTTCTGTCTGGGGCGAGCAGGTTAATTAAATGTGAATCGTAATCCCGAAACAAAATATTGAACATGGTGGATCAGGAGGAGAGGAGTCACTCCGTTAGATGTTAAAACAGCAATCGATACGGCGTGACTAGGGAATATCTGTCAACACAGAGCAAACAGATAGGATTGAAAGCGAGCGGCAAGATTAAAGAGCTGAATTTGAGATTCAGACGATGCTTTTGAGCATCTCTAATGAGGTTCGGCAGGTCGCAAATTGTTCCCAGCCGCAAACATAAAGTTCTCTTGAGGTGCATTTTGCCAAAGGCCATAACACAAGAATAGAGCACATGCTCAGTGCAAGAAATTTTAAATGAGCTTCTTATAAACAGGTTGTTGTGAATGTGAACTTCTGATCAGTCTTTGTTTAAAGTACAGAAGAAGTCTTGTTGTTCTAGCCTCAGGTGGGGAAGTCAAGACAAAGCGCAAGCACAAGTTCATAGGAGTGTTGGCCTCTAATGTGGATATTGTTAAGCAATGAAAGAAGGACCTTCTTCACCTTGTAGAGCTGCCCTTGCTTTAAATAGTTTTATGTTGGAATTCTCAAATTCTAAATCTTTGAGTGGCAAAAAGTTGACCACATGGTGTCTTCCAATTATTTAAAAATCACACTTTTCAGGAAAATTATATGCCAGCATTCTCAGAGAAACAATGCAAGTCCACACTTCAGCCATGGAAAACAGTTGCAGGGCTTAGTCTCCAAAAAAAAATACGATGAGGAGCTTGACAGTCTGGAAGAGCATTGGAGTAAAGCCACTGAATTCACTTGAGGTAGTTTTGCAGCTTACAAGGAAATCTCCTTTTTGGCTCCCCTTATAGTTGAGTAATGCACATCCCACTGGAATGGCATCCCACAGAGCAGAATCAGGACCCACTGGAGAGAGTTTATCTGACAGTTGGCTTTGGAACATTGGAGATCTACTTTACTAGGAGGAGGAATCTGGAATCTGTACCTGAGGATAGTGAAGTCTGGACTGATATTCTCAGCCTGTTAGCACTGCAACTCTCACAAGAAAAAAAGGGAAAAAAGGAAAACAATACACACACACACAAGGTATGCTAATAGGAAAAATAATAAGCACTTTCATGTGTAGCAATATTTGCCCATTACGTTTTTCTGTAACAGCACATCCCTAAAGTGATTTGCAAATGATTACTATTTTTTTAAGAAAGTGTGAGCACAGTTGAGTTTGTTTATTACGATGAGAAGAGTTTCCATAAAAAGGTTACTTTTTAAACTTCATTAAAATAATACGTGCCGCTTAATATTATGCATGTTTATTATATAAACAATTTTGTAGAATTATTGACACAAAATTTAAGAAATCCCAATGTTTACTGGATCTATTTACGTGTAGATGGGATATGTGGAAAGGTTCAATGTGGTATTCCCATGGTTTTGGAAAGTCATTTGTTAAAATAAAATGATTAAAATTGACTAAATGTTGCTTACAGTATGGAGCATTATGGAGCAATATGGAGCAATGTTGCTTATGGAGCATTAAGCTTCCTACTTGTTCTCTATTTCAAAATAATTTTGAATTATGTCATGCAAACATGGGAGATTCCATTATGAGATGTATTAGTAGGAGATGTACTGCAATTAAACTAGTGTATCTTCAAGGTTCTGAAGGTCAAAGAGAAGCACCTACGCCTAGGTCTTCTGATTAGTTTTCGGTTTGGAAAAACAAGAAATGTAATAATTTAAATGTTCTATAAATGGACGGATTATGTTACACCAACAATTTTCTTTGTATGTCTAGGCTTTATGGCATGTGATAAAATTAACCTATTGTTATTATTCCTTCGGGAATGTTTTAATTTTCATATTTTAGGAAGACGAGAGAGATTTGCCTTTGGCATTACAAGACAGTAAATTGAGCTTCCCCTCACCCATGGCAAGGATGTTAGGTTGTCCTTTTCTTATATTTGCATAAAAAAATAAGCTTTTTCAGATTTCTGCAAGATGGACAGATTCACTCCTATCAGGGATGCTAACCTAGAGGAGCACATTTAAGAAACTCCACAGCCTGCTCAGAAGTAAGCATACTACAACATATTCCCTTGTTGGTTTAATATGCATCCTTTTTTATACAAAATTTAGCTAATTGTCTCAAATTATGAACTGTTTTCAGATGATCAGGACCAAGCTGCATGCTGATGGACTGTAGTGCCAAGAAGAAGAGTGCTAGAGACCTTAACTGCATTGATCCAGCTGCTGCAGCCCAAAGATTGAGCCAGATTGTGGCTACTTGAATGAGGGATTGACTCTTGTACTTCTATAAGGTTGGAGTATTTGGACATGTGATTATATTCAGGGGTTTTAACATATCATGACCTCCTTTAAATATCAGTTTACTCATTCTTTCATCATCTCCCACTGCTTCTGGTGAAAGTGCAGTAGAATAATCTATAAAGATTTATATGCAATGAAGTAATCAATTTTCTATCTTATGTGAAACGTTGTACAAATATTCTGTAGGTTGAGATGCTTAGGGCTCATTATTCAGTCTACATCAACTGCAGCAAAGACAACACAGCTTTAAGGCTGTTGACTTATTTTATTAAATTCTACTGTCTAAATAGGTTACCATTCAGTGTCCGATTACACCGATTACTCTTCAGGTTAACCTGCTGCAAGGACAAGGACATATAGGGCACAATACAGGTCAGTAATTGCACTAATTTAGGCTCTACTTATAATGACCTTATTTAATGTCATTAGCAACACTTACTAGGTCATGTCAAAATGGTTGCCCAGGAAAAAAGGCCTATACTGTAAACCTAATAAAAAAAAAAACTATTGGAATTTTATGAAGTTTAAAGACAACTGTAGTGGGCACTAGGCTGGACCAAGGACGCCAGGAAACGAGAGTGCAGTAAAAAAAACTTAAAGCTTTATTATTTTTTCTTCTTTTAGTTTCACTTCCACGGCTCCGTCTGTTAAGAAGTGCAAGAAAAAGGCAACCTTAAAAACACTTAAATGGAGCCATTTAAGTCAAAGTAGACACATGCAAGGGGTTTAATCCCGGTCAGTGTGTGTGTGTGTGTGTGTGTGTGTGTGCGTGTGTGTGTGTGTGTCAGTGGGTCAGGCCATGGCACATATTGTCCTCCACGTTGATGTAGACGAGTGAGTTTAGCCGTAGTGGTTTGGAGTCCCTGTGTAAGCTGTTGCAGGAGACTTTGCTATTAAATGCTGTCAAATGTCTGAGGTACTGCTCTGGGGTACATAGTGCCCCTGGGTCCAGTCCAGATGTCTGCATTCTTCACCAGTGTAGTGGGCATTTAGGTGGACCAAGGATAACTGAAAGCTTTATATATTTTTTTCTTCTTCCAGTTTTCGCTTCCTCTTACCCAGTGCGGAGCTGTCGGTCTATTATGGGTGCTGGCTTTATGCCTGCCGCCACAACAAACAGTCCTTTAGACATTACATGGGGGGAAGTCCTGTAATCATGGTTTACTAGGTTCAGACAATGCAAACTGACCGGAAGTATTTGCTAATCAAATCGTATCAATGTGCTACACCTTTTCAAATCCTAAACAGTCTCTAAGATCAGCAAAAGCTTCTGATGCAGTTTGTCTAATTGTGCGACACCTCTTGGCAGGTACAAGCACATCACGCTGATTGATGCATAGGACAAATAACGCTGGCCTTCTGTTGGTAAGTCAACGCTGGAACTGTTCCAGTGACGAAAATCAGAATGTTAGCTCAGTCTCCTTGTCTGCCAGGAAACAAGTAATCCAAATAACATTTGCAAGAATTTCTAAATTAAAATATCTAACTTGCATCATGACTATATTTCACACTAGCCATATGAAAAAAAAAATTACATTTGATGACATCAATATTTCTGTACCGTATGTGTCCAAAGTCATCAGTAAGTTTGCCAACCAACCAAATCCATGTAGGTTGGTTGATCTGTCATAAGTCGATTATTTTAGTAGGTTTGCCCTCTACTACAGTAACTGCAGACCACAGCGTGGGTTGATGCACAGTGTCAAATCAATAAACACAATGATTAGGCTTTGCGCTCCTTCAGCGTGATTTCTTCTTTCCGCTTTTGCAATCACCATTATGTTATGCTCATGAAAACTTTCCTTACAATCAATAATAGACTGGTCCTCTGTAATTTTTGCAGTCATGTTTATCGCCTTTTCTATAAACTGGCATAATAATTGCATGTGTCCATGATGTGGGATGCTTTTGAATTGCCATATCAATGTGATCAGTAAGTGCAAATGCTGTATGAGTAGGTCGCCTCTGGCTTTCCGGGCTTCCGTCATGATTTCATCTACCTCCGCTGCCTCATTATTTTTGAGTTGTACAATTGCAATTTTAGTAATGCTCAGTTCTTCTTCGGCTTTGTTGGTTTGCGTAGAACGGGTGGTTCAGCCAGTGTACTGGCGCTGGGCCCAGGAGTAGCTCAGTGGTTAAGGCATTGGACTACGGTTCGAAAGATCCCAGGTTCAAACCCCACAACCACCAAGTTGCCACTGTTGGGTCCTTAAGCAAGGATTTCATGATTCAGTAGTTGATACTTGGCTTTGTCAGTGTTTTTGCATTGTTTCCATTTATCGTTTTATTAGTCTCAGTGCAGCATAGGAGATCTATGCTTGAGTCCTTTTAGGCTGGGCAGGACAATAAAACATTGCACATTTAGTGCTGATTTCTGTAAAGGTACTCTCAGACATGTATGGTGCTTTCCACATCCTCCAGCTGCGCTAGGGTTGCAAATCAGTTTGCCACACAAGGGGAAAAAATAGTAACCTAAATAGAACAAATAAATCTAAATAGACAAATTAATTCAGACACATTTTCCAGTCATTTCCATTTTTTAAATGTTAACATGTGATAAGTTTGAAGTATTTCTACTTTGTAAAAAAAAAAAAAATACTAAACACAGATGCATTTTCATATATTGATATTTCTAACCACATAATTGAAAACAGTACCACTATAAAGCTTATTTTATTTGTAAATGTGTTTACTTAAGAAAAATGTAGTGCCTTACCATGTACAGTTATGCATAGTTTTTGGCATGTCTTTAACCGTGGCACTAAATATTGCAGGAACGGAGCACTCATGTCAGGCAGGACATGGCAGTAAAACTGCTCCAGTGGTGGCTCTTGGCCACACATCAGCTGGAAGAGCAAACCCCACATTCATGGCTTTGATACATGGATCTCCATGTGCAATTGACCAAGCGATGAGATTTAAAGATTTGATGGTAGCTTTTGAAATATTTACAATAGTCTATTTATGGCTGACTGGTCATAACTCAGAAAGACCTGTCCAGCTTCTTCCTCGAAAAATGCCAAGAGTGATCTGTACATCTATCAAGAGTCTAGTATAAGTTACCAGACAAGACGAATGCAACATTTTTTATTACTGTGCAGTTCACTTGAAAACAAACAGTCTAACAACTGTAATAAGTTACTTGTCATATTCTGACCTGGAAACGAAAGAAAAAGCTCTTACTGTAAACACAAAAATCTCTCTATTTGTGGTGAATGAATCCAACACAAAGTGACACTGGTGATTGCTTTAATGGCACCATCTCCTGACACAAATAGTGGACATCAGGTTGTCAGAAAGTCGATCCTCTTGGAAAGTCCTCAAAATGGTGGCAAGATCCACTTCTTCCTAAAGTGGATAAAATTTGTGATGTGTATCAGAATTGGCAAAAAAAAAGTTGGGCACTTTGACAATTCCTAAAATAATATTCTTCTAGTATTATTGAGTGAAACAAACCAAACCTTATGATACGAAAACTGTCACTTTGAAAAGAAACTGCAATGTCATCCTCTTCCCCATCAACAGAATCATCAATATAGAAGCCATCAACAGAATTCCAACAAAATAAATTTCTTTCTTTTTAAGTATATTCTAATATTATTCTCTGTAAATCTGATTCTCTGTAACTGATGAGTAAATGAATAAATTGTGCAAGTGGATAAATTGCTGTCACTTATTCCCTACCTATAAAATACTTGTTTGGATGTTCTACATGTGATCTTCTGTATAAGACCTTAAAAGAGTTAATGTTGCATAAAATTATAATTTTTAAATGTATTTATAATTTAAAAAATCTACTTCATACTATATATTAAATAACTATTAAATTATCATAATGTACTGTAATGACTTACCTTTGGGGTTCCAGTGTTCAGCCACAGTGCAGTATCCAATTCTGCTTCCTGGTATTGAAGAGAGTTACATTTTAAACGCTTTTTGAAAAGCTTTGGAAAGTGAAATGGTAACTTTTTAACTACGATTATATGACCCAACATTATTCTTAATGCTGTTCAATTTTCTTTAATCAATATTCCTCAGCAATCATTCAAACTATAATATATATATATATATAAACAGATTATATTTTACAGTAATTTACAAGTGATTTGTTACACGTCATCCTGGTAAGATTCCATCACTGAAGAGATGGACATAAAAGGGAACTAGGATCTTGAAAAGGAATTACTGATGGCATGGTCATGGGTGCCCTATGAGCAGGGGTGTAGCTTGATGGACGGCAGGTGAGGTTAGAGATCTGATGGCTGGTGACGCAGGGGTTTATGATGGATGTGCATAGGTGGATAATTAGCTTATGGGTACGACTGCAGTTCAGATGGCTGATGGTGCAGGGTATTGGAACAGATAAACGGCTGGAGGAACTGTGGGTGACTGTGCAGGTCACATGGCAGTCGGCAAAGCAGTGAGTGTGGCTATTAGTGGAGTGATGGTGGAGACTGTCTTGGGACCAACTGATAATTCAGTAAGGGTTAAAGTCTTTTACAGTTATGAGATCTTGATGGACAAATAAAACAGTCTGAAAATTGTATGTAATTACTCGGTGAGAATAACATGACCTGGAATCCCTGGACAATAATAATAAAACAAATGTTGTCAATATGATGTCAATATGACTACTGACTCAATAGTTATTTTGTCCCAGTAGTTAATGACTTAGATTGAAAGTCTTATTGTGTCTTTATAGGTCATGAACAACATACATTATATGTATTATTGTCATGCACACTCGCGCCGTGACCAGCACTAGGACCCGGATGTAGTACGATCACGACTCCGGAAGCATAAAGGAGACAAGATGGCGCTTTACATCACTCAGTCATTGAGTTCGCCCATGCCGGTCCAGACGGTTTCGTCAGCCATTTCGTAAGTACTCACCTTCTTGGGTTAACTTTCCGATTCGAGTGTGTGTTAATAGGACACGGATTAAATTTGTGTTTTTCCCCTCTTCCTCCGAGAGAGTCCTTAGAATAATCAGCGTGGTTTACCATCCATGCAACATGGGCTAACCGCTAATCGCTACGTTTTCTGGTCACCCCGGGTTGGTTCCTGACTATTATGCTTTAAGCACATTGTCAATTTGTATTTGTGCTACATGCACATACTTTATAATAAATTTTTTTGGATTTTTTTAATTTATTGATTTATTTTATTGATCAGGGCCCAGTTTCCAATAACGCACACTCTAAGTGCTCTTAAGATATATATTACATAAGTTGTTTCCTTTTTTAAGTGTGTTCCCCGAACTGTCCCTTAGGATTCTATCTATCTATCTATCTATCTATCTATCTATCTATCTATCTATCTATCAAGTTACTAAACAATCTATTTTTTACTCCTTTCGCATGACAGCGTTAAGAAAGACAACAATTTAAACATGCAAATTTAAGTGCAAATTGCACATTGCACAAAATTCTTATTTCAACATGGGTTAACTTATCAATAGCATGCTATAAGTATAGAAATTAAATCACCAAACTGTTGCTAATATTTTTATGTAACCTGTATTGGCAGTGAAACGAACCGGGTATACAATCATAGTTGATTGACAAACAGCTGTGTGCAACACACTCTTGATTGCCATTGGTTGAAACCTTCAATAAAAGCAACCTACCTACACTAAACAGAAAAAGAGATAAGATTGAGAAGTTGGCAGAGAAGAGGCAACAGAAAAAAAAGGGCACCAGGCTTCTCATCATAAGAAGTTGGAATTTTGCTAGACAAGGTGTACATTTACAAGACAGCACTCTTCGGCAGCTTCAGAAACAAGCTCCAGTTTAGGTGCACCCAGAGATTGTCAGGATGTGCAGGAAAAATGGCATCATTTCTCGAGCCATGCCAAGGTCAGAGCTGCTGCAGTCCGAAGAGACCGGGCAAGGAAAGGTGCTGGGTCCAGTTTAGTGTCACCACAAACACCACTGGAATAGAAGGCACTGGCAGTAATGGGAGAATCAGCCTCTCATGGAATCTCTGGGGGCATTGATGTGAGAAGAGGTGATGCTAAGCATGCCTTATGCTGACTGGCCAGACCATCGCCACCTCCCAGTACACCATGCTCCCCTGTTACACAGAAACCTGCAGCACCCTCCCTTCCTGGTAGCACTGAGCCTGAAGAGTGCTCCACCACCACCGGAATGCGCGTCCTTGCCAGGATGACATCGCTACAGCACAATACGCAAATTGTCACCATGCCATTGTAGTGAGGAACTGGTAAATATAGAAAGAGAAAAGGTGGTGCTATTGCATGACATTCAGCGTCTGCTGACCGAAGCAAACAACCTCGCTCGCCAATCACTGGAGCTGAAAAAGGCCAAGCTGAAGCTAGCCAAACAACTGCACACCAGTGACCATGTGTGTGTGTGTAAATATTGTTTGTATGTAATTTGTTGTGTATGCACCAATTTTTTTTTTTTTTTATGTTGCTGCAAGTAAAGTGTTAATGATGATCCAAACTCCCCAGTCTCAAGTGCGAATTTTCCTTAAGACTAAGTAATCGTGTGGCACAAAAGCACGACTCATTTGTCATCCTTTTAGGAGTCTGGAGAACAACTGTTCCCCTATTGCAATACGAAACCAATAGTAAATAAGTGTAAAAGGTTGATCGATCTATCTATCTATCTATCTATCTATCTATCTATCTATCTATCTATCTATCTATCTATCTATCCACAAGAAAATTAAAGAATGTTAATCTAGGTGCACGATTATTTTTAAAGATTCGTTTGTAGTAGCAGAGTACCGATATTTAGTCTGAGATGGAGATCATGAGTGTTTGAAAAAGATTTGCTGTGCTTGAGGCAGAGCAGTGGCAAGAGAAGCTTGCGACTTTCAATCTTGCGACCTGAGGTCACTACCCATTAGATAAATCAAGATTAATCAAGAATACGACATTTTAGCTTGGGCATCAAGTTAACTTTTGACAGAAATATTCTAATGTGTAGACATATACAACTTTAGGAGAAGCATGTCAGTGGTTGGGGTTGTATAGCGCACTTATGGAATGAGTACAATGAGAAAAAAGAGTTTTAAAACATTACAATCACTCAGAAAAATAAATGGATGCAGGGTTTGAAAGTTTATTTTCTCATTTAACTAAATCAAATTTCATCATAAAATAAAATATGTCAAAAGAAAAGTCCATCCAGTCATGGATGATGGCTAATGATCAATAAAATATATTTTAAACAAAAATATTTTAATCAACTACTGCCTTGCCTCAACCCCTGCAGCATGCAGTGCAGCCCTCTGTGGAGGATTAAAGACCTCAACGCCTACCACTGCATCTTCCTCCTTATTTGCCTCCCCCACCTTCGGTAAAGGTGTGTTTCCACGCACAGCCATGTTATGGATTATGGCTGTTGCTACCGTAACTACGCAAGACCTGTGAGGCTTCATGCGCAATCCTCCTGCGGACTTGTGCAAACACCGAAAGCACAGCTTCCAGAGTACAAATATGTGCTACATTAAAGGCTCTTTCAGCCTGAGCCTGTGGGTTGGATACTATACACTGTCCCAGAGAAACATGCTCTTACCAAATTCACCTCTTTCTGCTTGCTCACCCACAGCAGAATTGGCCCAGACAAAACTGTCATGGGTGCTGCCAGGCCACTTCACCACCAGGTCATTGATTAGACCCCTGTGGTCCATCACTACCTGGATGTTTATTGTCGCATATCCCTTTCGCGACATGTATGCCTGATCAAGCACTGATGGAGTGGAGAGTGGGATTAGTGTTCCATCCACTAAGCCTTGGATTTTAGGAATGCCAGTAATGGCATGGCAACTCTGGTGCACCTCCTGGACCTCCTGGCATGTTGCTGGCAGTCGAATCAAATCCCCGGCATGGCGCAAAAAGGCGTTGGTAACAGCGAGGGCACACCTCCACACAGAGGCCGTAGCCTTCTCCCACGACCTCCATGAAGCTCACGCTAGCATAAAATCTGCAAGCAGCTGAATTTCGGGACATAAAGCGTAAGTATGACGCATTAGCCTGGCAAGTACAGGTCAAGAAGCTCCATAATCTGTTGCCTTGAAAGGCAAAACTTTTTTAAAATAGCCACCTCAAGCAAAAAATTAAAAGGGCTGAAGCTTTGCCTAATGAAATGTCTTCGGTTTAGCACAACAACACACTGTATCGCTGCCATATTTGTTGCTTTCTGGACGCCAATGTGATTACCTATTTATACGATCTTAGCCACTTAGAGCCAAATTGTTAGCCACCTGTTCAATATTTAAAGTGAATTTGATGTATTAGTCACATTATGGCTAATAGGCTAGATTAAGCCAGATTAATTTAAGGCATTGGGGTTGACATTGCACTCTGTTTTAATAATCTAAGGGATGTGGGATGTTGCATGTTCGGCACGCGCCATGCCGCGAAATCCCACAAGCAACATTCGGGAATTTAAATAATTGTGTTGTGCTTCACTGAATTTCCATCAGATGGAGCATGGAAGGACTTTATCTTAAAGCCAGACCAAGTACAATGAAGAATTGTGTATAATTAATTAACCTAAAACAATATTGTTTCCAATGCAAACATGAGTTTTATTTTGTTTTACAACAGATCTTTCATGATGAATGTATGTATATGTGCTTCATATTATTTTTTTATAATGATAAAATAAGATGCCTAAAATCGTGCTTTAAAATTCATAATAAGTTTCTTATATAGTTTTTGTAATGTCTTAACAGGGACAAAACAATGAAAGACATGGTAATGCCTCGGTTTAAATGGTCCAACACTTAAAAATCAACAGTAATGTTGGTTTCTTGTGTAAATAAATGAATAACACTCAAGTGCATGCTGAAATTCCAAACCAATAGAATGTGTACAGTACCCAAGTCCCGTCTGGAGAGTTCACAGCATTCATTATGAGGCAGAACAATTTCATCAGCATTTGATAATAAGCACCAGCAAACAGGACAAGTGGACTTTGGATAGTAAAGCTGTTCATGTGTTTTTGTACAGAAACAGATTTAGGCCGGTTACATATTAATATACACCTGTGCCACCAGCAAATTAGTAATATTAATTTTACTGTTACTTAAGTGTATGGTTTGGTCAGGAGGGAGAAAACTTATGGATGAACATTTTCTTATAATAGGTTTCACTTTCTTGATCTATACTCCCTGAAGTACGTTCTGATGAAACATATTTTTGGAGCAAATGATTAATGAAATGTGAATAACATAGGTGGTTGGGGTGTATGAAGGGTGTACAGTACTGTACATTTTGCAAGACATTCACAACATAAACTCGAGTTAAAGTCTAGAGTGCCATGTGAGGTTAAGTTTAGGCAAGAAATGCACTTTGGTTAAGTCTTTGGAGAAAGATTATGGATTATTTTTAAAAAAGGGGATTAAACCCAAATCCAGTCATGACATGGTTTGTGAAATGACAACCTGTATTTTCCTACCAAACAGTCTTTTCCTAACCTTAACCAAGTTCCCTATCAAAGAACATACAGTATGTATTTGCAGTTTAGTTTTATAGGACACCATTTTTTGGAGACAGGGACGTATATGTTAATATTTATGTGGGGAGCATACTACTGCATACAAATCATATTATAAGAAAACATTCTTGTTTAAATATTGTCATGGTAACATCTAATTTACATTCTTATAATTAGATCAATATACAGTATTTATTCTGACACACTCTTACTTTCTGTAGGCTAGCTATACAGTAGTTTGACAACTGCAGGTTTGAAGCTGAAGTGAAAAATATCAAACATGATGAATTTGGAAGCAACTTGTGAGTTAACAGTCAAAATGAAAAATCTACAAGTAAATTTTTCTCCTGCTCCTCTTCACCCTAGGAAATGTGCTCCTTGTGGCATGCAAATTGTTCAAACAGCAATTTATTACAAAATTAAAACCAGTTTCTGTGGCAGCTTTTGTGGGAAGTCATGACCCCTGGATTGGTGGCCATTAACATGTCCAGATTTTGTGCCACCTTATGATTATATTAAACCATGAAGAAGTCCATATTTATTTCTGATGAATGTTCTGTTATGTGGGTCTCTCTGAATAATAACTCTTAAAATGCTCTAGTATGCTATAATGTACAGTATATAGTATATAGTCTATAATGCTCTAACGTTTTAACAGCTACTATCAGTTTAAGCTTTTTAATAAATATTATTTTAAATGTTAAATGGGGTCCATTTAAAAATAAGGATGCAAAAAATCATTACAATATTTACATTATAATTTATTTTAGCCATGTCTAGTCACATTTAATGTTGTGGCATGTTGTCAAGTCTCTCTTTACTTAATAGGATTAGCTTATTATGTTACCACTGAGCTGGTGTTTGGTCTAGTAATTGACCACTGGACCAGTTTTAGCATTAGGTACTGTGCCAATGCTGCTTAAAAGCCTTTTTTTTATGTGTCAAGCATGTTTCAGATCTTACTCAAACAAATAATAAATGCATTTTGTTGCAAAATTTTATAACCTGTTGTAAAACCTTTTGATAAAAGCTTAAAGAAAACCAGTTTGTTTAAAATATTTCAACCAGTTCCTTTAAAAGATGTTAAACAACTGAAATTTACACCAAATGTAATCCAAATTAAAGGAGCACACCAGCTTAAATATCTAGGAAAGTCTTTTTTCTTTTCCCCCCCCCCCCAAGCATTTAAAATTAAATCAGTTTGTGTGAATCTGTGTGAACATTATGTTACTGTAGCAGAAGGACTTCCATTCAGTCCAAAAACAATTGCAAAATAGCAAAACCTTTAATACTATACGGAAACCTCCATGGTGACATGTACAGACAAAATTTGTCATAATTATGTTAGTGGGGATTAATTGGTGAGTAAAAAGGAGTATAACAACATTATCCTTTGCTCCATCCGTCATACATAAACAATGTTCCTCTGTACAAAAAAGAAAAAAAAAAATATATATATATATATATATATATATATATACAGTATATCCCTAACTCACACTGCACCCATGTGTCACTTTGAAAGCTGAACACATGTTTGCTAAAATTTATAGACCTGAAGTTTACATAATGCTCCCACGAGTATTAAAAACCAATCGCCTACAGCAAGCTGGGGAACAAAAAAATAATAAAATCACCCACCAATACTGGTGTAATTTGCAACCAAGCTGGCCATGTTTGCTGCAGGCATGCTTACTAGACTTGAATTCTTGCTAGGTTTAAAGCACCTATATTGCAAAGGAATTTGATTCAACACACCTGAACAAGTTAATTAAGGTCATGATTTACAAAGGCTACAGGCAGGTGATTTTATTTATTTATTTATTTTCAGGGTTGGAGCCAAAATCTGCGGGACTGCCGCTCTCTAGGACTGAACTTGCCTGACTTAGATTATGTTCCTGCCTTCCGTCTTGACTACTATTTTGGTTCATTCGTTTGCTCAAGACAACCTTTAAGCTGTTTTGGCTTTCTAACAATCTGCTGGTTTCTACTTGTAATTTCATGGAAAAGGAGCTAAATATATTTTTGGTATTCCCCTGAACCTGTTAGTGTCAAGTTACCTGATCCTTGCTAGAGATTCTAGTTCTGATTTCTAGCTTCTTGTTTACCGGGACCTGTCTGTTTCCTTCCTACTCAACTTCCTACGTTTACCATCCTGCCTCCGTAAGCACAATGGCATCTGTAATCAGGACTGATAACTGGTCTTTGAGTATTATGGTAATTTGACTCAACTCTGGCATGGTGGCTCAGTAGGGGATCAAATACTTATTTCCCCCACTGTATACACACCGTACCTCAAGTGAGTTTGAGGTATAAAAAAGTGCATTAACAGATACACTTGAGCTCTAAGCCCTGTGTAAATATGGAATAGAAATAGTAAAATATAGGACCTTAAAAGCTTTCAGTAGGATTTACATTAATCAATTTGCCTATTATTTTTCTTGAGGCCATCTACTTATTTTTTTCTCTGTTGCAGAACTAACCTTGATGTGATTAAACTAAAAGTAAGCTACTGTACATGTAGTACTCCACTGGTGGCACTGACTCCAGCTGCAGTCCACTTCTTGTGAATCTCCCCCATATTCTTGAAATGGCTTAATTTCAATCTTCTTGAGGTTGCTTTTATTTCTGTTGCTTGTCAGTCTGTGTGATGAAGCTATACGGGTTTTACCTTTTAAATTGAATTACAGAAAAAAAACCTTTTCAATGATATTGTATATTCACTGCACTATGAGCTTGGATTCTGCCTGTCTGTCCCAGTTCTTGGATAACAATTTAAGCAAGTAAAGCCAGAGCTAATCCATTCCTTCCTCCAGAAATGCATGTTTGTGTCCAGCTATTGTCAAGTCTTTGCTTAATTTGCAACATTCATGCGTTTTTAAGGTTAATTTTTTTTTTATTCCAAACACTTACTTTAAGACTTGTTCTGGTGGCTTTGCGGTTGGGCCTCATCTTTAAGTTCCCGTCAAATACTAAACAGGTGTGGCTTCTGCTTGGTTGGACTGTAATGTTTAATTTTTTCTTTTCCTTCTTGGATTTTTCCTAGATTTTATCCCTAATTTAGTCCCTAATTTAAATAGACTTAGTGTGCCAGTCTATCCAATTTCTCCCCATCACTAGGGGCTACTAAGACCACCACGTGACACCACTGATGGCGTCTTTTTGAACTGCTCTCTTACGCATTATTGAGCGCGGCTTAACACACTCAGAGGACAGCGCTCTCCGCTCCTTCCGCTATTGGCCATAGAGCTGTAATTGACGTGGGAGCCTCAAGTGCCTCCCATCCCACCCCGCTGAGAGAGTTCAACAACAACAACTAATCCCCAGATGATTGGGCTAGCACTTTAACACTGCGCTGCATCCTCATGCACTCTCACTCATAGTCTATACCACTTTATCCTGTATAATGGGTCACAGAGGGGCCTGGGGCCTATACCAGGAGACTTAAGGCACAAGTCGGGGTACACCCTGGACAGTGTGCGAGTCCATCACAGGGCACACACATGCACACACTCACACATACTACATGTTTGGGAATTCCAATTAGCCTAATCTGCATGTCCTTGGACTGTAGGAGAAAACCAGAGTACCTGGAGGATACCCATTAAGCACAGGGAGAACATGCACACAGAGGCGGGAATTGAACCTGGCCTGGAAGACCCTGGAGGTGCAAGGCGACAGTGCTTACCACTAAGCCACCTCTACAAACTATATATATTCTAATTATATACAGTATTTAATTATATACATTTGAACAATGCTCTTTATATTTGCTATATACTCTTCAACATATTATACTGGTTAAGACAAAACTCAAAACTGAGAAAACTGTAAATCTTATAAGGGCAATCCATGCTCTCTGTTTTAAAGTGTATGCTTCTCTAACGCTATGAGGATAGCTGGCCCATATAGTGTACAAAAGCAGTACTTAATCTCTTTAGGACACATGCAGTGTATGACCGCTCTAAGCTGTTTGGTTAATAGCTGAATTTCTTAGCTGGATAGCCACTGGCACTAGTCATTTTCTCAGACAGGAGGATTGCTATACACCAACGTCCATCTACAGGAGCTGGAGCTAGATTGTTAGTTCTGGAAGTGTGTTAAGGTGCCTGAGCATCTGTGATAAGAAGTGACAGTCTTCATCATGTAATATGTCCAAGATTCACACAAGAAGAATAAAGATGGGCGGCTAGAGTGTGTGCGAAAGAATATTGTCCCACTGAATGTTTGACTAGAGCAGATGGATACCATGGATCCAGGACAATTTTTATGAAAACATCACAGTCTGTGATTCCTGATTGATGGAAAAGCACAGCTGAGCGCACATTTTAAATACGGACAGGTTTTTTAGTCCTGGTAACAGAAAAGAACAGTTGCTTGGATTCTTATGAAAGTCATATCATAGGAAATATTATCTGCTTAGTGGGTTTCCTCAAGGTTCCTCTGCTTTCTTACCATGTTCCAAATATATGCAGATTTAGCTACTTACCGTTTTCAAATTACCCGTAGTATGTGATTGTTCACCGTGCGAATGGGAATCAATACAATGGTCACTACTGGTCACCATTGGGCTCCATAGACCTTAAGAGGGTTTTAGAAGAGATGTTGTTGAGGATCACTACAAAGATTTTATAAGGACACAGTAACATGGCTTGTGAGTTAATATTAGGAGCATTTTATGAAATTTACTCAGTTAATGAACAGCTACATGGACATTCAATTCTGATCTAAAGATTTGATTGTGTAGAACAACAGAACACAATTATGAGAAATTCACTTATTTAGCAACAGTCACAGACCTGTTGCCAAACTCACAAAAGGGCCATGTTTACTCATTAGATGCAATGTTTTAAGCTAGATTAGTGACAGTGAACTTAACTACAGTATACTGTATATAGCTCCAATTACTGTACATTGTTTAAGCAGAAAGAAGCCTCCAAGATGCTTAAGCATGTGGTCAAAAAGTGTACAATAACTTTATGTGGATTGCTCAGGACAAACTCTTGTGTGCAGAAGACTTAAGAACATTTTAATCTTTGATTGTTAATAAATGTAGACACTGGAGACTCCTTCCATCAAACAAGTCAGAGCTACCGATACTGTATAGAAAATGTATTGAAACCTTCTGGCCATTCAGAACTGAGAATAATAAGCATTCATTGAGTTAAATAATTTTAACTTTAGATGCACATTCTCAAACCTTGTTTACCTGCCAACCTACCTGGGGACTCTGCCAACTGTTTAGAGCGGAAACAAAGTGAAATAACTTACCCTAGGTTTTCCCTTGCATCTTTTAATCCATCACCCAAGTCAAGATGTCTGAAGTTTTATTACTTTATCAGATATTTAACACTTTCTTTAACCGTACTGACTGTATCTCATGCCTTCACATGATCCTGTCTCAAACTCTATCTTACAAAAGACATCCCACAGAGACTCTTTTTCAAAAACAATATACAATACATTAGCATTATTGAAACGGATTTATCTCCCATTGCAAATAAGACAGAGAAACATTCGCTCTGACACACGTTCTCATTAAATTCAGATTGGAGAGCAATAGGTTTCTGATGCATCCTTATTGCGTTTTAATGTCGCTTGAAAGAGGGGGATAATGGTTTCGCGTCCCTCAACGATTTGCAAAAGATTGTGTACAAAGAAAGACAGCGGTGGGTCATGTGAAGACTACATGAAAATGAGTTTGAATTTCAACCTAATTAAATTACAATTACTAAAGCAGCTAGAACAATGAGTCATATTAATATTTACTTGAAGGGCAAATTTGTCTGGTATGAAAGAATGTTGGATTACATCCTTTTATGATTATTTATGAATCATAAATACATAGAGTGGGGCAAAAAAGTATTTAGTCAGCCACCAATTGTGGAAGTTCTCCCACTTCAACTATGAGAGACAAAATAAGAAAAAGGAAAATCCAGAAAATCACATTGTAGGATTTTTTAAGAATTTATTTGCAAATTATGATGGAAAATAAGTATTTGGTCAATAACAAAATTTTATCTCATATACCCTTCGTTGGCAATGACAGAGGTCAAACATTTTTTCTGCAAATCTTAACCAGGTATTTTAGCCCATTCCTTCATGCAGATCTTCTCTAGAGCAGTGATGTTTTGGGGCTTTCGCTGGGCAACACAGACTTTTAACTTCCTCCAAAGATTTTTTTATGGGTTTTCAGATCTGGAGACTGTCTAGACCTCTGCAGGACCTTAAAATGCTTCTTACGAAGCCACCCCTTCGTTGCCCGGGATGATTGTCATGTTGTCATTGTCATGCCAAGATTCATTTCATCTTCAATGCCCTTGCTGATGGAAGAAGGTTTTCACTCAAAATCTCACGATACATGGTCCCATTCATTCTTTCCTTTACACGGATCAGTCGTCCTGGTCCCTTTGCAGAAAAAAATCCCCAAAGCATGATGTTTCCACCCCCATGCTTTACAGTAGGTATGGTGTTCTTTGGATGTAACTCAGCATTCTTTCTCCTCCAAACATGAAGTTCTATTTTGGTTTCATTTGACCATATGACATTCTCCCAATCCTCTACTGGATCATCCAAATGCTTTCTAGCAAATTTTACACAGGCCTGGACATGTACTGGATTAAGCAGGGGGACACGTCTGACACTGCAGGATTTGAGTCCCTGGGGGCGCAGTGTCTTACTGATGGAGCCTTTGTTACTTTGGTCCCAGATTTCTACAGGTCATTCACTACTGTAGGTTTCCCTGTGTGGTTCTGGGATTTTTGCTCACAGTTTTTGTGATCACTTTGACCCCACGGGGTGAGATCTTGCATGAAGTCCCAAAATCAAGGGAGATTATTAGTGGTCTTGTATGTCTTCCATTTTCTAATAATTGCTCCCACATTTAATTTTTTTACAACAAGCTGCTTACCTATTGCAGATTCAGTCTTCCCAGCCTGGTGCAGGTGTACAATTACTTTTGTTTCTGGTGTTCTTTGACACGTCTTTGGTCTTGGCCATAGTGGAGTTTGGAGTGTGACTGTTTGAGGTTGTGGAGGACAGAGGAGCCTCTTAAAGAAGAAGTTACAGGTCTGTGATAGCCAGAAATCTCGCTTGTTTGTAGGTGAGCAAATACTTATTTTCCACCACAATTTGCAAATAAATTCTTTTAAGGTCCTACACATCCCATTTTTCATTAAATGTTAATATGATCTTTAGGGTCCTAATGAAAAGTGTGTATTATACGTTAATTAAAAATTCAAAAGGATTGTGTAAAAAAAACACTACTTTTACCTGGTAAAAACTAGCTCTGTTCTCAGCAACCTGTTTCAGTAAATGCTAATTTAAATGCTCATGACCTCTGCTGAGCCCGCAGTCCAAACTGAAAAACGCTGAAATATGGAGCCCGAGTCTGTTTTCTTCAGTCGTTTTTGGTTTGATTTAAGTACGGAACCTACGCGGAAGTTTGTAATATCGCCTGACAACGCAGAAATTAAAAGAATGGACATGCATCGACTCGATTTGTCTTTCTCATCACTGCATGGGCATGAATTAACGGGCTGTTGCGCTGCCGCGAGCAACAACTACAAAAAGCGGAGAAACTTACCGAGAGAGATACGGACGCGATGTGTTTACTGATGTGTTTACATGACTTCTTAATCTTCGACAGACATCGTTATAAACCATATAACGTTACAAAGGTAAGCATAATATAGTTTTCCGACTACGTACACAGTTTGCACTAGACAATCACCTTAATCCATTGTTTATTATAAACGGGCGATTAGGGATTATATAGAGACGGATGTACACAGAGAAGAAGCCATAACCATGTTCTATGAGAGTATAAGTTAACTTACACTCCGCATTTAGCGTGAATATTAGAAAAGGCTGAAAGAGTCATAGAAAAAGGAATTACACTCACTGAACCTGGTGAAGATGAAGCAGGAACACGAAGCGTTAGTACAGATCCATTTTTAGGAGCAGCTTCCTAGTAAAACCTGCTTTATATTGACCCGCGTTTATAAAGCAGTCTGGTAAAAAATTATTATCGCAAACATGAACGCATTTAGGTAAATCGGCGGGGACGTTAGCTTTAAAAACTAAATTCAGCCACTGCGTCCTCAGTGGCTCAGATACCTAACCCTAGGTAGGTACCCTAGGTCACTAACCCTAGGTAGTGAATGACGACTGCTGTGTTCGCTATTACACCCAACAACTGTACACAACACTCGCTTAGGCGCCATTTTGCTCCAGCGGCGAAAAACAATGGCCGACAGCTTCTTCTCACTCGGGAGGGGCATGTTATTGTAATAAATGAAAAGAAAACCACTGGGCGGCTCTTTATCATCGTAGAGTGGTTGTGTACGCACTCTCCTAACACACAGTTTAGTCCAAACAGCTTAAGTGCATTTAGGCCTGTATGACCCCTTTAAAAATCCTAAAATGTGATTTCCTAATTTTTTTTTCCTTATTTTGTCTTTCATAGTTGAGGTATACCTACAATGAAAATTACAGGCCTCTCTCATCTTTTTAAGTAAGAGAACTTGCACAATTGTTGGCTGACTAAATGCTTTTTTGCCCAACTGTAAAAGCATAAACTAGAACAAGAGTCAACAGTAGCCTAAAAATCCTGGACAAGCAAACTAGGTTTATATTCATGGAATATAGGGTTTTGACCAAACAAATAAATAATCAAATCATTCAATCAATCAATCCCACTCCCAGTCTATGAGTGAGATTTGTTTTTCTGTTCATGAATTATATTTAAAATGTATTTTTATTTTTATTATCCAACGTTCACCCATTCATTTCCTACAAACAGTAGGGTCAAAGAAGCTTTTCAGAGGAACACCCATATACTGACACCCGATTATACACTACTGGCAATTGAAAAATCTTTATTTTCTCGTATGTTTAAAGTAGATGTAGTAAGCAGGAATGTTACATGGCTGTTCAGCTACATGACGAGAATAAGTTTCATGAACTCACAGCATAGATGTGCATTACACCACCAAGAAACACATTACTTTGCCAATTAAAAATTAACACTATATAATTTTAGCTGTCGCCTAGTAGAATAGAACTTATGTCCACTGGGAAATTAGAAACAAATGAACTAGAAATCACATGTTTTCAAAGGCACTGACTTGTCAAGCCCAGGACTGTATGTGAAAAATTGGTGAAAATAGATGGTTCACAAAACTAATAAACACAAATAAATTTGGGTAACCACTGGTGAAAAATAGTGAAAGCGATACATAGGGTGTCTTGACAAATATATAAATTTTTACACCAACAGACTGAAAGCGACTTCAGGAAAGTATCTCCCAGTATTTTTCTAGGAGTCTAATTGTGATCTGAAAGAACTTGTCACGGTTGTTGAGAGCAATTAGCTTCCTCTTTTTGCAACTTTTCACATGACTTCATATACGCAATTACTTTTGGTAAATCGCTTATAACTCACCCATTAACTGCACAATTTATCAGATTGTGCATGCAAATTAGCCTCTTTATTTGGATCTTAGTCAATCAGAGGCTTGGTGTAAAAATCTAGAAGCAAATCCATTGGGAATCACTGTTCTTACTTGAAATATATTTCAATTAATGAGGCCTAACCTTGAGCTTTGAGCGTTAGACACATTTCTCAGTGGTGAAAGAAAGCCAGTTGGGGCATGTTGGGAATGCTGTTCAAACACTGGACAGATCTAAAAAGAATTAAACATTTCTGAAGCATTTGGTGTGTTAGACTACCTCTCTTTCATCTATTAAAAATGTTGTATTTTTATTTAAATTCAAAAGAACACTATCAGAGTTCAACAGAAGAAATAAAAACATCAGAATGGTTAATAGGTAAGATAGAGAACATCTGCTTTGCCATTGCCAGTGTCCATGCATGCATTGTTTCCATGGAGGCATGTATAATAATTACACACTTTGAAGCATACTGCTATAGAAAAACAAATCAATGATAAAGTGTGGATACATTTTTCCTATAGCACAAGCTCTGACAAGAATCTCTTATTGCTTAATGTCATCAAGCCATATAAGATCTACAGTACTGTGAAAAGTATTTGTCACCCTTAATGATTCAGATCATCAAACACATTTTAATATGACACTATGCTAAACTGAATTAAATAGAACCTGCGAATTTTAAATAATAAAAAAAGTAATTGCACCCTAAGCCTAACAACTGCAAATATGGACTGTGGAGGAACTTTGTCCCTCTTCATAGCAGAATCGTTTTAATTCTGCTACATTAGGGGCTTTATCCTGTTTAAAGTCATCCCACAGCATCTCAATTGGATTTAAGTTCAGACTACTGTAAGACACTCTGAAATCGTATATATATATTTTTTTTTTGAGTCATTCAGACATGGACTTGCTGTGTCTCGGTCAATGTTACTGCATAACCCAAGTGTGCTTCATCTTGAGGTCACAAACCGATGGCCGAACATTCTTCTTTTTTTTTTTTTTTGGTAGAAAACTGAATTTATGGTTTTATCAATTATTAAAAGTTGTCCAGGTCCTAAAGCTGCAAAGCAGCCCTACACCATCACACTACCACCACCATGTTTGGCTGTTGGTATGATGTTCTTTTAATGAAATGCTGAGTGTTAGTTTTATGCCAGAACGGGACACACATTCTCCAAAATTTTAAACTTTTGTTAGATCAGTTCACAAAATATTTGATCAAATGTCTTTTGGATAATCAAGAAATTTTTACAAACTCTAGTTTAGGATGCCATTTTTGCCCAGTTTCTTTCTTTTTATTGAATCATGAACAATATCCTTAACTGAGGCAAGTGAGGCCTCCAGTTCTTAAAATATTGTTCTGGATTCTTTTATGAACTCCTGGATAAATCTTTGTTGTGCTTCACAATGCAGGTTTTCTCTCTTTTATTTATATGTATATATTTGTTTAAATTGTTTAATTGTTAATTGTTTTTTAATTGTTTTTAATTGTTAAAATGTTTCTGTTTACTGTGCATATAACAATAAAACTTGAAACTTGTAACTTCGGGAGAAATTTTGGTAGGCCAGGCTGGGCCTGGGAATGGCTTTTCCCTTTTTAATGTTTTTTTAATTTGTGGATAATAACTCTCATCATGGTTCACTGGAGTCCCAAACTGTTAAAAATGGCTTTGTAAGCCCTTTCAAACTGATACATGTCAATTATTTTAACAGATAATTCTCATCTGTTCTTGATTTGTTTTAGATTGTGTTGCTTTTTTGAGATCGATTAGCATGCTTTACTTTGCCAGACAGGTTTTATTTAAGTGATTTCTTGATTCAACAGGTCTTGCAGTATTCAAGCCTGACTGTGGCAAGTGACATTCAACCAGACAGGTCCGGACATTTTTTCCCTCCTTAATACTGTAGATGAAATCATCATTTAAAACTGCACTTTGTATTTATTCTGGTTATTTGTGTTTAATATAAAAAATAGGTCGATGATCTGAATCATTCAAAGTATAACAAATATGCTAATGATAATAATAATAATAATAATAATAATAATAATAATAAATCACAGCTCTGTATGCATTATGTCTGTTCTATTAGAGCCCTGTTGAAATCCTGATTATGACTGATAAGGTGTTGAATTTGGAATTCTGACAGAAGTTCCAGCTGTAATTCATAGGTTTATGCTTAATTACTGTGCTCAATTTAATACAGTTCCATTTCTATAGTAACTGGCACAGACACTTTTCTTAAAAGAGAATGTTTGTGAAGTGATGTATGCCATAAGGGGTTTATGTAACGTTGATTTTAATGGAATGAGTCTTTGTAAAAGTGGGAAGTAAAGTGCAGCACTTCAAATTGTCAAAAGTAACATCACAAGCTGTGTTAATTTTATTTGTCTCTTTAACTTTAAAAAAAGTGGAAGAAGTGGCTGGTGAAAAAATTTGTTTATAGCTACTAAAATGTAACTGAGCACAATAACTAGCTTTTTTCTCCCTGTGGCATTCCACAACTTGGAATCTGCATATGTTGTGTTTTTAATTAACAAAACATTAAAATCATTGGCAAACTGCCATGATAGAAGAGGATTAAAGCACTTAATGGTGTGCTGTTAGAGGAAACTAATCAACTTGACAGTGATCAACGGTGACAGTAAATTTAATTTATGTTGTGCCACATGACATTACCCAATCTTACCTGGATTTTTTTTTTTTTTTTCATATAACTGCAAACATAGTTCTGATGATTAAGTGAGTTTAGCAGTTTGTTAATAAAATAACAAAATAAAAAGTAAATAAACAGCATGGTTGAAACTAATTAGAAGCTACAGTAGAAGCTAAATTTTTACAAATAAATTAATAGGCCGACAGGAAAAAATACCAGCATGAACAAACAAGGGTAAAGTCAGCTGTGTGAGTGTGTTTATGTAGGTGATAAGAACTAAATAAGTATTGGGATGTCTTTATTGATCATTATGATTATTAACAGGGTGCGTGTTAGATGCTGTAGTCCGTGAAGGCCATTTTTCTAGTTTGTGAAACATTGTGAATAGTCCATGATAGTTAACTTAAAACTTTTAAAACTTCTTTAATGGTTTTTTAACAGTACACGTTTCATGACAGTTGAGGCTCTGGGTTTAAGACCCAACACTGCCAGGTTGCCAGTCCTTGGGCAAGGCTCTGAACCCTACCTATCATATTGTACATCCTGGTCACTGCATGGATGAAGGGCACAAAGCCCCAAAATATGTATCTGTTAAAACAAGACAATATATAGATTTATATGAATAAAGAAAGAATGTTAGATAAATTGACTAATGCAGGAGTGCATTTATACATATAGATGTTCTCACTGCATATTTTATTAAATTGTAATTCTTATTGTATTTAATAATTGTAATTATTGATGTACATTTAAATTTAGTATTTGGAGTAAGTTAAAATTTAACATGTATATGCATAAATACACAACAAATGTTGATGCCATCATTAGAAATAAGCCAACTGTGCTCACTGTCTGATCACGTTCCATTTTGCTTCCTGTAATCAGTCACTTGGTGCTCCTATGCTAAATGCGCTCCAGGCTATAGCATTAACCATCACACAGCTGCAGTCTGATGCCCTTTCCATGCCCTTTCATGTTGCTAAATAAGCTGTCACTGAGGTTTTTTGCACCGACAAAAATCAACAGCACGTTGCCTGAAATGCTAACATATATGTTGTTTGCTTTTATAATGCAAGGAAATCAAACATTCATTTAGGGGGTGGCAGAAGATGTATGATGACAATGCGACAGCAGTGTTAAACTATCCAAGTTGCCCTGCCAAACCTGAACACATTTTTGTTTATCGGTCTAATTAACCTATCTTCTGCAAGGCACTGTCTCTAAATCACCCCCCCCCCCCATCTGTTAGCTCAAGGAAAGTGCCATCTCTGCTCCTCTGCCCCCATCTGCAGCTTCACATCAGCCATCACTCTGATTCATGAACATGTCCGTCGCTCTGTCGCCGCCGCTAGCATAGCCTATTAGCCTCGCTAGTCTCAAACTAAAAATCTCTGCAATATGCTAATTCATTAGTATGACAGCTCTCTGTATTTGTCAGCCAATTTCTCTCTTCCTGACACTTCCTGGTCTAGTGAGAGCATGAAACAAGTATTTGTCAAAGTTAACATCCTGTCACCTGGACAGCTGGATAGTAGATTTATTTTGTATTCTATTACATCATGGCTGTAAAAGACAAGTAGGATTTTAGCCCATTATTTTCTAAAAAATTTTTTTAGTTTTCGTCATAGTAAAGTTTGAGACATCTATAAGTGGGCAGTGGTAGCTCACAGGGCTAACACACTGAGTTACTGATTGAAAGATCGGCCGTTCGATCCCCAGCTCCACCAGGTTGCCACTGTTGGGCCCTTGAGCAAGGCCCTATCTGCTCCAGGGGTGCTGTACCATGGTTGACCCTGCGCTCTGACCCCAGTTACGCTGGGATATGCGAAGAAGGAATTTTTGACCAATCTCAACCAGTTATTCTTGATTGTACCCAAAAGGTGGGCTCAAACCAGGACTTGTGGTAAAATTTTTCATTAATAAAGTCATAAATCCAACTGACATTTACAGAAGACTTCAACCATAGTACGATGATGACACTTTAAGCCCCACTAGAGCATTTCAGTGGTGCAATCATTTAAAAGAAGGCCATACGTCCATGAATGATGATCCCAGTCGAGGTGGATCAGAGCCCACTGCAGTCATTCCCGTGCACATTAAGCATGCATAACATCTGATCCTTGAAAATCAATGGATAAATTGTTGCCAACTTGTGGAAGATATGCATCTGTCTGTCTATGAGAATTTGACACACAATCATTCACAAACAGCACTTGCACATTACAGAAACTCCGCTGGGAGTTATTGCCACATGACCCATACAGTCCTGCCCTCACTCCAAGCCATTTCCACATGTTTGGGACAAAGGGGTTCCTGGGAGGCCAGCATTTCAGACGTGTAGCAGGCACTTCAGCAGGGAGAAATGCATTAGTGTATCGGGGGGGATTATATAAAGAAATAAAGAAAGTTTTACTTAAAACTGTGTTCTATTATTCTACATATTCATAAAGATAAAAAAATAAAGTCCCAGTTTGTCTTGAATGCACCTTGTATTTCTTAAACCATGAACAAAGTAGTATTTCCAACCATGAAGGACTTACTACTGTAGTTAGTCTTTCTTTGTCTTGCCTACCTTAAAAAAAGTAATTATTTGCAACTGTTTTGTTGGGTCCTATACTCCGGATCTGCAACTCTAGTCCAGTATGACTGCTGCATAATAATTCATGGCTTCACCAAACATGTCACAGTCCCACTCATTTCATTTCTATTGACAGAAGCTTGTAAATTCACAAGTCAAAGTTTACCTAGACAAAGTTGTTCTGAAGCAAAAATTACGCCTTTCACATCCCACATCCATCCCCCTTTAGTAAACAGGCTTTTCTGGCAGGCACAGTTAATTGCCATTTGGTCTGAAGGAAGCAGAAAAGCAGAGATTTTAAACCGTAGGTGTTGACACCACTTTGATCTGGCTTAATATCATGCATGTGTGCTTAATGGACATTATGGAAAAGGTTTCAACTGCCTTCATGAGTATCCTGTATTTGTTACTTTACACAACTAAAGGAGCTAAACAGTCAGACTTTTGAAGAATTTAAGCTTTTAAAGAAGAATTTATATCATGTCGATATGTGATTATTATGCATGTCACTAATATTCCAAGAGAGCCATTGTCTCAAAATATATGTAGGGAATAAAACACTAGAGCTGAATAAATGTCTCCAGACAGAAAATTTGACCATTTCTGTTTTACTTTACTAATAGTTAATTGAATTTATAAATTAGAGTTAATTGGAATTATTGTGCTGCTGTTGATAAATTAATAATTCCTTCTGACCAATCAGAATTCATATAAAACATTTTACAATGTACAGTATTTAGTGGTTTATGGAGCGGAATATGGCTGAAATACGTTCCTAAGGGACCTAAGCTTTAAGTACATACAAATAAGCTGTGCTGTTAAAAAGTTAATTATGTCACTCAAGGGCTTATCCAGCAGAGGAGTTGGTTGCTGCTTATAACTGAACAAAATATTATAATAATAATACTTTACAAGTGCACAAAATTTTGTTTTAGGGCTAACTAATGGATGTGTATCCAAGAAGACCTGGTCTGAAGCACAATCAGCTGCCATCCATGTCATCACTGTATGTCAGACAGGCCAATTATCCAGGCCAGGCCTCAATAGACACACAAGGACAGCATCTAATGCTAGGGTATGTCTTGAAGTAGAGTGCCGGAGAGCTTAAATACAGTGTGTGGACATCTAACCTATTAAACCTTTATTGATTGTGTCTTTAAAAAAAGGACATGGATCAAGATATAGGTAGCTGAATAGATGTGTTATTGATCCTGTAAAGGAAATAGCCTTGTTAGAGCAGCCAAAGAGGACAGTGCTCAAATAAGGACTAGAACATACAGTACCATGTAGAAGTCTTGAGCTACCTCTTATTTCTTTATATTTGCTTCCAAACCAGACCTTTTATTGGATTTCTAATGTAGTCTCAATTAATAGTTCTCTCTGTATCCTGAGTGACTTTTTGTCTAATTTTCTTGCCCAGTCCCTGTACCCGAGCAGTATCAGAGGGATGTTTTTCTTAATCCACAGAGTGACCTGTGAATTATTTAACCATAAAAAAAAACATCTAACTTAAGGCATGAACCAGTGAGAAACAGGTGCAGATGATGACAGATGATCAGACGAGAGGTTACATGAGGTTTCTGCTGAGATAAACAACTAGTTTTTAAATTGTGTCTTTAGGCACTTTGCAGCCTGTTAAAGTAGATAAAGTGTTCCTAATTTCTTTAATTTAATCAACATTATTTTTATTTTATTTAATAGAAATGAACTAACCAGGGATAAAAAGAATTGCATATTAAACATCTATTTGCAGATTTGAGAATGTTTACGATGGATTGCCTTTAGCAAGAGCAATTACTTTCATTATTTCCTGTTAACCTGGTCAAATAGTCTGTTTAGACTGTAGATTTGACAAGAATGCCATCTAACTGTTGGAAGAGATTTCACATGATGCTGTTTAATTCTGACACCATTCTGTTTAATTTTATCTAGAAATCCGACTTTATCACAATGCTGTTGAATCCCCAGTCCAATTGGTCAAAAGGCGTTTATTAAGTTTTGACATCAGCACAGATAAGATATTTCTAGCTGTTCAGTGTAAGATCTACGCAGCTTTGTAGATAGATTAAAACATACATAAATTGTATTTCTATTAAAAAAAAATTCCAGTGTCAGCAGTTCATGTACTGTATGTTAAACAATAAACATAATAATAATAATGTTACTTAATTACTTTTTTACTGTCCTCACAATGCGTTACTGTGCAAAGCAAGACAGCAAGCTAACATAAGAGATGAAACTCCAATAATTCTTTAAGGCGTAACTTTTCTTGTATTTTATTGAAATTTCCTTTTCTCTTTTTTGTAATGTAAAACTGAAAATACATAACAAACAGACATCAATATAAGCATAACAAGCTAAACACAACATAAACTTCTGCCAGGTAAATTGTTCATGTCTAAAACAAAAATGACACTTTTTTACCATGAAAATAACAACTGTCAGTCACTTTCAGACAAATAGTGTCCCAGGAACAGCGTAAAAAAGAAAACTTAGAGGCACCATCTATCCAGCCATGTGCTCTTACTACTGCTTGCTTTTTAACTAAACAAAATGGCTAAATAGCCACTAGAGGGCAGTGTTCCTAAAACAATTACTTCAGGCTAAAAGACCTGATAAAACTATAAGAAAGGCAGCACAACTTTATTACTAAAAAAATCTAATATAACAAAATGGATGTTACTAAAGCGGAAAAAAAGGGTTTAAAATAATTAACATCAGGGTTCCGACTGCAATGTCGCCTTACATCAGACCACATCACTCTATATTCTTTACACAATCATAAGGCAACAAAAATGTTTTAGTGCTGTGTCTTACAGCTTTTCTCGAAGAACAAAGATGCAAGTGATATTCACTTATTATGCAAGTGCACAATCTTTATTTATTTTTATTTTTTTTAAATCCATCACTCCTGCTCTGAATCTCAGCAAGACTCCAGGAGTATTCTTTGATTCCAGGAGATTACAAAGATAAGGTTAAATATTCTCATCCTGTCTTCATTTCAATTTGGAATTATGGTTTAGTATACCCTGGGTATCCACATATGTTTGTTTGTTATATAATGCTAATAGAGAACAAAAAGAAATTCCTTGAAATCTGTTACCTTGGTACCTAGTTGCCTCCCAAGAATGCATTTTACCCAAGAAAGGAACCTTAAGAGGTAATGTGTTCAAGGCAACCTTAAAACCTAGACTAATGTGTTACAGTTTTTCTCAGTTGCTTTGGTGCATTTCTCACAACAGAATTAAACTTTGCACAATAGTTAGTTCAACCTCCACAACATGTAGTCGTTTTGGCACAACCTTGTGGCGGTTTCATGTAGATTTCGTCCAAAGGCAAATGCCTTTGGACATGAAGCAGTTGAATAAGTACAAATATCTAAAGAATGGTCACTTTTGACTTGCTATTCATCACTATCTACTTTCTTTCATCATGAATGTCACAATTATCTATACTTGTACCGGCTGAATAGTCATTGTCCTTACAACTAATAGTCTTCATTTCATTGCTTGTGTCATTGCACTCAAAATTGTTGAACATCTTGTCAAACAATTTGTACACCCACTTTGAAAACTCTATTTTTAAGGAGTTTCCATGAAAATCTCCATAAATTACTTTTCTCAGGTGAACCTTATCTCACACTAATGAAAATTGGTGTGCGCTACTCTTACTTGCAACCAATGAAAAGCCTCTTCTACCCAGTCACAGGTGAATCGCGTTACAGTATCCCCTACTCTACAAGTATATATATATAATGTAAACCAACAGACAGGATTGGCATGAGGTGCATACTAAATCTACAAAACTGCAGAACATGGAACCTCAGCCTTGTGGAAGAGGGGTGAGGATCGGTGGAGGACGAGGACAAAACCGGGTAAGAAAAGGCCAACCACATAGACACGTTCCTGACGAAATCAGGGCAACACTTGTGGATCATGTGATAAACCATGGCCTCACAATGGCCGAGGCTGGTCGAAGGGTGCAGCCAAATGTTGGGAGAACTACTGTAAGTTCTATTATTCAGACATTTCGTCGGGAAAACAGGTGAGCATACTGTAATGTAGTTATTCAGCACGAACTAGTTTGCTCTGCACTTTCATAGTCATACAGGAGACTTGCATTAGGACGTGACTCTATAGATCTCTCCATATAGACGTACTGTAACTGAAGCGCAGACTTGGCCCAGCATAGTGTGCTGTGGTACAATACAGTAATGCTGTAAAGAAAGGAGTTTTGAATGATAGTCCTGTAACAATTACTGTAAGCATGGTTGCGTTTATTTATGTTTGTGTTTTTTTATCTGCATCTCAAAAAGGACTGCCAGACCACCTAGAAGAGGTGGAAGAGGTCCACTTTTGACTCCGCAGCAAGAGGAAAGAATTTGTGCAATGGTGGCTGCAAACAACGCTTTGAGACTGAGAGAAATACAAAGAACTGTCGTAGAAGATGACACCATCTTCGGAAATATTCAGTCAATATCAATTTCCACCATAGACAGAGTTCTCAGACGGAATGAAATGTCCATGAAGCAATTGTACAAAGTACCATTTGAACGGAACAGTGATCGAGTGAAGGAGCTCCGTCACCAGTATGTACAGGTAAAACATGTTTGCATATGTACCTCACAAAGTTTAGGCCATGTACTGCACTTACATTTATGCATGTTACTGTAATCCTATTTACAATTTAAACTGTACAATCTGTTGTGCCAAATGCACCATTACAGACTTTTTTATTCTCATCCTTTGTATAGCGTATCCTGGAATTGGAGGCCAGGGAACCCCTGCACACGTTTGTATATCTTGACGAAGCGGGATTCAATCTTGCAAAAGGCAGATGGCGTGGACGAAATCACATTGGAGAAAGAGCCACCATTGATGTCCCAGACCAACAAGGAGGAAATATTACAATGTGTTCAGCAATCTCAGAAAATGCCGTTCACACCCATATTCCTCGTATTGGTGCATACAATACACAACACCTGTTGGCTTTTCTGGACGCTCTTTATAGGGACCTAATCCCACGAAATGAAAGGGATCATCCTGGTGATAATCAGACAATGTATGTAGTGGTTTGGGATAATGTTAGCTTCCATCACTCTGCTGTAGTCAGGCAGTGGTTTGCAGCACACGACAGGATGCTTATGGAGTTTCTTCCTCCTTACACTCCATTCCTAAATCCAATTGAGGAGTTTTTCTCTTCCTGGAGGTGGAAGGTATATGACAGGCATCCACATACCCAAAGGACCCTGCTAGCAGCTATGGATGCAGCTTGTGATGACATCACAGCAGAGTCCTGCAGAGGGTGGATTCGACACTCGAGTTTCATAACTACTGCAGTAAGGTTTACTGTCTAAGTGAGTTTATGTTTGCTGTAAAATGTTTGATTTACTGTATTTCCCCAGTTGCACAATGCTGTGAACAGTTTCAATTAAATATTATCAAGAGTGCATATGAAGTGTCTTAATTGTCCTTTACAATTTATGGTTTTCAACATGCCATGCATGCTGTCCAGACTTGACATGTCATTGGGAAGCACCTACAAAGAAATCCGTCACAATGAGAACATGTTCAAACCATTTCATTTTGTGACCAAAGGTGCTGGTGTAATGACTTGTAATTGTGACAGCCCTGACACTTTGATTGATATAAGTACTTGCTTTTGATGAATATATTATGTTTTGATTAAGGGACTTGCTTTTGAAGCATTGACTACTTATTTTGAGCAACTGACCTTGCTTTTGAACAACTGACTTTTCTTTTTGATGAAGTGACTCACTTTTGCAAGTTATCCACCATGTTTTGCAGTTTGCACTAATTGTTTTGAGAAGAGCCTTAGTAGTGGTCAAGAGAGATCAATTCTGTTGTGAGAAATGCACCAAAGCACCTGAGAAAAACTGTAAAAACACAACCAGGTTTCTGTTTACTAAATATAAGTTACCTGGCTAACTAAAGTTGACTATCATGGTCATTGTGTTATCTAAACAAATTCTGAATGTCTAAAAATCTGGAAAATGAAAGTAAAATATTATAGATAGATATCCTTTTTTTTTAAGTAACAGTTTGCTTCACCACCACCAAAGGGTTAAAGATTAGGATTGAGGGATTAGAGTTTAGGGTCAGTGTCAAGGGTTTGGGGTTTATGGTTAGTATAAAATAAAAATTGAGGGAGAGGAGAAAAACAAACCAAATGTAGACTTGACTACTTTCTTCCTAAATATGAACGTGTTTAACTTTTGGACCGCAAGATAAGTGCTTAAAATAAGTGCTTTTATAATAAAAGTGCAAAAAAAAAGTGCTAAAGTGCTAGAATAAAACTACTTACCACAATTTACCACAAAAAAAAGGAAGACCTTTGGTTCCATTTTTAAAACACCAATTCAGTTATACAGTATACATTATGTAGTATTGTGTTAAGGCTGATTCAAGTTCAAATTATTATTTTCCCTGTCATTCTGAAATTCATATAACAAAGAATGAATCCCTTTGTTTAAAAAAATGGATTGTAATTACCTTAATTATAAAACATTTATTTATATCCTATAATATTTATTTAAACATAAAACATAGAAACCTTTTAAATAAGAATATTTTTAAATAAACCGTACATTAAGAACCATAGGAGCCCATACCTTAAGCCTCCAAATCAACTCTTTTTGTTTTTGTTTCCTTTGTCCGATCATCCATTTGGGATTTGGTTCTAATCCTGAAATCTTAAAATGTTATATACAGTACCATGTTGTTTAAAATGTTCCCACATAATTTTACTACACTGCACACATGTACTATTGTATGTAATATTTTCTGTGTCTAGGTTAAGAATACGGTTTATTAAAATAACAATCCCAAAGAGATGCCTTCTTGCAGACTGTGGAAGTGAACCTGGAACTGCACAAGATCTCCTTAAGATTTTTTGTTCCTTCAATAAGCTAAAATGATCTTGAAATTTTGCAGTTCCTTTATCTTTATTTGCATCTGTTTAAATTTTTATTTTACTGCTTATATGTAAAGATGCGAGAGAATATTCAATTCAATTTTATTTATATAGCGCTTTTAACAATGGTCATTGTCTCAAAGCAGCTTCACAAAAATGAAAGATTTCTTTTTTTTTTTTTTAGAAAAGAAAATATTTGGAAGTGTGTATGTTTGAGAAAAATGTGTCTAGATGTAGATGAATGAATGATGAATGAAATGTCTCTGATGAGCAAGCCAAGGGTGACGGCGACGGTGGCAAGGAAAAACTCCCTGAGATGGCAATAGGAAGAAACGTTGAGAGGAACCAGACTCAACAGGGAACCCATCCTCATCTGGGTGATAACAGATAGAAATAACATCATGCGTGTTGTGCAGGTGAAAGTTCAATATAACAGAAGTTGATTAGATTAACATGAAGTCCAGTTCAGCACAGGGAGTCAGTAGGTGCAGAGGGCAGATGGGGTCTGGGTCACTGGAAGCACAGGAGCAGCATGTGTAGCTCCAGCCATCATAAAGCAGAATCCAGCTGGAGCAGGTCCTTCTCTGGATGCCTCAGAAACCTCGCAGGGTTGGCCTTTGTCTATTGCAGCGGGCACAATCTTCAGATGCCTCGGGATGGGTAGAAAAATACAGAGAAGATGGAGAGAATTAGTGTAGTTGCCATTCAGGATAGGTGTACTGGAGTATGAGGTTATGGGATGAGTTACGCGTATGCCGGATTAAAGAAATGCGTCTTGAGTCTACTTTTGAATTGGGAAATCGTGTCTGCTCCCCGAACAGTGTCTGGAAGGCTATTCCAAAGTTTTGGAGCTAAATATGAAAATGCCCTGCCCCCTTTTGTAGATTTTAAAATTCTGGGAATTACAAGAAGTCCGGAGTTTTGTGATCATGTGGTGTTTAAAGGGATGCCCTGTGTGGAATCTGGCAACACGGTTATTGGAGGTTGAGTTTTAATGTGTTTAATGCGTTGTGGCTTTTATGTATCTGAGGAACCTTTTAGTGTAACCTCTATTTCTAAGTGCTTGAAAAAGGTTTTCTCCCAAAAAAAACTCCTCTCTTCTGTAAAAATATGGTAAAATTGAATCCGTTGTGATTTAATAATACTATTTAAAAGGTATGCTTTGATGGAAACTCGATTTGTACAGAAAAGAGTGTGTATCTGTATTTTTAAAGTGGACCTTTGTTTTTAATATACTTGAACCTCCAAAAGGTTCCTCATGAAATACTGTGACATCTAGAAAAGTGATTTTATGATGATTAATACTTTATTTAACTGTTATGTTTTTGTGATGATTATTAACCAGTTGAACTATGATTATTAACCAGTTTAACCTATGAACTGTTCAAAACGTTCCTTACCGTGTTGCCAAATTCAAAATATGTCATCCAGGTACGTATAGTATGTCAATGGAGTTAGCGGACACTTATAATATATTTATTTCTGTAAGCACTATTTTTTTTTTCTTTTTCCAAAATAATTGTGTAAGTGCTCCAAAATAAGTGCAGTGTGTATCAAAAATCCACAAACTCAAGTGTCCTGTGTTAGTATAAATTTCACTTCAAGGATCTATCACTAGAAAACAATGAAAGGAAGAACGGAGAAAAATATTCTTGGGAAAAAAAATGTGGAAGTGCTATGAGAATAAACATCCACAATCGAGTGCCCAATCATTAAGTGCTATGCGTGTTCAGTCTTAATACATTAAACCAAATGTACCCATGTTAATTACACTTCACTTTCCAAACATATATAAAAAAGGGACAAAAAGGAATGTTTTCCAAGAGCATAACTATATACATAGTTAATTTACTGTGTTGAATTATCTATTTAAAAAAACAATATGTTCTAAGAATTAGAAATGAACACAAACTTGTTCAAAATCATTCATACATACATCATTATCGGTTTTGTTGTGCTTATTATTTGGTGTATCAAATCAATGCACACACAGAAGAAAAGATTTTAATATCCAACCCAGATAAGAAAGGATAGATGACCAGTGAGTTATTATGGCAAAGAATACGATGGAGAAATATATCTTATTGCATCCACCATGCATCACTCTACAACTTCCCATTCAACACAGTTATAACAAAAAAAAAAAAACATCAAACCTTGTCCTGTTTCATGTTAAAGCCCATTGGCTAATTTAAGGTGGTAGACCTACCAGAGGAGGAGAATGGAAGTTCTCTAATCCAAAAGGCTACCATTCTCCTCTTCTGGAAGGTCTCCCACCCTAAATTGGCCTCCAACCCCAAGATCCTGAAACTGTGCACGCCGACCGATCTGAAGTGTATGGTATGATTTGTGTTCACTGTAGTCTTTAGAAATGTGTACAAGTGTTTTAGCCTATTATCAGTGCTACGTTTGGTCGCGATGATTTTATATTGTCTTGTAGTTCTCTTAGATTATCCTTGCTCTCTAAGAGATCTAAACAGTACGTGAATGGCTTTATGATCATGTCATTCAAATGAAGAAATCCTATGGAATCTAATATGTGATATGACAATCCCTTTGAAAGTGTGTTTGGGATTAAAACTAGTTTCATGGAGTAATGCATGTGATTCTGTAGGTATAAAGAAAACCTTTGTATGTAATGTTTTTGAATTAGTTATTGTTGTCATAGTGAAGACTGTGGTATCTTTAAGAAATTGATGCTTGAAGAATAAATAATAGCTTTTCAGTATATATGTTAGTATACAGACTGATTTTGTCGATTGTACATAGAAATGCAGTGTACAGAAATGTCTTATTTTGAAACTCGGCAATGAAGTCATATGTATTTTTCAAATAGCAATATTATAGTTCTCAAATTCTGCGATCCGACACTGTTGGGCGTCCCTGGGGGACCTCAGAGGGGACTGTCCATGTCTCGGGATCCTTGTGAATTTTTGGTAACAAATAGAATTTACAAGGTCTAGGTGGATTAGGGCCCATCAGATAATTAAATTGTTTACTGTTGAAATGTTATTGTGTCAAATGGTTTTAACCCTGGCCTGTGTGTCTTGTTGCAAATGGTGTGGTAGTGGGATGAAATGTTTAGTGTTGTTTAACTGTCTGTGTGCTTCTACGAGATATTGTTGTCTGTACAGGATTATAATTGCAGAGCCCTTGTCTGCTGATTTAATAATTATATCCGAATTATTCCATAGTGTTGCAAGAGCTCTACGCTCTGCTGTGCTTAAGTTATTCACTTGGCTATCGTCAAAGCATGAAAGTCGAAACAATTTTGTTGTTGTAATCAATGAGTTGTGAGCAATAGATGGGTTGACCTGGTCTATTTCTGGTTGCCAATTTGATTTATTTACCAACTGTACCTGTTGTTTTGTATTAGTATTGTACTGAAAAAAATCATGAAGTTTAAGCTGTCTGTTATAGACATGGACATCCCGCCTCAGCTCCTCCTGGTTGATGGCCCACGGTGTCGGAACAAAAGTGAGACCTCTGCTCAGAAGTTATGTCTGTGGACCTGTGAAACTAAATGTTCTAGAAATATTACTGATATTGGTGTGCTCGTTAATATATTGTGGCGTGGGCGGGGTTTCGACTAGCAACCATCATGCTTTGCGGGAGGGGTTGTTGTGTGTTCACCCTGTTGGGGAAAGGTGTTTGGGTTAGTGGCTTCGGCCAGGTTGTGTGTGTGTGGGTTAGATGTGTGTGTTCTATTGATTGTTGATTCGTGTGTGACCTGTTGAATGTGCTGTTCATGCTATTTCGTGCTGTGCTGAATAAAGTACTCCCAGCCATTTGCATTGGGCAGCAAGGAAGCTCACTCGTCTCTCCAAGGTTCTTCTTAGCGGTGAAAAACGCTACATTTGGTGTCAGAAGTGGGATGGAGAGTAACAGGTTAGAGCGCACCCCGGAGGATATCCGGAGAATTTAAGTAGGCCGCCGAGTAGCAGAACAGTTGAGGAGTAGGAAAACCCTCCCTGACGCGGCCAACGCGAGCAAAGAGCGGCGATCGGAGCGGAGAGGTTAAGATTCCGGCACAGGACCTCGGGGGGGATTCCTACGGTGACGCAGCGCAGGCACCGGAGCAAGCTACAGCGCCGTCAGCTGGTAAGGCGACCCGCAGCTGCGCCTGCCTTTCTACAACGGCGCCGTCGAACCCCACGCGTTCCTTGCCCAAGTGGAGCTAGCCGCCGACTTCGCGAGCTGGTCCTCGGCGGAAACAGCCGTCCCGGGTGGCCCCGGGAGGCCAGGGACTGCCGGACTACCGCTGCAACGTTCTCAGGCCTGAGGACAGCGTACCCCAGCAGCCGTTAAACTAGCTCCAGGGGGCGCTGGGGGGAAGCCGCCTCCCACAGCCATCTTTGTTTCCCCAACTGCTGTATTTAACTTCCGGTCGGGACGTGTAGGAATCGCGCGGGGGTCTACACGGACTGTAACCTGGACAACGTTTCGCGCCACGGCTCTACAGTTTCGCTGCTGCGCTGGGAATTATTGGAACAAGGCAAGCGCGGTTGTATGCTGCCGGACCCAGCCTTAAACATTCGCACCGTGTCGGGGAGCTATCTGGAGATACGGGCCTGTTGCACAGTGCGAATAAAAGTAGGTGCAATCATTCTTTCTCATCCATTCTTTGTGGCAGACATTAAGGATAATTGTATCTTGAGGTTGGACATTTTGGAAAGATTGGGTGCGGTACTGAATCTTGCTAACGGAACTCTGTGTGGCAACTTCGGCTTAGCCAGGTTGCTAGTGCCCAAAGCGCAGCCGGACGTGTTAGTAGCACGCACCAGGGGGGCGGAACTTCCGGTGGACACGCCATGTAAACATCCGGTAGCAGACCGAGCGAGAATAATGGCAGAGCTTATGCAGCGTAGCAATGTGGGGTTAAGTAAGACACAGACCGACACCGTAAAGTCTCTTTTACACGAGTTCGCGGACATTTTTGCAGTAGATGAGCGCGAGTGCACTCATACCAATTTGGTGCAGCACACGATCGATACGGGTAACGCAGCTCCTGTTTGACGCCTCCTATTAGCTAAACGAGCTATCACCAAACAGAAGCTGCATGAGATGGCCGACTCGGGCGTCATAGAGCCAGTGTCCGGACCGTGGTCTTCACCGGTTGTGCTTGTCCGTAAAAAGGACGAATCGCCTAACCCTAACCCTAACCCCCCTTTTAAATCTAAATCTGCTGCGGTGGTGGATTCCTGTAGTGTTTCCTCTGACCTCTCGGGTGTACAACCATTAGATAGAATCAAATTAAGGACCATACCATATAGGCACATAATTACGGATAGGAAAGCATTAGATTGGTCCATCACCATTCACAAACCCATTGTTTTCATAGGTGACTCAAACCTATCCCGCATCTCCGACATTCGTTTGAAAAATGTACAGGTTGACAGTTTTCCGGGGGCCAATTTTATGCACCTTTCGAAAATTCTTCAAAAACTTCCAATACAGCTACATACCCAACATGTAGTATTAGTGGCAGGCTTAAACAACAGGCATCAACACCCCTATAAAACAGGCATTAAACAATTACAGGGTCTGTGGAGAGCGCCCAGGATAGCCTTTCCGGATGCTCAGCTACATACACCAATCATCCAGTTCTCTGACTTTATACCAAAGCAGGAGCAGCAGAACCTGGAGATCATCAACAAATACATTGAGTCTCATGGAAACCCATTACCTGAGGTCAATAAACTCCTATTTAAGGTAGAGGGAGATGGGGTTCACTGGACAATTCAGACAGCTCAACTCATATTTGACTTTTGGTTGGACAACATGGATCTTTAGTTTACCCATATTTTAGATTATATATTCTCTCTAATTGAGGTTAAAAATTGGGTCTAAGGATCTTATAGATCAACTACAAAAATGGGTTTCCATGGGGCTCAATGTAAAAGGTGAGTCAACAGTGAGATAAAGATGATCAAGTTTGGTTTTGAGGGTTTAATACCTGCTGACTTTTTCCACTCGTGCAGTAGGGACCTCTGGAGTCCTTTCCTGGATACCTACATACACTAACAGTTGTTTATTATATTTATTATAATTTAGGTTAGTAGTTAGAAATCTTAGGATATAATTATATTATACATGATCATAGGAGACATTCATAGAGAATTTCTTTTTTTTCTTTTTGTATATTGTTGTGACACGTGTGTATTTGTTTGGATACTTACCTTTATAGCACTTATTCTAAAGCACTTAAATCTATGAGTCTTCCTTAACTAACATAAAAATAATCTAGAATCATTTCTAATTAGTTATCAATAAAATTGTCAATAATCACTATGCTTGCTTTTATTTATAAATTTAATTTTTTTTTTTTTTTTTTATTTTATTTTTTTTTTTCCCCAATCTTAATTTTGTCCCATTTCCTGTCTTTTACCTTAATTCTATCCCACTCCCTGTCCCTAACCTTAACCTCATCCCACTCCCTGCCCCTAACCTTAACCGTATCCCACTCCTACCCCCTAACCTTAATCGTATCCCACTCCCAGCCCCTAACCGTATCCCACTCCCAGCCCCTAACCTTAACCGTATCCCACTCCCAGCCCCTAACCTTAACCGTATCCCACTCCCAGCCCCTAACTTGAACCCCAGATCTTTTTCCTCAGCCTCAACCTTGCTTCTTTTTTGTTCCTATTTTATCCCCAATTCTGTCCCTAACCTTCTACCCCCCCACTCTTTTTTTTTTTTTTTTTCTTTCATGTGTCCAGGGGGGATCCGGGGGTCCTTGTTGGTAGAGAAGAAGGGGAAAGGGGTGGTTATAAAAAAAATTTATATATATATTTTTTGTTTTCCTACACCAGAAATCTTGTGCAAGATCTGTAGATGGGAAAGGGAGGACGAAGGGGAGATTCTTGGTTGTGCCCGTGCACCTAAAAATCTTGTTTAGATTGTCTTAAATATAATAATTTCTAACCCTAACCCTAACCCTAGGAAAACCCTCCCTGACGCGGCCAGCGCGAGCAAAGAGCGGCGATCGGAGCGGAGAGGTTAAGATTCCGGCACTGGACCTCGGGGGGGATTCCTACGGTGACGCAGCGCAGGCACCGGAGCAAGCTACAGCGCCGTCAGCTGGTGAGGCGACCTGCAGCTGCGCCTGCCTTTCTACCACGGCGCCGTCGACCCCACGCGTTCCTTGCCCAAGTGGAGCTAGCCGCCGACTTCGCCCCGGGAGGCCAGGGACTGCCGGATTACCGCTGCAACGTTCTCAGGCCTGAGGACAGCGTACCCCAGCAGCTGTTAAACTAGCTCCAGGGGGCGCTGGGGGGAAGCCGCCTCCCACAGCCATCTTTGTTTCCCCAACTGCTGTATTTAACTTCCGGTCGGGACGTGTAGGAAATCGCGCGGGGGTCACACGGACTGTAACCTGGACAACGTTTCGCGCCACGGCTCTACAGTTTCGCTGCTGCGCTGGGGATTATTGGAACAAGGCAAGCGCGGTTGTATGCTGCCGGACCCAACCTTAAACATTCACACCGTGTCGGGGAACTATCTGAAGATAGGGGCCTGTTGCACAGTGCGAATAAAAGTAGGTGCAATCATTCTTTCTCATCCATTCTTTGTGGCAGACATTAAGAATGATTGTATCTTGAGGTTGGACATTTTGGAAAGATTGGGTGCGGTACTGAATCTTGCTAACGGAACTCTGTGTGGTAACTTCGGCTTAGCCAGGTTGCTAGTGCCCAAAGCGCAGCCGGACGTGTTAGTAGCACGCACCAGGGGGGCGGAACTTCCGGTGGACACGCCATGTTAACATCCGGTAGCAGACCGAGCGAGAATAATGGCCGAGCTTATGCAACGTAGCAATGTGGGGTTAAGTAAGACACAGACCGACACCGTGAAGCCCCTTTTACATGAGTTCGCGGACATTTTTGCAGTAGATGAGCGCGAGTGCACTCATACCAATTTGGTGCAGCACACGATCGATACAAGTAACGCAGCTCCTGTTTGACGCCTCCTATTAGCTAAACGAGCTATCGCCAAACAGAAGTTGCATGAGATGGCCGACTCGGGCGTTATAGAGCCAGTGTCCGGACCGTGGTCTTCACCGGTTGTGCTTGTGCGTAAAAAGGACGAATCGCGCTAGCTAACCTACGGGAGGTATTTCTGGCTATCCGGCGGGCGAATTTGCGGCTCAAAAAGTGCCAGCTGTTGCAGCAGGAGACAGTTTTTCTAGGACACGTAATTAGTGCTCAAGGGATTGCCACCGATTCAGCCAAAATTGCTGCTGCACAGAATTGGCCTGAACCGATAAATGTGTCGCAGCTACGCACCTTCCTCGGGTTAGCCTCTTACTATCGCCGGTTCGTAAAGGATTTTGCCACGATCGCCAGCCCGCTGCACAGGCTAACGAGGAAGAACCAGCCGTTTCGCTGGGACAGGGTGCACGCGCGTGCTTTCACTCATTTACAGAAAGCTCTGGTCATGTCGCCCATTCTGGAATATCCTGATGCATCTCGTATGTTCATCCTCGACACAGACGCAAGCGATGTAGGGCTGAGGGCTGTCCTGTTTCAGGTTTCCGAGGGCAAAGAGCATGCTATCGCCTACTTCAGCCGCGCGTTGTTTAGACCGGAGAAGAATTACTGCGTCACGCGGCGCAAGCTGCTAGCGGTCGTCGTGGCTCTTAAACATAAACGATCACGCTTCGCTGGTGTGGCTGCTTAGTTTTAAAGAGCCCGAGGGGCAGTTGCAGGACTACAATTTTACCGTTCAGCACCGAGCGGGAAAATTGCATGCTAATGCCGATGCTTTATCCCGCCGGCCGTGCAGCAAAGAGCGTTGTAGGTACTGCGAGCGGGTGAAAGAGCACGTAGGTGGTTGAGACTTTGAACACTCTCAGAACCCCTCGAATCAGAACATCCCCCCTGCGCAGTCCTCCGGAGCCCCTGTCGGTAATCAGCCGTCCGAGCCGGCGTGCAGCCGATTTACTGCGTCATCTAAACCCCTGCCTGTAGTAGTTTCACCTGTGCCACAGCTGGACTGTGATCAGCTAATTGCCGAGCAGGAGAAGGATCCGGCGCTGCAGCAGGTACTAGGTTGGGTTAACGCGGGCTAGAGACCGGATTATACTGCGGTCGCGCACCTGGGACTAGAGGTCAAAGCTCTCCACTCAAAGTTTAACCGACTAGTGTTGCGGGAAGGTTTACTCTACCGCCACTGGGAACGGCTGTGTGGCACTGGCGAATATTTTCAGCTGCTGGTGCAACGGACTCTGCGGGCACGTGTGTTAGGGATGGTTCATGGGCATGCGGGTGCAGGACACTTTGGAGTAATGAAAACTCTGTGGCGGTTGTGTGCTCGCTTCTACTGGCTGGGCTGTCATACTGATAGTGAACTCTTTGTTCACAGATGTGACATCTGCACGGCAAAGAAGGGCCCTACCCAGTGCTTGTGAGCACCCTTGCAAGACTTTCGGGTGGGGGCCCCTATGGAGCGTATGGGCGTAGACATTCTCGGGCCGTTTCCCATTTCCAAGGGTAAAAGAATATACACACACACACAGAGGCAGTAAACATACAATTTTATGAAGGTCAGATACACAGACTGCAGTTTCTACATTCACACATACACACTTCCTCTGTCTCCTCAATCCAGAAGCTCAAATCAACAAACTTGCAGCCGTGACAGATTTTTCGTATTCGCTGTGCAGATGTTGCGTGCGCTACACACTTGTAAACTGCTTTCATTTCGCAAATCGTCCCGCTCATGTCCTCATCCATATTAATCAGGTGCCAGAAGGAATCTGCTGCAATTAGACCAAGATGCTATTCACACTCTTGGGTAGAAAAGTTGCATTGAAAACAATCAAACCTAGGCCCAGCAATTACTGCCTACCTACAGTATAAGGCCTTTATTATTATTGTTATTATTATTATTATTATTATTATTATGTTTTTTTTTTTTTTTTTTAAATTTATAAAAAATGCTAATTGATGTGCATTTTAAATAGTGGACATGTATTAAAAAAAGAATAACTGTTTGAATTATGTCACGTGCGTCTTTTGGATTAAAAACAAAATGTAAATTATGTTTTAATGCATGTAAATGCTTTAACCCTTTACCCCAAAGCAAGTTCAAAACTCCTACAAGATTAAACATAACTTGTGACTCACATATGACTTCAATTTGACAGAGAGGGAGTGTTCAAAATATATGTATAAATAAAATACCATATATGATATATTTTATAATATTTATATTTAATTATATTAAATATGAATATGCAACTTTTGAAAATGCTTTTTATTAGTGTTAATAAAAAATACAAACAAATAAAAAACTTCAGACATAATCCATTTATTAAATTGATAATAATATTAAAATTAGTATTAATACATGTCCTCTAGAAATATTCAGTGATTGAAAGGAGGATTATCTAAAAATATTGGGGCAGTATCTCAAATTAAATGAAACCCATGGCTAGTGCAAAGTCCTGACTTATATCCTAAAGAAGAAAAAAAAAAATCAGCATACACTGAATAGACAAGCCTCACTGAGTTTCACTGGATCTGTCATGAGGCACAGGCTATAGTAAAAGTATTGTGAGAAGCTTGTGTAAGTGTCTAGTTCATGTTTAAGCAACTAAAAGGCAAAACCATTAAATAAATAACAAGGGATGGAAAAGTCTGATTCAGTAAATAAAAAAACTGAAAATTGTTTTTTAGCTATTATGACATTCCTTATTAGGCAAATTAAGTAGATACTGTACGCAAATTTATCTTGAAATTTGTCCTTAACTGTATGTGTTTCTTTAAGTAGCTAATTAAGTTGACAGGAAAACATTCACCAATAAAATGCTATTTTCAATCTTAAGCACATATTTTAAGCGATTCACAGTCTTTTGGCTTTGTAATCTCCTTCCTGAGTCTTTTGACCTTAAGCTAGATATGACAAGAGTTAGCTGCTCAGCATCATATTTTTGCTTTTCTTCCTTCTGTGTGTCTATCCCTTCATCCTCTGCCATTTTTTAAAATCCATGCAGATCATTGCAAGAAAAGTTGATAAAAAAAGATAATAATAATGGACAGAAATTACAGCACTGTCAACATAATAATAGCAATAAAGTGTTAAATAAGAAACCATTCAAAATATTAACATATAAAAAAACACCACAGATTTAATATTTTAATAAAATTAGAACCATAATCACATCTTAAATATACTGTATTAAAGCAGACATCTCATGGAGTGTTCACTGCTTATAATATTAGTTCTTTCAAAGTAAATGTATTATCAAATAAAGCATATATACATGTATATTAAGTTATGTAAAATAAACAAGAGAAATGGGAACACATGCTTTACCTTGACAAGCTGTAAAGTACATAAAAATACAAAAAAAAAATATCTAACAACCTCAGCAGCAACCTCATTTCCCTCTCTGTTTCAACAATTCAGCACTCAGCATCAACAGTGTACTAAACACTGGCCTGATCATCTGTCATCATCTGTGCCTTTAAAGTTAGATTTTTTTTTATATATGCTCAAATGTTAAAAAAAAAAAAAAAAAAAGTATGAAGAAATTTGGGAGGGTGCTTTAAGGTAGTTCATGTCAGGAATGTATTTTTTATGCTACTTATACAAAATGCTAGACAAGCTTTGCAAATGAATAATCACATGCTTATTGTGTGAAATTTATACACTTAGGTTTTAGATCCTTTACATTTTGTAATCTACACTTTTTTCATGTGAAGTGCATGTGCTTTTAATCATTTTATTTCATATAATATGTGGTTTTAGATTTAATGTATTTTTCCCTGTGATTTTTTTTTTTTTTTTTTACAGGTAGGATGTGCTTTCAGTTTTATATTTATAAATATTTAGTGAATATAATAGTGGAATGTGTAAAAAAAAATTGTGTGTGTCAATTATTACTTTTTTTTTTATAAAATAAGTATTTTACTTATTCATATGTTTATTTTTTTGCAAATGTTGTAAGTAACGCAACTACCTTTAAATGATATTGTTTGATTCACGAGACATTAGCTTTGGAACTTTTATCCTCATGAATTTTTAAATTAAAAGTCATAATTAAAAGCATAATTCATTATTAAAACTATATGTATTTTGGGAATACGCAAACACCAGTTGGTCTGCTCGTGAGCAACCTGATGTTTTTATGTCCCAAAGGAATAATGAAAAGATATGTCCTTTATAGTGGCCATATTTCCCAGAAAACATCATCTGTGGAACACCAGCACCCTCTACTGTTTATTACAAGTTGCAATAATGTAATAATGTAATTTGCTGTAATGGCACCTAATATAATTTAAGCATTTTATAGATTTAGCAAAAAAAACTAGGGTCATATACTAAGTGTCTACCAGTATTTTAATATATTGTGAAACATGGCTGTGGGGATTTGTGGCAGGTGTGGTTGAGGTCAGGGCTCACTAAGCATGCAGGCAAGTTTTTTCCACTTTAACCTTGGCAAACTGAGTCTACATGCCTTCCTGCCTCAATGTTTGGTCACAAGTTGCATCACATTTTTTGCACACAAATTATTTGACACAGCTGTTTGGTTAACAGAACATGTATCCAGTTTAAAATATTCAGCTGACTCAACTTGTAATTCAAATATTTCTGTCAGCTCAAGTAGTATTTGTTGTGGGCTCAATTCATTATATTTCTCTAGGGTTGACTTACCCCAACTTTGTATCTCCTTAACACTAGATTTACTAGGCCTGCGCAAATTTGTATAAATTCCCTGGACCTCACACCTACTAGCATCCCTGCTGAGTTTTTTGAGCAGTTTGCTGAGCAGACATCTCATGGAGTGTTCACTGCTTATAATATTAGTTATTTCAAAGTAAATGTATTATCAAATAAAGCATATATACATGTATATTAAGTTATGTAAAATAAACAAGAGAAATGGGAACACATGCTTTACCTTGACAAGCTGTAAAGTACATAAAAATACAAATATATATATATATATATATATATAGGGTGATATCAGGTAAAATGGGCCATCAGGTAAAATGGGCCAGTTAAGGTTTGGGAGGCCCAGCGCCTCTGGAATTTAGAGCCAATTACTGCAAAGCATTTCAAACTGTTGTCATAACTGTGCTTGAAGAGTAACAGGTGATTTGATTGATTTATGGTTGCTATGGTGGGCGGGGCAATAAATCAAATCAAGACTGCACCAAAAAGCTGCATGGTAAGTAACCTGGCATACCAAATCGAACTAAACCATTATAAGGATGATAACTCTATAAGAAAACAAACATGGACATAAAAAATATTATGCATAATATATCTCTTGATGGCATAAATCAAAAATAATGCTGTTAGTTTGGTATATAAACATATGTTTTGATGTTTTTCTTGGTGGCCCAATTTACCTTAACCCACTGAGGTAAAATGGGCCACATGTTTCAGCTAAAATGAGCCATCATCTGTGTCACTCACAAACACACATACATATGTGTTTGAGTGTTTTTTTTGTGTGTGTGTGTGTGTGTGTGTGTGTAAGAGAGAGAGAGAGAGAGTGTCTGTGTGTGTGTGTGTGAGAAAGAGTGTGTCTGTCAGGGTGCGTGTGCATATGTGCGTACACACACACACACACACTCACACACTGACCGAAACACACCCGCACGTACACATGCACGCGTGCACACACACAGACACACACACACACACCCACAAAAACATACACACTCACCATGACCCCCAACAGTAATAATGGTGTAATATTTTATTAAGTATGGCAAATGAGAAGGAAGCGAGAGGAGAGGAGAGAGGGAGAAGGAAAGAGAGAGGAAGTGAGAGGAGGAAAAAGGATGAAAGAGGAGACAAGCAGAGGAGACAGGAAGTGAGAGAACAGGTGAGGAGAAAGGCATGCAGAGGAAATGACAGGAGACAGAAAGAGAGAAAAGAGAGGAGAAACAAGGACCAGAGAGGAAAGGATACAAAGATAAAACAGGGAGAAAAAGGAAGGCCAAACTACAATCTGTGGAAAGAGGAGAGCATTAAGGGGGCCTTAGGAAGGGAGAGAGTGAAGAAAGGAATTAAAGTGAGTGTGCACTTCTTATCACGAGCATGGGGTGTGCCGCGATCTACCCTGCAAAGATGCATCAGTGGAAAGGTGACTGGCAGTGAACATGCGTCAGGGCGGAAGCCCTACCTTCCAGAGGAGGCGGAAAGGGAGCTTGCTGCCACCCTCAAGACCTTGGCGCAAAGGGGGTTTCCCTTTACAAAACGTGATGTCCAGCAAGTGGCCTTTGATTTTGCAGCCAAGAACGACATATCTGGTTCTTCCAAGACAGCAGGTAGGGCTGGATATTACTGGTTTCAAAACTTTATAAAGCGCAATCCAGAGCTCGGGATGCGCAAGCCAGAGGTCCTGTCTGCAGCACGGGCTGCTGGACTCAACAAAGAGGTGATCAGCCAATGGTTTAACCAATATGAGAGCTTTTTGGTTGAGCTGGGTATTGAGGGCATACCGTCACATATGTGGAACTGTGACGAGTCTGGGCTTCAGGACCAGTTCAGTTCAACAAAGGTCGTTGGACAGGTTGGCCAGCCATGTGTGGAGGTGTGTGCCGGAGAAAAGGGGGAGACAACGACTTGTCTGGCAGCATTCAATGCAGAAGGCACATACAGTCGAACAATGATTATTTTTAAGGGGAAGCGTGTACGTTCTGAGTGGCTACAGGGATGCCCGGAGAACACCAGCGTAAGGTGCTCAGACAATGGCTGGATAACCTCTGACCTCTTTCTAGAGTGGGGTCAAATGTTCATTCAGTCCCTCCCTAAGCATGACTCCAGACCCCACCTTCTCCTCCTTGACAGCCACAGTAGCCACGTCTATAACCTGGAGTTTATTAACCTACTAAAGAACAACAATGTGCACATCATGTGTAACCCTGCCCACACAACCCATTCATTGCAACCGGCAGACAAGGCCCTCTTCAAAAGTTTAAAACACCACTGGGACCAGGAAGGAAGGAAGTGGACAAGGATGATGGCTGGGCAGAAGCTGTCAAGGATGGAGTTCTTTGCAGTGTTCAGCAGGGCTTGGGCAAAGGCTGCCACTATTGAAAATGCCCAGGCAGGGTTCCGGGGGACAGGGATGTTCCCTCTCAATAAAAATATTCTCCCTGAGACTGCTTTTGCCCCCAGCAAGACCACCGAAAGAGTGCTACCATCCACTGTACCATCCCAGCCCACAGGAACACAGTCTCTCCCACCCCCGCCCACTGGACCACGGTCGCCCCTGCTGACCTTGACCCACTCTGCTCGCCAGCAATCAGCCCTGCTCTCTGGACATCAGCACTCCCATCCGCCAGCCAGACCTCAGTCCTCTGCTTCCCTGACACCTCTGCAACCTGTGGAACCACTGTACTTTTTCCCAGTAGATGATAAGGTGTTTGAAGAGGTTGTGTTGGAGGACGTACCAGAAGAAGATAATAACCTCTTCAATCAGTTCACACCACAGGAAAAAACCCACTCTCAGGATGAGGGGCCTTCCACTTCCACAGTAAGTAATATTTTATAGGCTATTAGGCTACTTTCAAACTTAGGCTACATGACATGTTACACATGCATGCTCACGCAAACATACAGATGCACATTCATGCACGCACGCGTGTGCACACACACACAATTTAGTCCCTAATCATATAAAATGTACACCAGTTATTTATTCTGTTTCTTGCAATAACATAGGCTCTTTTTGTTATTTTCTTTCTGTTCAGTCTGTGAGATCGGTCACATTCTCTGACTTGATCTCAGTGCCGCAAAGGGAGAGGGCCATCAGAAAGAGAGCTAAGCCACCATCATATAACCTCACAAGTGAGCAACACATTGAATATATTAAAACAAAAAAATCATCCAAGCAACCAGCCAAGCAAGCCAGAAAGTACCCGGGCAGAAAGCAACCAAAAGGAGGAAAAAAGCAGGGCAAGAGAAGCAAATCAACTTGCAAAGACTGCAAGACCCATTATGGTAACCCAACTGAGCCTAAGGCTACTGAGGAATGGGTAAAATGCAGTCCGTGTTCTGCCTGGTTTCATGAAAGTTGTGCTGAAGAGAATGGTATCTTTGATGAGGATGGTTTCATTTGCAAGGACTGTGTTTGTCTTTAAGAATTCTGTCAAAATGTTTCATTAATGCATTAATTGTAGTTTTTTTTTTAGTCTGTGTTGTAGTTAATGAATTAATGAATTATTATTATGTGAATTATTAGATCAACACTTGAATGTGTTATGTTTGTTAAAATGAGTTCAAATTAAACTTAATTGATTTGTTTTATCAGAAATGACTGGTTTCCTTTGCATTTTAAATGGCTCATTTTACCTGAAGGAGTGGCCCACTTTACCTGAACACTGCTTAGCTAAAAAATGTGCAACAACTGATGTTTTAAAAGTTATAGCGCCTAACCAATAATAATTTATTCAATTAGTTCAGCATATCCATGTTGAAAACAAACCATATTAAAAATAAAAACACAAATCAGTCTCACTAAGTGCTTTTTTGGAGCTTTACCAAGTGATTTACCAAAAAGTGGCGCAATTTACCTGATGTCACCCTATATACTGTATATATATATATATATATATATATATATATATATATATATATATATAGTTTAAACCAAGGCAGGCCAAAACTTTGTGTGTGACATGGAAACCTTTAGAAATGCCTGCCGTATTTATACAAAAGACATACATTCACAATATATGGATACACAAGTCTGTTTTATTTTAAAGTGTTTCAAACTTTACAGCGTTTGCAGACCCAGTGTCCATCATCCCTGCATTTTCCACAGGTGAATTTCTGACATGTTGTACAGGTAAACCTGCTGCGATTCCTGTTGCAGCTCTCTTGCACCTTGCAGTGTGTTGTCTGTACAGTCTCTGGCACAGCAGCTGCAGCAGCTTTAACAGCCTGCCTCTGTGCCAATGTTTCCTTGTGCTGCATGAATCGGCAATGGAGTTACTTAGCTAGAAGACTCAGAAACAATCTTCTTATGTCTGTCCACCCTGTGTGCAAAATGTAGGAATTCACCACACCGTAAAAGCAGAGAGAGAGAGAGAGAGTCCTGAGTATATGTGCTTTTTTTTTCTATAGGCCTGTATAGTACACATCAGAAAACATTGTAGCACTGGTGTATAATTATACACACATTCACCTTCATGTGGTTATATAGTCTGTTATCATTTTGGGTTTCCTCTTTCTGCCGTCACCGATCGGCACGTCTTGGTGCATGAAACTTAGAACACACACAGTCTTGTTTTTTTTAGGTGCATAAATTGTGAAGGAGTAACTGCCACTTCTGAACACTGAAGTGAAGAATACTGTGCAGTGTCTTTTGGTCTCCAAATCCGTGGCCACCCAGAACTTGATCCCAAATTTGTCTGGCTTGGTTGCGATATACTGTGTGAATGGACAACAAACCTTGGTAGGGAACAGCAGTTCATCTATGATCATGTGTTCTCCTGGAGTAAAACTCTCAGCACAGTTCTTGTTGCAGCGTGTCCAGATGTCGGAGATTGCAGCAAATTTGTCCGTTTTCACCCGTTCTGCCCACGTGTCCTTGTCATCAAATCGAAGGTGTTGCATAATTGAAATGAATCTATCTCGGGGCATTGTCTCTTTGATTACTAGCACCAGAAAGTTTTCTGACCAGCAATCCACAATGGCACCAATAGGACACATGATTGCTCTTACAAACAGAATTGAAATGAATGCCATCAGTTCATGAATTGCCAAATTCCAGTCCAGCTCTGTTCTGCGGGCTTGATGGACCGTACACTCCCTGATGGTCTGCAGCATTCCCACAGATTTGCCACTGCACTGGGCACTTCAATGTCCTCCTCTACCCACACAGTGCCGTCTTTTGCCGTCTGGCTCAGACAGGGCTTCCCAGTACCATGGTGCATCTTCCAAGGAGGCATGTTGGGTTCTTGTTCCATCTCTTTTTCAGATTCTTCTGAGGAGGTATCAGTGGCCTGCTGGACCAATGAAATCTCTCCTCCATCAGAGTCTGCTTCGTCCATTTCCTGAAGCCAGACCAAAGCCTGTTGCGCGGAGAGGTTCTTCCTGCGTGATACGGAGGCCATCCTGATGTGCATTCTCAGAAATGCTGTGAAATGATTCTCAAAGAATGCTGAGAAATGATTCTCCCGCCTGGGTCGGTCTGCTTTTATGCACAGCTGTAGTGCTGTAGTCATGCAATCCCACTCCCTTACATATACAGTCACAATGGACAGCATCACACCTTTTGGCCACCTCTACAGCATTCATATGTTGTGAAAAGCCGGCCAAATTGCATTACGGTACCTGCCATACTGCCATCAATGCCATGGCAATGGAACACTGCCAAAAGTGCCAATTGCCCTCTGATTGCATTTTGCTGCATGAATCAGCAACAGAGTTCTTTGGTTAGAAGCGCAATCAGAGGTCACACTGGCACACAAAGAACAGAACTCTCTGGTTGTGGGGGATGTGAGGATGGCAAATGAACTAAATCACTTGTTCAACAGGTTTGATTCATCTGCCCCTGCCTTTCCACCCATACTGCCCTTACTGTACTCATGCAGCCCCCAATATCTGCTACAGGCACCCCTAACCCCACCTCTGTTCCACCTCAGACACTTCCTCTACTTCACAGTCCTCTAAACTTCACACTGCTTCCATACTCTCTGCTCACTGCTCCCCAACCCCCAACCAGGAGAGATTCAGAAGGTCTTTCCTTCCAATCGCTGTCAGACTCTCCAACAAAATCCCTGCAGCTGACTCTACACACATCCAATACACCATGGTAGTTTCTATGTGCAATATTTCTCATATGCAATATTAGTTCTTGTTAATCCCTGTCACTACATTGCGTGTCTGTCCATAAAGATATATCCACAGTGTTGTACATATATTATCTGTTTACACACACACATATATATATATATATATATATATATATACACACACCAATTTTTTTCAATACACATGTCCATATTTATCTCTCCAGATTGTTTGAATAGTGCACGTTTTATACTGTAATCTTGGTACAGTTTTTATTTTAGCTGTTTTTGTCTTGCACTGTCCACTTTCGGCAATGACAGATTTGCTGCGATTTTTGACATCTGGACACGCTTCACCAAGAACTGTGCTGAGAGTCAAAGAACTCCATTGCTGAATGCAGGGACAATGGTCATTGGGTCTGCAAATGCTGCAAACAGACTTTGAAACAGACAGACAGTGTGGGAGAGTAACCACGTTAACAAAAGACAGAAGGATGAAGAGATGAACCTGGTACTGAGAGACAGAATTTTTTTTTTTATGTTTTGTTTTATTTTCTATTTGTACATAAACAGGCAGAGGAGAGAACATGCAAAGCTGGAGAGATCACACAAAAATAAAATTCACTTTTGGTGTTATAATTCGGTGATGGCCAATAAAAAATTAAATGACATAATTTTATTCTGTATGTGTACGAAAATGTCAAAAACCATGGACCATAACTTCACTCAGCTTATGACATTTGTGTACAAACATACATTGGAGACTGAAGTGTTAGCAAGTTTTCGTTGTATTCATGTCATTGTAGTAGCAACTTTTTATTCTGTTTTTACAATTTTTTTTTATAACAGACTTGTGTTTCCATATATTGTGAATGTGTGTCTTTAATATTTGCAGGTCAGTGAATGTGTGGGATATTTTGTATAGATACGCCAGGCATTTCTGAAGGTTTCCATGTCACACACAGAGGTTTGGATCTGCCTTGGATCTGAGCTACTCTGAGTAAACAAATGTGCCAGGCCTTACAGGTAATGGGTGGTTTGCACAACAAAAGATTGAGGAGAATCAAGCTGAAGACCTGTAAAAATCTCAGCAGGGGTGAATAACACCTCGGGCCTTGCACCAGAAAATAAAAAAGTGAGTAATTCTAGTGTTAAAAAAAAAGTTAGGAGTCAAGTTTTTTTTTTTTTTCCTATAAAACATGTTGGCCCTACAATACCCCAAACACACAAACATTACTTAAAAAGCGCTATTTTTCAAAAACTAGTATAAAACAGCATAAAAAGGAGAATACAAGTTCTATTTTGCTTAAAGGTTAGTAAAATACCAGTTGCTCATCAGTCTCTTACTGATACTTGTATATTACAATAGCATAACCATTTTTAAAAACTAAAGATTTGACTCTTGAGGACTTTTTTCCTCAATGTGTCAGACACACACACACACACACACACAAAAAGGGTCCATGTGAATCTGAGGGAAGCATGTCACAAGTTGTCACGGTAGTGTTGTTGCAGGCAAGGCATAAGTGCAGAGGTTAGGACTTTAGGTTTTTAATAAAGATAAACAAACATAAATAAACACAAAATATTAGACATGAACAAACTAAACAGGAACTATGGCAAAACAATTATTACAGCTTAACTAAACCATATCCATACAGTAGCTTAACCAAAACAGGACAGAACAGATGCAAGAACAAACTGAACTTACATCTTGGCTTCTTATAGCCAAACCAATTAGCAACCTTAGCTCAGGTGAGAGGTCCCATCACCTGACCAAGGTGCACTCTGGGAAATGAAGTCCACAACTCAAATTGTGTATGGTTGCAAGGCGCCCTCTAGGGGTTAAGATTTAAGATTCAAACAATTTTATTAACCCTGACCCAAGTCCAATAAAAATCATTTGGATGGCTTCACAGGTGTCAAGTCCTATTGGTATTTAATATTCAGAGCACAGACCTGGGCCCATATTTACTAAGCAGCTCAGAATCACTCATAGGAATCGGGCTCAAAGTTCATTTAGGACTGAAAATCTTTCTACCTCAGAGAAGAACATAGATTATTTATGATTTTATGCTACCCTTTTTTATTCACTAAGGAGTAAGTCTGCACCAATGAAAGCGTCTGATGTCACTTTTGAAGACACTGGGAGCCGTAAAGTAGGAATGGGGGGGAAATATTTGGATCTGCGGTGCAGTATATGGTAAAGTTTGATTTATTATTTCGGACACTCTCAGCTGTGTCACTGTTTCAAAGCTGTTTTTTTGCTGCTACTAAAAAAAACATACAATATTAGTCACTTGTAAAGACAGCATACAAAATGTTCATTAATAAACCAGTTACATACCACATGTGATGTTTAAAAAAACGTATTAAATTTTTGTCCAAAGTGTCTTTTATAATCTCTGTGCCACTCAATAAGACTAAAACGTCTCTCCTCCACACATGTCTCTGCCTGAATGACATTTCCTTGCTACTCCTAACCAGTTAGGACACCTCTGGAGCTGTCCTACATTTTTGTGGACGTAGGAGTGATTGCCCTATATTAAAGAGATTAAAGAGATGCGTCTTGGGTCTACTTTTAAACTGGGGAACTGTGTCTGAGCCCCGAACATTGTCTGGAAGGCTATTCCAAAGCTTTGGAGCTAAATATGAAAAAGCCCTATCCCCTTTTGTATATTTTGAAATTCTGGGAATTACAAGAAGTCCAGAGTTTTGTGATCTTAAGGAGCGTGGTGGATTGTAGTGTATCAGAAGACTGGTTAGGTATGTGGAAGCTAAATCATTTAAAGCCTTGTATGTAAGTAATACTATTTTGTAATTAATTCTAAATTGAACAGGTAGCCAGCGCAGGGATGATAATATTGGGGTTATATGATCATATTTTCTGAATCTAGTGAGAACCCTGGCAGCTGCATTTTGGATTAACTGAAGCTTGTTTATTGAGGATGCAGGACAACCACCTAGTAATGCATTACAATAGTCCAGTCTGGAGGTCATGAATGCATTAACTAGCTTTTCTGCATCAGATATGGATATTGGAAATATGAATTTCAAAGTACAATTTACTGTCTAATATCACGCCCAGGGCTTTTACTGTCAAGCTAGTACACCCTAAAAAATGCTGGGTTAAAAACAACCCAATCTGGGTTGTTTTTAACCCAGCTGCTGGGTAACTATTGCACTAACTAAATGCTGGGTTAATTTAACCCAGCAAAATGGGTTATTTTTTTAACCCAGAAAAATGGGTTAAATATTAAACCCAAATGCTGGGTCGTATTTAACTATAATGCTGGGTTAATTCTACCACATAAATTGGTTAAATATTCTACCCAGATGTTGGTTCATTTTAACTGGAATGTTGAGTTAATTCTACCTCACAAATAGGTTATTATTATTTTCATGTTTTACAGTGAATCTGTAAAAAAATAAAAAATAAAAAAACTACCCACGTCTATTAAACAGTTAAATTACTTTGATATACTGATTTATTAAAAAAACCAAACTTAAAAGTTTTGCATACCATACATATATGCAATAAACAACATCCTATTAAATGTTCATAGAAAAAACGTTTACTTTTCAAAAGCACAAGAACAGATAATCAACAGCGACATCATTACTATACTACCACTCCCAAGGACAGAATGGAGTAATAACACAAATAGGCTGAGGCAGCTTCTACAGAGCAGGATCTCTTTGTGACATTAGATAACTTTTCTGCAGAACAAAACTATCCAGCCCTGTTTCCGTTTTAACATACAAACACTGTCTATGACTTTTCAAGTAGGCCTTGGTATTTCATAGCAACGTTACAAAAAGTCCTATACAGGAGCACACTACTTTAAATAGTAAATGTCAAAAATATAAAATGCCTTGAAGCACACATCAACCGCCCCAAGTAGTGTGCATTGTTCCAGAGCCTGTCCCACCAGAATGACGAATGCCTGAGAGCAGCGCTGGTCATCATCTCCCAACGTCAGGATGTACAGTAGGGGTACGGCCTTGACACTTCAGCCTGCTGGAGGTATTCCACCATGTTGGTGCCAACCTTAGAAAGAAATGAAAGAAAGTTAAAAATTTGTTGAATAACAAAGATTAAACTGAATAAGACTATTAATTTAATGTGTAATAGGATTTATACTAAATAAAAAAAATTACAAAGCTAGGGTATAGGTAACCTGAAACAAAAACATGGAGACAGCTACTGCCAAAAATAAAATAAGCAAAATAAGCATGGCTTTTGGGATAAAGCTCATATATATATATATATATATATATATATATATATATATATATATATATATATATATATATATATATATATATATATATAATTACAGAGGAGATGCATTGTCATAGCTGGTGTCATACTGGCACATTACAATCACCCAAATTCCATCTAGTAGTTATCTGTACAGCTGACTGAAAGTTAATTTAGTCTGAGTCACAAGCAACTTTGGTTAAAGAGGGCTACCTGGTTAGCTTACATGCAGCAGTCATATTTGCATACTACTTGCCAAAGGTGGAAAGGTGGAAAATATTGTTATAACTCGAGAGAAACGCGTGCGACTTTTGACCGCAGAGTAAATTACTAGCTAGTGAAAAACGGAAGGGGTTAGCAGGTGTGTATATTTGTGAGAGGGTCAGTGTTTTGTAACACCCCAGCATTTTATTGTCTCAAACAGTGAGATTAATAAAGTTCTAATGTTAATGTGGTTGCTAACGCTAGCAACCTAACTAAATGCTAGCGCCATCTAATACTACAGTTACAGTTTCGTCACCCTGCAAACATTCTACAAAGAAAGATAAAAAGCTCAGATATCTTATCCGTTTCTTTTACACACAGGTGGGGTTCTTTGGCTAACTATAGCAGCTATTGTCAGCTAAATTATCTTACCTCAGACCAACCTGAAAGTTTAAGTGTAACCTTAACACGGTAACAGTAATAAATGTTATATAAAGTAATAATTTTTTAGTCATATGTGACTTAGGTGAGTGAACATGTGAATACAGACCTTGTATTTAACGTAATTTTCCCTTAAATGAACCGTCATCAGCGGTGTGGGAGCTCAAGAGACACACGAAGCTCTGACTGACAGCCGCTGAATCCACCGGTGAACTTTGGGGGAGGGGCCAATCAAACTTCAACCCAGCAGCTGGGTTACACAAAAACTACCTAACTCCCTGTAAATAACCCAGAAAAATTACCCAACAGAGGCAACCCAGCGTTTTTTAGAGTGTAGTAACAGTACATCCTTCTAAACAAAGGCTGAATTGTGAAAGCTGTTTGTGTGCTGGTTTTTGGGCCAATGAGTAATATCTCTGTCTTGTCTGAGTTTAGTAAAAGAAAGTTATTGGTCATCCAATCTTTTATGTCCTGGACACACCAGGTTAATCTAGACAACCTGGGTATTTTGTCTGGTTTTGTTGAGATATATAATTGGGTATCATCGCCATGACAATGGAAACTGATCCCATGTCTTCTAATGATGTTAACCAAGGGAAGCATGTATATTGAGAACAGCAGAGGTCCTAAAACTAACCCTTGTAGGACCCCATATTTCACTGGCATTACCAGGCGGTTCTCCATTTAGATCTACAAAATGGTATCAATCAGACAGGTATGATCTAAACCATTTTAATGCCCGTCCCTGAATACCTGTGTGATTTTGTAAGTGATCTATGAGAATATTATGATCTATAGTGTCGAATGCAGCACTAAGATCAAGCAAGACTAGTATTGAAAAGCAGCCTTGGTCCGAAGCTAAAAACAAGTCGTTTGCAATCTTAACTAGTGCAGTTTCTGTACTATGATGGGGCCTGAAACCTGATTAAAATTCTTTGAGGATGTTGTTTTCCTGCAAGAATGTGCATATTTGAGCTGATAATACTTTTTCTAATATTTTTGATATAAAGGGAAGGTTTGAAATCGGCCTGTAATTTGTTATTTCATTCGCGTCAAAATTAGATTTTTTAAGAAGCGGCTTAATACCTTCCAACTTGAAAGGTTTAGGGACGTGACCTAGATATAATGAGGAATTAATAATGTTTAGAAGTGGCTCTCCAACCGTATGCATTACTTCTTTTAACAATCTGGTTGGAATTGGGTCTAACAGGCACGTTGTTGATTTAGCTGAGGTGATTGCTCTTCCTGTCCTATACCTGTAAAGCACTGAAAAACTAAATGTAAAGCTTTAGGCTGAACTAGATCATGAGATGCTATTAGAGGTTAAACTTCCGTTAATTTCTTCCTGATGCTATCGTTTTTTTCATTAAAGAAGTCCATAAAGTCTTCACTTCTAAATTGTGATGGAATACTTTCTGCGGGCATCTTAGGTTTTGTTAGGCGAGCCACTGTACTAAATAAGAACTTGGGATTGTTTTGGTCCCAAGTTGGCTAAGATGCTCGGTCCTAGCAGTTTTTAAAGCCTGTCTATAGCTGCACATACTGTCTTTAAACGCAGTTCGAAAAACTTCTAATTTAGTTTTTCTCCATTTTTGCTCAAGGTTACGGGTTACTCTCTTTAGGGCGCGAGTATGACGATTGTACCAAGGTGCAAGTATTTTATAAATGATGGGAGCAACAGTGTCTAATGTACTGGTAAAAATAGTGCCCATGCTGCTAGTCACTTCATCTAGATCATCTGCATTTATGGGTCTAATAAGAAATTGGGACAGATCCGGCAAGTTACTTGTGAATCTGTCCTTAGTAGTCGGATTCATATTTCTAACAAATCGATAACGTGGGGAAACACAGCTAATCTATACTCGGGTAGAGTATATATCTACCCATCATGAACCAAGATGGCGCCGGTGAGTTCGGCTGCCGTCACGACTGTTCCGACAACCTTCACTTTGTTTTTTAAGTTAGTTTTTAGCGTTTTAAAACCAGTCAAATTACCACCATTGAGTACATTAGTTATGATGGAGACACCCTTGTTTCTATTGGTATAAAATGTACTCATAATTCGAAGTTTTTGACTCAGGATCCGAGCTGGCCAAGTGAGATCCTGAGGGAGAACAAAGGACGCGACGCGAAGCGGCGGCCACGAGGGAAACGAGCCGGCGCCAGGAACAGGCTGAGAGCCCGTGCACACCGCACACCTCTGCCTAGCATCCTGCTCGCCAATGTTCAGTCACTAAAGAAGCTCGATGACCTTAGAGCCAGGATAAAGTTCCAGAGAGACATTCGGGACTGCAATCTCCTCTGCTTCGCCGAGACATGGCTGAACCCAGCGGTGCCGGACCACGCCATCCAGCCGGCCGAGTTCTTCTCGGTTCACCGCATAAACAGGACGCAGGACTCGGGGAAGTCAAGGGGAGGCGGCGTGTGTTTAATGGTGAACAACAGCTAGAGCAACAGCGCGAGCGTTGTTCCTCTCACACGCTCCTGCACATCAAATCTGGAACTACTGTCCATCATGTGTCGTCCTTTTTATCTACCTCGGGAGTTCACATCGGTCATAATCAGTGCTGTTTATATTCCACCACAAGCAGACACGGACACTGCCTTATGCGAGCTGCATGAGGCACTCACACAGCATCAGACAAAACACCGGGACGCTGCGCTCATTGTGGCGGGGGACCAACCTCAAACGCGCAGTGCGAACTTTTATCAGCATATCACCTGCCCCACCAGGGGTAAAAGGACACTAGATCATTGCTATACAACGGTCAAGGACAGCTACAAGGCACATTCTTGCCCTCCATTTGCCGCCATCTTCCTCATGCCAAAATCTGAGATCTCGCACTGCTGCACCCTCGCAATGCTCTGAGATCTCGCACTGCTGCCTACAACACGGGACTCGCGTCGGGGGACATGGACCTGTACAAAGCTGCATCATACAACGTCCGGAAGGCGGTGAAAGAGGCGAAGCAGCGCTACGGGAGGAAACTAGAGTCACAACTAGCAATGCTAATGCTAGCGGCGCTAACTGCTGCAGACAGGAAGACACTGCCAGCACCGGAAGTGCGTTCATCATCACCAAGCATGACGTGAGGAGAGCCTTCAAGAGAGTGAACACCAGGAAAGCAGCAGGACCAGACGGCATCTCAGGCCGTATTCTTAAAGCCTGCACAGACCAGCTAGCACCTGTGTTCACAGAGATATTCAAGGTAGAAAGAAATAGTATTCATTGGACAGCTCAGACCACTCAGCTTAACTTTATTTTTTGGATAGATGACATGGATCTTCAGTAACACAAACATTTTAGACCAAACAACTTAATTGAGGTTAAAAGATTGAGTCTAAAGGTCCTTAGATTAACTAAAAAATAGGGCTTCTATAAGACGCAACAGAAAAGGTGAAATAACATTTAAAATAAAAGTTGTGTTGAAGGTTTGATGCCCACTGACTTTCTCCACTCGTGTAGTAGGGACCTCTGGGATCCCTTCCTAGTCACAAAAAAGGGTATTATTATTATAAATTTTAAGATAGATATGATTTTTATATTTTATATACATTGTTATAGGGGACGTTCATGAAGATTATTTCCCTTCCTCCTTTTTTTGTGTGTGTTTATTGCTGTGACACGTGTGAATCTAATCACACGACGCACTGCACCACGTTCCTTCTGATACTCCAGATCTGCTCACCTTGTTCCACCATCTCTCAAGGATCGAAGAAGACATTCATCCAGACTCTTTTCTGTTCTGGCACCTAGGTGGTGGAATGAACCTCCTCTGGATGTCTGTACAGCAGAGGCTTTGACAATCTTTAAACGATGACTTAAGATGCATCAGTTTCTTCTTTACTTGGACTGCTCCCGCTGGGCGGAAACAGGACAGGCCAGCAGCAACTCAAGTAGTCGTCTAACCACACCTCAAAACCACACTTAACAATCACACTTGTCAAGAAGAATTTGTGCCAACACACAGCAGTCTGTGAAAACGCACCCTTAAAGAAAAAGCAGCTAGCCTTTCCTGCACCACCCCAAAATCCTTACTGGTTCTCAATTAAAAGAACAGACAAAAGCAGTTTACAATTATTAAAGAAAAATAAACAAAACACATTAATGGTACAAACATGGAATGGACTAACTCAGTACTCAGGCTTTCCACAAAGTAAATACAACCAGGGCAGGTAGTCGTGCACAACAAACAAAATAATAAATACAAACAAAATTGTCGATGCATACTGTACCTGGGCCCAGTACAATGCATTGTACTACACCCAACAGAATATAAACAGAATAGACAATAAAAAGACACTACAAAAGTATAAACCAACCAAAAAAAAATTACACCACAATGAAACCTAATAACAAAATAATCTTAAAGAATAGACTGGTAAGAGCACAAGGCTAGGACAACTAACACAAACAGCAGCCACTCCACAAGCAATGCGGTCCCAATGACTGTAACCCCCACAGAACAAGATGTCCGCAGACAAAACAACCAAAATGTAAAAAAAACAAAAAAAACAACAACCACAAAACAGGAAATAGCTAAAAGGAAAACATAAAATAACTAGGAACAAAACAGGGAAGTAACTCAAGTAACTACTCAGGGAAGTAACAACACATGTAGCATCGTCAGCCAGGGATCAGCTTACAGTAGCAATCATTTTTCAAGGTTAAAACTAGATGCAGACCAAACACAAAGCTATATGGTCACTCCAATCATACCATACCATAAAATGGCTCCATATCTCAAATAGCCTCCATACACCCAAATTTTTTTATTATTTTTCCCCCCAAGATTTTCTCCCTAAATTAGTTGTGTCTAATTTGGTCAGCTAAATAGGATTATCTTCATCCAGCTGAGTCACGTCTCTTTGCAAAAAACTTTCACACAGCTGGCGCTGATTTCACAATTTAAAACTACAAACAACTGTCAAAACTACAAGATCCACTATAATTTGCAGCCTACTTTGCAGCTCTCTGTGTGGTCAAAGGTGAAGTTACACTGAAAGTAGGAGTAGAAAGCTTTATAACTTTTACACCCTATTTTGAGGTAGGACCTTAAAAAAGTGGTGCATAAGTAAATGCTCAAACACCTCAATTAACTGGGGTAATTTTGTCAAGGAGAATGAGCCCTCCATTCAGTTAGTGCTACTAAAGACGGTTCTACCAGATATGGAATCATGGGGGTACTTGGTATTGGCCACATTTTTTTATTAGTAGTGAACTTCCTCAGACAACTGACTGTTTTTATTTGTCCATTTATATCTTACAACCTGAAAGGACTTAAATCCTACCTGAAACACCTCCATCAGCTAGTACCGAGACAGTTTTCCAGTCTCCACCTGCTTCTTCACCATCCATGCCACTCATGGCCACACTACCTTCACCCACAGCCGCACCATTCATGTATGCAGGCCCATCCCAGGCCCCTGCACCATCACATTTCTAGCCTCACCATCTGTCCACCAGGTCACATCCCCTGCTCCTGCAGTACATCAGCCATTAGTCACATCTACAGTGGTGTGAAAAACTATTTGCCCCCTTCCTGATTTCTTATTCTTTTGCATGTTTGTCACACAAAATGTTTCTGATCATCAAACACATTTAACTATTAGTCAAAGATAACACAAGTAAACACAAAATGCAGTTTTTAAATGATGGTTTTTATTATTTAGGGAGAAAAAAAATCCAAACCTACATGGCCCTGTGTGAAAAAGTAATTGCCCCCTGAACCTAATAACTGGTTGGGCCACCCTTAGCAGCAATAACTGCAATCAAGCGTTTGCGATAACTTGCAACGAGTTTTTTACAGCGCTCTGGAGGAATTTTGGCCCACTCATCTTTTCAGAATTGTTGTAATTCAGCTTTATTTGAAGGTTTTCTAGCATGAACCGCCTTTTTAAGGTCATGCCACAACATCTCAATAGGATTCAGGTCAGGACTTTGACTAGGCCACTCCAAAGTCTTCATTTAGTTTTTTTTTTAGCCATTCAGAGGTGGATTTGCTGGTGTGTTTTGGGTCATTGTCCTGCTGCAGCACCCAAGATTGCTTCAGCTTGAGTTGACGAACAGATGGCCGGACATTCTCCTTCAGGATTTTTTAGTAGACAGTAGAATTCATGGTTCCATCTATCACAGCAAGCCTTCCAGGTCCTGAAGCAGCAAAACAACCTCAAACCATCACACTACCACCACCATATTTTACTGTTGGTATGATGTTCTTTTTCTAAAATGCTGTGTTACTTTTACGCTAGATGTAAAGGGACACGCAACATCCAAAAAGTTAAACTTTTGTCTCGTCGGTCCACAAGGTATTTTCCCAAATGTCTTGGCAATCATTGAGATGTTTTTTAGCAAAAGAAAACATGGTATGATGTCTAGCTTTTGGTCTACTTCTCTGTGTCAGGTAGCTCCTATTTAAGTGATTTCTTGATTGAAACAGGTGTGGCAGTAATCAGGCCTGGGGGTGACTACAGAAATTGAACTCAGGTGTGATAAACCACTGTTAAGTTATTTTTTAACAAGGGGGGCAATCACTTTTTCACACAGGGCCATGTAGATTTGGAGTTTTTTTTCTAAACCTTCATTTAAAAACTGCATTCTGTGTTTAATTATGTTATCTTTGACTAATAGTTAACGGTTTTTGATGAGCAGAAACATTTAAGTGTGACAAACATGCAAAAGAATAAGAAATCAGGAAAGCAAAATAGTTTTTCACACCACTGTAATGGTACATTCCCAGTCCCCTCTATGCCCCTCTCTTCAGTGATTGACAGTGATTAAAGCACACTAAGGAAGGGTTTAAATCACTTGAAAGTTACTGTAAAAGAATAATCTGTTCCAAATATAGATTTGATCATTTAGACTGGCGATAAGAATAATCTGTCACATGATCCTAGTTAAAAAGTCAAAGTTTAAAGCTTTTCAAAGATTTTTTAAAGTGACTCTTTTACATATATACAGTGTCAAGAAAAAGTATGTGAACCCTTTGGAATTTCATTTTTTTTCTGCATTAATTTGTCATAAAATGTGATCTGATCTTCATCTACTGTCAAGAATAAAGGCCAAGAGTACTGACAGATATAACGTACCTAAAATAATACAAAAACAATTCTGATCCTCCTTGTCTTTATTGAGAACAACTATAAGAACCTGGTGCTAGTCGAAAAAGTATGTTTATCCTTGAGTTAATGACCTTAAAAAAGCTAATTGGAGAATGATATTGTTGCACCAGCTTGAGCATGCTACAGTATGCTGGTATTACGCCAGCCTGAGCATGCTACACCTTTGTCGCACCAGCCTAAGTATGCAATAACGCCCTTTCAATTGTCTAAGATCCTTTCATCTATTTGAGCTCGGTGGATAAAGGCGAGAGGACCGAGTGCCGCCCTGTTACCTGTTAGAGCTCATTGTACAAAGGCAAGTGGACCGAGATCACCACCATGTCAACTGTTTGAACTAATTTTTGCAAATTTCACAAAGGCATGCAGACTGAACAATGCCAACTCACCTGACAGAGCTCACTGCACAAGGGCGGATGAAGTGAACACCACTAATTCACCTGTTCGAGCATCCAAAGGTGGATGGACGGGACATGCTGGTCCATCTGCCTAAGCAGGAAGAGCGGCATGTAAGCAAGGCGATGCCAAATAAACTACACTTTTCCCGCAAGACCTCGCCTCTTGTCTACTGTATGTGTCTGTGATGCTGCCCAGGTCAAAGATTCTTCTATATTTCCAGAAGCTTTTTTCCCCTTCTGACACAAGTAATGGACATGAGGTTGAAAGGTGATCTTCGAAAGTCCCCAAAATGGTCGCAAGATCCACTTTTCCCTAAAGTATAGAAAATGTATGACATATATCAGAAATGGCAAAGCATGGGGTGAAATCTCACCAGATTATTTTCAAAAATTGACAGCAAAAATGTAAGCCAGGCAGTAATTGCTGCATTTTTGAGGCAAAGTTTGAAGAACACATTAAAATAAAGTATCAGGAAGAAGTATGTAATTTCCTGTAGCTGTGGATCACACCTGTACATAATTTGGGAGCAATTTTAGCCCATTCTTCCTGGAAGAACTGATTTAGCTCTGTTATATTCTTTGGATGTGGCATGTGTATGGCTCTCTTCAACTCATTCCATAGCATCTTTATTGGGTTGAGGTCTGGGCTCTAACTTGGTGACACCAAAAGGTGGATTTTGTTTTTCCGAAGCCATTCTGTTGGGCACTTGCTCTGGTGTTTTTCATCATGGTCCTGTTTACATCACCCAACTTCTGCAGAGTTTCAGCCAGTTGTTTCAGTACAGACATTCTCACATTATCCTGAAATTTTTTGACAAATCATTTTCATCATCATTCATCCAATGACTGCAAGCTGGCCAGGCCCTGATGTAGCAAAGCAGGCCAAAATCATGTTTCCTCCACCACACTTTATGGTTGGGTATGTATTTATGATGATATGTACTGCCCATTTTACACCAGATGTAATGCTGCTTGTGCTCTCCAAATAGTTCAATTTCACTTTTATCAGTCCATCAATTTAAATTTAAATTTTATTTGTCACATACACAGTCATACACAGTACGATATGCAGTGAAATGCTTAGACAACTGCTCGTGACCTATAAATAAAAGACTATGAATAGAAATAGGAAATAAATATAAAAATTAAAATAAAGGGTAAATTTAACTAGGAAAGAATAAAATAAAATATAAAAATTAAAGTTAAAAATAAAATAACTGTACAACCAAATTACACAATATAGAAAATATATAAAGAATATATGTAGAAATATAGAACAATAAGACCAGCTGTACGAGTAGGTATATATTTATTTAATTTTTGTGTGGAATGGAGTTAGAATAATTGGGAATAAAAGAATGGTAATGTCCAAGGTTGTGCAATCCACATATTTAAAGTGTCTTGTGCAGTGCAAATATGCTTAAAAGTGATTTATTTAAAGTGACTTAAAGTGACAGAGTGATTTGATGACCACGAAGTGTAGTTGTGCAGTGGCCACTAGTGTAAACTAATGTCCAGGGTGTATGTAAAAACCCCCCGTTGTAGGCAGCGGTGCGAGATCTCAGAGCGTCGCGGATGGTTTTATCCACCCCTGGCTTCTGGTTGGGAACCGTTCTGATGGTCTTTTTCTCTACGGTATCATCGGCTAGTTTCCCAATGAATCCCACAATCGCTTCCGTAAACACGCTGACGTCATCTTCGGAGCTGTTTTTGAACATGTCCCAGTCTGCGTCATCAAGTGCGTCCTGTAACGCGGCCACCGATTGGTCCGTCCAGCGCGCGACCTCCCTCTGAACCGGAACTTCCTGTTTCAGCCTTTGTTTGCGTTGTCGGATTCACCAAACGGAGGGCGAGATTGTGCCTTGTAGCCGTCCTTGACCGTTGTATAGCAATGATCTAGTGTCCTTTCGCCCCTGGTGGGGCAGGTGATGTGCTGATAAAATCGTCCCGGTGTTGTGTTTGGTGCTGTGTGAGTGCCTCATGCAGCTCACATAAGGCAGTGCCCGTGTCCGCGGATGGTGGTGGAATATAAACGGCACTTGTGGTGGAATATAAACGGCACTTATTATGACCGATGTAAACTCCCTAGGTAGATAAAAAGGACGACACATGATGGACAGTAGTTCCAGATTTGGTGTGGAGGAGCGTGTAGAAGGAACAACGCTCGCGCTGTTGCACCAGCTGTTGTTCACCATTAAACACATGCCGCCTCCCCTTGACTTCCCCTAATCCTGTGTCCTGTCCATGCGGTGAACCAAGAAGAACTCGGCCGGCTGGATGGCGTGGTCCGGCACCGCTGGGTTTAGCCATGTCTTCGTGAAGCAGAGGAGATTGCAGTCCCGAATGTCTCTCTGAACCTTTATCCTGGCCCTAAGGTCATCGAGCTTGTTATCCAGTGACTGGATGTTGGCAATCAGGATGCTAGGCAGAGGTGTGCGGTGTGCACGGACTCTCAGCCTGTTCCTGACGCCGACTCGTTTACCTCGAGGCCGGCGCTTTGCGTTGCGTCCTTTGTTCTCCCTCAGGATCTCACTCAGCCAGCTCGGATCCGGAATTAAAAACTTTAAATTGTGAGTACGTTGTATACCAATAGAAACAAGAGTGTATCTAATATACCTAATGTACTCAATGGTGGTGATTTTGCCGATTTAAAAAACGCTGAAAACTAACTTAAAAAACAAAAACAAAGAAAAAGGTGGTCGGAGCAGTCATGACGGCAGCCGACCTTACTGGCGACATCTTGGTACTCAGTAACATTTTACCAATACCGCTGTGGGCTGTCAATGTGCTCTTTCGCAAAACGTCAGGTATGCAGCAATGTTCTTTTTACTAAGCAGCGATTTGCTTTGTGGTGTCATGCCATGGACACCCTGCTTGGTTAATGTTTTATGTAGTATAACCTCAGGAACACAGATTTTAGCCAGTTTCTATGCCTTCAAATATTTGGCTGTCATTCTGGGTTGTTTCTTTACCTCACTAGTAAGTATTTGTTGTGCTCTTTGGGTCATTTTGACAAATTGCACCCACTTTTTGGGAGAGTAGCCACAGTCCAAGTGTCTCCAACTGTAGACTGTTAAATTTCTTAAGTCTTTGAAATCACTTTGTAACCCTTTCCAGCTTCATGTAAATCACCAATTCTTAATCATAGATCTTCTGAAAGCTCTTTTTGGCAAAGCATGGCTCACATAAGTGTATCCTTCCTTTGTGAAGCAAACTCAAAGTTTTTTATCAGTCAAAGTAGCTCCAGTCCACACCTCTAAACTAATTTTTTTAACAAGACCCCAAGTATGCTAACTCCTGACTTCAATACTGATGGAAAGAAGAAGGAATAAACAAATAAGTTTTACTATAATTAGTAAAACAAAGATAAACAAATAAGCTCTGCAGAAGCAACTTAATAAACCCATGAGCTGTATTGTAAGTAACAAAGGAAAACGTCTCGGGTTACTTGTTCTCTGAAAAAGCGGGAACGAGATGCTGAGTGAAAAGACACATCTTTCTGTGTTGCCTATTGTGAAGCATGCGTGTATAACACGCCAAATCTTCGCATATATAACCTCAGTCAGGTGACGTCATCTGATGACGCACCTGCAGGTTATAAATAGGAGTGAACCAGAACATTCCTCAGATTAATTTTGTTTAAAAGGACGTCCAGTCACACAAGCAGTCTTGTTTCCACTTTTTCAGGGAACAGGGTTACAGCAAAGTAACCCGAGACGTTCCCTTTTAAAAGCTACACTTGATGCTGCGTCAAAATGCTATGGGAACGAGAATACCAACGCCGCCGCACTGCAAGTGTCTGGACCCCCAAGGTTGTGTAGTGTGTGCGCACAAAGGCCAAGGAGGTCTCAGAGCTAGCTCTAGGAGGCTGACTCGAGGACCCGTGAGCCCAAAGTAGCATGAACATCCAAACTTTAGACCAGCGCAATAGATAAGGCAATCCCCCTGGATGAATGAGTCCTGTATCCTAGAGTCGAAGTGTGACCTCGATGCCTCGTAGGCTAGGGCAATAGCATCTCCCACACGATGTGGCAGCGTTTGGCATAAAAAAGGCTGCTTTGACTTATGCCACTGGCTAGTGCAGTGGACGTAAATCTGAAGAGTGTGTACTGAAGACAGTTAGTGAAACCTTTCCTGCTCCGGAGCTGCAAAGGGAGGCCTGCAGATCTCCAGTTCTCTTGAAAGAAGTAACTATAAGAAAAACCATCTTAAGAGTCAGAAGCCAGACAGGCACTGACCCTAGTGGTTTGGAAGGGGTTTCAACCAGTCAAAACATGACAAGCCGAAATAGCGGCTACATACATTCTGAGGGTACTAGGGCAAAAGCCAGAGGACAACTTTTCTTGCAGAACTCCAGCACTGAAACAATTCAGCAGTGGACTGGGTCTACATGTTTCACCATGCACCACTTTCAAATACCCTCATATTGAGGGCATAAGTTCCTCTTGTGCGTGAAGGTTCCAGGGCTCCCATCTTCATATGCCCTGGAATTTAAATCGCTTTAAAGGACAGAAACTCTTCCTGTGCCCAAAGCAGAATCTGGTGCGCTAGCTTATTCAAGCGGCGCGAGCACAGTCCACTCTGGTGATTATATACAAGACTACCGTAGTGTTGTCTGCCCACACTAGGACATGGTAGCCTCAACTGCTGGAGGAGGTATTTCTGGGCCAAAATAAAGCCATCAGTTTGGGCAATTGATGTGCCATGCGAGAAGATGGCCTCTCCAGCTCCCTTGGGCTGGACGGCGATCTAAGACCGCACACCAGCTCGTGAGGAAAGCGCCTGTCTTTAGCGTCTCGCAACGACAAAAACGCACATAGAGTGGAACCCAAAGTCAAAAACCGGGATCTGAACCACACAAAAAGGGTACGATGCCACCTGGCGCGTAACCTGTATTTGCCTCCAGGGACTGGCCCTTGAGTAAATCCCCTGGGATCAAGGAGTAAGGCACAATCCTTATCCTTGATTCCCGTGAGATTTAGCCACAAGTAACCATTGCAGGTTTTTTGCCTGCACGAAGAGACAGGTCTGTGGCTCGGCGTAATTCCAGGAACGACGTTGAAGAGCCCCGCCAATGCTCAAGTCTTTCAGCGGGTCAGCCTGGTAAGCCTGCCATGGTGTGCAGTAGAGAACCAGCCTGATTAGCTGCCTGAAAACTTTTCCCCCACCAGGGAAGATGGCAGTCTACGCAGCTTGGTGGGGAGTGTGTGCTTTTTCAGGGAGGATGATGTCCCAGGAGAGAGATAGCCACAAGGGTCTCTTCTATCTGGGACATCATTGTAGCGAATAACAGGGCTCCCATAGAGAGAACAGTCAATGGATCACATTCCTGAACACCCTCTTCCAGCATGCATGGCACCATCCTGATAACCTTATCTGGTTTGCTATCTTAAGGGGGACGTCTGTAAAACTAAGAAACTCCACAAGGCCAGATGCTTTGAAGTAGACCCTGAAACCGAGGGTGTAAATCGGCGATCCGGTAAACAAAGAAGACAGCTCCACCCCGAGCTGGGGAGGAAGAGGCCTCATCACACCTGGACAGTCTCTTGACCTCCGGAAGACATGCCTTTCCATGAACAAAGGCATACGGCATGGACACTATTTTAAACATCTTTAAAGTGTGCCAGTAGGGGAAAAAAGTATTTACATATATTTACTCAGTTCCTTATATTCCTGTGTATATGTTTGATTATTCTGCATAACGTTAAAGGTGTAATCAGCATTTACAAACCGCCTCTGGTTACTTTGCTATAACCCTGTTCCCTGAAAAGGCGGGAACGAGATGCTGCGTGAAAAAGCTATGGGAACATCTTGTCATGTTGCCGGTTGTGAAGCATGTGTGTACCAAACACGCCAAATTTTTGGCTTTTATAACCTTGGTCAGGTGACGTCATCTGATAGGACGACACCTGCAGGTTATAAATAGGAGTGAACCGGAAACATTCCTCAGATTGATTTGTCTGAACGGACGTCCGGTCACATAGGCAGTGCGGCATTGGGACGCAGCATCTCGTTCCCGCCTTTTCAGGGAACAGGGTTACAGCAAAGTAACCCGAGACGTTCCCTTTCAAAGGCTACACTCGATGCTGCGTGAAAACGCTATGGGAACGAGAATGCCAACGCCGCCGCACTGCAAGTGTCTGGACTCCAAGGTTGTGTAGCGTGTGCGCACAAGGCCAAGAGGGTCTCAAAACTATGTCTGGGTAGCTGACTCGAGGACCCGTGGGCCCGGAGTAGCATGAACATCCAAACTATAAATGTAATAAATGTGTGCGGAGAGGACAACCCTCCGTGTCACACACTTGCTGCAGGAGAATACCTCTTGCTAGTGCAATAGATGAGGCGATCCCCCTGGTTGAATGAGCCCTGATTCCTAGAGGCGAAGTGAGCCCACGCGCCCCATAGGAGAGGGCAATAGCCCAGTGTAGTGGGGGCCACCCCCCGTTGCGGCCCCAGACCATGTAAAAGCTGCTTTGACTTACGCCACTAGCTGATGCGGTGGACGTAAATCTGTAGAGCACGTACTGGACAAAGTAAGTGAAGTCTTTCCTGCTCCGAAGCTGTAAAGGCGGAGGACAGAAGGCTTCAAAACAATAGGATGCATATTGGCAAATGTGTGCGGAGAGGACCAACCCTCCGCGTCACAGACTTGCTGCAAGGGAATACTTCTTGCTAGTGCAATTGATGAGGCGATTCCCCTGGTTGAATGAACCCTGATTCCTAGAGGCGAAGTGAAGCCACGCGCCTCATAGGAGAGGGCAATAGCATCTCTCACGCCGCTTGCGGCTTCAAAACATGTAAAAGCTGCTCTGAATTACGCCACTGGCTAATGCGGTGGACGTAAATCTGAAGAGCATGTACTGGACACAGTAAGTGAAGTCTCTCCTGCTCCGAAGCTGTAAAGGCGGAGGACAGAAGGCTTCAAAACAATAGGATGCATATTGGCACATGTGTGCGGAGAGGACCAACCCTCCGCATCACAGACTTACTGCAAAGGAATACCTCTTGCTAGTGCAATTGATGAGGCGATTCCCCTGGTTAAATGAACCCTGATTCCTAGAGGCGAAGTGAACCCACGCGCCTCATAGGAGAGGGCAATAGCATCTCTAACGCAGCTGCGGCTTCAAAACATGTAAAAGCTGCTCTAACTTACGCCACTGGCTAATGCGGTGGACGTAAATCTGAAGAGCACGTACTGGACACAGTAAGTGAAGTCTCTCCTGCTCCGAAGCTGTAAAGGCGGAAGACAGAAGACTTCAAAACAATAGGATGCATGTTGGCAAATGTGTGCGGAGAGGACCAACCCTCCGCGTCACATACTTGCTGCAAGGGAATACCTCTTGCTAGTGCAATTGATGAGGCGATTCCCCTGGTTGAATGAGCCCTGATTCCTAGAGGCGAAGTGAGCCCACGCGCCTCATAGGAGAGGGCAATAGCTGTCCGATCCTCTTAGAGAGGTAACACCATTTAGAAAAAACATCTTAGAATAGTCTTAACCACGCTGGCTGGAAGACCAGCTTGACTTAGAGTCAGAAAGTAGTAAAGGGGACATTTGCTGATCTTGAGAGGCAAAGAGGTCCACTTACGCTACATGAAATTTTCCCAGAAAATTCCCAGACACGAGCGGGAGACAGCTGTGCCCGCTTACGCTTAAATTCCATGTGACACCCAAAAATGTTGTCCTCTAAACAGGAAAGAGCATGCTTTCATGGCATTGGATCTCAATCCTAGGAAACAAAGATTAGCTAGAACGACATGCTGATGTCGAAGCGCTAGCTACTGAGACTGGGCCAGCCAGTCATGTAATTCAATACAGATGCTCTGGAGTTGTAAGAGCCAGAACTACATCCATGTATTTTGTGTATGTGCGGGTGAAAAAGCTAGACCAAATGGAAGGACCCGATACCGGTAAGCTTCGCCCCCGAAAGCGAACCTCAGGAACCTCCTGTGTTGTGGCAATATTTCCATTGATTTATTTTTAGATAGCGGTAAAGCCCGCAAAGTCTAAAAAATTGGACGCAGCCCCCCGTTCCTCTTGCACTTTCCGGTTTCATGGAAGTGGAGACCACGCCATTGAAACCCGGAGGGTGATGTGAGAACTGAATCCTGTAGTTTCTCTGTACAGTGCTTAGTACCCAAGGAGATATACTTGGCAGTAGCTTCCACGCTGCCAGTTTCTCAGAAAGGGGCAAAGCTCAGCGGCTTGGTTAAACGGGGGGGATGTTAGATGTTCGGTTCCTGAAACACGGCAGGAAAAACCCGAAGAACTAACATTTTATTGGACACTGGAGTTGCCCGAAACACCAGTGGTGGCGGAGCAAGAACACCAACCTCCTGGGGGTGCCAGGGAGAACACTTCATTCTTTAAAAGGAATTCTGCGTGCCAGTCTGACCTCTTTGGAGGCGGATTGCGTGACGCACCCCAATCTTGCGAGGGGGTGCCCAGCTCAAAAACACTCTCCTTGTGTGTTTCATGCCTCGCAACAGTCAGACCCGGTCGAGACTGGGTGGCCGACAGTCCCGACTCTTGAGCAAGGCGGGGAAGGAATTTCGCAAAGGCTTGTCATATAACTTCGCCTCATGAACCTAGTGGCGACCGAGTTAACGACATCGCCAAGTAGGCCGGGAGGTGAGATGGGGCATTGAGGAGGAATACACGATCCTTCTCCTTAATGCCCCTGAGATTCAACCACAAGTGCCTCTCCGCGGAGACCATAGCAGCCATAAAACGGCCGATAGCACAAGCCGTCTGCTTTGTTGCACGAAGAGACAAGTCTGTGGCCCGGCGTAAATCTGATACGCCTTACCTTGCAGAGCCCCGCCAGTACTCAAGTCTCTCAGCAGGTCAGCCTGGTAGGCGTGCAAAAACCGCCATGGTGTGCAATGCGCCAACCTGACCTGCTGCCTGAAAAGCTTTTCCCTCCAGGGAAGATAAAAAGTCTACACAGCTTGAAAGGAAGTAATAGCTTTTCAGGAAGGATGATGTCCCAGAAGAGAGATAGCCTGGAAGCGTCTCTTCTATCTGGGTGTCATCATATAACTCCGCGTTTCTACCTCAATTATATTTAAATAAATAAATAAGTTGATGGCAGGAAAATACGGGATAAATACAGCTTACTCCATGAAAGGGTTAACTCATATGGAGATTGCTAAGAAAAGGGGAGAGAGCGTCGTTGAGGCTCCGCCCCCAGCCACCCGACAGAACCTGCCGTCTATGTTTTTATTTATTTTGTTTTAAGTGCTTAGAGCCTATTACCATCTCCGCATAAGCAAGAGAGAATGTTTATCCTTGCCCATTCACAAGAAGCGCGGTGCGCGCTTGCGAGCGGACAGAGGGACTTCCCGATCCGATGAGAACGCGAAAGAAAGGAGTTTTAAATCCGTCTCTCACTGCTCTGCCGGATGCACGAGTTTAAGCCCCAGGAATGCGCGGCGGCTCGGAATGCGAGGCGCGCGCGTAGCACTTAATTAAAGCAGTAAAGTGTAGAGATCGCCCTCCGATATGGATTATACACACGGAGGGACATCTCGTTTAAACTCATTATCGGTGAGTTAAACACTTATTTTTGCTGGTTAGACACACACGCTCACAACTAGGTGAAGACAAGAATCTGAGGAATGTTTCCGGTTCACTCCTATTTATAACCTGCAGGTGCGTCCTATCAGATGACGTCACCTGACCGAGGTTATAAAAGCCAAAAATTTGGCGCGTTTGGTACACACATGCTTCACAACCGGCAACATGACAAGATGTTCCCATAGCGTTTTCACGCAGCATCGAGTGTAGCCTTTGAAAGGGAACTTTTTATTAGATAAAGGAAGGAATGAGTGGGCAAGATATGTAATGTTTGGTGTCAATCTCAAGCTGGCTTTATTTCAAGAATGTTGGTGAACATGGGTAATTGGTAGCATGAACAGAGCTCATGCAAAATTACTTTTTATAAAGTATTAAAAACTCCAACCGGATGGGTCACATGTGAAAGCCGAAACACCTGGCTAATTTATGCATGGAAGGAGGAACCACGTGTGGTGTGGCTAAGCCCTGCAATCACATCCGATTGGATGAATCACCTGTGGGACGGACTGACCCCCAGGGACAAAAACCCTCAGGAAGTCCACAGTAGGAGAAGAAGAGAAGATATCATCACAACTGCAACCTACAACATCTTCCAAGCAGCTCGGGCTCCTGCCCTTGCGGGCGCTTTACCGCCGCTGCCGCGTCATCCGCTCTTCAAGAACTCTCAACGAGACTTCGTGCCAGAACTCCAAAGTCCCCCAACGAAGGAAACCTCAGGAGAAGTTCCAGAGCGCAGCCATTGGGAACCAGGCAACCAACGCCTCACCGAAGGGCTTTCCTAACTGACGTCATCTCTACAACAGCGCACCAACCAATCAGCAACGACGTGATTCCCTTCGCTGGAGGTGAACCAAAGGATGAGAACGAAACGTAACGCAAGTAAACAAACAATGCTGCATACCTTGCTGAAGTTGGTGCACTTTTCATAACTAAACCGTAAGATTGAACCCAAGACTCTGCTCTTGTGACTTTCGTTGATCTAGTAACCAGTACTAGAATAACTTCATTCATTTTCACTTGCCAAATTGTTTGTGTGTATGTGTGTGTGTGTGTGTGTGTGCGTGCGTTCAAGTAGTGTAGTTTCATGTATTGTAGATTAGTCAAATAAATTCTCGTTTCTTCATAAAGTACTGTTGTCTTGGTCATGTATTTTAAAGTCTAAACATTTGCCCAGATCGTGTTACCTTGCTCATAAATTGCTAAATACTAGATTTTGTGTTATAGCCGTTGGCCATGTGATAACCAGAACTGGTAAGATACACTAAATTGTGCTAAACGCTGGACGGGTAGTCAATATAGTGTACGTTATAAATTTTGATTCAATTAATCAAATTAAACCGAATCGTTAAAGATTCGATACAACTCTGACCCAGAGCTAAAAATTACTTATTAATGATAAAGGATGCGTTGGCATTATGTTCACATTAAAATGTCTATATTTATTGATGCACAATGCAACCGTCATTCGTTGTCTTTATTATGTAAACCCTACGTATTAATGATGAAGAATGCCGGAAGCTATTCATGGTCATTATCATTGTTAAAACGCTACATATATTATGGTGGAATGTGCGGCCATTGTTTGGCTTAAAAATCCATAAAAAACCAAGACCGTTTACTGTATCTCTTCTATTGTCTAGAAATAGATTAGAGGCGGAGAAACAGATTTTTGCGATACTGTATACGTACTTGTCTTGCGGTACACAACTGTGTGAATGAATGAAATGCAACACGAACTTACTTTCGTGATTGGATGGTTCAAAACCACCTTTAGTATTGTACTTTAACAGCCGCTATTTGTCCGACATTTAGTCATGGTTAATGGTTAAAGTAAACTTGTAAAGACGAAGAAATCTCTCTACATTTTAATATTATAAAGATCGCCTGTTGGCACGAAGAAATCTTCCTTCACCGCGATAAAGATTGATTGGAGCGATGTTCCTCCCATCATCTTTTAAAGTCCTTCATAGCAAGCGCGAGATGCTTGTTCCATTTTCAAGCTCAGCTATATGTTAAAGTAAACTGCAGCTTATAATATTAAACTTGTACTGTAAAGACGAAGAAATCTCTTTACATTTTAATATTATAAAGATCGCCTGTTGGAACGAAGAAATCTTCCTTCACCGCGATAAAGATTGATTTGAGCGATGTTCCTCTTATTATCTTTTAAAGGCCTTATATTATCATAAAAACAGCGAAGAAACCCTGTTTTTAATTGTTAGTGTGTAGGCAGCGAAGAAACCCTGCCACGCATCTTTGTGCAGCTAATTTGCACAAACCCTAAAGTCAAATTAGTGTGTAACAAACAGCGAAGAAACCCTGTTTGTTGTTCTTAGTGTGTAGACAGCGAAAAAACCCTGCCACACGCACCTTTGTGCAGCTAATTTGTCTCAATAGTGAATCTGCCTGTGCAATGTTCCACTTGCAAATTCACTCAAGTAAAATGTGCAGTTAAAAGCCACGTTTGTTTTTGTGTTTAATGTCGGTATTTTTGTCTGACAAAGGGCTGAGATCCGCTGAGATCTCAGCAACATTGTTGCGTTAAATGTAGTACCAACTAATTTGTGTGCCCTACTTTAACGAGTGAAGTTGACGTCGTGCAGCTATAAAGAGCTAACTAGGGTTGTTCGGGTTGTTTATTGTTAAATGCGCTGCCATTGTCACTGATCACCCATAACTGTTGAACTAGCACGCTCGTTTAAGTGTACGTAACCATGGCGACTGTGACGCAGAGTCGACGTGAATGGGATCCATTTGCAACTTTATTGAAAGCAAACACGTAAACAAACAAATCAGGATCAAACCGGGGCAATAAGAACAGTGTAGACAGACCAGAATCAGAATCAAAGTCCAGGCAAGAGGGTCGTGGCCGGCGGCGGTCCAATAGAGCAAATCCAATAAACAGAAGCGTAGGTCAAAAGGCAGGCGGCAGGCAGACAGGGTACAAAAACAATCCAGTTGGCAACAAGAGATGAAAGCAGGGATAAATGCTCAGAAATGTCAGCAGCAGCAAAACAAGACTTCGCGAGGTGGTAAGAGTGAGCATGTAATTTAAAGTCTGTGGGTAATTGTTGACACCTGGGCTGGTGATCAGCCCCAGGCACAGGGTTGTGGGTAATGGAGTCCTAAAGAGACTAGTACTCCGGCGATGGCTCCCTCTGGTGGTGATCGGAGAGAGTCGCAGAGAGTGGATTCGTGACAGAGCCCCCCCCCTGTGAGCGGCTCCTGACGCAAGGAGGCAAACGACGCCGAGGCCTCCCACGAGGTCTCGGGGCAGGCCGGTTCGGATGGGAGTGATGGAAGTCATTTACCAGACTGGGGTCAAGGATGTCCTCTGCATTCACCCATGAGCGTTCCTCCGGTCCATACCCCTCCCAGTCGACCAGATACTGAAGACCTCGGGCCCGGCGACGTGAATCCAGGATTTCGTGGAGGGGTACTCTGAACACCAACCACCTCCTGGTCCTCCCCTCCTCTCGGTCCACCAGCGGGCTTAAGCAGAGAGACATGAAACGTGGGTGAGATACGGTAATTTCTAGGCAAAGCCAATCTAAATGAAACCGGGGTTATTTCCTTTATTATTTTGAATGGACCCACGTACCTGGGACTGAGCTTCTTGCATGGGAGCCGTAGGCGAAGATCTCGGGTAGACAGCCATACCCACTGACCAGGATGGTAGGCTGGGTTAGGACGTCGATGGCGGTCAGCCTGCTCTCTGGTGCGGTGAACAGCTCTCTGGAGATGTACATGAGCCTGTTCCCAAGTCTCCTCACTCCGGCGGAGCCAGGAGTAGACGGCCGGGAGCTCAGAGGACTCGCCAGACCAGGGGAAGAGTGGCGGTTGAAATCCCAGAATGCATTGAAATAGGGTGAGGTTGGTTGAGGGCTTACGAAGAGAGTTCTGAGCGTATTCGGCCCAAAGGAGGTAACGGCTCCAATCTGTCTGGTTCCGCTGGCAATATGATCTGAGGAGGCGAGTAAGTTCTTGGTTTAACCTCTCAGCCTGGCCGTTGGATTGCGGATGGTAACCAGATGTGAGGCTGACATTGATGCTCAACAGTTTACAGAATGAGGCCCAGACTCGGGAGGTAAATTGGGGACCACGGTCAGAGAGGATATCTTCGGGGAGGCCATAGAATCGAAAAAACGACAGTGAGAACTGTGGTATACCCTGAGGAGGGTGGGAGATCTGTGACGAAGTCAATGGCAATGTGAGACTAGGGACGTCAAGGTATGGGCAGTGGTTGGAGGAGACCGGCAGGGAGTTGGTGAGTGGACTTGGAGGTGTTGCAGGTGGAACAGTTTTTTACAAAGGCGATGGTGTCGGTCTGGAGTGAGGGCCACCAGTAGTGGCTGGTAAGGAGTTCGGTGGTTGCAGTAATTCCAGGGTGACCTGAGCTGGGCGTGGAATGAACCAACTGAAGGAGTCGTTGTCTCAGGGTTCTTGGTACATAGGTGTGATTAGGTGGGCACTCAGGTGGTGGAGGATCAGTTAGATGGGCCTCGGAGATCTCTGTCGTGATGTCCCAGTGTACTGGAGCCACGATGATGCTGTGAGAGAGAATGGGTTCATCGGTAGAGGAAGATGCGAGTGAATTGTGGAGACGTGATAGGGCATCGGCTTTAGTGTTCTGGGAGCCCGGACGGTAGGTGACTGAAAAATTGAAACGTGTGAAAAACAGGGCCCATCTGGCCTGCCTGTGGTTGAGTCGTTTGGCTGATCGAAGGTACTCCAGGTTGCGGTGGTCCGTGAGAACGGTGAATGGGTGTTTTGACCCTTCTAACCAGTGACGCCATTCCTCGAGGGCGGCCTTCTTGGCGAGTAACTCCCGGTTGCCGACATCATAGTTCTGTTCAGTGGGGGTGAGTTTGTGAGAGAAGAAGGCGCAGGGATACATTTTAGGAGGGTTACCCTGTCTTTGGGAAAGTACTGCGCCTATGCCCGTACTTGAGGCGTCCACCTCCACTATGAACTCCAGGTCTGGGTCAGGGTGGTGTAGAATGGGAGCCGAAGTGAACCTGTTCTTGAGTTCTCGGAACGCTGTAATGGCCGGCGGTGTCCAGGAGAGGCGCTGTTTACCTCCCTTGATCATAGACGTTAAGGGTGCGGAGATGGAGCTGAAGTTGCGGATGAAGCGACGGTAGAAGTTGGCGAAGCCTAGGAAGCGTTGAAGTTCCTTGATCGTGGTGGGTTGGGGCCAGTTGACGACCGCACGTACCTTTGAGTCATCCATGGCGACTCCCTCTGGACTGATGATGTAGCCCAGGAATGACATCTTGGTCTGGTGAAACTCACACTTCTCAAGCTTTGCATATAATCGATACTGTATGAGACGCTGCAAGACAGATCGGACATGATTTACATGATCGTGGAAGGAGTCTGAATAGATAAGGATATCATCAATGTAGACGACGACCCAGCGGTTGAGCATGTCCCTGAAGACATCATTAATGAAGGCCTGAAACACAGACGGACTATTGACCAGTCCGAAGGGCATAACGAGGTACTCGTAATGACCAGTGGTGGTTGAAAAGCCCGTCTTCCATTCGTCACCCTCCCTTATGCGAATGAGATTATAGGCACTGCGTAAATCCAGTTTGGTAAAGAACTTGGCAGTGCGCAGTTGTTCTAGGGCAGCAGGAACGAGTGGGAGCGGGTAGCGGAACTTGATGGTCATCTCGTTAAGTCCTCGGTAGTCAATGCACGGACGGAGGCCGCCATCTTTCTTCTTTACAAAGAAGAAGCCAGCCGAGGCGGGAGAAGTGGATGGGCGAATAAAGCCTTTTCTTAGTTCCTTCTTAATGTAGACCCTCATGGCGGCGGATTCAGGTTGGGACAGAGGAAATACACGCCCCTTGGAAGGATGAGAGCCTGGCATCAGGTCAATGGCACAGTCAGTGGAGCGATGAGGAGGTAGTTGTGACGCCTTGGTCTTGCTGAAGGCCTCAGCGAGGTCCAGATATGCTCTGGGTAATTTGGCAAGGTCGGGTGATGTGAGGTTAGTCCGGTCGCCCTCTGTGTTGGGTGGAATGTGATTGAGGCATCTTTCCTGGCAGAATTCTGACCATCGTAGAATCTGTCTCTCCGTCCAGGAGATTACCGGGTTATGTCTCTCCAGCCATGGGAAACCCAGGATGATCGGGGTTTGAGAGGTTGACAGGACGAACAGACAAATGGTTTCTGCGTGGAGAGCCCCGGAGTACAGAGTGAGATCATCGGTGGTGTGTTGAATCTGCCCCGAGCCCAGAGGACGTCCATCTACTGCTGCCACTGCCAAGTGGGACAGACACGGTACAAGGGGAATGGCATGAGTTGTGGCAAAGTCATGGTCAATGAAATTCCCGGCGGCACCGGAATCAACAAGAGCTGTGGTACGAACAATCTTACTCTTGAACTTTAGAGTTACTGGAATTTCCATACGAGTACGTGTATGCGAATTAGAACTCACCGCAGCAGATTTGCGAGGAGGGCGTGTGGGGCAGGATGATCTCATGTGCCCGGGTAGACCACAGTAGAGACAGAGGTTCTTTTGAATTCGCTGCTCCCTCTCCTCCGAACTGATGTGGGTGACTCCCAGCTGCATGGGTTCGCTCTCCAGTTGGGGTGGACTGGTCGAGATGGGGAAGGTGGTTGTTCGTTGTGGGCGGTGTGCTTGAATTAGGTTATCCACGCGAATGGCCAGATCAATGAATTGTGTCAGGGGTTTTCCCTCATCCCGACAGGCGAGCTCCGACTGTAGCTCGGCATTGAGTCCCTTGCGAAATAGGAGCTTGAGGGGATCGTCCGGCCAGCCAGTCTGAGCAGCCAGCGTGCGGAAGGTTAGCGCATAGTCAGCGGCGGAGTTCTTGCCCTGTCGCAGCTGAAGTAGTTTCTCCCCAACCTCCTTGCCGTCTGCTGGGTGGTCAAAGACCTCTCTGAAATTGTGTAGGAAACACAACACGATCCTCACTCCACACAGCCGTGGCCCAGTCGAGGGCTCTACCGGACAACAACGAGCAAACAAAAGCTATGCGGCAAGCGTCAGTAGGGTACAAGGTAGGTTGCTGATTCACAAACATAGAACATTGTAATAAGAAGCCCTTACACTTAGAAGGTGTTCCGTCAAACTTGTCCGGGAACGCCAGTCGTGGGCTTGTTGTGGTAGAGGCGGTTGCTGTGGCGTGGGTCGTCGGGCTAGGCAGAAAGCTGGATGACTCAGTGGACGGAGTACGGAGCGCTTGCAGCGTCTTCACTAGTTCCTCGGTGAGGGTAGTGAGGCGGTTGAGTTGTTGCTGGTGGGCCGCCAGCACAGACGCTTGGGCAGACAGTTCCGTGGTGAGCTGAGACATAGTTGCTAGATCAGTTGACGGCGAAGTCTTCTGTGACGCAGAGTCGACGTGAATGGGATCCATTTGCAACTTTATTGAAAGCAAACACGTAAACAAACAAATCAGGGTCAAACCGGGGCAATAAGAACAGTGTAGACAAACCAGAATCAGAATCAAAGTCCAGGCAAGAGGGTCGTGGCCGGCGGCGGTCCAATAGAGCAAATCCAATAAACAGAAGCGTGGGTCAAAAGGCAGGCGGCAGGCAGACAGGGTACAAAAACAATCCAGTTGGCAACAAGAGATGAAAGCAGGGATAAACGCTCAGAAATGTCAGCAGCAGCAAAACAAGACTTCGCGAGGTGGTAAGAGTGAGCATGCAATTTAAAGTCTGTGGGTAATTGTTGACACCTGGGCTGGTGATCAGCCCCAGGCACAGGGTTGTGGGTAATGGAGTCCTAAAGAGACTAGTACTCCGGCGATGGCTCCCTCTGGTGGTGATCGGAGGGAGTCGCAGAGAGTGGATTCGTGACAGCGACGTAACCATAGCGACGACTGTGACCCGGAAACTCTAAACAACCTCTTCCGGGATAACTTTTAAGTGCGCAAGCGCAGTCCGCCCGCGCTATCTAATAACAGTTGTAAACAAAGCCTAGCATGAGCTACGTCAGTTAGCAAACCTAGCACGTTTACATTGTAGCCTGTGTGCATGTAGCATCTGTGCTAGTAGCATTTAAGGCTAGCGGTTAGCACATAGCATTTTTCAGTTGTGAATGCACTGTTCGAAAGTTGTTAGTGACCTAACCTCGTTACACCCAACTTTAACTCACACCAGTGGGTCTTTCTCCTTTTTTCTTCTGACCCCCTCTTGATTACTTTACCTATAATTAATGGATTGCGCAAAATTACTTTCATTGATTTTGATGACATCCTGGAATGTTGATCATTGTCTAATTGTTTTAATCTAAAACTTTAATTCAATTTCATAAATTATTACAGATTCGGTGTTCATTGTACACTGTAACTGTAACTACTTATATGATTTTGATGATAAACATCTTTTAAAAATTGATCATCGACTATCATTATTATTTTGAAATTCATTTAAATTAAGTAATAAATTAGAAGTCGGGTCTCTAATTTAATGATAGACGATCAATGGAGTTAATAACAAATGGCTCCTACCAATTCTAGTGCTAATTAATGCTCAATAATTAGCTATAATTCATAATTTGAAATTCAAATTTGAAAGTTTTCGCATTATCCACCAGGTCTTTTGTCACCCAGTTTTAACTAACTTGGTCAACCCTGTTAAGTGTCCTCACATTAGTAGGGAACCCCACACTTTCTTTTTCTTTTTAACTCAGTTTTTCTCCTGGTTTGACTACTGCTGCTATTCTAGGATTGTACCTGTGAAAGTCAAAAAAGCAGAAAACGGTAGAAACGTTACATATTGTTGAAGCGTGAATTCTTAAGTTCAAAGGCGCCCGACTCTCACCGTACCTTCCCTTTTCGTGCTGGGATCCTACCTAGCCAAGGTTAAAGCAGGTCAACTAGGAAACCGTCCATAAAATTTTGAAGACGCGTTTAAAAGTGTTTCAATCTGTGTATGGTTGCTAACCCTAATGCTGAGTTAACTAATACTGTCATTGTTACTGTTTCTTTCGCCTAGAGGAAATCTTAAATAACAATCACATACTGAGAAATCCCCATCTTGAAACCCCTTTTACTTAGGAGCACCCTTCCAAATCGAACTTAATAAAACAAAAGAGGGAATGAAAAACAAAATTTGGTATTGAACTTATTCTGCCACAGAAATGCGGTTTCTGTTTGTTTTTCCTCAGCCTAACATTAGCTCTAACTTTTCCTTACACAAAAAAAGAAACCTCCTCTTATAGGAAAGTAGAAAATTACCATGACTACTCTATCCCTTGCTCTGTGTTGTTGTTCTTTTACGCATCGGTTCTCCAGCCATGCTAACTGTGTGTTCACTAGCTTTTCCCACAGAAACTCCCAGTTAGTAGCATGCCCACCAGAGGACCACAGTCACAGAGAACCACACTCGGCAGTAGCCCACACTTACACATCTGTTTGCTGTGTCTGTTGTTTTTTTTTTTCTCTCTTGTTTTTCTGTTTTGTTTCTTTCTTTCACATCTGTGTCAGTCGTGGTTCTAGAACCCCAGCAAAACATGTCTCACACCACAGACCTGTCAGTCGCTGAAAAGATCTGAAGACATGGCCAAGTGTTGCAACCAACAGCTTCCTACCTAAGGCTGCCGAAACACTGAAGTACCAGACGCCAGACCAGCTAGACGACAACTTAACGAGCCGTATGAGACAAGACCCGAGTCAGGGCTACAGTCCCAATGAACTGTCCAACATCACCGGCTCCTTACGTCACACACTCATCGTCGCCCTCAAGCTGAGCAACAGGCACGCCGCCTATCTACAGCAGGAGCTGGCGTGTGCAACAACGCATCAAGCAACTGAACCTGGAAGCTCAGTATGCAGAAGAACTACTAGGAAAGGCCACGTCTGACCCCAGGGAGAAAAATGGCAGAATTAAAGCCCTCAAAACTCACCTGGACAAGCAAGGAATGAGATCAGCTACCTCATACGACAGCTGGACCATAGCAAAGAAGAGTCCTACAGCGTCACTGAGGAACTCAAGCCCGCCTGTGAATGGTGTGACGATCCGTCAAGGTAACGACGTGCACGCATCTTACCCCTGTTGAGCAGGACCAGGTCCCCTGTTCTTGGACCGATACGTAGTGGAAGAAGCAACGGGCGGGGCGACGCATCCCCCAGCCCCCTTTAAAGAACCCTACCTCATGGCAGAACATCGGGAACCTGCTCGCTCCAGCCACAGAGCATCGCACGGCGCAGACCTTGACCAACTCGCCAGGCACCTTGATAAATTTATGCCACATCTGCCAGGCAGCCAAGATTTCCAAACTTATGTACGAGAAAGTGATCTCCATCTAGAAAAGAGACTCCACATCACTGACCAAGGTAAGCTCTGGCTTCGAACAACATCCAGCCCTAAAGTGTGCAGCTACCGAAGTGTGCAGCTACCTAAAGTGTGCAGCTCACCCAAAGACTGACTAACATCTGCTCCGGGAAGCTCTCATCAAAGAATTTGCTGACCTCAATTCAGAACAATGATTCGACGAAGAAACTTGTCAAAAGTCTAAGCTAATCCAGCCCAAGCCCAAGCCACAAATGAGCTGAAGACATCACCAATGTCAAGACTTTTAAGAACTGATGAGAAGGATGATTAAGCACTGCTAGGCCCAACCTCTGGTAGAGAGGAGTTGCTCCACACATGTGACACTAGTTTAGTTTTCTCAACCTATTTGTGTCCTTGTGGCCCTTTCTCTTTGTGTTTGTCTATTTTTTTTATTTTTTTTTCCCTGCGTTTTCCCTTTCTTTGATAAGGGAATTATCTTAACCAAGCTTAAGTACAGCTCCCAAAAATTAGGTTGACTCTTTCCACCCAAAGTGAAAGTAAATCGTTGTCAGCCAATCGAAACAACCCGATTTGGGATAAAGCCTAGCCAAAAGCACCCCATGTCGTTTTAAGTGTTCGTAACCAGACCATACGAGGTAACTAGGTTATGCACCTTGATTCAGTTGGTTATGGAGGTGTTGTTTGTGTCTTGTGTGTGCCTGTTCTCTCTCTCTATGTTTCTACTTCCAGTGCCCGCTGACGTTCCGACCGGAATTTCACCGAGCAAAAGGGCGTGTAGGTGCATGTTATTCACAAGTTCTGACGCGTGTCTTTAGTTACACAGTGTCACTGACGACATCAAACGTTTCGTTGATTTCTTTGTCTCTTGTTTATTTTCAACATCAAAAACAACGGTTGTTACAGTTTCTTGCATAAATCCACTGTAGTCACGACAAGTCGCTTGCTGTGTTCTGTAGCTTTGATAGATTACAGTTACAACAACTTATTTTACTGTATTCCTTTTAGCTTACTGTCTCACGTTATCACGGTCAAAAGCTTGTGTGCTCCACACCTTTCTGTATCCTTCCATGTCTTAACAACAACTACAACTAACGTGCGTGATAGACATGGAACTGCATAACTGTGGGATGATGTCACAGAACAACACATGAAATGATGTCACAATACAAATTATATGTATGATACTTAATGCTTAATGCTTAACTAATAAACTGAAATAAGATAAACATAACAACAAATCACAAGAATGAAATATGGCCCTTACATTTCCAGCCCCTAATTGACAGGCAGGAAGACTGACAATTACACACATTTTTTGTTTTGTTGTTTTTTTTTTTTGTTTTTTTTTTTACAATTGGGCCACAACATTTACTATTGGATTAAAATTTGAATTAACTTTCTTAACACTTTAGAATTAACTTTCTTAACACTTTAGAAATTTGTTAACAGTTTAACTTAAGGTATTTATATCGCTGCGTACCAAATGAAAGGAACATGACTACTTTATAAGGTAATTAACAGTCCATTTCACATATCAGGCACAGCTTATCGATGGGTCTTTCCAGGGTACTGGTTTTAGTTTTGACCAGTACACGTCTCACAAGTCCTTTTTTATCAGGGAACACTTTCGTGATCCGTCCGACGACCCATGAATTTCTTGGAGAAGACTCATCAATTATTAGAACTACGTCTCCAATCGAGAGGTTTTTTCTCACCTGAGACCATTTTTGGCGCTCCTGAAGCAAGGGCAAGTATTCACGCACCCATCACTTCCAGAATAGGTCGGCAAGGTACTGAATTTGCTTCCACTTGCGACGTGCGTAAATGTCCTCTTTTTTGAAAAGACCAGGAGGCAAGTTTGGCTGTTTTTTCATCAGCAGCAGGTGGTTAGGTGTCAGGGGCTCCAGGTCTGTGGGATCGTCTGTAGCGGTGGTAAGGGGACGGTCATTCATTATAGCTTCCACCTCACACAGGAATGTGTGCAAGCTCTCATCGTTTAGTGTTTGTTCTTTTAATACAGACCTCAAGATTTTTTTAACTGACCTTATCTGCCTTTCCCATATTCCACCGAAGTGAGACCCAGCAGGAGGATTAAATATCCATTGTATCCCCTTTTGCATGAGGACGCCTTCAATTTTTGACTGATTCCACTGTTGGATAGCTTTACGCAATTCAGTCTCAGCGCCTGTGAAGTTTGTTCCATTATCACTTCTCATAACTGACACCTGGCCTCTTCTGCACATGAAGCGTCGAATAGCATTTAAGCAGGAGTCTGTATCTAATGACTGCGCGACTTCAATGTGCACGGCTCTTGTTGTCAGACAAGTAAACAATACGCCATATCTTTTAACATTACTTCTACCCCGTTTGACCTCGAAGGGTCCAAAATTGTCTACCCCTACGTTAGTGAACGGTGGGTGATCTGGTGTTATTCTATCGCGTGGCAGTTCTGACATTTTTTGTTCACTATTCTTCGCTCTGATCTTTCTGCATTTCACACAACTGGACAGAAACTTTCTTACAAGGGAATTTGCTGTCGGAATCCAGTATTTCTGCCGCAATTTTGAAAGCATATAATTCCTTCCACAATGTCCGACCTGTTCGTGAGTGTTTCTTAAGATTAGGGTTGTAATGTGTGAGTCTTTGGGTATAATGACAGGGTGTTTTGCATGCTCAGGCATTGCAGACCTACCAAGACGTCCTCCAACTCTTAGCACTCCATCCTGCAGTACTGGATCTAGTTTGGAGAGACAACTGTTTCCTTTTACGGAAGCATTACCCTTTTGTAACATGGAAATTTCGTCCTTGAATTTTTGGTTTTGAACAAACTTAATGACTTCGTTTTCTGCCCTTGTTAAGTCCTTAATTGTTAGAGACTTATGGTTTTCTGTTATTGAGTTGTTTGCCTGTCCCTTGATCCTTTTTGTTCTCTGTTTAAGCATATCTTTAACGCAAAGAATCCAGGCAATGGATCTTTTTAACTTATACCAGTCAGAGTGATAGTTAATCAGTTTACTCACGGCATCTGTGCTCTCTGTAGTTTTTACGAGATTCGCTGAGGCTGAGTGTTTAATCTCAGTGTCATCCTCTTTCGTCGACAGATCGTGAATGTTTTCAGGCCATTTACTCTCTGGTGTTTTAAGAAAGGGGGGACCATGGATCCAATTGTTGTTTTTCATGAATTTTTCACAGGAAACTCCTCTGGAAGCAGCGTCAGCTGGGTTTTTTGAAGTGTTGACGTACCTCCACTGCTGTGGCTTGGTTGACTCTCGTATGATGGAGATTCTGTTAGCAACAAAGGTTTTAAAGCGAAGTTTTTCATTAACAATGTATCTCAAAACAGTTGTGCTGTCGGTCCAAAACACAGAGTCCAGCAGTTCTATTTCCAGTTGACCTTTCAACATTTTGTCGTTGTTTACGGCGACCACTGCCGCTGTCAATTCCATTCGGGGGATAGTAGTTTGTTTCAAGGGCGCTACGCGAGAATTCCCCATCATGAATGCACAGTGTGTAAGTCCATCAGCATTTACTAACCTAATATATGAGACAACTCCATATCCCATTTCACTTGCATCTGAGAAGTGGTGAAGTTGTGCTGTATTTGTGACTCCAAAGTCAACTGGTTTTACGCATCTTGCTACACTAAACTCAGACAATTGATGCAACTCGTGTAGCCAGGCCCTCCATCGTTTTATAAATTGTTCGGGAATGTCATCGTCCCAAGCGAGTCTCTCTTTACATAACTGCTGCATTAAGATCTTAGCTGGCAGTATGACTGGTGCAAGGAAGCCTAAGGGGTCATAAATTGAACTAGTGACTGACAAGATTCCTCTTCTAGTCACAGGCCGCTCTTTTAAACTAATCTTGAACTTGAGCGTGTCTGAATTAATACACCACAGCACCCCTAGAGCCCTCTCAACAGGGAGTACGTCTTTACTCAAATCTAAGTCCCTCATGTCTTTAATTCTCTCACCTTTAGGGATGGAAGCTAGCAAAGTACGACTATTACTTGCCCACTTGGTGAGGTGAAACCCTCCACCTGCGCACAGTTTGGTGAGATTACTATATAGCGCAACTGCTTGACTATGACTAAAGACTGACTTCAAGCAGTCGTCTACATAAAAGTTTTTAAGTACTATGTTGACTGCCTCGGCAGATGCATTGCTGCGGTTTTCTTCTGCTGTTTTCCTAAGGGCGAAGTTAGCTACACTTGGAGATGATTTTGCACCAAACAAATGAACAACCATTTTATACTCAACCAAGTCCTGACTCATGTCTCCATTCGGCCACCACAGGAAACGCAACAAGTCTGTGTCCTTGTCCGGAACTCTGACCTGATAGTACATGGCTTCCACATCTGCCATCATGGCAACTTCTTCTTGTCTAAAGCGTGCGAGCACCCCAATGAGTGAGTTTGTCAGGTCGGGTCCCTGCAGAAGCTCGCTATTTAATGATATTCCCTGATAGCTGGCAGCACAGTCAAAGACTACCCTTAGCTTTTTCTTCTGAGGATGGTACACACCATGGTGAGGTATGTACCACACTTGCCCGTCTTGTCGACTTAGGTGGGGTGTGGGGACCTTGACTGCGTGACCCTTTTCAAACATGTCGTTCATGAAGTTTAGATACTCTTTGTGAAAGGAGCGGTTATGCCTAAACTTCCGTTTGAGGTTCAGTGCGCGCTGCATGGCTGCGCTTCGGTTATTGGGCATTTGAGTAGCTGCTTTCTTAAATGGGAGACCGATGTAGAAGTGATTATCGGTAAATTGCAGGGAGTTAGTTACAGAGTCTAAAAACTGATAGTCCTCTTGTGACAACTCAGTCTTGTCATCACAGTTCCGTTCAGGAAAATCATGGTTGTACTGTTGTATCAGCATTTGTTCTACACTTTCGATGGAGACTCTGTTGACTGCAACACTCACTTGCTCATTGTCACATGTGCCTTCCTCGACCGACTCTCGAAGAGGTCCATTTATGGTCCATCCGAGAGCAGTCTTTACTGCATATGGCCCATTGTGCCTGCTGTTAATTACTCGCCATGGTTCTAGGAGCCTGTGCTCTTTGTTACCTATGAGAATTTCAACTCCAGCATTAATGTAAGGCAGTTTTACTTCGCTGAGGTATGGCCACTTATCAATGTCGTGCTGTTGTGGAATATTTTCCACTGAGACTGGGATACTCTTTTGTGTGAACACTTTGGGGAGTTCAATAAAGGTGTTTTCTTCCAGACTGCTAACCTCTAGGTCAGTAAGCACGTAACTTTCTACTTGTTTCCTCGCGTTCATGGTGCTTAACATGATGTCAATTTTTTTACCTTGTATGTTTAATCGCCTTGCTAATGACTCTGTACAAAAGGTAGCAGAGCTACCTGGGTCCATAAAGGCGTATACTTTTACTGTCTTGTTGCCTTTTTTGGACTTTATTTTAACAGGTACTATGGAGAGGATACAGTCATCTCCAGCCCCGATACACGCACTCGTTTCGTGACTCGCTGTAACAGGCAATGTTTGAACTGGTTCGGTTTCGTCAGCCTTTGCGATCACTTGAGCTGTGTCTTTTGCTGCAATGTGTAGCATGCGAGGATGTTTCTTTGAGCACAACTGACAGGTAATTTTCTTCGTGCAGTCTTTGCTTAAATGTCCTTTTACTAAACAGCCAAAGCAGAATCCATTCTTTTTTAGAAAGTCCAATTTGGCCTTATATGTCTCATTGTTAAACTTGTGGCATTCGTCTAGGGTATGATCTTGCTCACAGGATGCACAAGGTTTAGTGAAGGCACTAATAACTAATGCACCACTACTCTTTACTGTGATTGAGTCTCTATGATTTTTACCAACCTGTTTTACGCCGGTCGCAAAGCTGCTGCCCCTCTTTTCTTCAATTTTTTGCTTGAATCCTGGAGAGGATTTGCTGCTGTGTTTTTTACCACTAGTCGAAACGTTCAGGTCTCCAAAAAGTGGGTTGGACATTACCTTTGCTTCTCGTTCTACGAATTTCATCAGCTGCACGAACTTAGCTCTTTCCTGATTGCGTTCCTCGTACTTGAATACGTGGCTTCTCCATTTTCCACGCAATTTGTAGGGCAGTTTTGAGGCAACACCTCTCAAGTTGGTAGCATTGTCTAGCTCATCCATGTAATCGATGCTTGACATGGTATTGTAACATTTTACTAGGAACAGGGAGAAAGTTTTTAGCGACTTTCCGTCCTCTGACTTTATTTCCGGCCAGTTGAGTGCCTTTTGCATCAGCGTTGTAGCGATTATTTGTCTATTTCCGAAATTGTCATGTAACAGTTTCATAGCCTCTGCGTAGCCACGATGTTCTGGCATGAGCAGGCAGCTTCTCACTAGGTCCTTAGGCTGTCCTTCAGTATACTGCTCGAGAAAGAACAGCCTTTCATGATTGCTATCAGTGTTGGTTTCGATGGCATGTTTAAAGGCTCTTACGAAGGACGTGAACTCAAGAGGGTCACCATAGAATGGAGGAACGTTGCGCGGAGGTAAGGAATGTTGCCTCTGACTCTTTGCAAACATTTCTGTAAGATCTGCCTGAAGTTGCATCCTACCCTGAGGCTCCACTATGTTAGTGTTGTAAAGTGAGTGTTCGTTACCTTGGGTGGGCCGTTCCATTAGGGTGCTTGACATTATGGGTTGGGCACTCACTGGCATGCTTAAGTGGGTTGCTCGGAGGCGTGATGGCAGCTCGAGGTATTCCGTTGCCGAACTGTGGTTGCAGTGGTCGTTTTGCTCTGGTTCTGGGGGGCGTGCTCCACTCGTTTCGACGACCACACTCCGTCTGGCAGGATGTTGTTTTTTGCGGTTCTGGTAAGAATTTAGTTAAGCATCGGCCATTGCAAGCGCCGTTTCCATTTCCAGCCTTTCCTTTTGTGCCTTTAATTGTGCTTGTTTAGCCTTTAGTTGTGCTTTCAATTGCTCTTCCTCAATCTTTAATCGTGCTTTCAATTGCTCTTCCTCAACCTTTAATCTTGCTTTCAATTGCTCTTCCTCAGCCTTTAATCGTGCTTTCAATTGCTCTTCCTCAGCCTTTAATTGTGCTTCCTCCAGCTCCAGCACCTGCCGATCTCTCAAAGTTGCTGCTTTAGCCAGCAAAGCTGCTCTGTTGGCTTCTGCCTTTTTTAGTCGAGCTTCGGATGCTGCTGACGTTAAGGACCTCTTGGATGCCGCTGACGTTACGCTTCCGTGCCTTTGGGGGGCGGGCGTCTTACGCTCCGCCATTGACACACTGTCGTTTGGCGAAACTCCATCGTCAACTGTTTGAGGCAACTTAAAGCGATTACTAGTGTCCGCGATCCACGACTCCACTCTTACCATGAATTCTGAGCAGCGTGTTAATCTAGGGTGAAACCAGTGGTGCTGATCGGTTTCACGCTCTTCATCCTTTGCGCACGATCGCACTGTTACATTACTTTCAATAAAGTCATTTAGCAGCGCTTTGTATTGGCGGCGCTTGGCCTTAACGTCATGCAAATTGCAAGCATTGTCCATAAGCGCCTCTAGTTCATTGTATAATACAGTCAACTGACTCCACTTGCCTTCTCTGGCGCTCTTCAGTTCGTCGAGCACCATCACCTGCTCAGATTCGGTGATAGCGGCGATGTCCTCGCCGTGTGACATGGTGAAGTTTAAGGCAGGCAAGTCCTCTTCTCGCTTTCAGTTTCGGTTGATGCGCGTTTTTGAAGTCGCACACGCGCTCTTCACAATCTTAAATCACTTATCTTCATTTCTGCGACGGAGCTAAGCTTTTGACTTAAATGTAGGTGCATGTTATTCACAAGTTCTGACGCGTGTCTTTAGTTACACAGTGTCACTGACGACATCAGACGTTTCGTTGATTTCTTTGTCTCTTGTTTATTTTCAACATCAAAAACAACGGTTGTTACAGTTTCTTGCATAAATCCACTGTAGTCACGACAAGTCGCTTGCTGTGTTCTGTAGCTTTGATAGATTACAGTTACAACAACTTATTTTACTGTATTCCTTTTAGCTTACTGTCTCACGTTATCACGGTCAAAAGCTTGTGTGCTCCACACCTTTCTGTATCCTTCCGTGTCTTAACAACAACTACAACTAACGTGCGTGATAGACATGGAACTGCATAACTGTGGGATGATGTCACAGAACAACACATGAAATGATGTCACAATACAAATTATATGTATGATACTTAATGCTTAATGCTTAACTAATAAACTGAAATAAGATAAACATAACAACAAATCACAAGAATGAAATATGGCCCTTACAGGGGGATATGTAGCGAATAACAGGGCTCCCATAGAGAGAACAGTCAATGGATCACATTCCTGAACACCCTCTTCCAGCATGCATGGCACCATCCTGATAACCTTATCTGGTTTGCTATCTTAAGGGGGACGTCTGTAAAACTAAGAAACTCCACAAGGCCAGATGCTTTGAAGTAGACCCTGAAACCGAGGGTGTAAATCGGCGATCCGGTAAACAAAGAAGACAGTTTTACAGCTCCACCCCGAGCTGGGGAGGAAGAGGCCTCATCACACCTGGACAGTCTCTTGACCTCCGGAAGACATGCCTTTCCATGAACAAAGGCATACGGCATGGACACTATTTTAAACATCTTTAAAGTGTGCCAGTAGGGCAAAACATATTTACATATATTTACTCAGTTCCTTATATTCCTGTGTATATGTTTGATTATTCTGCATAACGTTAAAGGTGTAATCAGCATTTACAAACCTTTTTATTAGATAAAGGAAGGAATGAGTGGGTAAGATATGTAATGTTTGGTGTCAATCTCAAGCTGGCTTTATTTCAAGAATGTTGGTGAACATGGGTAATTGGTAGCATGAACAGAGCTCATGCAAAATTACTTTTTATAAAGTATTAAAAACTCCAACTGGATGGGTCACACGTGACAGCCGAAACACCTGGCTAATTTATGCATGGAAGGAGGAACCACGTGTGGTGTGGCTAAGCCCTGCAATCACATCCGATTGGATGAATCACCTGTGGGACGGACTGACCCCCAAGGGACAAAAACCCTCAGGAAGTCCACAGTAGGAGAAGAAGAGAAGATATCATCACAACTGCAACCTACAACATCTTCCAAGCAGCTCGGGCTCCTGCCCTTGCGGGCACTTTACCGCCGCTGCCGCGTCATCCGCTCTTCAAGAACTCTCAACGAGACTTCGTGCCAGAACTCCAAAGTCCCCCAACGAAGGAAACCTCAGGAGAAGTTCCAGAGCGCAGCCATCGGGAACCAGGCAACCAACGCCTCACCGAAGGGCTTTCCTAACTGACGTCATCTCTACAACAGCGCACCAACCAATCAGCAACGACGTGATTCCCTTCGCTGGAGGTGAACCAAAGGATGAGAACGAAACATAACGCAAGTTAACAAACAATGCTGCATACCTTGCTGAAGGTGGTGCTCGTTTCATAACTAAACCGTAAGATTGAACCCAAGACTCTGCTCTTGTGACTTTCGTTGATCTAGTAACCAGTACTAGAATAACTTCATTCATTTTCACTTGCCAAATTGTTTGTGTGTATGTGTGTGTGTGTGTGTGTGTGTGCGTGCGTTCAAGTAGTGTAGTTTCATGTATCGTAGATTAGTCAAATAAATTCTCGTTTCTTTATAAAGTACTGTTGTCTTGGTCATGTATTTTAAAGTCTAAACATTTGCCCAGATCGTGTTACCTTGCTCATAAATTGCTAAATACTATATTTTGTGTTATAGCCGTTGGCCATGTGATAACCAGAACTGGTAAGATACACTAAATTGTGCTAAACGCTGGACGGGTAGTCAATATAGTGTACGATATAAATTTTGATTCAATTAATCAAATTAAACCGAATCGTTAAAGATTCGATACAACTTATTAATGATAAAGGATGCGTTGGCATTATGTTCACATTAAAATGTCTATATTTATTGATGGACAATGCAACCGTCATTCGTTGTCTTTATTATGTAAACCCTACGTATTAATGATGAAGAATGCCGGAAGCTATTCATGGTCATTATCATTGTTAAAACGCTACATCATCATATAACCGTGCCTTCAATATTCGAATAAATCGAAGTTGATGGCCCGAAAAACACGGGATGAATAAGGCTATTCCATAAAAGAGTTAACTCGTCATAAAGGTTGCCAAAAAGAGGGGGGGGGGGGAGAGAGAGAGAAAGCGCAGCTGAGGCTCCTCCCCCCAGAAACTTGTTGTCTAACTTTGGAGCACTTGGGGGAAAATCCAGCATCGAGTGTAGCTTTTGAAGGGGAACTTTTAACATGAATGGATCAATGACAGGCATGCGCCTAAATTGTTTATCACCACTTAAAGGCTCACTTGGAATGCGGCCTCCCATTCAGTTGTGTGCAGGGGAGGCCACATTCTGAGTGAGCAAGGGGGCTGGAGTTTAGGAGCGAGGAGAATGCATGGCAGATGTTAAACACAGGTAGGTGGACTGAGCATATAACAGTGGCTAAAGGAATGCACAAGGTGCAGCAGCACTTTCACTTTCACCAAGAGCCACCCTTGTAATCCAGCCGCTGAAGAGGAAAAGGTCGCTGCATTCGACACTAAGGCCCTCTTCCCCAGCCATAAGTGTCGCTGCAGTTACCGGAGGAGCGACAGCCAACGTTGGCTGCAATAGCATCAGCCTCTGGGAGCTATGTGTTGAGCCACCATTACTTGCCAGCCAAATTGCAACCTGCCAGCTGGGCACTACCACTGAACCCACTAACACACACCCTCCCCTTCTTTCCTTCCTTCCTCCTTCCTTTCCCTATTTTCCCATAGGAGCTTGCCTTATGTCTGTGTGTCTGTCATATGCCCCAAATCAAAGCTCTTGATCAAATCAAAGATCTACCATCTTAAATTTGTGAAATGGCTCACAAATCAAATCAAAGATCAGGCAGCAGTGTAGTTGTGAAGATAAAACAACAATAACATTAAAACAGTGCAAAGGGAAAGCAGCCGTAAAGGCCAAGAAGTTGCAATGGCAAAGCAGTCATAAAGACAAAGATATGAACCGATGCATGACGTGCTTTGTTCTGTCATGATTTTTACCTTAACAGAAAAAAGAGAACCCACTTGTCATTGCTTGGGACTTACAAGAAAAAAAAACGAAAAAAGGAAGGATAAAGACATGTAGCTGTTTAATATCTTTATGATATTTTTGTAGTAAAATAGGATAGTATAACACTTTTGTTAACTTCCTTGCTGTGTTGCTAGCTTACATAACATTTAATGTCATTTCATATTTCTTTTTATAATTTTAGGTTAGCAAGTTTAAGGCAAAGGTTAAGGTGTGCAATCAGGCAAATCTGTCTGCAACAGTGCAATCAGGCAAATCTGTCTGCAATAATGGATAGATACACTGATTATTTCTATTACAAAACTTAATGTAAACCAAATGGGTAGCAATTTCTTTTTTTTTTCATTTATAATAATACATAATTACATACGTCTGTTATGAACAATTTTAACAAATATCTTACAAACACAAACTGCTCACATAGATACAGTATAATATAAAATGAGAAAATCTATTTAAGGGATGTTTATCGAACCAGGACTTGTGGTGACATTTCTCATGAATAAAATCATGAAACTAATTGTAGCCTCTGAAAAAACACATCCCCAACCCAAGTCATCCTAAGTCATATATCTCCCAGTATACACCACAGGCGTTAGTCTTAAAACAATGGTTAATTTCAAATTACCTGGTCATCTCAAATGGTGTTCACTCTGCATCAGCTTGCATGGACCTGAAGTGTAATGTCAGCATTGTCAGTCCACATTGATAAAAATAAAATCAGGTTGAGTACAGTATCTCAGAATATTAGAATATTAATTAAGACCAATTAAATATCTATGGGGAAGTGAGAGCAGGTGTCAAGTCCTGCTGGAAAATAAAATCATCCTCTCTATAAAGCTGGTCAGCAGAGGGAAGCATGAAGTGCTCGAACATTTCCTGGTAGAGGGCTGCGCTGACCTTGGACTGGTAAAAGACTGTGGACTAACACTAGCAGATGACATGACTCCACAAACCACCACGGACTGTGTTAGATTCTTTACATTTTGATCAACAGTCCAGTCCTTTTTGTTCTTAGCCCATGTAAGTGGAAAGTAAATCGTCTCATTTTTCTTTTTTGTCAAGGGAAAAGAGTGTCACAAGGCCATCTGCAAAGGCCATCTCTATCTTGGTTGCTTCTTTCATCAGATACTTGAAAAAGTGCTGGCAACCAGTGATAACTGGCAAAAAGAAATCAGAAAGTATGTCCATCATTTGTTGTCCTTTATCACAGTAAACATGTTTCCCTAGAGATTATCTTAAAAATTCCACATAGTATACCATTTTAAGTCTATAAATTCCAGCTGTATGCTGCTTTTAACCAGGTGAAATCCCTGTGATAGCATAGCTGATAACTAAGTTTCCTCCCACAGTCCAAACACATTTAGATTAGGCTAATTGCCGTTTACAAATTGTCTGTAGTGTGTGAATGAGTGCGTGAGTGTATGTGTATGTGCCCTGCGATTGATTGGCACCCTGTCCAGGGTGTACCCTGCCTTGTCCCTAAGCCTCCTGAGGTTCCAGGTTCCATTTAGGCTCCAGGTCCCCATGACCCTAAATACAGAATAAATCAGTATAGAAGATGAGTGAGTGAGTAAGTGAGTGAGGAAGTGAGTTTTAACACTAGAAGCGCCGTGCCAGTGTCACCTACTTTTGACGCGATTCACCGGTCATATGACCGCCTATTGTTTTGAATGGGACACTGTCGCTGACACACAATGATCGCTAGATGGCGCTTATACTCAAAGCAAATAGTTTTGTTACAAGATTAACTTGCATTTGGACAATGCGCCATTTATTCCCGTGTTGATAATCAGCGATATATTTTTTTTCATATTCAACTAAGAAAACCTACTAAAGAGTCTGTAAGTGGACAAAGGAAGAGAAAAAAAATGGGAGAAGAAAAAAAAACAAGTCATGTTTTGCATTAAAACCGAAAACTTTTGCGTCATAACCCAAAACTTTTGTTTTTTGGGTTATATTGCAAAAGTTTAGGGTTATTACAGTGCGCAAAACATGACTTTTTTGCTGTTTTTTTCTTCTCCTTTGTCCATCTAGGGGCTTCGTACTATAACAAAAACAAAAGCTCTATTTAATTTTATAACAATTTGGGAAAATTCATTAGTTTGTTTATTCTATTTGAAGCTTCTGAACTTCTCGGATGTTTTTTTAGTGTGACAGTGCTTTAGATGGAGCAGGAGCAGCGATTTAGTTAAAAAATTAAAAGTGAACTTATTGCTAAAACAATGTAATGACTCCTCCAAAAGATATAAAGCTGTATTATCGCGTTTGAATAAATCAGATCTACCAAAGCAGATAATAAACTATGCTATGTCATAACCGAAGCAAACACCACGATTATGCCTTGATTAGGCAACGGACAATGCGCCTGTTTATGGGCACATAACAATCATTTAAGAAAAGTGAGGGAAATGTGGAAGTGATGTGTGGCCACTCAATGAGAACTAAACCAAAGATTTCGGTAACTACATGGGGTGTTAGAATTATTTTATATATAAAGGAGTTATTTCTAAGGCCGAATGCCTTATTAATTCACTATATTGGTATTTGATAAATGTGTGGATAATCTCCAAAGGTGTAGAGGCACGTGAGATTTTAAATAGAATCCATATCCCTGGTAGTGTTATCAGGAACGCGGAGATATTGCACATTTTGATAATACACTTATAAATTACAGTATTCTTTAGTTTTAAATAGATTCTGATACACTCTGTTCGAACGTCACACCACCCGTAAAAAAAAAAAAAAAAAGCTTAAAGTGTCCGCTTAACTTCAATAAGCTTGGTTTGTTTACTAACTGTAACTTACTAACAAAATGGGTAATGGTCGTTCCAAACAGTCTCTTACTCCTAATGATTGGATGTATGATTAAGGATTTGGAATTTTATTCAACCTTTTGTGTCACCTATTTGACAGGAGTAGGTTTTAGGAATTAAAATATATTTAAAATAATTTAAAACTGCATGTTTTTACACAGGGACTTTCTTTGTTAATAATATAGACCGTAATTCTGCTAAATCTCTTAAATTTTCTCTAGCAGGGACCGGACACGAACCTGCAATACAACTCATGGAAAGGATGGTATGTGATCTGGATGTTAGAAGCAATTTTATTGCCTCGCTCAGAGGAAAAATCTAATCACACGTTACCTACAATAAGTGCTAATGGTTCAAAGAAACCTGTTAAATGCCACACTATTATATGCAGAAACTGCAATGGATAAGGACACTGGGAACGTCACTGTAAAGAAACGATCTGCAAATACTGTAATAAATTCAATTCAATTCACTTTAATTCAGTTTTATTTGTATAGCGCTTTTAGCAGTTTTCATTGCCGCAAAGCAGCTTTACACAGTCAAAAGAATTATTTAAGTTTGTATGAAATGTGAATTTGTATGAATCAAAATGGTCAGTTTGTCCCTGGTGAGCAAGCCGAGGGCGACAGTGGCAAGGAAAAACTCCCTGAGATGGTAATAGGAAGAAACCTTGAGAGGAACCCATCCTCATCTGGGTGAAACAGAAAGCAGTAAATGATCTGCATTTATACAGTGTGTAGGGTGGGAGGCAGTTCAGCTATAATAGCTGATGTTAATTGATGTTAATATGGAGTCCAGACAGTTATTGAAGACCCAGGTAGACTTGTAAGAAGTTTCAGTCATGAACTATCGAACTGTCAAGTCCCCAGAGAAACAGTTGCCAACACCAGTCAAGGCCAGAACCATTTTCTAGGTAGAGAGAATTATTCCCAGACACCAGACGCATCCCAGAGAGACACACGGGGCATCCATGTGACAAGATCTTCAGCCAGAAGCGGGGCACCAGGATGGGTCAGACAGGTCCGGAGGGCAGAGGGAGTCTGGATCACTGGCAGTTCAGGAACGACATGTGTAGCTCGACAGAGAGAGAGAGAAAGAGTGAAAGGGGGAGACAGGAGGAGAGAGGAAAGAGAAAGAGGGGGGGGAAGAGATGAAGAGGAGAGATGGCAGTTAGGTATGGTCACAGTCACACAATGTATAATGTGAATGTATATTAACTGTAGAGTGCAAGCAGAGACTCCGGCAGGACTAACTATGACAGCATAACTAAAAGGGAGAGCCAGAAGGAAACACAAACATGAGGGCTTTCTGACATGTAAAGCAAACAATCACCTCACCGTCAGCAAACCTGAGTGCTCAATGAGAGTGAGGAAGACAGCATCCAAACATACCAGTTCACCATAATACTCTACGTCCATGAGTCCCCCAGATCTGCTCCTTTACCTATGGCAAATCTATTTATAAAAATGCTTGGCCAAATAAATAGGTTTTTAGCCTGGACTTAAACACTGAGACTGTGTCTGAGTCCCGAACACTATTTGGAAGACTATTCCATAATTTTGGGGCTTTGTAAGAAAAAGCTTTGCCCCCAGCTGTATTTTTCATAATACGCGGTACTGACAAGCAGCCTGCATCCTTTGATCGATAAATAACCTAATAAATCAGGACATTGGGAACGGGAGTGTAGGAAGAAAAAGAGAGATATAGAAAATGGTTTTGTTTCTTCTGCTCCGCAGGCTCACCAGATGCCTCAGACCATCCCATTACATAATATGTGCCCTGCCAGGCATATTCTTAATATGATACAGTGGCTCTTTATGCTTATGATGTCACATATGGTTTTGGAAAGATGTCACATGCTAATCTTGTCTTTAATCTTTTACAGGCTAGTTTACTCCCATCGCAATTGGCTATAGTGAAGGTCAAAGGTCATGCATCTGGTGACTCTGAAGAGGTTTTGGGTAACTGTTTAGCTGATGAAGTTGCCAAATGGGCCGCTAAATAAGCACCTTTGTCCCCACAGGTTTGTAGGGATACAGTATTCTCTCTGACGTCCCATGTCTCCGTCCCGAGTTTGTCATCTGACATTGACATAGCCTTCTTGCAAACCCATTCATCACCCGAAGATCTACATTTTTGGTCCTCCCGTAAGTGTGCACCTGGCAGCGATATGCTAATTCGGGATGAGACTGGCCGTATAGCTCTTCCAGAATCTGTCCTCCCGTTATTAGTGCGACATTTTCATGGTATTTCACATGTCGCAAAACGGGGGGTTATCCGTATGATCGAGGACAGATTCTGCATTCGCAATATCAAACAGGCTACACTTGTTCTATTAGATTTCTGTTTGATCTGTGCTCTCGCAAATAAACAAGGACAACAGGTTAAACATGATGCCTTGCCAATGCCTATTGCACCATTTCAATGTTTACAAATTGACTTTACACACATGCCACCTGTCAGAAATCTTAAATACATGCTTGTAATTGTGGACAGATTTTCTAAATGGGTAGAAGCATTTCCATGCTCAAAAGAAAATGAACAATAGTAGTTAAAATTCTGGCTAAAGAAATCATTCCTAGATATGGTATTCCAACATCTATTGACAGTGATAATGGCACGCCCTTCATCTCCAAAGTGACACAAAAATTGTGTAAATTTTTAAGCCTTGATTGGAAATTTCACATCCCCTACCATCCCCAAAGTTCTGGTGTGGTAGAAAGGATGAACAGAAAAATCAAAGATAGGTTGACCAAAGCCATGATGGATACAGGTAAGAACTGGGTTGACCTGTTACCGTCTGTGCTTTGTGAAATTAGAATGACACCCAACTCTACAACCAAACTTTCACCATTTGAGATTATAATGGGATGACCATTCCCCACCCCCTGTGTAAAAGGTAACCCCGGTGTTTCCCTTACAGGTGATCTGGACGTGATTGTCGGCGATTACACGCAAGCACTCATTGAAAAACTGAACAGTGTTCATGGTAATGTCTCTGCTTCTCTCCCTCTGCCTACAGACAAGCCTACTCATTCTTCCATCCCAGGTGATACAGTGCTGGTGAAAAGTTTGAATCCCAGGAAGGTGGGGGACGCTGCCTACAGTACACCTACAACTGTAATTGCAGTGACTCGCACAGCTGTTCTCACAGATTCACAGCCAGCCGTGTGAAGAAGGCACCGCAGACGACTCTGACTGCTTGAGATAATCGACAACTACTTCACAAAATCTCCTAGCCCGGACCGAGGGGCTAGTGGAGCGACACACGTCCTGAAGACACCTCAAAAGGGGGCTCTCGTCGCTTCTCACCTTTTTCACATACACATATAGGTTCAACTTTGTATTAGCTCTTTTTCCACATTTTATTTTATTTTGTGCCAACGCCTGATGACCTATGTACTGTTAATTTCATTTCTAATTGTGATTTTAGAAGTAATTTAATCCTGATCTTCTCTATAACTGTTCTATCTATTCTATCTATTTTCTTTATCATCCTTCTTATCATCTTTGCTGACTTTACTAATTATGAATCTCTGCTTCTTCACGTTAATATCCCTGGCTATGTTAACTAATTGACATTCACAAATTCTTTTAGAATTTAAGGGGGCAACTGTTAGAATTATTTTATATATAAAGGAGTTATTTCTACTCTCTTGCTCTCTTCCTCATAGATCTGATATTAACGTGTTAAATCTTTCCTGTTGCTATCTTCCTGTCTCCTCTTGCATCTGCTCCTTAAGGTGTGAACGCTCCCACGCACACCTTCCCATTCTCTCTTCATGTCTCTCTCCCCCTCTCTCTCTCTTTCCCCCTTTGTCTCCTTCCCCCTCTCCCCCTAACTCGAGCCAACATCTTGTGATCTGTCTCTGGACAGACACCTCTCTATCTTCCTCTCCTTTGATTCTTCAGGATCTCACCAGGACATTTACAATAGTTCATGTTCTTTGTATTAACATATGTCTATGGCACAGGCGTTTGGTCAAACATATATAAACCCCATCTTTTGCTGTTACTAAACAGAGACCTTTCTGACAGACAACGTGTGTGTGTGTGTTTGACTGAGTCTCTCCTGGCGCCAGAGAAGGTTACCGAAGCACAGCAGACAGACCGAGCAACTCGCCTCTCCTACTACGTAACTTTAGAAAAACTTTACATGGGGTGTAACATCTGCATAGTTACACTGCTGATAAACAGCTGAACAACTTCACTTTTCCATATACCTTTGAGAAAAAAAGCTGTATTTTGTTTGTCTGTTTATATTTAGAATTTTTATAACAGTACAAGAAGATAACAGATTAGGTGCGTGGTCTGTTAGGCGCATGGTCTACAATTCTCATTTTAGACAAATATAATAAAACTGTGAAGGTTTGTTCTTTTATGTGTCAGAGAGAGAGAGAGAAGAGAATAAATGCTTCCAGCGAACCGCCACCTGTGTCCCGTGTCTGATTCACACAACGTAGAGTGAAGTTTAACTGGAGTGACCAGTTACAGTTCCTCTGGACAATATAATTTATAAGCATGGTATTTATTTTCATGCTATGTTGATACACTGTTTCAAGCAAAGCCAGCCAATGCCCAAACCCCAGCCACTGGAAGCCTCCCATGGAAGGGTTGCATCAGGAAGAGCACCGGACATAAAACCTGTGCCAAGTTGTTGTGCAGATCTAATGGTCTGCTGTGGTGACCCCTTGGTGGTAGCAGGTAAAAGACCAACAACATTTTATAGTGGCATGAAAACGTATGTGGATCTTTTGGAATTTCATGATTTTCTGCATTAATTCATCATAAAATGAGGATGGGTTCCCTTTTGAGTCTGGTTTTTCTTAAGGTCTCTTCCTATTGGCATCTCATCAGTTTTTCCTTGCCACAGATGCCTTCAGCTTGTTCATCAGGAACAATCTGACAATTTGGTGCGCAGTCATGCTGAAACTGGTGTGGGATTGTTTTTTAGTGCACAAAGCGAGGTCCACAAATGCACTATGGAAGAATAGTGAATTCCCATAAACATACTCCCAGACCATGTGGAAAGCCTTTCCAGAACAGTTGAAGCTATTATAGCTGCAAAGGGTGGTCCAACTTTATATTAAACCCTATGGATTAAGAATTGGATGTTATTTAAATTCATATGCATTTGAAGGCGAGTGAATACTTTTGGCTACATGTTTTGTTATTATTTTAGGCACATTAGATAAAGATCAGATCACATTTTATGACACATTAATGAAGAAAACCATGAAATTCAAAAAGGTTTACATACTTTTTCTTGCCACTGTGTATAGGCACCTTTCTTGTCACCCTTGTCCACCATCCAATTCAAACAAGAGATAAATTAATAATAATAATAATATTAAATAAAACAATAGACAGTGTCATCACCTAAAACATTTAAAATCACATGAAGATTTAAGTGCAGCCTTACATTATGTGGGATATGCAATTTCGAATAATTGAGTCTTAACATGAGATTTGAATGTGGTTCAAGAGTCTAATATTACGGATGTATTTAATGAGCAGTGTATCTAAAGGCTCTAGAGCCCTTGGTGTCCAAACAGGTTAGGGAGTGTGAAGATTAGCCTTAATGAGGAAGAGGTGAAGAGGGGATTATAGATTTGCACTAGCTATGAGAGATAAGGGGGAGCAGTACTCAAAGGTGACCAGTGCATGTATGAGAGTTGCAGCAGTGTGTGGGTTAAGGACAGGGCGGAGACGAGAAATCTTTTGGAGCTGGAGGTAGCATGATACAGTATGCACATATTGGTAATATGGAACTCAAAGGAGAAAGTTAAGTTGTTGAATTTCATGCAAATACAACATAATTCATTCATGTTCATCTTGGAAACATGAAATTATTATGTACAAACCACATATTACATTTTAGTACATGTAACAGGTAGCCATGTTCATTTTTTTGAGTGTGTATGTGTGTTATACCGAGTATGGTTCAGTCTTACCGGGGTTAATGAAGTCCGGGAGGCCGATGATGGAGGGTGAGAAGTCCGGGGAATATGTCCAGTCAAGTATAATCCAGTCAAAGAAGTCCGTGTTTATTGCACTCAAAAAATAACTTGTTGAATGAACATAATTAAATTATGGAAAGAATTTCCACCTGATTTAAAAAAATTTTAGAGAAAAAAGTGATCCACAGCAATCTCACAATTCGACTTTTTTAACTCCGGATCCGAGCTGGCCGAGTGAGATCCTGAGGGACAACAAAGGACGCGACGTGAAGCTGCGGCCCCGAGGGAAACAAGCCGGCGTCAAGAACAGGCTGAGAGTGTGCACACCGCACACCTCTGCCTAGCATCCTGCTCGCCAACGACCAGTCACTGGAAAATAAGCTCGATGACCTCAGGGCCAGGATAAAGTTCCAGAGAGACATACGGGACTGCAATCTCCTCTGCTTCACCAAGACATGGCTGAACCCAGTGGTGCCGGACCACGCCATCCAGCCGGCCGAGTTCTTCTTGGTTCACTGCATGGACAGGACACGGGACTCGGGGAAGTCAAGGGGAGGCGGCGTGTGTTTAATGGTGAACAGCAGCTGGTGCAACAGCGCGAGCGTTGTTTCTCTCACAGGCTCCTGCACACCAAATCTGGAACTATTGTCCATCATGTGTCGTCCTTTTAATCTACCTAGGGAGTTTACATCGGTCATAATCAGTGCCGTTTATATTCCACCACAAGCGAACACGGACACTGCCTTATGCGAGCTGCATGAGGCACTCACACAGCACCAATCACAACACCGGGACAACACCGCTATTGTAGCGGGGGACTTTAACAGCGTCAACCTCAAACGCGCAGCGCCGAACTTTTATCAGCATATCACCTGCCCCACCAGGGGCGAAAGGACAGTGGATCATTGTTATACAACGGTCAAGGACGCTACAAGGCACAATCTTGCCCACCGTTTGGTAAAACCGACCACGCCGCCATCCTACTCATGCCAAAATACAAACAAAGGCTGAAACAGGAAGTTCCGGTTCAGAGGGAGGTCGCGTGCTGGACAGACCAATCGGTGGCCGCGTTACAGGACGCACTCAATGACGCAGACTGGGACATGTTCAGGAACAGCTTCGATGACGTCAGCGTGTTTACGGAAGCGGTTGTGGGATTCATCGGAAAACTAGCGGATGATACCGTGGAAAAAAAGACTATTAGAACGTTTCCCAACCAGAAGCCGTGGGTGGATAAAACCATTCGCGACGCTCTGAAATCTCGCACCGCTGCATACAACACAGGACTCGCGTCGGGGGACATGGAACCATACAAGGCTGCATCATACAGCGTCCGGAAGGCGGTAAAAGAGGCGAAGCAGCGCTACGGGAGGAAACTAGAGTCACAACTCCAACAGAGTGAATCTAGGAGCCTGTGGCAGGGATTAAGGACAATTACGGATTATAAAGCAACAACACCTTCTGCAAGCTCATTGGTGCCAATCCCAGCCTGTTCTCAGGTTCCCCAGTCCAGCGGATAAACAAAGCAAAAGAATTAGTCACTGTAGGTCTCTCTCCATGTGTTCTAGCCCCGACTTTATAAACTGTCTACTAAAATTTCTACAGACGTTGGCATGACACAACCTGTGCAACAGTTGAAGGCTTTCATTAGAGGGGGGCACTGTCATGCTCTCAGCTCACTCACGCTGTTTAAAGACCACTCTTATCCCTTGACATTTCCTTTTCTACGCTGTCATGCGACAGTACGGCTCTGCTTCACATTTTGGCTCAACTACCTTGCTGACGGATCTCACGGCTCTGTTTTAACGCCTCCATTTTCATTACTATGGCTCTGCTCTGATCCATCTCTACAGTCCACAAGCCCCACCTACTGACAAAAAAAAATTGGCCCCAAAACCTGATAACTGGTTATAATGACTGCAATAAAGCATTTGTGATAACTGCCAATGAATCTTTCACATCATGCACAGCATGCTCTTCTGGTAGAGCACAGCATTCATGATTCTATCAATCATGGCATGTTGTCCGGGTCTTTAAACTGCAAAGCAGCCCCAGATCATCACACTGCCACTACTATGTTTGACTGGTGGTATAATGTACCTTTTATGAAATTCGGCGTTATCTTTACACCAGATGTAACAGGACGCACAGTTGGTCGTTTGATGTTGTTGTTAATGTTGTTTTGGGTTCTATTATGAGCTCCTGGAAGAGTTGTGGTTGTGCGCTTGGAGTTATTATGATACATTAGCTACTCCTGGGAAGGTTCACCATTGTTCTAAGTTACCTTCATTTTTGATTTACTGGAGTCCCAAAGCCTTCGAAATTGTAACTCTTACCAGACTGATACATGTCAATTATTTATTTCTCATCTGTTATTGAACTTCTTTAGATTATGGTGTTCTTTTTAGATAAGACAGGTCGGACACGTTCTATTTAAGTGATTCCTTGATTTGACAGGTCTGGTAGTAATCAGGTCTGGGTATGGTAAGTAAAATTTAAGACAGGTTTCCAAAAGTCACAGTTTATTTATGACTTAGCAAGGGCCTTCTTCTTTGTCTTTCGGCTGTTCCCTTTCAGGGGTCGCCACAGCGAATCATCTGCCTCCATCTAACCCTATCCTCTGCATCCTCTTCTCTCACACCAACTAACTTCATGTCCTCTCTCACTGCATCCATAAATCTCCTCTTTGGTCTTTCTCTAGACCTTCTGCCTGGCAGTTCCAACCTCAGCAACCTTCTACCGATATATTCACAATCTCTCCTCTGAACATGTCCAAACCACCTCAATCTGGCCTCTCTGACTTTATCATGACTTAGCAAGGGCACAAGTATTTTTTTACATAGGGCCAGGGAGGTTTGGACAGCTTGTTTTCCCTTGATAAATGACATGTAAAAAACAGCATTTTTTATTTATTTGAGTTACCTTTATGTATTTTAGTTATGCAAACAGATACTTTAACATAAAATGTGACAATCAAGATAAACAACAAACCAAAAACAAAGAAACCTAAAAAAGAGACCAATGAATGTAAACCAAGAGAAAGAGGGGGGGAAAGACAGGAAAGAAAAAGGGGCACTAACAAATCCATTCTAATAACTCCTATGCATGCATGCATAAGTAAATAAAAAACATTTTAAATGTGTAATTGATAGAAGAGATAATAGAGACAACAACAGGAATAAATCATATGACTACTACTTCTACTAATAATAATCATGATGATCTGAGATGAAGAAGATGGAAAAAAAGAGATGAACTAAGGAATTACCAAGATACATTGATTTAAAGGGTTTTACAAAGGTGGGGCATTAACCATTCAGGAATTACAGCTAATTTCACAAACACATGCACACACATTTTGGAGGCTCATAAATAATGTAATGAACTAACGATTATAAACATACGTATTGCCTTTAATACTTGTATAAAAATCTTTTCCAGTCAATGGCAGCCCATGGTTGTTCAATGCACCGTGTGCCTTCTGTGACCCTCCTCCACAAGATAACTTACAGGACCCTTCCGCTCGATCACCTTTGCACTCAACCATTTCTCCTGAGCTCCTCTGAAATTCCAGACTCGTAATAGCTCTTCATCCACGAAGGATCTTAGGCCTAGTTTTCCTTGATCATGTTGTCTCTTTTGTTCCTGCTGCTTTTCTTGAACTGACTTTGCTAGATCAGGCTTAAACAGTGAAAAACATGTTCGGATTTGACGCTTTAGAAACAGCTCTGCTGGTATTTTTCCTGTCACGGTATGAGGAGTACTATGTTACCTTATCAAGAAATTTGCCAATTTGTGCTTAAGTGAAAACACCTGCTTTCTCTGTTTTTCGCAAACACTTTTCAGGAGTAACTGTTTAAGTATCTGAACAGATCTTTCGGCAGCACTGTTGAAGGCCAGGTGGTAGGCAGGAACTTGTGTATTTTTTATTCCATTTTCTTTTAGGAAATCAGTTAACTCTGTGAACACTAGTTATGGCCCGTTATTGGAGACCACCTCTTCTGTTAGCCCATAAGCTGCAAAAAAACCTCGGAGAGCCATCCAATCTTGGCCACCACAGAATGCTATGAGCAAGCGCCTTCATCCGGCAGATTCCGGGGTGCTCATAGTGCAGCTCGTCCAGTAGTCTTGATTAATATTTAAAAGGAATTATAACGTGCATTTCCCACAAAACACAACCTTGATCCTCTGACAGTTCATGTCTACGTGTAAAGTATGGCTTCAGATTTTCTTCACACATAGTGTGAAATCTTTTGTGTTGCTTGGGCTATTTCTCTTGCTGACACCTGGGAAAAGTAGAACACTCTTCCGTCTTTTCCAGTACAGTTTTTTTACCACTGTTGGCAGCCTGGACATTGCGTCTGCATTTATGTGGTCAGCTGATTTCCGATACTCAGAGTCGTAATTATAAGCCATCAGCACTAATGCCCATCACTGCATTCGTGGAGCTGCCAAAGTTGGTATTGCTGCCTTTGGTCCGAGAATGTTTATGGAACTTCCTTACCCTATAGAGGCTTAGAAGGTTTTTCATTTTATTTGAGCATAGTTTTTCTCAGTTTCAGTCAACGTGCGAGACACGAACACTATAGGGCGCTCTTCTCCATTGTCCATTACGTGCAAGATCACAGCGCCCACCCCATAGGTGAGGCAATACACAATAATTTCAGGGGTTGCTTGCCATCATAATGCACCAGCATCATGCTACCGAGCAGCAGCAGTTTCGCCTCCTTAAAAGCCATTTCACAGCTACATGGTTGCTTCTATTTAAGCAGATTATGTAAAGGCTGAAGCCTACTGGAAAGATTTAGCAAGAAACGACCTTGCAAGAAGGTCCAAAAGGATCGTAACTTAGTGACATTGCTTGGTTTCAGCCCATTTACAATTGCTGCTACCTTTTCGTCAGTAGGGTGAAGTCCCTCTTTGTCAATGCGCTGCCCCAAATGCTCAATGCTGCTTTGTATAAACTGACACTTGGAAAGTTTTACTCTGAGGCCATACCTCTCCAGCTTCGTCAACACTTCATCCAATTTCCTGATATGCACCTCCTTTGTGCTGGCAATGACAAGGATGTCATCCAGGAAACAGGTAACATAATCTAGCCCTTGAAGGATTTGATCCATGATGGCCTGGAAAATAGAAGGCACACTGGTCACTCCATAACACAGATGATGGTATTTGTGCAAGCCCCGATGAGTATTAATGGTAAGGTACTTTTCTGAGTTCTGGTCCAGTTTTAATTGCTGATAAGCATGCGCTAAGTCTAGTTTGCTAAACAATGTGCCGCCTGCTAGCTTAGCAAACAAATCCTCTGTGTTGGGTAACATATACGTTTCCTCCTCCAGGTTCTGGTTAATAGGACTTTAGTGTCACCACAGATGCGGATGGACTTATAGGCACATCTACAATTGGTGCTGCCCAGTTACTTCTGTCAATTTTGGATATTATGCCTGCCTTTTCCAGCCTATCCAGTTCCTTTTCCACTGCTTCTCGTAACGCATAAGAAACAGGTCTAGCTTCCTAAAAAAGATCGGTGTTGCCTCAAGACAGACTCTGATAGTTGCTTTAAAATCTTTAATTGCGCTTGGTTTGGCAGAAAAAAACTCTGGTGTTGTCTCAGCACGGCTTTTACTGCTGGGTCAGGGTTTACTTCCGCTTTCTTTACATTGAAAATGTAGCAATCAAAGTGAATTTTTTCTAACCAGTTCCGGCCCAGCAGGGCTGGTCTTTCCCCTTTGACAATGACTAATGGCAGTGTCATATTCTGCCTCTCATACTGCACTGGCACATTAACGGATCCCAGCAATGGAATTTTCTTACCTGAATAAGTAATTAGCTGCATGCTGGTTTTACTTAACGGTGAGACAAAAACTCCTTGTATGCCCGTTCTGTCATCAGTGACACAGCTGCTCCTGTGTCAAGCTGCATGTCCATGCACTTGCCATCCAATTTCACATTCACCACAATTCCTTTCTTTCCGTCTGAGGTTGTGCAAATTGTATATATACCAAACAACTCTGATTCCTCATCTTTTCCTTCATTACAGCTCTCTGCTTCCACATACTGTTTCTGTCTGGCTGCTCTTTTATTTCTACAGGCTCTAGCAATGTGTCCGATTTTGTTACACACATGACATTTCTTATTTTTGAACCTGCGGTCTCTAGCAGAATGTTTCCCAGCACATCTGTAACATTTATTACATTCTTCTTGTCTTGAACTTCCCAACTGGTAAAAGTTTTGCTTCATTCACAGCATTCACTGACTGGTAAATCCTTTGTTTTACCTGCAATTTCCAGCATGTTTCTTGATGCAAGCTCCATAGATGACGCAATTTCAAAGCCTGGTTAAACGTCAGATCCTTTTGACTCAGCAGGTTGCGTTGCATCGACTCTGAATTGAGTCCACTCACAAATCTTTCTCTGAGCGCATCACTCAAATACTGTCTAAATTCACAGCTCACTAATAGCTGCCTCAAAGCCACAATGTAATATGCCACGGATTCCCCTTGGTTTGGTTGCATTTCTGAAACTTAAAACGCTCTGCGATCACTAATGGTTGCGGTCTGTAATGCGCTAGCAACGCTGCTTTCAGTTCACTCGGCTTCGTAGGTGTGATTAGATTCTTTAACAGTCCATATGTCTCTGCCCCAATCACGGAGAGAAACACACTAACTTTTTTCTCACTCGCAATGTCATTTGCCAGCACCCACTGCTCTATGCACAGTACGACTCAAAATCCTCCTTTGCGTCCTTGTATTTCACACGGCCATCTTAGCTACATTGTTAGCGGCTTTCCACTCGTGCCTTGTTCCTTTTTACTTTTACGACAAGTGCAACACAGTGTTTCTCCAACACTAACAGTCTCTAAATATACTTTTAATCCTTGTTACCACTGTAATAGGAGGAGGTTGCTTTGGAAGAATGACAACAGACAGGTACTCTGCGAGCTTACTTGTTTACGTAGAACTCGCGCTTCACACAGGTCACACATGTAAATACAAGGGGCGTGGTTTTCTTCAGTAAATGTCACTCAGAACATCTATTACAAAAACAAATGTAAACTTAACCAAACAGCTCCATACCACAAATGCCAACTAAAACTGAACAAAACCAACAAAACAAATGCCCATCTTATATAACCAATCATACCTCGGTTCAGGTGAGCTCTCACCCGAGGTGCATTCTGGGAAACTGAGTCGAAAAACATAAAACTACACAAAACACACAGCGCCCTCTAAGGGCAATCCCGCACAGTAGATTAAATTATTTCATTACTATTATTTATGTAGATTTGTATTGTACTCTTATAATACTCCCCAGTTGAATGCGATGGAAAGGATGAAGTGATAGGTTTGACAATTGCATGTTTAAATGCATGTGTTTTGTTTTGATGGCTCCAAGTTTATTTAATTAAACTTATATTTTGTTAATATAACTGTTCTTAAATTAAACTGTTCTTAGAAACCACTACCCCCTTAATTTTCTTTTTACAATTCGACCACTAAGAATAACAACATTAAAATCAAAGACCTAACTAAAACAAAATAAACTAATTCAACAAAACCATACTGTATGTAGGTGAATATCATTAAGAACATATGAATAGTGAAGTGGAAACTGGAAAATGGAGCCTATACCAACTGTATCAACAAAAAAGGCCTACAGAAGAGCTCAAAAAAGGGACAAATACAAAAGAAATATCATAAATAGTGACACTATGTATCAGACATTTTTCCAAACCTTGAAATGAAAGATTAGAGTGCAAAGCTATCTTACATTTCAACCATGCCATTATGTTTACATATCTGTTTACATATATGTAAATGCATCTCTAGTTATTTTAATTAATTTGTTATAATTAATAATGTCTGTTTTTAAACAAGGTCATGGCCCATTCTCACATCTATTTGAAGAATTCCTGAAGGAGCTGTCAGAGAAAATGGTAACTCAGCAGTTTGTGTGACTTAAATTTTAAATAGGTTAAAATTTATAATTTCATTTAAACAACTGAGGTAAATGCAAGACTTTTATATAGGGATGTTTTTTTTTTTCTTGTTCTCTCCTCTTCCCTACAAGGTTTCAGAAACAGGGGAAAGTGAAATTACAAGGGCTTTAAAAAACTGGAAGGTAATGAATTTGGGCTTGTAATAAAATCAAATGTTATCCTCCATTTGAGAGTTAAGCTTGTATATTTGAAGATATCTGCTTCAAATATAAAGATATAATTGTGCATTACCATCAAACAAGATATAAGTAATGCCTATTAAGTGATTTTTATTGCTCTTGTGTTTTTTTTTTTAATGGCATAGCATGAAGAACAATCAGCCAAAATGTTTAACCTGCTGATTCAAAGTTGCATCAAGAACAAGATGAAGAGTGGATTTTATAAAGATGATGATGGTAGAAGTCTATCATTTAAAAAGAACCACTTCATGTTCATCCGTGAGCTGATTAAAGGCCGAAAACCTTCGGGCAGTTCTAAAAATGTAATAAAAATGCAAATATAGCAAACTATGCATACATGCATACATACATTACATACATATACACAAAATTCAAAATGGAACTACTAATTCAGTACAGATTTTGCAGTAAACAAAAAGAAAAAAAGACAAATTGTTCAGAAACCCTATTAGAGGATGAAAACAAATACAAATGAGCACATGGCAGTTACTTGCAACTTGACGCAGAAGTCCACATGATAACTTGGTGAAGCACATGGGTTGATGGTTAAAAAACGAGTGAGGATATAATGGAAGAAATGGAGATGGAAATAAATAATTACAATTTTGTAGAAAGTTGGTATGCGTTAGAAGGTTGTTGCTCTGGTTAAGGAGATCTTTTTTTTTTTTTTTTTTTTTTTACATTTTGGTAACATTAACACTAAGTATCTGACATTACAATTCCCCTTTGGAATTAATAAAGTACTTTATCTAGAGATCTATTTATCTTTTTAGATATAAGATTTTGAATCAGAACTGTTTTATAGAAACAAAAAACTCATTATTATCTAATAAAGCCTTAAGCAACCTTAAGCAAAAATCTATTTTTGTCATGTTTTATATCTTGTTTGTTTTTCTGTTGTTTAATTAATACTGTGTATGTTTTACCCAAATCAAGAGAAAGCCCTTTTTGTTTGAAATTGTGGCCAATAAAGATACAGGTATTAATGTTGACAAAATGGATTATTTTAGTAGGTGAGCTTGGTTTATGCACTCTTTCTGTGTAATACAATTTATTTTTAAGTAAGCGCAGTCAGTGTTACTTTTTCACAAATATTATACTGTATGTTCTATTCATAGAGATTGTCACCATCTTGGGATGAAAAGCAACTTCTCCCATGAGCGCTATATGATGTTTGCACGAGTTTGCAAAAACAGCGTGGGTGAAGAGCATATCTGCATGAGAGATAAGGTACCCTTTACATGTGGAAAACTTTTAAATGCACAAGCATGTTTAACAAATAAAGCAAAAAAACAATGATTTTTTTTCTTTATTTAATTAAGGAAGCGATCAACATGTACGAACTCTTTCATAATCGATATATACTTCACTACACCGTCTGCCATCACAGGGTAAAAGTGGCAATCGAAACAATGTGAGTTCACTTTGAGATTTGCAGAAACATCAGCTGTAGTGCTAGTCAAGCATAATTTTAGAATGTTGCTAGTGACAGCAGTAAGTATATTTTTACATGGGATGTCAAGCCTTGTGATGGAATTAGGTGTCTTGTACTTGTAATGAAATTTCTCATAAATTAAATTGTAAAACTAATTTACGTGTACAGAAGATATTTACAGATATGTACTTTAAGCACAGTATGGTGATGAGACTCACACCAAAATAAAACATTTGCAAACATTAAAAAATGTCCATGAATGACAATTCCGGCCAAGGTGGTTCAGAGGCCACTACAGTTGTTCCATGAACACTCAGCGAGTGTAACACGAGATCCTTAAAAACTGATGGATAGCTTGTTGCCAGCTTGTGGAAAAAACACATCTGTACTGGTGTGTGGGAACTGTACACACCATCATTCACCAACACCACCTCCACGTTACAGGAACAGCTGAGAGTTATGGCCACATCCCCCATACAGTTCTGACCTCACTTCAAGCAATTTCCACATGTTTGGGCCATTAAAGGAGTTTCTGGGAGGCCAGAGTTTTAGACCTGAAACAGGCAGTTCAACTGTAGCTCTGGTGTACTGAGAGAACTTTCAACCTTGATAGTGAAACGCTGGGATAAGTGCATTCGTGTAGCAGAGAATTATATAGAGAAATAAATGGAGTTTTTTCTCTTATAACAGTGTTTTGTTATTCTGCACAATCAAAAGTCCTGTTTTTTTCTGAATGCCTATGTTTTGACCATGTCTTTTCTTTTCAATTACAAGGATTATAGATGTGCTTTTGGAAGCTGAAGCCCACTTTAGGATTGGTGACAAGAAAATTTCTCAGGCAGTTATGGACCCTAAAACATACCTGAATCTCACAGGTTCATGCACAATTTTCTGAAATAATGCTTTTCTAAATTACCAGCTAAACATGAATATCATATCTACTGGAACTGGTTTGTATAGTGTTCTCTCTTTTTCTAGATGACATTCTTCATGAAATCATGCGGTCAAATGACGAAAACCTCAAAACAGCAAGAAAAATCATTAGAAGAATTGACAAACGCAAACTTTACAAGTTTGCTGGTGGCAAAATGTATAAGAATGATAAGCTGGCACATTTGGACAGTGCTGAAAAGTGGAAAGTTAGTCAGAATTTTTTTTTTTTTTTTACCAAACATTATTATAGATCGTATTACGTGACCCCCCCCCCCCCCCCACACAATAAATAAATAAATAAATAAAACATGCTGCTCTACACTCAAGCAGACAAGTGAATTAGCATTAGACGTGAAACACCTTTAAAGAGTGCTCAAATACTGTATAACGTTAACCAGCTTTGTAGACATTTAAGCAATAAATCAAATAATTTTCAGATCATATACACAAATATTGTTTGATCATAAATGAAGCTCTCGAGATACTTGGTCATTATTTAAAAATTTTATGATAATTTTTACTAAAATATATTGTAACTGAGAAGACAAGCTGAGTTAAATATCCAAAGATATGAAGAAAAAATATTAGGGAGGTCCCAGAGTCAGATGACAGATACAGTAACTGGGCTTCGGAAAACTACAATGTTTAAATGTCAGCTGCATAAAGGTGTGCAAAAACTAATAAAGTAAAACTTTTTAGATTTTGAAATAAAAACAGAATTACTTTGCAATGGTATATAAATAAGTATATGACTTTGCTCAGATCTTTCTTTGTGTGTGTGTGTGTGTGTGTGTGAGATTAGACAGCAGTAAGGAACTGGCTGCAGAGTACCCAACAAGACCCAAACAACACTGTAAGTCAAATGTTTTAGTCGTGAGCACAAAAATGTTTTCTTCTGTAGAAATTTCATCACAATAAACAAATTAAAAAGAGGATAAATTTAGAGGCAAAAAAAATAAAACAATGAATCATTATAACATTCCTTGTATATTTACTAATGTCTTTTACAAATAAACATGTCTTCCACTGTGTGTGTGTATGTGTGTGTGCACGCATGTGTGTGACTAAGGAATGGCAGCAATGGATAAATGAGAAATCTATAAATGAAGACCATTTCATTGTCAAGGTAAGTTACAAAAAATATAAAACTCATACACTCACCTAAAGGATTATTAGGAACACCATTCTAATACGGTGTTTGACCTCCTTTCGCCTTCAGAACTGCCTTAATTTTACGTGGCATTGATTCAACAAGGTGCTGAAAGCATTCTTTATAAATGTTGGCCCATATTGATAGGATAGCATTTTGCAGTTAATGGAGATTTGTGGGATGCACATCCAGCGTACAAAGCTCCCCTTCCACCACATCCCAAAGATGCTCTATCGGGTTGTGACCATTTAAGTACAGTGAACTCATTGTCATGTTCAAGAAACCAATTTCAAATGATTCGAGCTTTGTGACATGGTGCATTATCCTGCTGGAAGTAGCCATCAGAGGATGGGTACATGGTGGTCATAAAGGGATGGACATGGTCAGAAACAATGCTCAGGTAGCCCGTGGCATTTAAACGATGCCCTATTGGCACTAAGGGGCCTAAAGTGTGCCAAGAAAACATCCCCCACACCATTACACCACCACAACCAGCCTGCACAGTGGTAACAAGGCATGATGGATCCATGTTTTCACTCTGTTTACACCAAATTCTGACTCTACCATTTGAATGTCTCAACAGAAATCAAGACTCATCAGACCAGGCAACATTTTTCTAGTCTTTAAATATTCAATTTTGGTGAGATCGTGCAAATTGTAGCCTCTTTTTCCTATTTATAGTGGAGATGAGTGGTACCCGGTGGGTCAAAGTTGCTCTTCTATCAGCTTCAATCAGTCGGCCCATTCTCCTTTGAACTCTAGCATCAACAAGGCATTTTTGCCCACAGGACTGCCGCATACTGGAGGTTTTCCTTTTTTACACCATTTTTTGTAAACCCTAGAAAAAAATCCTAGTAACTGAGCAGACTGTGAAATACTTAGACCGGCCCGTCTGGCAGCAACAACCATGCCATGCTCAAAATTGCTTAAATCACCTTTTTTACTCATTCTGACCTTCAGTTTGGAGTTCAGGAGATTGTCTTAAACAGGACCACACCCCTAAATGCACTGAAGCCACTGCCATGTGATTGGTTGATTAAATAATTGCATTAATGAGAAATTAAACAGATGTTCCTAATAATCCTTTAGGTGAATGTATACTGTGTAGTTCCTTAAATTTGGGGAGCTTTTTTCTGTTTTGAGTAGTTTTTTTTTTATTTAATTTTTTATATGTGCCATGTATAAAATATTTTAATTCCATAAGGTTATTTGGAATATGGCCCCCTGGATCTTTGGGTGTAAGGCTTGCAAACCAGTAAGAATAAAAATTGTAAAATAATAATTTTTCGTTCAAGCCAATAATTATAACACTATTAACATACAGTGGAATCAGAAAGTTTCACCGTACACTTATTGCCTATAATGATCTTAGTGCCTATAAAGAGAAAACATTCTTAAAAAGAATTAAAAAAAAAGTGAAATCTCATTTTTTAAAATGTATTCAGATTATTTACTGTGGCACTCCAAATGGTGCTCAGATGTATCCTGTAGCTTTACTTATCTTATTAACTGTCTTGGGTTTAGATGTTACTACAATGTTGCCACCATGGGAGAGAATGACATAGTATATACACAGGCAGTTATGTACAGTTTATAAATTCTGACATTGTATGATTAACTATTCTGTAGCCAAAACCTCAAACTAGGAAAAAAAGGTTTCTTGTCACAGGGACAATAGCCATTCAAAACATTTCTAGTGTAATACTAATACTAATACTAGTGGGTATCCGCAGATGCTGAGGCCCCGTGTGCTATGATTACCTTCGAATGAAATGAAAATGTGAATGAATGAAATGTGCAGTCAACTTGCTGCTGCTCCTCAAATGTTTCAACATAAATATTACTACCTCAAAGTATGACATAAAAGGTGATGACATTGCCTACTGTTACACAGTGAGAGACGGGTGCACTGGCCTCCGGATACACTGATCGCCGCTACACCAGCCACCCAAACACTGGACACTGGTGGTGGGCCAAATAGAATTTCTGTTTATATATTAACCTTAACATAACATTTTTTCAGTATAAATTTCCAGTATGAATTTTGGTAACATCATGTTACCAAACACATCTTTCGATTACCAAAACATGTTCATTATTCTCTTCCCATTGACCATCAACCTAAAGATTTAAGTCCACAAATGCTTAACATCCGATCTGATGGATCTTGATCATATTAAACAATGCAAATTCAGGTGTACAACACTTACAGTACTGTGCAAGTCTTCACCCACCTCTCATTTCTTCATATTTGGCTTCCAAAGACCCAGATTTTGTTGTACATTAACATAGTCTTGAGGAATAATTCTCCAGGCTTCCTGAAGGAATTTTTGCATCTTGTTTTTGCCAAATTTTGACCTCTCTTTTTTCAGTCCAGTACCTGATCAGTTTCAGAGGAATATTTTTGTTTATTAAGCCACATACTGTACATTCAAGCATGAAAAAAATCAAAAATTCAGGTATAAACCAGTGAGAAACAGGTGCAGATGATGACAGATGTTCAGGGCTTTAGAGGGAGTCAACGAAATAGGTGTTTTCTAAAAGTGATTATGACATGCACGGGAAGACCTTCCCGTTTGGAGATGGCATGGGATTAATAATTAAGACTCAAAGGGAACAAAAGAAAACTGAAAACCAAAAATAAGCAGAGCTCTGCCGTCTATGCGAGAACGGTTGGGGCTCTGGAAACTAAAACAAAAACGAATATCCTCTCGGGGCGTTAGCCCTTACCGAGGATTTATAGAGAGAGTGTATGTGTGCTTTGCAGTACAAACATAAACACAGAGCGCATGCTAAACTGAGGCGTGTCGCGCGCGCTCTCTCTCTCTCTCTTTCACGGCGTCTTAAGGAGGCAGAGGCTTTACCTCTGACTCTCAACTTTCTGCGCACTTTTCTATCTTTTCTTTTCTATCTTTTTTTGATCACCAAAAGTGGCAGAGGCATCAGGACCCTTATATAAACAACCTATAATTTCTACCAAAGGGCTTGCACAACTAAATTAATAAAGGATCTAAATATCTAAATGTGTGAAGAAGGGATTTCAGGTTTTTTTTTTTTTAATTTTTGAAAATTCTCAAAACATGTTTTCCCTTTAATTCAATACAATATATAGTTGCAAGCAATGATAAGTGGGTCCAAGCACCCTGCACCATCGCCACCCAGGTACACTGCACAACCTGCACACTTCACTCAATATGACATAATAGGGCTGATGTTAGCTGGGGCCCTAAATATTTGTCATGTCAACTTTGTGTTTGTATTACTTTCCTTCTGTAACTTAATTATTAGGCCAAAGGTGCAGTTCTATACCAGGAAATGTGTTTTAGTTAACAGAAAGTCCATCTTGTTAAAGTTACCAACTGTTCACTGATGTAGACTTGAGTACAAAACTGTTCATGACAATTTCAGTCCTAAAACTAACAGAGCCCGACCGAAATCTCTTTATGCACCTACTGGAATATCCACACCTTTAATATTAATAGCAATGTCCTCCCTCAGACGCCTTAAAATCTGGCAATAGAATTTGCTGTTGATGGTGAGGCCTCCAGGGATGAATTCTTGATGCATAACACTACGGATAAAAAGATGATGAGCATGTACTTGGTCAAACACCTCGCTTTTTTTAGTTGTGGAGATGGGCTTTTCTACTGTGAAGACTGTTCCTTAGACTCAAGGTCATACTCATACACGCATGTTTCATCACTGGTAACAATCCTCCACATGAAGGAAATGTCATCCACACACACTGACAGTGTTCCTGGTAGACTTTGACACAATGTTCCTTCTGCTCTTGGGTTAGCAGCCTAGGGACGAACTTGGCAGTTATATGACACATGTTCAAATCACAGATGAGAACTGTTCCTGAATGACACACCGACAATGGCAGCAATGTTGTGCATTGTTTTGCCGAATGGTTTTGACATTTTGGAGCATCTCCATAAACTTGCCAAATCATGTCAAACGTCTCTGTGGCAGATTTGACCAGTTGCCCAGAATTTCACATTCGCTCTTTGTTTTAACTTGCCATCCATGATGAAATAGCGGATGTGGTGACGCACATGGTCAGAATAGCACCAGTTGCACAGCTCCTAATGTACACAGAAAGATGTCTTTGAGCACACTGACTTATGAAGGTCGGTGATCCCTGTGACTGTGTGTGCAGCCTTGTACTGCCATTTCTTAGCGTGTACATAACTAGTCTCAAAACATTTGGATACGATCTTGTATGTATCACTTCTGAAAACATGCTGCTCTTACTTTCACTAACCCTGGATGCACACATCTAATGCTGTATTCACTAGTACTGAATATGTGATCAATATCAATGTGGTAATATAAGATAATTCAAAAAATATTTAACAATACAGATATAGAATTTTCAAGGGATTTTTGACTATATGTAAGCAGTAATCATTGAATAAATTAAAACAAAAAATGCTTGAAATATTTCACTTCACCTTTTTTTGAATCTTGTGAGATTCACTTTAAAATTAAAATGTTCTGTATTTTTCTTTTTTTTAGAGAATTAAAAAAACAGTACATACACTTGAAAACTAGCTATGAAACCACTGCATGAAAGAAATATGGGTACATATAGCTTAAACACCCATAATTATGTCTGTCAAATTTTACATTTGTATTGTCTCATAATGCTAAAAACATATTGACTAATTGCTGGACTTTATTTACAGTCTGTCAAGTTAAATTATGGAAGGGATCATGAAGATCCAATCCAGTTTCTGTGGTTCTACAGAAAAAGACACCTGGGCAAAGCAGTGAAATTGTCTGAAAATGAGGTAGCTCTGTATTTTATTCATAATGCACACTTGCAACCAGATAAACATAGAATTGTGAACTTTTCCTATTATTATTTCGCACACTGGATCTGAATCTAGTAATAGTATTAGTGCCTTAGAGTTAGTATTAGTGCCTTATTAGTGACATTACAAAAGCATTTTGTATTTTTTTATTAGCAACTACTGTAGTAAATGTAGCTACTACTGAGAGCAGAGTCCCTCCTAAGTATAATCTATTGTATTGTGCAAAAGTCAAGTGCCAGCTCTCAGTTCTTTATATTAAATTATGTAGCCTAAATTAAGGAACTTGAAACAACTGTTTTATTGTGACAGTGCTGTAAAGGCTGTAAATTATAATAAAAATAATAATATATTTTTTGGGGGGGCTGGATAAAAATTCTTTAGGTAGCCTAGAGAACTACTGTATACTTAAAGAACACATATTAAAAATTCAATAAAGTCTGACTCTCTGAAAACAAATATCAAAAATCTAAATATTTGCTGCGTGCGCCGAGTATGTGTGTGTACTGTGTAAGACGAGAGGAGGGAGTCACACACACTAACAGAATCAGTGAGAGAGAGGCTACATGTGATTAGTAATTTTCTATTACTCACTAACAGAATCAGTGGAGTAATAGAAAACCAACAGACCCAACAGTCATGATTGGATGCACCTGATTCTGTGTAATTTAATCATTAATTGAAATGGGGCGTGTTCTAAATAATAGCAGTGTGGAGTTCAACTGGAGAGGAAAATTATTCTGAGGAAAACAGGTGTCAAACAGAAAAGATAGTCCTGTACATTTCCCTCTGAAAATTTGAGTAAAACAGGATCGTTTCAGACATTGTTCAGAACAACAGCGTACTTTGATTCAAAAGTTGATTAGAGATGGAAAAAAACATACAAAAAAGTCCAGAAAATGATAGGCTGCTCTGCTAAAATGATATCAAATGCTTTAAAATGGAAATTAAAATCAGAAAGATGTGGAAGAAAATGGAAAACTACCATTCGAATGGATCGAAGAATAACAAAATTGGCAAAGACTCAGCAAATGATCAGTTCCAGCATGGTCAAAGAACACCTAAAGTTACCTGTGAGTACTGTTACTATTAGAAGATGGCTGTGTGAAGTCAAGCTATCAGCAAAAAGTCCCATTGTTGGAAAAAAGACGTGCTGAAGAGGTTACAGTTCGCCGAAGAACACATTGACTGGCCTAAAGAGAAACAGCGCAATATTTTGTGGACTGATCAAAGCAAGATTGTCCTTTTTGGGTCTAGAGGCCGCCGACAGTTTGTAGGACAACCCCCAAACACTGAATTAAAGCCACAGTACACTGTGAAGACAGATGCACAAGCATCGTGATATGGGGATGCTTCTCGTACTATGGTGTTGGGCCTATTTATCACATTTCAGGGGTCATGGATCAATTTGAGTACATCAGAATACTTAAAGAGGTCATGTTGCCTTATTCTGAAAAAGAAATGCCCTTGAAATGGGTGTTTCAACAAGACAACGACCCCAGACACACCAGTAAGCAAGCAGCATCTTGGTTCCAGACAAGAAGATTGATGTTATGGAGTGGCCAGCCCAATCCTCAGACCCTAATCCATTAGAAAAGTTGTGGCCTGACAATAAAAATGCTGTTTTTGAGGCAAAACCAAGAAATGCAGAGGAATTGTGGCATTTAGTACAATTGTCACAGATGTGAAGCAGTTCTCAGTAAGCATGGTTATACAACTAAATATTAGTGCAGAGATGTACAAGAAAGATTAAACTTCAAGCATTTTTGTTTAAACTGTAAATTCATCACTTTGTGAAGATGAATGATGACACTGCTATTTTTTTTAACAGACTAATATTTGTTTTTCTCTACTTTCTGTAAACTAATAATCCATTTAGCACATTTTTCTTCATGTTGTGATTCAGAATAGGACGTGCAGGGTGTCCAATGCATTTGTGTGATTTAAATTAAAAATCAAAGTTATTTTATGGATATGGAGCTTTACTCGCTTTTTTCAACACACTGCTATTATTTTGAACACAACTGTACATGTCTTGTAAACAAAATGCAGTAGCGCAGATTTGTCTATTAAAGAAGTACAAAAATAATCAATGTTAACTTTTTTCATGCTGCAGATCAGGCAGACCAGCCTCCATCTCTAATAGATAAAGTCTTCTGTCCGACAGGACATAACTATCTGCATACATTCAGCATGCATAAGCGTGGGTTTTAGAGACAACCTGTTACAGATGCAATGTATTAATTAATTTTATTAATTTGCTATTCTTCAGGTTTCATACACCCTGCCCCGAATTTTAGCTGAAACAAAAGTGATGCTTTTCTACAAAGGTAACGGAAAACTCCCCAAAAAAACACCCATCCAAAAATTCTGGAATTGCGTGGAGAATAAAGAGCTGAGTGAGGAATCAAGTGATGAAACAAGTGAGGAATCAAGTGAGGAATCAAGTGATGAAACAAGTGAAGGATTGAGCGATTAATCAGGTCACGAATCGAGGAAGGAATCAAGTGAGAAATCAAGTGAAAATTTGAGTAATGAGGGGTTAAAATGAGTTGAAGGAAGAAGTCAAGTCTAATTCTAGTGAAAAAACATGAATTGGAAAAAAGTCAGCTTTTCAAATTGCACATCTGCATAAGCATCTTTAGTCCTAGAATCTTTTTCAAGAGTCTCAAGCAAATGACTAGTGTAATCTATGCTTGGGAAAAAAATTGTGATATTTAGCTAAAATTCAAATAGTGTGTGGTGGTGTTCTGTACGTGTAGGTTAGGTTAGGTTGATTTTTACTGTAGTAAAAACTATGTTTGATTTTACTACTTTCTACTATTTGTGACAACATTCATCATAAAAATTGTTAATCACAATAACGTAGTAACTAAATATTGTGGCTATGTATTTAGAGGTTTACAAGAAAGTAAAGAAAATGCAGGGGTTTTTTTTATCTTTGACTGTTTCAACTTTTATTTCATGTACTTTATCTGGGACATTATAGCATCTTAGAAAGTAATATTGTGTAATCATGTTTCTTAAGTAGTCATAAATACATACTATGATTTGGTTTCTTTTAATATTTAAGCATTAATAAAGTCAAATCAATTTAAGAGTTTCAAACATGTTAGTGATTTGCTGTGTAATGAAATAATTGTGTGATTAAAAAAACATATCTACATATTAGTTACTGTCATGAATGGTGGTATATTGGGCTGATGGTAATGCCGTGGGCTTGAAAGGGCAGGCATAAGCGCAGAGGGTATTTGAACAAAAGAGTCTTTATTTACAAAACATAACTAAACATAGAATAATAAAGAAACTAAACAAAGAAACAAATAACTCAAACTATAACTCAGAATCTAGAGCTAACCTTTAAGGCTCTTTAGGGTAACAAAGGCTGTAGAGCTTTACAGAGGCTTAGAGTGGGACAAAGCACACAGGGAGAACCTAAAGCAAGACAAGACAAACTAGAAACTGGGCAGACGAAAGACAAGACGAGACTGGTGACAAGACGAGACTAGCATGAGAGAGACTAATGACTTAATAGGTTAGTAGTTAGTGGGATTAGTAGCTAGTAAGGTTATTGTAGAAATGGATGAGCTAATCGGGTTAGTTACTAAATGGGTTAGTATCTATACAGGTTAGTAACTGAACCTACAAGGGGAACGAACACACAACAGGCTAAGCACACATGAGGCTAATCCATACTAGCGGCTACACCTACTAGCGACTAAAGCCACTAGCAGCCAATCCTACTGGAGGCTAAACCTACTAGCAGCTAAGCACTCAAGTGGCTAAGCATACAAGTAACTAAACAAACAAGAAGCTAGACATGCAAGGAGCTAAGCATACAATGCTAAACAAGAGGCAAACAAACCCTGGGAACACACGGAACAGTACTTGCACAGACCACAAGACAAACTAACTGGTACACAAACAGCTCTACAACACACAAGCATAACTAACTTAAACATTACAAAACTAGAGCCTTCTTAACATAGGTTACATACCAAGACTCAAACCAAACACGAAAGAAACACCCACATGACAATATTATTATTATGATTATTGCTCGACCCAGTTTCCCAGAACTAACAGCTATAGAAGGTTTAATTAGCTACCTAGGTTCAAGTGAGCTCCCTTATCACCTGAATGAGGTGTCTTCTGGGAAACTCTGTCTTCAAACAAAATACTTACACAAACAAGACTCCGGGCACACAGTGCCCTCTAGAGGTGCTAATTTGTTCTTCTTCTTTGTCTTTCGGCTGTTCCCTTTCAGGGGTCGCCGCAGCGAATCATCTGCCTCCATCTAACCCTATCCTCTGCATCCTCTTCTCTCACACCAACTAACTTCATGTCCTCTCTCACTGCATCCATAAATCTCCTCTTTGGTCTTCCTCTAGACTTCCTGCCTGGCAGTTCAAACCTCAGCATCCTTCTACCGATATATTCACCATCTCTTCTCTGAACATGTCCAGACCACCTCAATCTGGCCTCTCTGACTTTATCTCCAAAACATCTAAAATGGATTGTCCCTCTGATAAACTCATTCTTGATCCTATCCATCCTTGTCACTACCAAGGAGAACCTTAACATCTTCAGCTCTGCTACCTCCAACAAGGAGAACCTCAACATCTTCAGCTCTGCTACCTCCAACTCTGCTACCTGTCTTTTCTTCAGTGCCACTGTCTCTAAGCCATAGAGCATCGCTGGTCTCACCACTGTCCTGTACACCTTTCCTTTCATTCTCGCTGATACTCTTTGATCACACAACACACCTGCAACTTTTCTTTACCCATTCCAACCTGCCTGTACTCACCTCTTCATCTCCTTTCCATACTCTCCATTGCTCTGGACCGTTGACCCTAAGTATTTAAAGTCCTGCACCTTCTTTACCTCTGCTCCCTGTATCCTCACCGTTCCTCTTGAGTTCTCTCATTCACACACATGTATTCCGTCTTACTGCGGCTAGCCTTGATTGATCTGCTTTCCAGAGCATACCTCCACCTCTCCAAATTTTCTTCCACCTGTTCCCTGCTCTCGCTACAAAGCACAATGTCATCTGCAAACATCATAGTCCACGGAGACTCCTGTCTAACCTCATCTGTCATCCTGTCCATCACTAGAGCAAACAAAAAGAGCCGATCCCAGACCCACCTCCACCTTGAACTCTTCTGTCACACCTACAGCACATCTCACCACTGTCTTACAGCTCTCATACATGTTCTGCACCACTCTGTACAGAGAAGTACTGTACAACATACTTCTCTGCCACTCCAGATTTCCTTATACAAAACCACAATGTAACTCTTTATTACCTTCTCTGTACTTCTCCATCAGCACCTCAAAGCAAATACTGCATCTGATGTACTCTTTCTAGGCATGAAACCATATTGCTGCTTACAAATGCTCACCTCTGCCCTTAACCTAGCTTCCACTACTCTTTCCCACAGCTTCATTGTATGGCTCATTAGCTTTATGCCTCTGTAATTGCCACAGCTCTGCACATCTCCCTTGTTTTTAAAAAATCGGCACCAATACACTTCTCCTCCATTCCTCTGGTATCCTCTTACTCTCCAAGATCTTGTTAAACAAACTAGTTAGAAACTATACTGCCACCTCTCCTAAGCACTTCCATACCTCCACAGGTATGTCATCAGGACCAACAGCCTTTCTACTCTTCATCCTCTTTAACGCCCTTCTCACCTCACTTTTACTAATATTTGCTACTTCCTGCTCCACAACAGTCACCTCTTCTACTCTTTGTTTTCTTTCCATATGCTCCTGTCTCTTCTGGAAGAAAGTATTTACTACTGCCATTTCCATCCTCTTTGCAAAGTCCACCACCATCTATCCCTTTACATTCCTGTCCTGAAGACCAAACCTGCCTATCACATTTTCATCACCTCTGTTCCAGTGGTGGCTACTAGCTTTTGAAACGGGAGGCTCATTTTAGGTCTTCATCATAAAATTCATTATGTTCTTTGCGCTTTTGTATGCCCTGTCAAAGTAACCCAGATCCCAAAAAACCAACGATTAACCAAACTGTATTCTCATTCTCTGAGAAGGTTTCGTCAGGAGGCATGGCCAATAGTACATTTTCTGTCACAGCACTTCCAGTCAGCCAGTTCACCTTGTCATACCAGGAGAGCTGAAAAGACCTGTTATTTTTTCCTGATTTTTGCACCAGATCAATCTTGAGCATTGGTCTGCCCTGCCGTTTAATTCTGAGTCTCCCCTCGTAAGGAAGACTACTAAATGGTTTTGCCAAAAGCAGGTCAACAATATTAGCACCGTCTGCCATTATGCACAGCTTGCTAGCTGGCTAGTTTCCCCTTCCACAAGCTACTTTAATTATATGAACGAACTAACTTTACAATGCTGAAACAAGGAGCAAAGTCAAGAACGCTATAATACGTTTTTTTTATATTTAAAGAATGATTTGTACAAACAAAAATGGTTTATATCACCAGCAAACAATACAGAGTGCAGCAGTTTTTCATACCACTTCACCTGCAAATCCGCATGGGACTAAACCCAAATGTCATTAGCACTGATGTATACTTAAGACATGCTGTCAATCAAAAAAGGGGTTCTGCCCTTTAAACAGCTCCTCCAATCATCATGCAGCAGCCTAGCGTCCAGCCCAGCCCACTCCTCATTTGCTCCTCATTCACCCCCAGAGACGCTGAGCGTCCGTGGGCGGGACATAATCCCAGCGTTTATCCAATGACCGCCTAGTTTCAAAGCACTGAAAAAAAAACGTTCAAAGCAGCCGCATTAAAGTCAATGGATGCTTGGCTTCAACGGGGAAATGCACTGTGACGCTACGGGAATGTATGAGAAGAAAATCAAGTCAGCCGACCTGCTATATCTAACTGATTCTGAACGAACTCGTCTTTGAGATGAACGTTTTCTAATGCATTTTTAGTCAATAAAATGTTAATACAATAGTACATAATTTGACCATTAATTTTGTAACATTATAGGGGAAGCTGTGCTTCCCTTGCAGTTCCCTTCCCCAACATGTCCATTGAAGTCTGCACCAATCACCACTCTCTCACCTCTGGGGATGCTCTGCATCACTTCATCTAACTCACTCCAGAATGTCTCCTTCTCTTCTAACTCACATCCTACCTGTGGGGCATAGCCACTAACAACATTTAACATCATCCCTTCAATATCCAGCTTCATACTCATCAACCTGTTTGATACTTTTTTCACCATTAGAACATTCCTAAGAAACTCTCTGAAAGAAACTTTCAGGATAACTCCTACTCCATTTCTTTTTCTATCCACACCATTTTAAAACAATTTGAACCCTGATCCTAAGCTTCTAGCCTTGCTACCTTTCCACCTGGTCTCCTGGACGCACAGTATATCCATCTTCCCTATCTGCATCATATCAACCAACTCTCTTGCCCTTCCTGTCATAGTCCCAACATTCAAAGTCCCTACCATCACTCCTAAACTCTTGCCTTTCCTTTTCTCTCTCTACTTTCGTATACGCCCTCCTCCTCTCCTTTTTCGACCAACAGTAGCTCAATTTCCACCGGCACCCTGTAGGTCAACAGCACCGGTGGCGGTCGTTGTTAGCCCGGGCCGCGACCGATCCGGTATGGAAATGGGATTTGGGCATCATTGATTTGGCAAATGTTTTTACATCGGATGCCCTTCCTGACACAACCCTCTGCATTTATCCAGACTTGGGACTGGCACAAGAAAACACTGGATTGCGCCCCCCATGGTTGCATTAGGTGCGAATTTGTTATATATATAAAAAAGCACTATGTAACACTGCTCAGATCCAGGGCACAACCAGTGTTTATAGCAACATTTTAGCAAAACCACTGCTAAAATACATTTTGTTCTAACATACAGTTGTACAAGTTTGCATACCTTGGGAGAATATGCAAGATGTGTACAACTTTTTAAAGAAAACATAAGTGAAAAGGAATTTATTTACTTATTTAAATCATATAATATATATATATATATATATAAGTGCTGTCAAAATTAGCGCGTTAACGCATGCGATTAAATTTGAAATATTTAACGCATTAAAAAAAATTTAACGCAATTAACGCGGTTGCAGTTTTTTTTATTTCCTGTTGTGGTCGACGTGTGTAAGAACGTGCAAAGAAGTATGGATAAGACCAAGGAAGGACTTTTCAGTATAAAACTCTGCCGGATGGTTCTGTGAATAAAACAAAAGTAATCTGTACATTTTGCAAAGCCGAATTTAAATACCACAGAAGTAATTCGTCTTTGACATATCACTTAAAAGCAAAACACCCCACCGAAGCAATCTCTACAGGGCCTCGACAATGTAAATTGCATTGATTGTTTTGAAATTCAAATGACACAAATGGCACATACTTGTGTTTTTATTTCTGTAATAAACAGTTAATTTGGAGGATATTGATGGTTTATTGCAGGTATGTTGTTTACATGAGAAAATCTGTGTTACAAGTTAAACAAAAATTCCAATAAACAATCATATTTGAATTTTAAATAGTTACATTGTCTTGAGTTTACATTAATTATTTACATTTACATATCCAAAAAGTTTCAGTCTTTTAATTGTGATTAATCGCGATTAATTGCAAAAAAAATGTGCGATTAATTAGTTATTTTTTTAATCGATTGATAGCACTAATATATATATAACAATAAAGAAAATAATTAAATAATTGTTGTTTAAAAGTTTGCAGACCTTTAGTTCTTGTACTGTCCCCTTTAGCGTCAATGATGGCATGCAGTTTTTTGTAATATTTGTTCATGAGGTTCTTAATTCTCTCAGATGGTATAGCTGCCCATTCTCTTGACAAAATGCCTCTAGTTCCTCAAAATTTTTGGTTATCTTGCATGAACTGCACGTCTCCCCAAAGTGGCTCAATTATATTGAGGTCATGAGACTGTGATGGCTGCTTCAGAACCTTCACCTTTTTCTTCTGTAGCCATTGGAGGGTAAACTTGTCCTTGTGCTTTGGAACATTGTCATGTTAAAACATCTAAGAGCGTCCCATGTGCAGCTTCCGTGCTGTAGAATGTAAATTGGCTGCCAGTATTTTGTCATAACATGCTGCATTCATTTTGCCATCAATTTTGACTAACTTTCCTGTGCAACTAGAGCTCACACAGCCCCAAAACACAAGGGATCACATGGGACGCTCTTCTCCCACCATGCTTCACTGTGGGGATGGTGTACTTTTTACCATAAACATAGCATTTATGGTTGTGACTAGAAAGTAAAATTTTTGTCTCATCACTCCAAAAGCCTCTGCTCCAGAAACTGTGGGAAGGTGTGAGGCTGTCTAGGTGCTGTCGTTTTTTTTTTTTTTTTCTTTTTGTGGCATGGGCGCAGAAATGGCTTTCTCCTGGTAACTTAACCATTCGGGTCCCTCCATTTGTGCTCAAGTAGCTCCTTATTGTGTTACTTGAAACAACCCCACCATTTTCCCCAGATCAGCCTGTATTTATCTTGAAGTTGTTTGTGGGTTTGAACATTACTGACTGGCATTATCAATTTTTGAAATCTTTTTATATCACTTTCCTACTTTATAAAGTTCAACTACCTTATTACACAGGTCCATTTGCAGTTATTTTGTCTTCCCCATGGTGCAGTATCTAGCCAATCACCTCATGAGCGGGAAAACTTGTGCACAGACAATAAGTACAATTACAGTGAGTCACTGGAATAGAAATGTCTCTTTAATACCCATTTAAACCTGTGTGTGTCAGCATGCGTGTTTATAATGTGGCAAAACATTAAGAATATGTATAGGATATGTAAACTTTTGATCAGGGTTGTTTGGGTGATTTCAGTTTTCATTAAATTTTAAAAAGGAGTCAAACAACTATGTGATAATTAATGACTTCACATAACTACTATCCTTAAATAATAAAAAATATATATTTTGACTATCAGTCATATTTTACAAATAAATGGCAATGTTCAACAATTTCTTTCAGCATGTGCAAACTTTTGAGCACAACTGTACATTTATAAAAGGAATCTCCAAGCTATATTCTTGTTGGTCTTTCGGCTGTTCCTGTCAAGGGATCGCCACAGTGGACTGGTCTAGACACAACTTGGCCCAGGTTTTATGTCGGATGCCCTTCCTGACACAACCCTTCGATTTTATCCAGGCTTGGGACTGGCCAGTGGCTGGGGTTTGGACAGTGGCTGAGAATTGTCGAAATATTTTTTTTCTTGACATGTAAAGTCTTCAGGACATATTGCTTTGTGCTTTTTGTTTTCTTGTTAATGCGGCAACTTAACAACTTGATTTGTGGATATTCCACAACATTAAATGCGGTCAAAGGTATAATCAGTTTTTTATCGTTTTTATCTGATTGTTCAGTTATAATATTTGTAACTCCTTTCATGACAACACTAACACAGGTCGATTTTTTGAAACAGGTGTTTATTGCTTGAATCTCTGTCACACCGTGAGAACTGTATTCATGAATGAATATTACAAAATGCATTAGCAATTTACTACCTAGCATGTGGTTGCAGGTACAGCACAGTATATATTTGGGGCACAGCTTTTTTTTCTTTTCTTTTGCCAAAGTGGGATATGAAGCACCATTCATAAAGACTCCTTCTCTTACACCTCAGGCCATATGCTGCATGTAGTAAACAGGATGCAAATTAAACAGAGCTGCACTTGGAGTTCAGAGGAGCTGCTGAGAGTAAAAGCACAATGTCTGTCTGTCTCAGAGTAATCACATTGAGAACATTTCAAATGTCAAAAAAGGCTTAAAAAGGCGAGCTGCATTGCATTAGTGTTTTTAAATTAGTTAAATACACTCAAGAATATATTTCCTAAATTGTTCATACATTTTTGTTTAATTGCAAAAAAATTGTATTAAAGCTTAAATCTGAGATAAATATATATAAGTGTACTTAGATAAAACTGTTTCAATTATACACATATAAGCTCTAGATACACTTTGGTTTCTACTTACCACCAAATATGTATAGAATATATCTTATAAGTAATAAGACTAAATTTGCTAATGCAAGGACATCTTGCTGGGTTTTGAAGCATAAAGTACTTTAAAATCTCCTGGTAGACAACTACATTGACCTTGGACTTGACAAAACACAGTGGACCAACACAAACATATGACAGGTCAGTCGTGGAAACTTCACACTGGATTTCAAGCGACTTGGATTCATTGCTTCTCCATTCTTCGCCCAGACCATGAGACCTTGATTTTCAAATGAAATGCAAAACTTACTCCGTTTACCTCTATCAGTGGCTTGATACTAGGAATTCAAGATGTTAAAGATTTCTGTGTGTGTGTATGTGTGTGTGTGTGTGGTAGCTCTTAATTCATTGACTCCAGCCTTGTAACCATTCATTGTAATGCTCTCTAAGTTCTTGAAGTTCTTAAGACCTAAGACTGCAGTCATCTCTGTTGTTTTTGTGCACCTTTCCCATCCAGTCAACTTTCCATGGATATGCTTCTATACAAAACTCTGTGAACAGCCAGCCCTTTTAGCAGTGACCATTGTGGAGGGGATTGTTGCTTATCTTCTGGACACCTGTCAAGTCAGCAGTCTTCCACACGTTTGTGGTTGCCTGTGCTGAACTAGACAGAGATACACACTATTTACACTGTATGAATTGTAATTTACTCACTCACTCACTCATCTTCTATACCGCTTTATCCTATATTCAGGGTCACGGGGACTTGGAGCCTATCCCAGGAGGCTTTGGCCATGAGGCAGGGTACACCCTGGACAGGGTGCCAACCCATCGCAGGGCACACACACATACAGATGGAGTCATGTCAAATAGCCGCAGCCGTGTGAATGGTGTGCAAATGGCGTATGGCTGCCCTATGCACGCCGTGATCCCCCCTCCCTCTACTGCCAGAAAGGCATGTCAAGATTTCACAGTAAACACGCCCATTTAAGCCCTATTTATTCATTTTCCTGGTGCCACCACTAGATGGCGCTTTGTTCTCAAGAACACGTTAACACAAGCCAGCAATTTAGCTGCGCTGAGTTGCAATCACATGATTTTAACAACCCACCCTACCCTCGCCGAACTGCACTACAGAGATGAAGATGGCGGATTAATGGACTTTGCGGTAAGTGGTGATTTATTTTATACAATTTGTTTGGGGTATTTTACAGTTTATTTCCCAGTTTAGTTTTTTATTGGCCATTTTGAAAATCACTGGCAGCATCAGCAGCAGTCAGATGTAACTTTAGATAACTTAATGATCTGTTTACCAAGTCTGGAGTTAACATTGCAGCTTACTGTCAGTGTCACAAACTCACAATGTCACTTCTCTTTTCGCACACAAAATCTTCGAAAATACTATTAATGTCCCTTACAGAAGCTGCACTACCCGATAAAGAGTGTTTGTGCTCTCTAAAAATACCTTTAGAGTCTGACTGCGTGTTATAAATTCAGCATTTATTTATTCTTTAGGTAAGAGTTAATCTGCAGGTTATTTCTGTGAATAAAATGTGATGCAGTTCATGAAGGACACAAGCTGAGGATATGTCCTGGAGCTAGCGAGCTAAACACTCATAACCAGGTTTATATTTTCCTTACTTTGGCCGTGAGTTTGCACAGTAGCGCGAGCGCTTAGTTAACGAGCTGGAAAAAACTCTAAAGTGTTTATCAGTTAAGGAATGGGGGGGAGGTGTGTGTGGGTGGGGGGGGGGTGTGTGGGGAGGTGTGGGGGGCTTCAGTACTCGGTAAGTTATAGTTTGGCTTCAGAGATGAACTAATGCTCATATACGAGTGTTATATCGCTTAACTTATTTGTATGAAAAGCGCATTAAGTAAATTCTCGGTTAATTTAATGCAGACGATAATACAGACAGACCGGGGTTAACGCTAACAAAGTTCAATGGTTAACATTAGCACAGTTTATTTACATTCCAGAATTCCCTAAACAGTATTTTTACACTCCCTGTGGTGTAGGTTTACTAATATCTTTTATTTTTATATTATTATTATTATTATTATTATTATTATTATATTAATATATTATTTTTATTACAACTAGATATTCTGTAAAGTTATTTAACTTTGTCTTCACTAAATTCTCCTGTTGTCTTTAATCAGAGCTCCGCTGTGGAGGATTGGGGGGGTCAGACGGATGACTGCTGACCTTTTGGAGATACTGGAGGAGCCTGAACAAGCTGTTGAGAGAGCTGTAGTAGGAATGACGTCACAGTGGAACAGCTTTAGAATGATGTTTGGTCAGGTCTATATTCTGAACAAAGAATTACAAAACGTCTGATACTATGGGGGAAACAAAGACTTAAACTGTTCCATCTTTAATAGTTTTTCAAATTGATATTTTAATATAAAAGAACCAGATAGAGACTAATAAGCATTATCAGTTATGCCTATGTTATCTGGGTATTTTACTGACCTTTAAACTAAATACAACATGTATTCACCTGTTTTATACAAATTACTGTTTTACCTTTGACTAGTTTTGAAAGAATACATTTTATTTTTAAGTCATGTGTGCGTGTTTTAATTGTTGGGGGATTGTTTTGGTATTAAAAAAAAAAAACATTTACATGCACCAACTACTTCAATGGCCAAAAAATGGGAGACGACTTAGTTTTAAACAGTCAAAGAGTTGGTTAATCAGTAATAATATTAATACTTATTATTGTTGTGATAGAAACAAATGAAAAACAACAGTTAAACACTTGATCATATGTATCTGTGCTACTTTGTGATGATGTAACCCATAATCATTTTTCTCAGTATAAATAAATTTTTGGGTTTTAAGAACTCCATGTGAAAGTGAGAAATCTAAATGGAGAATACTGACTATGACATGGTGATAACTGCTCTGTGTGTGTGTGTGTGTGTGTGTGTGAGTTTGGTGGGGGAGAGGTTCTTTAGACCTGCCTGGCAAATGTGTTTGTGTTAAAGCCAAAGGAGAAATGCAGAAGCACGCACACACACACACACACACACGCACACACACACACCTCTCCATCCACAAATGCTTCAACTGTTGTCTTGTAAATCGTTGATTAAACCTATGAACACTGCTGTTCAGCATCAGTCCTAAACACAAGCGCAGGGTCTGTTTTTGTCCTTAATAAAAGACATCAATATGTTAATAATTTACACAATGATAACATTGTTTATTTTGCCGAATAAGGTAATAAGCAATATTTAAAATAAAACAAACCAGGAAGAAAGTGTTTCATACATTAAAGTGCTGTGTATAACCAAGTGCCCTAACAAACATACAGTGGTGTGAAAAACTATTTGCCCCCTTCCTGATTTTTTATTCTTTTGCATGTTTGTCACACAAAATGTTTTTGATCAAACACATTTAACTATTAGTCAAAGATGACACAAAAAAAAGAAACACAAAATGCAGTTTTTAAATGATGGTTTTTATTATTTAGGGAGAAAAAAAATCCAAACCTACATGTGAAGTGTCCCGTGTGAAAAAGTAATTGCCCCCTGAACCTAATAACTGATTGGGCCACCCTTAGCAGCAATAACTGCAATCAAGCGTTTGCGATAACTTGCAAAGAGTCTTTTACAGCGCTCTGGAGGAATTTTGGCCAACTCATCTTTGCAGAATTGTTGTAATTCAGCTTTATTTGAGGGTTTTCTAGCATGAATCGCCTTTTTAAGGTCATGTCACAACATCTCAATAAGATTCAGGTCAGGACTTTGACTAGGCCACTCCAAAGTCTTCATTTTGTTTTTCTTCAGCCATTCAGAGGTGGATTTGCTGGTGTGTTTTGGGTCATTGTCCAGCTGCAGCACCCAAAATCGCTTCAGCTTGAGTTGATGAACAGATGGCCGGACATTCTCCTTCAGGATTTTTTGGTAGACAGTAGAATTTATGGTTCCATCTATCACAGCAAGCCTTCCAGGTCCTGAAGCAGCAAAACAACCCCAGACCATCACACTACCACCACAATACTGTTGGTATGATGTTCTTTTTCTGAAATGCTGTGTTACTTTTACGCCAGATGTAACGGGACACGCACCTTCCAAAAATTTCAACTTTTGTCTCGTCGGTCTACAAGGTATTTTCCCAAAAGTCTTGGCAATCATTGAGATGTTTTTGCCCAGTCTCTTTCTTATGGTGGAGTCGTGAACACTGACCTTAATTGAGGCAAGTGAGGCCTGCAGTTTTTTAGATGTTGTCCTGGGGTCTTTTGTGGCCTCTCAGATGAGTTGTTTCTGAGCTCTTGGGGTAATTTTGGTCGACCGGCCACTCCTGGGAAGGTTCACCACTGTTCCATGTTTTTGCCATTTGTGGATAATGGCTCTCACTGTGGTTCGCTGGAGTCCCAAAGCTTTAGAAATGGCTTTTTAACCTTTACCAGACTGATAGATCTCAATTACTTTTCTTCTCATTTGTTCCTGAATTTCTTTGGATCTTGTCATGATGTCTAGCTTTTGAGGTGCTTTTGGTCTACTTCTCTGTGTCAGGTAGCTCCTATTTAAGTGATTTCTTGATTGAAACAGGTGTGGCAGTAATCAGGCCTGGGGGTGACTACAGAAATTGATCGCAGGTGTGATAAACCACAGTTAAGTTATTTTTTAACAAGGGGGCAATCACTTTTTCACACAAGGCCATGTAGATTTGAAGTTTTTTTTTTCTCCCTTAATACCGTAAACCTTTATTTAAAAACTGCATTTTGTGTTCAATTATGTTATCTTTGACTAATAGTTAACGGTTTTTGATGAGCAGAAACATTTAAGTGTGACAAACATGCAAAAGAATAAGAAATCAGGAAGGGGGCAAATAGTTTTTCACACCACTGTAATTACAGTGTACAGTACAGACAAAGAGTGTGTGTACTGGGGTGATTGGATGGTGAATGAGGATACTCATTTACAAGACAAAAGACTGTCAGAGGTGTGAATGCGCATCTCCACTTTGCTCTTTGGTGTGTGTGTGTGTGTGTGTGTGTGTTTGTGTTTGTTTGTTTGTGTTTTACGTTTCTAGAGGTGCATTTTTAAATTCAGTCTGTCTGAATCTTTATAAACGCCAAGTTGGGAAAATCATGTTTAAGAAAACAACAACAATTAAACACTTGATTATTTGCATCTGTGCTATTTTGTGCTTAAGTGACCCAAATTATTTTTTTCTTAGTTTTCTTAGAACTTCATTAAAAGACAAACTTAAGAAGAGTGGAATGTGAGAATGTACTGACTCCGCCCACTACTGACTGTTATATGGTGCTAAGATGGGTTCTTACGACCTGCCGGCGCGCAAATGTGTTTGTGTTAAAGCCGGCTCAGACAACCTGAGGAATGCCATTCCTAAATTGCCTGCAGTGTATGAATTAGTCTGCATTGGATTCGCACCCTGTCCAGGGTGTGCCCGGCCTCGTGCCCTAAGTCTCCTGGTATATGCTCCAGGCCCCCTGCATCACTGTATACAGTATAAAGCAGTATAGACAAAGAGTGAATGAGAGTGAGTGTAAGCCATAATCAACAAAATTTAAACAAAAAAGAGCTGAAATATTTCATTTTACATGCAATGATTAAAGAATATAAGTTTCAATTGAATTCTGAAAAAAAAAAAAAAAAAAACTTTCAATTATATTGTAATTTTTTTAGATGCATTGCACACTGCAGTGAGAAAGGTGAAGCCGGTAATGGGAAAGTAATTCACGGGGTTTACATGTCAGTGAGGAGAAGTAAAACTTTACAACTTCATGCAAAATTAAAATAAGGCCTCTCATGAAAACGTAAAAGGAGGTGTTAATGTGATAATGGATTTATTGGTATTCCTATAAACCTCAAAATAGTATATAAAAAAAATAGGACCACATTACAAAGCTCATTTAATGTCAGGGGAATTTTAATAGCTCTTAGTCTATTGGCCCATGCTGTCCATACATCCTTCATTCTAGCTGTAACTTTAATTATGGTCATAATACAACTATCAACCTTATTATATTTTACTGTTTTTGTACTATACAGCTAGAACATGCAGCATTCAATTAGTCCTTGCTATTGATTAATATGTTATAGGCAAATGTCATGCAGGAAAATGACTGACATGTTGAGAAGATCATGAACTGGCATTTTCTGGGAAAAACTTTACCTTCATAAAACACTTTTAAAATTATTTACACATGTACATTTCCTTTCTACTCTGTTATAACAGTGACCTGTTAAAGTCTCCAATTGATTATATATTTTTTTTAATCCTACAGCAGCTCTTTGCAGCCACAACTCTTCAGTTAATATGTAATTAATGTACTAATTTCAACATGTTACTGTTTCTATAGCGACAACATACACAAGGACTTGCACAGTGGATGTTTCAAATAATTTATTAATGAATGGATTGAGGAAAAAAGTTAAACCAGGAACACTAGTTCCCTTTTAAGAGCTACACTCAATCCTGCGTGAAAACATTATGAGAACATCTTTCTGTGTTGCCGGTTGTGAAGCATGTGTGTATCAAACACGCCAAATCTTGGCATATATAACCTCGGTCAGGTGACGTCATCTGATGAATCGCACCTGCAGGTTATAAATAGGAGTGAACCGGAACATTTCTCAGATCTTTTTGTCTTCAGGACCGTATTGTAATTGCGTGTGATGTGTGCAATTAAATTTAAAATATTAACTCACCGATATGGTGGAGTTGTTAGATCCGTACCTCCGCGTGATAGATCACTTTGGAGCGCGATCTCCACACCTTTGTTTCGAGTGCTTCGCGCGCGACTCGCATTCATAAAGAGAATCATGAGTTGGGGCGCATTCCTGTGGTTAAACAGTGTAATCTGGCAGGCGCGCACGAGACGGAATTCCCCCTTTCTCTCACGCCCTCGCAAATCAGGAAGTTTTCCATCCACTTCTCAAGCGCTCATCGGCGCTTCTTGTGAATCGATAGAAAAGACATACTCTCGCTTCCGCAGGTATGGAGGAGTTACTGCAGGCATGCGATCGATTGATCGCATATCGTATTTGTCGGTGGCCGGGGGGAGGAGCCTCAGTGGCGCTCTCTCTCTCTTTTTTTCCGCAACCTTCATGACGAGTTACCTCTTTCATGGAATAGTCTTATTCATCCTGTTTTTCATGCCATCAACTTTAATTTATTCGAATATTGTTGATATGAAGGCACAGTTATATGATAATGTCCCAGATAGAAGAGACGCTGGTGGCTCTCTCTCTCCTGGGACATCATCTTCCCTGAAAAGCTTTCAGGCAGCTGATCAGGCTGGTGCTCTTGTAATGGGCTAAGAAAATGCTGTTATGAGGTTACTTAAAACATTGTCATCCCCATAGATATGTGTTTTGTTGTTGTTTGTTTTGTTAAAGTTCTTAGTATTTTTCAAGTCCTGCTAAAACTAGTATATTGTGGTGACATTACACCACCACGCCCATAGATGGCGCACCAGGCACCCGTGAAATACACGAGAGAGTAAACTTTCCTATGGTCAGCGAGCTTAGTAATAAACTGGCTGCCATTGTGGAAAGACATAACACGTGTGCTCGTGTTTTTCACAGGTATGATTGTATTTCATTTAAATGGTTATTTCAATTAGAAGCATGCTTGTCAGATTGAAACAGTTAATCCAAAGGGTTCTGCCTTTCATGCTGGGTTTTCAGTTCTGTCGCCATTTTGGATGTTTCTCAGTGTGTGCATGAGCTATATGGAACAATAGGAGGGAGATTTTGGATTATTATTTCAAGTGCAAATAAGTCTTAAGTATTTCTGTTGTGAATTCTAGTTTTTATGACTTCCTGCTATCTTGATAATGGGATTGCGAAAGAGTTTATTCCACACGATCCACAGTGCACGCCGCCTGTGTATCATTTGCTGCCGGCACAGATATCCCCTAGGTCTGAGGCCGGTAACACTCTACTTCACACCATGGCGGTTTTGCAGGCTTACCAGCCTGACCTGCTGAAAGACTTAAACATTGGCGGGGCTCTTCAACGTCAATCCTGGAATTACGCCGAGCCACAGACCTGTCTCTTCGTGCAACAAAACAGATCGGCTGTTTTTATGGCTGCGATGGTGCTCCGCGGAGAGTTACCTGTGGCTAAATCTCACGGGAATCAAGGATAAGGATCGTGCGTTCCTCCTTGATCCCCCCCATCTCGCCCTTCGGCCTGTTTGGCGACGCCGTTAATGTCGCCACTAGATTTGGGAGGTAAAATTGTCGGGATGGCCACCCAGTCCCGACCGGGTCTGACTTTCGCGAGGCGTGAAGCACAGAGAGAGAGTGTTAGGAGCCGGGCACCCCCTCGTAAAACTGGGGTGCAGCGTGCTATGCCTCGCAATCTGCCTCAAGGAAGTCGGACCTACGTACTGTCTTCTTCACGAAAAAGAAGTCCTGAGGCTAATTCCTCCAGGACCATTGCGTGGGAGATGCTATTGCCCTAACCTACTAGGCTCGTGGTCACACTTCGCCTCTAGGATACAGGGCTCATTCATCCAGGGGGATTGCCTCATTTATTGTGCTGGCAAGATATGTTCCCCTGCAGTATGCGGCAGGTTGGTCCTCTTCGCACACATTTGTGAGATTCTATAGTTTGGATGTTCATGCTACCCCAGCTCACGGGTCCTCGAGAGCTAGCTCTGAAACCTCCTTGGCCTTTTGGCACACACGCTACACAACCTTGGGGGTCCAGACACTTGCAGTGTGGCGGCGTTGGTATTCTCGTTCCCATAGCGTTTTCATTCAGCATCAAGTGTAGCTCCACAATAGGCATGAACCGGAAACATCCTTAGGTCAATTTTGTCTGAAGGATGTCCAGTCACGCATGCAGTGTGGCATTGGAGCGTTCCCGCTTTTTCAGGGAACAGGGTTACAGCAAAGTAACCCGAGACGTTCCCTTTCAAAAGCTACAGTCAAGAATACCCACTCTGCCGCACTGCAAGTGTCTGGACCCCCAGGGTTGTGTAGTGTGCGCACAGTCCCCCCAAGGAGTCTTAGACATAATCCTGGGATGCTGACTCGAGGACCCGCGAGTCAGCATCCAACTATGAAGCCTCAAAAATGTCTTGCGGAAAAGGCAGCTTGCCGCATGACATACTTGGAAACCCCTCTTGCCAGAGCATGTGATGAGGCAAGCTTCCTGGTTAAATGGGCCCTAATCACTAGAGGCGAAGTGTGCCACGCGCCTCATAGGCTGGGGCACTAGCATCTCTCACCCGACTCGTCTAATGGCGGCTGCCCTTCGGCCACGGCCCCATGACGTATGAAACCCTGCTCTAATTTATGGCCCTAGCTGATGCGGAGGTGCGCTGTAAATTGAAGAGCATGAGCTGGACACAGCGAATAAAGTCTTACTGCTCCGGAGCTTTAATGGCAGAGGACAGAAGGCTTCAATTGTGGAAAATAGTTGGGTAAGAATGCAGAATAGCTATTTCTAGCCAATTGGCAAAGCCTAAGCACGCTGGGAAGGCTGATGAGGTCCGCAAATAAGCTGGCAACTAAGGGTGTTCTTCACAAACCCCATCAGTCAGGACGTAGGACGAAATAGCGGCTGCCTACATTCCAAGTGTACTAGGGCACAAGCCTGAGGTTGGTTTTTTCTGCAGAAACTTCCAGCACTGAAACAGTTTGGCTACTGGGTCTGCATGTTTTATGTCCTGGAATGTAAATGATCGTGAGGGACAGAATTTGTCCTGTCCTCAACCCTTAGGAGTCTGAGGGTGTTTTGGAGCTCTGAAGAGATTCTGACGTGTCCTGACATTTGTGTATTTTTCAGTTACTTATAAACATATAAATGTCTAAAGTCTCATATCATTTTATTTAGCACAAACTGGGCAACAATAATATATGAGCAGCATGTATGTACAAGTTTGTGCGTGATTCCATCTCAAATGAACCAGTGGAAGATAAATTTTCCACCATCACTTCTCAGATTTTGCTGATTTTTTCACCAATTGTTGGTATTGGCATGAAAATAAAAACCCCCAATTGTCCTAACTCCCGCTCGTTAAAAAATGGCAGCCATCTTGATTTTTGGCCTCGACGCGCTTTAAGACGTGCCACGCCCCTTTTTGAAATCCTCTTTTCCTAGATAACTCACTTGAAACTAGGTATATTTATGTAATTTTTTATGTAGATTCAGATTCCGTAATCAGAATTTGTCTGTGGTGTGAATCTCCTGTGGTTATGGAGATATTTCTGAAAAACCATTTTTGGGGGTACCCCTTTTCGACCCCCCAGAACCCAAGGTCTGCATGTATATATGTTACTCAAAAAAATAGGGGTTACTTCACATCTTCATTATCTTGAAAATAAATAAAAACCAGAGTTGTGTTATGCCTTGTTTTATAGAAATCTTTAAAAATGAATTGTCCAGGTTTTGCAACATTTTATGATTTATATGGGACACAATTCCAAGCTGGGAATTCCCACACAAACTCAGTCCATCCTATGCACCCAAAATTTAAAAATCAGACAGCCTTGTTTTTTTCCCCTCTAATGAATATTTATATATATGAGACCTTATAACTCATTTTTGTTCATGTCTGCACTACAGCTCCTGTCGTACTGCTCCCTTACTACCTATATAAAATAATGTGATTTTTAATGTGTCTGGTTAACTTTACAATAAATCTAGATTTAGAAAATTTATATATATATATATATATATATATATATATATATATATATTCCGTTGCACTTACTCCCATCATCTTCGAGCGGCTCGTCATGAGACAAGACCCTGCTGCCCCCCTCACTGGACCCACTTCAATTTGCGTACCGTCCTAACCGCTCAACAGACGACGCCATCTCCACTACTCTCCATCTTGCCCTTACACACTTGGACAAAAAGAACACATACGTTCGAATACTGTACATAGATTTCAGCCCAGCATTCAACACTATCATCCCCCAACAACTGATCGGGAAGCTGAGCCTGTTGGGCCTGAACACCTCCCTCTGCAACTGAATCCTGGACTTTCTGACCAGAAGGCCTCAGTCAGTATGGATCGGTAACTGGACCTCCAGCACCACCACACTGAGCACTGGGGCCCCACAAGGCTGTGTGCTCAGTCCCCTGCTGTTCACACTGCTGACTCATGACTGTGAAGCAACACACAGTTCAAATCACATCATTAAGTTCGCTGATGACACGACTGTGATGGGTTTCATTAGCAAGAACAAAGAGTCAGCAGACAGAGAGGAAGTGCAGAGGCTAACAGTCTGGTGTAAAGACAACAACTTGTCTCTGAATGTTGACAAGACAAAGGAGATGGTTGTTGACTTTAAAAGGACACGAGGCGACCATTCTCTGCTGAGCATCGACGTCTCCTCTGTGGAGATCGTCGACAGCACCAAATTCCTGGGCGTCCACCTGGAGAAGGACCTCAGCTGGTCCCTCAACACCTGCTCCCTACACAAGAAAGGCCAACAGCGTCTCTTCTTTTTGAGAAGACTAAGGAAGGCCCAGTTTCCACCACCGATCCTGACCACCTTTATAAAGGAACTATCGAGAGCATCCTGAGCGGCTGCATCACTGTCTGGTTTGGGAATTGTGCCATCTCGGATCGCAAGACCCTACAGCGGATAGTAAGGACAGCAGAGAAGATCATCGGGGTCTCTCTTTCCTCTATTGAAGACATCTACACCACACTCTGCATCCGCAAAGCCACCAGCATTGTAGCTGATCGGACACACCCCTCTTACACACACTTCACACTCCTGCCATCTGGAAAAAGGTACCGAAGCATTCGGGCACACACATCCAGACTGTGCAACAGCTTTTTTCCACATGCGCAAACACACTGACCTACACCACCAAACTATCGTACACACCAACCTGTAAATGCTTTTTTGCACAATATTCATTACTGGACTACTTTTTGCACTAACTTCTTTACTCTTAATTTTTGCTGCTACATTAAGAAATGTTTACAGTTTCTTCACTACCTTTCAACTCAACACCTCAACACCATATTATGTGACGTTGTATTTTGTTGCACTGTCACTTTGTTGTTTGCACATTTGCACGTGCACTTGTTTGTCTGTTGTCTGTTAAAAAAAAAAATCCCTGTAGATAGTCTTCCCTAGATAGTTAGTTTTTGTTAATTTATGTTGTAATTTGTGTTAGGTTTATCTGTCTTGTCTCTGCTAGCCAGCTAACTAGGCCTCTTAGTTAGCTAGTTTAGTTTTTCTGTTAATTTATGTTGTAAAATTATGTTGCATGCAGCACCTTGGTCCTGGAGCAACGCTGTTTCGTTTCACTGTGTACTAACTGTATATGGTTGAAGTGACAATAAAGCCTACTTGAACTTGAACTTGAACTTGACTCAAGGAAAAAGGTACCATTACTGTTACTTTGGTAAAAAAATAAAAATAAATAAAAATTGTGTTTAAATTAAAGTACAATTACTTTTTTTTAATTAATTTTAAAATATGAAAAATTAAAATGTAGCCCATTTAACAACTGATTTTACTTTTATGGTACTTTTCTTTTTTCTTGTGCTGGCGGTGGTGGGCAAGATGCTCCCGGGCAATGCAGATATACTGTAAGACATAGAGTAAGAGCATGTCCATGTATGTTATTTTATATTTGACATTTATAAAATAAAATGCATTGACAATTTTTAAAAAAATGAATGGAATACTTTATATAAATTATATAAAACAAAGTGCATCAATTAAAAAAAAAAAAGTTGAATCAGAAATAAACAGGAAATAATTACAATTAAAAACAGTTCTCGTAACTGTTTCTGGTAACTGTAGAAACAAATAGCTGACTGAGTTTAATTAATATGATGTTTGTCCACCCTTTGCAGCTATAACAGCATCAACTCTTCTGGGAAGGTTTTCCACAAGGTTTAGGAGTGTGTTTGTAGGAGATAATTCTTCCACCTGTTGATGTTGCCTTCAGTTTAAAATATCAAACATTTACTTAACAACTTACAAAGAGAATCAAAGAAAATGTCAGACTCCACGCAGAGCTGGATGAAGTAAGACAGGTTTTATTGCAGCAATAAGAACCCAGATGAGCCATCTTAGCAATGCTTAGGTTAGAAGTCCAAGCACTACTAAGAGCAGACTGACTTTACTGTGAAATACATGCTCTTTTTATATAGTTCACAATGGGTGGAGAGCTCACCTCGTCTCAGCCTTGGTAAATATTAACCCATTATAATCCAATTTGTTCCAGAAAATTCACCCATTATAATTGCATTTTTCCCAGCATGTTTCATTACGTCACACACCTCACTATCTGACTCCTCCCCATGCTCATAATTTTTCCATTATAATTCATTTTCTTAAACAATTATTTTCCATTATCTTTACACTTTTCTTATCTTTTTTGAAAAATATTGGGGTGGCGCTTATTTTCACTACACTTTCTTAGCTTTTTCAGGTTTGTGCTTCAGTCTTCAAGAGACAATCCATGGGTAAGCATCTCCGTTGCATTACTTTACTTATTCATCTTATTTTTCCCAATCTGTGGTGTTTATGCATTTTACTTTATTTTCATAGTGAACCGTAACTGCCCCTGTGTTGACTACATCCCTTTGGATGACTCAGACAAACAGGGCAGTCCAGACCATGCTCCTTCTGAGCACTACAACCCTACTGAACCTGTCATGGACCAGGCCTCAGTGCATTCTCTTTTCGATGATTGAGTGTCATGTAACTGTTGGCCCTCAAACTGATTTTAAGGTGTCTGTTAGTACACAGACTAATAAGAGTGCCACTGTTGGTACCTAACCAGAATTTTCTCCAGTGCCTGTGCCACTTCTAAATTGTGGTATTTCTGCTTTTATTCCTCTCACTGACCTTCCTCTCAGCGTTGTGCTGGCTCAAAGAAGGTTTGCTATGTGATTTTATTCTGTTAATGCTTACTCGGGCCCCCTATGCTTTGTATTTTATGTCGGGCCTTATTCTTTGTATGTTTATATTATTACCATGTAGATACACATGAGGTTTTATCCTGCGTCTACTCTTATTAAAATATGTCTTTTTTATAACACTTGTTCTGTGTCTCTAATTATTCATTCATTGCCTTTCATTTAGGTCTAGGTGTGTGGCTATTTGTATGTGTATTCAGCATATAGTAAAGCCCATTTAACTAATACAGACACGTATTGTATTAAACATGTGTGCTTATCTGCTTTGTTGGCTGTTCCAGGTTCTTTCTATCCTCCCCGCTTTTGCCCTTAGTTTTTTTTCTACCTGTTGGCTGTTCAGGCAAATAGTTTTTCACACCACTGTATACTGTCCTGTCCTTGTATTTAAATGCTATATCCCTGGCTCTAGTCAGCAGTTGGAGTGCCATTTAATGTTTCCTATTGGGGGACACACGTACCTGCTTCCAGAATGTCACATTGTCCCTACAGTAATTGATGCAATCTAATACGGATGAGGTGTATGTATCCAAAGACTCACGTATGAAGGGTCTGTGGTCCCTAAATATGTCCCAGTCTATGGAGAAAAAGCAGCTCTGGAGCCTGGTGATGGCATCATCTGGCCTCGATCTTATAGTTCTTATGTGTAGAATGAACAGACTAAGCAGCATGAGTTCCACGTCAGGCAACAAAGTCTATCCATTACCATGATCTGTGTACACCAGAAGTTTTTAATATAGATTTACAGGCCCCTGCCAGTCTTTTTACCCAAATCTGCCATCCTATCAGCTCAGTGTGTGGTGAAGCTGGTCATCTCAATAGCCGCATCTGGGACAATGCTATCAAGTCAGGTCTTGGTGAAAATCATGCTGCAAAAGTTAGCACTAATATCATGAAAAAGCTATGGCAGTACAGAAAGCTCCAAACTGCGTGCCACCACCATGTTCAGCTCCACTTTAGTGACCCCTCGACATGCATCTAGACATGCGACGTCTATCTCAGGCCTGTCGGTTTTGGACTCAAATAAATTTGGAGCAGTTCCAACTTAAGAAAAGCAGCCCTACAGCATGATGTTGCCAACACCACCATGCTTTACCTAGAATAATTTGTTATTTGGATGATAACCTGTCTTGTTTTTGTACCAAACATACACTGCCTGACCACAAAAAGTCATGCACTCATTGTGTTGGACCATCTTTAGCTTTTGTTACTCCATGCATTTGCTGTGGCATTCTTTTGACAACCGAATGCAACATCATACACTTATCTCTCTCCAGAATTACATTTAGCCAAATGTAATCTTTCATTATAATTTTTCAATAATGAGTTGAACTACTTCTTAAATTCTCCTCCAAAGACTTTCAATGAGGAAGGTCAGGACTTATTTGTGGCCCATACATTTGTTAAAATTATTCCTCATGATCCCAGAACCAGACTTTCATTTACTTTCACAGGATTAATGCTTTGTTTGCAGAGGATTTAACCTCTCCCAGGGCAACATGCTCCATTCTTCCATAAGATGAGAACCAGCTGTCAGCAGAGTCAGCGAGACCAACAGTATGACATAATCTATGAAGAAAAGTGTTGTGATCAACAGTATCAAAGACCAAAGACAAGTTCAACAGGATGAGAAGCGATGGAAAGTCAGCAATGTTGCTGTTATGCACATAAAATCCAAGCCTTTGTCCATAATATGATCTTGTACAGTATAAGGACTGATTTATTTGTGAGAGATGAATTTGTGTGAATTAAAAAGTTCGAAAGTAGTAAAATTTATGTAATGGCTATAGTACAGTGTGATCCACTGTTTTCTGTCCTGCTTGTTGAGGAGCAATCTTGAGAAAGTTTCCAGAGTGATTCCCATGCTACAAACACATTGCTCGCATGATGTGTTTGACGAGCGACATCGGTCCACACAGATCGAATGGATGAAGCAGAGCAGCCAGGCTGATACTAAACAAACTTTCGCCAAGAACTTCTATGGACATAGCCCATGGGTGCAGAAGTCTGAGTTCTTTTATGGCTGCAATGCATGTTGAGGTGGGCCGCCATCACGACTGCTCCGACCACCTTTTCTTTGTTTTTGTTCTTTAAGTTAGTTTTTAGCGTTTTAAAACCAGCCAAATTACCACCATGGAGTACATTAGTTATGATAGAGACACTCTTGTTTCTATTGGTATACAATGTACTCACAATTCGACGTTTTTAACTCCGTATCCGAGCTGGCCGAGTGAGATCCTGAGGGAGAACAAAGGACGCGACACGAAGCGGCGGCACCGAGGGAAACGAGCCGGCGTCAGGAACAGACTGAGAGCCGTGCACACCGCACACCTCTGCCTAGCATCCTGCTCGCCAATGTCCAGTCACTGGAGGACAAGCTCGATGACCTCAAGGCCAGGATAAAGTTCCAGAGAGACATACGGGACTGCAATCTCCTCTGCTTTAGAAACCAAAACAATCCCAAGTTCTTATTTAGTACAGTAGCCCGCCTAACAAAACCTAAGATGCCTGCAGAGAGTACTCCACAACATTTTAGTAGTGAAGATTTTATGGACTTCTTTAATGAAAAAATTGATAGCATAAGAAAGAAAATAACGGAAGTTCAACCTCTAATAGCATCTCATGATCTAGTTCAGCCTAAAGTATTACATTTAGTTTTTCAGTGCTTTACAGGTGTAGGACAGGAAGAGCTTTATAAACTTATCACCTCAGCTAATTCAGCAACGTGCCTGTTAGACCCAATCCCAACCAGATTTTTGAAAGAAGTGATGCATACGGTTGGAGAGCCACTTTTAAACATTAAACATTATTAATTCTTCATTATATCTAGGTCACGTCCCTAAACCTTTCAAGTTGGCAGTTATTAAGCCGCTTCTTAAAAAATCTAATTTGGACGCAAATGAAATAACAAATTATAGACCGATTTCAAACCTCCCCTTTATATCAAAAATATTAGAAAAAGAAGTATCAGCTCAAATATGCACATTTTTGCAGGAAAACAACATCCTTGAAGAATTTCAATCAGGTTTCAGGCCCCATCATAGTACAGAAACAGCACTAGTTAAGATTGCAAACGACTTGTTTTTAGCTTCGGACCAAGGCTGCACCTCAATTCTAGTCTTGCTTGATCTTAGTGCTGCATTCGACACTATAGATCTTAACATTCTCATAGATCGCTTACAAAATCACATAGGTATTCAGGGACAGGCATTAAAATGGTTTAGATCATACCTGTCTGATCGATACCATTTTGTAGACCTAAATGGAGAACTGTCTGGTGTAATGCCAGTGAAATATGGGGTCCCACAAGGTTCAGTTTTAGGACCTCTGCTGTTCTCAATATACATGCTTCCCCTGGGTAACATCATTAGAAGACATGGGATTAGTTTCCATTGTTATGCTGATGATACCCAATTATATATCTCAACAAAACCAGACGAAATACCTAAATTGTCTAGATTAACCGCGTGTGTTCAGGACATAAAAGATTGGATGACCAATAACTTCCTTTTACTAAACTTAGACAAGACAGAGATATTACTCATCGGCCCAAAAACCAGCACACAACAGCTTTCACAATTCAGCCTGCGTTTAGAAGGATGTACTTCTACTTCTATACTACTAGCTCAACAGTAAAAGACCTGGGAGTTATATTAGACAGTAACTTGTCCTTTGAAGTTCATATTTCCAATATCACAAAAACAGCCTTTTTCCATCTTAGAAATATCGCCAAACTTAGGAGCATCTTATCCGTATCTGATGCAGGAAAGCTAGTTCATGCATTCATGACCTCCAGACTGGACTATTGTAATGCATTAGGTGGTTGCACCTGCACTAGGTGGTTGTCCTGCATCCTCAATAAACAAGCTTCAGTTAGTCCAAAATGCAGCCGCCAGGGTTCTCACCAGATCCAGAAAATATGATCATATAACCCCAATATTATCATCCCTGCACTGGCTACCTGTTCAGTTTAGAATTAATTACAAAATAGTATTACTTACATACAAGGCTTTAAATGGTTTAGCTCCCACATACCTAACCAGTCTTCTGAAACGCTATAATCCGCCACGCTCCTTAAGATCACAAAACTCTGGACTTCTGGTAGTTCCCACAATTTCAAAATCTACAAAAGGGGGTAGGGCTTTTTCATATTTAGCTCCAAAACTTTGGAATAGCCTTCCAGACAGTGTTCGGGGCTCAGACACAGTTTCCCAGTTTAAAAGTAGACTCAAGACGCATCTCTTTAATCTGGCATACACGTAACTCATCCTATAACTTCATACTTCAGTACATCTATTCTGAATGGCAACTACGCTAATTCTCTCCATCTGTTCTGTACTTTTCTACCCATCCGGAGGCATCTGGAGATTGTACTAGCTTCAGTAGATAAAGGCCAACCCTGTGAGGATCCTGAGGCATCCAGAGAAGGACCAGCTCCAGCTGAATTCTGCCTTATTATGATTGGAGCTACACATCCTGCTCCTGTGCTCCCAGTGATCCAGACCCCATCTGCCCTCTGCACCTACTGACTCATCCCTATGCTGAACTGGACTTCATGTTAATTTAAAGAATTTCTGTTATATTGTACTCTCAGCTGCATAACACACATGGTGTTATATCATCTCTATCTGTTATCACCCAAATGAGGATGGGTTCCCTGTTGAGTCTGGTTCCTCTCAAGGTTTCTTCCTATTGCCATCTCAGGGAGTTTTTCCTTGCCACTGTTGCCGTCACCCTTGGGTTGCTCATCAGAGAAATTTCATTCATTCATCTCGTTATTATCTAGACACATTTTTCTCACACATACACAATTTATTATTATTATTATTTTTTATTTCTTTCATCTTTGTAAAGCTGCTTTGAAACAATGACCATTGTTAAAAGCGCTATATAAATAAAATAAAATTGAATTGAATTGAATTGAATTGCTTTACCAAGACATGGCTAAACCCAGCGGTGCCGGACCACGCCATCCAGCCGGCTGAGTTCTTCTTGGTTCACCGCATGGACAGGACACGGGACTTGGGGAAGTCAAGGGGAGGTGACGTGTGTTTAATGGTGAACAGGAGCTGGTGCAACAGCGCGAGCGTTGTTCCTCTCACACGCTTCTGCACACCAAATCTGGAACTACTGTCCATCATGTGTCATCCTTTTTATCTACCTCGGGAGTTTACATCGGTCATAATCAGCGCCATTTATATTCCACCACAAGCGGACACGGACACTGCCTTATGCGAGCTGCATGAGGCACTCACACAGCAACAATCACAACACCGGGACGCTGCGCTTATTGTAGCGGGGGACTTCAACAGTGCCAACCTTAAACGCGCAGCGCCGAACTTTTATCAGCACATCACCTGCCCCACCAGGGGCGAAAGGACACTGGATCATTGTTATACAACGGTCAAGGACGGCTACAAGGCACAATCTTGCCCACCGTTTGGTAAATCCGACCACGTCGCCATCTTCCTTATGCCAAAATACAAACAAAGGCTGAAACAGGAAGTTCCGGTTCAGAGGGAGGTCGTGCGCTGGACGGACCAATTGGTGGCTGCGTTACAGGACGCACTCGATGACGCAGACTGGGACATGTTCAGGAACAGCTCCGATGACGTCAGCGTGTTTACGGAAGCGGTTGTGGGATTCATCGGGAAACTAGCGGATGATACCATGGAGAAAAAGACTATTAGAACGTTTCCCAACCAGAAGCCGTGGGTGGATAAAACCATCCGCGACGCTCTGAGATCTTGCACCGCTGCCTACAACACGGGACTCGCGTCGGGGGACATGGAACCATACAAGGCTGCGTCATACAGCATCCGGAAGGCGGTGAAAGAGGCGAAGCAGCGCTACGGAAGGAAACTAGAGTCACAGCTCCAACAGAGTGACTCTAGGAGCCTGTGGCAGGGATTAAGGACAATTACGGATTATAAAGCAACAACAACCGGTATGACGAACGCGGACGCGACTCTGGCAGACGAGCTGAACACTTTAGCTGCAGCCTCGAAGCGAGCATAGAAAGATGCTAGTGATGCTAATGCTAGCGGAGCTAACGGCTGCAGACAGGAAGTCACTGCCAACACCAGAAGCGCGTTCATCATCACCGAGCATGACGTGAGGAGAGCCTTCAAGAGAATGAACACCAGGAAAGCAGCAGGACCAGACGGCATCTCAGGTCGTATCCTCAGAGTCTGCGCAGACCAGCTAGCACCTGTGTTCACTGAGATATTCAACATCTCTTTATCTCAGTCGGTGATCCCCACATGCTTCAAAGAGTCCATCATTGTTCCTGTCCCAAAGAAACTTCATCCTGCTTCCCTCAATGATTATCGCCCTGTAGCCCTCACCTCAGTAGTGATGAAGTGCTTTGAACGCCTAGTCAGAGACTTCATCATCTTTTCACTACCAGACACACTGGACCCACTACAGTTTGCTTACCGTCCAAACCGTTCCACGGACGATGCAATCTCACATCGCCTCCACACATCTCTCACTCACCTGGACACTCGGAGGGGGATTTATGTGAAAATGCTCTTCATCGACTACAGCTCTGCATTTAATACCATAATTCCCTCCACACTTACCACCAAGCTGGAGCACCTGGGACTCAGCTCATCCATGTGTCAGTGGATCTCCAACTTTCTAACTGGCAGACCACAGGCAGTAAGGATGGGCGGACATGTTTCAGCCTACATCACTCTCAGCACTGGAACCCCCCAGGGTTGTGTTCTGAGCCCCCTGCTGTACTCCCTGTACAACTATGACTGCGTGGCCACTACCAACTCCACCACCGTCATCAAGTTTGCTGACGACACTGTCGTGGTGGGCCTGATCACCAACAACGATGAGACGGCCTACCTGGAGGAGGTTGGAAATCTGGAGAACTGGTGCCAGAGAAACAATCTCCTCCTGAACGTCAGCAAGACAAAGGAGCTGATAGTGGACTTCAGTACAAAGCAGGTGAGGAACTACCAGACCCCCATCATCAACAGGAGCCCAGTGGAGAGAGTGGACAGCTTCAGATACCTCGGTGTTCACATCACGCAGGACCTGGCATGGTCCTGTCACATCAACACCGTGGTAAAAAAGGCCCGGCAGCGTCTGTACCACCTCAGACGCCTGAGAGACTTTAGACTGCCCTCCAAGGTGCTCAGGAATTTCTACTCCATAGAGAGCATCCTGACGGGATACATCACGACCTGGTTCGGGAACAGCACCATGCAGGACAGACGAGCTCTACAGAGGGTGGTGCGATCAGCTGAGCGCATCATTCGCACCAAGCTCCCTGACCTGCACTCAATCTACACCAAGCGGTGCTGGACCAAGGCCAGGAAGGTCGTGAAGGACCTTAGCCATCCCAACAATGGACTGTTCACTCTGTTGCGGTCTGGGAAGCGATTCCGCTCCCTGAGGGCCAATACAGAGAGACTGAGGAGGAGCTTCTTCCCGCAGGCGATAAGATCTCTCAACCACACCACTATGCAGAAATAACACAATCTTTTCACAATCAATCAATCAATCTTTATACATCCATGGACACTATGGACTATTCAAACGCCCATCTACCTTCTCATCTACACTACATGTTTACATTTACATTCTGGACCATTGCACAAAGACACTTTAATAACCATTGCACAAGACACTTTTTCTATGCATATTTGCACACCATTATATTTCTATTTGTACAGTATATTTCTATTTTGTACAGCATATTTCTATTTTCAGTTTCTATTTTTAGTTCTATTTTTCCTAGTTAAATTTTATTTTTATTTTTTTATTTAATTTTTCTATCGTATTTCTTTTATTCATATTTATTACTTATTATAAGCTTAAATTCTCTTTTTAAGGTCATTGGCGGTCGTGTAAGCATTTCACTACATTTCATACTGTGTATGACTGTGTATGTGACAAATAAAATTTGAATTTGAATTTGACTTATCAACTGCGGGATAGTGTACTTGCCAAAAGACTTTTAAAGCTAGCCACCCGCCAAACACAGAGATAGCCAAACAACTGCAGAGGCAGAGAACCATGCTCAAAAACTCCAGCACATCGAGACAACAGAGCGGATACTTACAAAAGCACTCGACATCTTTGCGGCACTAAAAAAGCATTTAAAAACTTAAGGTAAAAACTAGATAAAAAGAAATAACAGTAGTTGAAAAACAGCCTTCAGGTTAATAATAGTCCATACAAAAGGCAAAAGATGTCAAAAACTAACCTGAGGTGACCAGAAGACGTAGCTTTAGCGGTTAGCTCTTTGTTGCGTGAATGGTAAACCCAAAAGCGGAAGAACACGAATAGGCAGGATAATCATGCTATTTGATCTAAGGACTCTCACAAATGGGGAGCAAGGGAAAGACACAATCTAACCCGCGTCCTATAAATACACACTCGATCAGGAAATAAAGCCAAGAAAGTGAGTACTCACCCAGTCGATGAATGATTCCGACGTAGCATCGGCTAGACTTAATGACTGAGCGAGGTGCTATGGTTTGTTTACTCCTTTTATACTTCCTGGTTCGCGACCGCTTAACTTCCAAGTCCTAGTGCCGGTCGCGGACCGAGTGTGCATGACAAAAGACATAAAAATACATCACTTTCCAAATGAAATCAACTTAAAAATAGCAGTAAAAAGCAGCAGATGAAGCAGCGAGGAGCCAGATCCAGCATCCTCTTAAGCGAGCTATAAATGTGTTCAGAATATTCAGTGATTGGTGTGTTCTGTCATGTTGTGTTTCACAATGGAAAAAAATTCTATATCTTAAACGTAACAGTATATCCATTGACACGCAACTGTACAATGAGGTTTATCAAACCTTCCAAAAACAGAAACATTGCCCATGCCTGGAATTTCTCTTCAATACAGGGATCCATCAAACATCTTTGTACACTGTTTACATCCTGCGGCATACCCTGAAGAATACACAGATAAGCATCCCGCATCAATTTAAAGCAGTGAAAACACTTCTGGCAACCTATCTGGTGTGCAGCAGGCGCCCACGGGCCAGCTTTAATGCTCTGGCATTGAACATGCTCTTTTGCCCTTAAACAATTTTTTTCTTCATACTGTATGGACTGGAGGGTGTACAGGACTTACACAGAGCCAATGATGGTTTAGGTGAAATGTTATAAAACCACCCAGTGTAAGGGTACTTTTTTTTCCAGAGCATGGGCTTGTTTTTGGGGTGTGATTTGGGGAATAAAATCGGATTTTAACACAAATGAATAGGATTGCTGAAACAGTAGCAAAAAATGATGTGCAGACAACAGAGCATGGACATGACAAACCTAAAGCTTATCAAAGCAGAAGAGCATTATCTGTGCGTGTTTTGACTCTATAGTACAAGCTAATTTTTCTGTGGAAGTGACTGGGACTGGGTTTCAATGCTTCTAAATTACATGCTCTATGCACCCTGATAATAATTTCCCTGAGTAAATCCTATGTACCTCATTTATAATGCAATTCTGGTATGCAAGCACTTATAGTGTTTTACTTTCAAAATAATATTACAGGTTCTGTTTTTGCTAATGCTAAATTGTTAAAGACAAATGTTGTGTTTTTACCTTAAAAGGTTCCCAGAACCTCAGCAGTATGCGCTACAAATTCAATTTCATAGCAGACGTAGTGGGCATGATTGCTCCTCCAGTCGTTCATCTAGAACTGTTTAAAAGGTGCGTGGAATTCATAGTTTAATCAGATCTAAGCATGCATAAGGAATAGCATCAGAGATCCATGACAGTGTCTTACCCAGTTATCAATTAAAGATGTCTGAGTTCCCTATCAGACCTGAACAACTTTTTTATAATACCGTCAAGCTATAATACTTTGAACAAAATGCATTAGAAAATAGTTTTTTGTGGATAGACTTCATCTTCACTACCTACAATTCTGAATGAAAGAATTTCATTATAAATTATCTTAGTCAAGATCACTTCATGTTTTATCAGTCTGCCATATACAAACCAAGAAATGCCGGTTTCCACTGGCTCAGGGTTTATTGTGTCAGAAGATGGCTGGATAGTCACCAACGTCCATGTACTATCCAACAAAGAGAGAACTAAAGTGGAACTGAACAGCGGTGTGCATCACGAGGCTACAATCAAGGATGTGGACCGGAAATTAGACATTGATCAGAATCCCATAAACATCTAAGCCAGGTCCAATAAACATCATTGACAAAATCTCAGTATCTTGCTTGTGTTTCTCAGTTGTTTTTATAAAAAATATAAATAAAAAAAATTTGCTTCATGCCATGAGATTTGCCAGAAAATCCTAGCAAAACAGTAGCATGTTAACCTTGCCTTTACACTATTATGGGCACAGCTTCTGATCAAAGCCCATCTGCTTGTATCTAAGGCCACCCTAACCTTGTACAGGACAACAGCATATGACTCACTAGTGATCTGAGCTCCCTACTGAAAAAAAATGTCACACAAGATATAACACGCTATCTGCCCTCATGCAGCGCTGCCCGAGAACCTGCCCGAGAAAAGTAAAAGGCTACATAGAAACATGTCTCTGCTTGTCTTCCCTTGTCTGTGCCTGGTGGGGAACATTTTTAAAGGAGAGAGAATGACACTTTTACTTTATTACCTGCTCTCCTCTGGCACAATGCCTTGCTCCATCCGTGCCTTTCCCTCCCCAGGGGGCCGGAGGCAATGGATCTACTTCCATTTGCCCAAAACACTTTAGTTCATCTCATGAAGTCGGTACGCTGCTTGTGACCGCTTTACAATAATTACAACACACACCTATTAAACTGTTTTACAGAGATGAGCAATTTGTTATAATATTTGTATATGTGAATGTTTTTCTCATTTGTGGTACAGTAATAGTTAATATATAAATAATAATACAGTTTAGGTACAGTAATATTTTAGAATGCCTACATTAATGTGACTAATTCTGACTTTTTTTTTTTTAAAGAATTAAAAAAAGAGATTTTTATCATTGATAAAATGATTCACAGTTCATTGTTTATTCTTTGTACAAATAAAATTGTCAGCTAGTGAACTTGATCGTCTGTCTAACCAATGTTTTTTTTTTTATTGTACAGTAAATATCAAAAGCTCTGGTTCAGATTTTTCATGTTTGTTAAATAAAGTACTCATGTGGAAATTACCATCACTATTGTATTTCTTCGATACAACGTTTTTTTATGACTTAAAACTGCGGCGAGTGTTTTGCGCGGCTGTAATATCTATTCTGATTGAGTACCTACTGTATGCCTTCCTTTTCATATTTGCTGCTCTTGCCTCCACTTACCTCTTCAGGGTTGCCAGTCCACACTGACAAAATACCCTCTAAGCAATGCTGAAACCCAGCTGAATAGAACTTCCCCACGCACTTTACAGGTTTCCCTTTAACACCGTCAGGGCTTTAAATTATTTTAGCAAGGATCTTTTTCGGCCTTGTACAGCTGATGCAATGTGAGGAGATATTTGTTGAATTTGACAAAACTCCCTTTTAACATCATGTAGTTCCAAGTCCCAAGTTTCAACTTTAACAAACTTATTTGTTTTTTAATGTTAATTCTTTGTAATTCAAATGAGGTTAAACAATATTTCCACCTTGGCTATGTTTTAGGATATTGAGGCATGCAGTGCACATGATATCCGAATTCAAGTCCCTCAAAGCTTTTGCTTTTACTGCTGTTGTGAAGTATTTGTGCGTGTTTGTCCGTGTGTGTTTGTCCACGTGTGTACGTCTGTGTGCATACGTGTGTGTGCATGTGTGTATGTTTGTGCATCTGTGTTTCATCGTGTGTGTGTGTGTGTGTGTGTGTTTTAGTCATGTTTTATGCTACATTTTCTCTCTAACGAACAACGAGTTGAGTTCACAAAAGTATTTGAGTGTGTGTAAAACCAACAAACTTTTTTCAACTTCTAGGAAGACTAAGAGCGTCATGAAAGCGCACTGTTCACAGTTCAAAGTCTGGAGCGCAAATTGTCTCACCGCAATTCCATGTTTGTCTCCTTGCAAGAAAAAGAACATCAGCTGAACAATCAGTATCATATGATGTATGATAACGAAATTAGGGTTGGCAAGAAAATGTGAACTTAATAGATTTTTTTTCTTTATCACAAAGATTATTGGAGTAATCAAATTGATGGCTGAAAGTTTTAATCAGCTTGTCCTGTGTTTAACACACTGTAGCTTTGCCCATAGTCATTTTCCCGCAAAGTTTAGAAATGCTCAACAATATTTTATTAAATATTTTTAAATCAATGTCTTTGTTTTAGGAGAAAATGCAAAATGAACAAGAGTTCCTCAACTGGCAGGCTAAGTTCAAGTTGAGATTGAAGCCTATTGCAAAGGTAGGCTTTTAGTTTTCTAAAATGACTAGGCAAAACATTTGCTTGAGAGTGAATTCAAAGAGAAATCACTTAATTCTTTACTCTTCAACTAAGTCTAACTGTGACACTGTGTTGATTTTCCATTTACAGTTAAAATCAGATATTTACATACACTTTAAAAAAAAAAAACACTTTACTGTCAAATATTAAACCAGAGTAAACTTTTTCTGTTTTAGACCATTAAATCTTAATAATTTTTTTTGCATTTGTTAAATGTCAGAGTCGGGTGAGGGAGACTTTTTATGTATTTTTTTAATCACTTAAAGAAATAAAAGCTGAAGTAAATATTTTTCTGTACTGTTATTCTGGCATGGGGAATGTTACTAGGATTAAATGTCAGGAGTTTAAATGTGTTTGGCTAAGGTGTATGCAGACATCTGATTTCAACTGTACGTAGTATTGCTTAAATTGCATGTGCTTTGTTCTTTTATGCCACAGGGAGGATTACTTATGCATTTGTGTCCTCCTGCTTAGGCTAATTGTTCTACCTAATTTACCTGCCTTGGTCAAGGATCGGCCCCTTATAAAGACTAGACTAAAGGATCACAGTAACTTAGTATTCGCCTCTCTCGACTGGCTAACAGTGATATTTAGAATCAACAGTAAATTACTGTTTCTTGTCTATCAGGTTTTTTACATGGTGAAACCCCTGAATATATTTATGATCAGTTAGCTCTTTATGCAAGTGGCAGATCTTTGAAGTTACGTTTGTCTGTTGTTAGCCGTCCTGTCTGTCGTTTTTTTTTTCTTTAGTTTATGTTTAAATAATTAACTCTTAAGCAGTTTACAGCCTTCTGCTTAGAAAGGTGGTATAACTACCACTTTCTTACATATTTACTGTGTACATTTACTTTGTAGTGAAGCAGCACATTCAACTTTAAGTTTTCAATGCTTTGTTTTCTTGTTTTAGTTGTATGAAAAAGAGAAGGAGACTTACAAAACCCTGAAGGAGAATTATGAAAAGGTAATGAAGTTCAATATTCAGCAGGAGCTTGAGAGGACTCAGCTGCAGAATCAGCTGTATGCAATGCATGGCTTAGTGCAGCAGCTAAAAGAACAGGGCCCGGTTTCTTGAAAGCTTCTTATCGCTAAGTAGTTCTTAAGTTGTACCTTAACCTCTCTCTTGACGTTATGGCGCATTTCCCGAAACGTTCTTAAGCCAAGTATCTCTTAGGTAAGTCACACATTCGTAAGGTTGGTCTGGACCAACCTTAACTCATTCTTAACGTAGTTTTAGCTCAAGACGCTAGTCGCCGCTACTGAGCAGCAGGCTTTATAAATCAGCGGTGTATGGAAGCACATTATGGAACGTTATCAAAGTCATTTTAATGATGGAATATACTGCAGGCCTGTTTATGAATAAAAAAAAAAAATTATATCAGAACCAATAGAGTGACTTTAAATTAGCCTATTTTATAATGTGACTAATGCACTAAAATTAGCGATCACTTTTCATATTAAACAGGTGGCAAACAATTTGACAGCGATACAGCGTGTTGTTGTGTTAAACTGAAGACAGCGCCGTCTGTGAGCCGTGAGGTTCATGTACATTTTTTTTTTTGACAAAACTAGAGGTCGCTATTTAAAAAAAAAAGGTTTTGCCTTTCAAGGCAACAGATGATGGAGGTTCTTGACCTGCTCAGACCTGCACTTGCCAGGCCAACGCATCGTACTTACACTCTACATCCCGATGTCCAGCTGTTTTATTTTATTAAATTTAATTTAGTTAAATGAGAAAATAAACTTGGGAGTTTCAAACCCCAAGTGATTGTAATGTGTAATACCCCTATCTCACCTATTACCCCTATCTCACCTATGACCCCTATCTTACCTATGCGGTTTAAGTCGCTGTGAGATGCGGTGTTATACCCCTATATCACCTACGCAGTTTCGCGCAGTGGCCGTAAGTAGGGTTCATCATGATTCACCGCGAGTTTTTGTGCTGTGATTACGTTTCCATCTTTGCGCGTGAAAAATTAAACGTTTAATGTTTTTAAACATGGAAGCGTTTATCTACTCGCTAGATAAACGCTTCCAACATGACAGCACGCTCCGATGTGAGCCGATTTATTCAAGTTATAGTATAATACAACATATTTTTGCTGTATAGTTTATTTTTTGTGTGCAGCAGAATTGCATTTCAATAAATGTTTTATGGTGCTCCAGTCCACCACTGCCCAAGTCATTCAAGACATCTACCAGGTTTGTTTATTCTTTAGAGATAACATAATACAGCTGACCCTATCGTAAATAAAAAGAATGGTATCAAAATTTAATTAGTCTGATTTAATTTGATTTAATTTAAAGGTGCACGCGTGTGTGTGCAAAAAGATGAAGTACAACAAAGAATACAAATGTGAATAATTATTAATAAAGTTAGCCTAAAACAATATTGTTTCCAATGCTGCAGCAAACATGATTTTGTTTTACAATAAATCTTTCATGATGAATGTGTCAGGGAAAACAGAACGGACACAAATGCAGGTCTCCTTCAAGGTTTCTTTATTTGTTGACGGGATGCCTGGACTCAGACAAAGAGTAAATAAATAAAAAAAACTAAACAAAAACAGAAACAGACTGAACTGTTCTCCTCTGAGCAAAAGGCAGGAGCGCCAACGTCAAAAACAAACGAAACAAAAACCACTCCGTAAAGGGAAAAAAGGCCTTGACTGATGTGGCTGTAGTTCCTTCAGCAGACAGCAGAGGGCGACAGGGCCGAAGTCCGCTGGGTCTCAAACAGGCGAGAAAGAAGGTCCGGCTTTGTGTTCTTAGACCCAGGCCTGTAGGAGAGGGTAAAGTTAAACCGGCTAAAGAAAAGGGATCAGCGGGCCTGTCTGGAATTTAGTCTCCTGGCCGAATTGATGTACTCTAGATTTTTCAGGTCAGTCCAGACCACGAATGGTTGAACTGCGCCCTCCAGCCAGTGACGCCAACAGCTCCCGATTACCTATGTCATAGTTCCGCTCAGTGGGGCTCAGGCGGTGGGAGAAGAAGGCGCACGGATGCACCTTCCCATCCTGAAGAGAGCGTTGTGAAAGGACCGCACCTACACCAACATCGGAAGCGTCCACCTCAACAATAAACTGTCGTTCAGGATCTGGAGTAGACAAGACAGGAGCAGAGGACAACCGGTAAGTTGTCAAAGGCCTCCTGGGCCTCATTACCCCATTTGAACGGTACCTTGGGAGAGGTGAGCGCTGTTAAGGGTGCAGCCATCTGACTGAAGTTCCAGATGAAGCGCCGATAAAAGTTGGCGAACCCCAAAACCGCTGCAGAGCCTTCCGAGAGTCAGGAGTGGGCCATTCCGCTACCGCCCTTATTTTAGCAGGGTCGGCTCTGATCTCACCCGCCGAAATCACGAACCCCAAGAACGAAACCGACCTAGCGTGGAAGACGCACTTCTCCGCTTTCATGAATAGTTGGTTCTCCAAAAGCTGTTGCAACACCTGGCGGACATGCTGAGTGTGTGCCTGCGAAGAGGGAGAAAATATTAGGATATCATCGAGGTACACAAAGACAAATCGGTTTACCATGTCTCTCAGCACATCATTGACCAGGGCCTGGAAGACAGCAGGGGCATTGGTCAGACCAAACGGAAGGACTCGGTATTCAAAGTGTCCCGTGGGTGTGTTGAACGCTGTCTTCCACTCATTTCCCTCCCGAATACAGATAAGGTGGTAAGCGTTGCGCAGGTCAAGCTTGGTGAAGACCTTGGCTCCCTGCAAAAGTTCGAAAGCTGAAGACATAAGAGGGAGGGGGTACCTGTTCTTAACAGTAATGTCATTCAACCCACGATAATTAATACAAGGACGTAGGGAGCCATCTTTCTTCTTGACAAAGAAGAATCCTGCACCCGCAGGAGAGAAGGAGGGACGGATGAGGCCGGCTTTGAGGGACTCATTAATATAGGTGTCCATGGCCTCTCTTTCCGGACCTGAAAGGGAAAATAAGTGACCCTTGGGCGGAGAAGTGCCTGGGAGGAGCTCAATGGCACAGTCATAAGGGCGGTGAGGAGGCAAGGACATGGCCCGGGACTTGCTGAACACCAGACGCAGGTCGTGGTACTCCGCCGGAACCCCAGACAGATCCGCAACCTCCACCTGAAACACAGGACAAACAGAACCAGAAAAAGGGGCAGGACCAAGACAAGAGGCAAGACATTTTTGGCTCAAAGACATGACAGAATTTCTAGACCAATCAACGTGAGGGCCATGTTGTACCAACCAGGGAACTGGATGGCGAACTCCGTGACTGACCGACCTGCCTGATGAAGCCGCGCGAGCTTGTCCTGCCGAAGCTCGTCAAATGAGTCACAGCATGGGGCTCTGGACTCCCAGACAGATGTTCCCCATTCACGAGCTTTGCCTGTGAGGAGAGTCAGGACAAATGCCACCCTTGTCTCTTCTGCCGCGAACATGCGTGGCTGGAGGGCAAACACTACCAAGCATTGTGCCAGGAAAGCTCGACAGGTGTTGGGGTCCCCATCATAGGGGGGTGGGTTGTTGCAGCGGGGTTCTGGCTCATGACGTGAGAAAAGGTGGGCTGAACCTGCCTGGGGGCTCTCTCTCTCTGGAGTTCCTGGAGGCGAGCAGTAAGGTCTGCCACTTGGTTGGCGAGGAACTCAACCTCTCTCGTGGCGCTGGTCAACCAGGTCTCATGCTGGCCTAGAAGCACCCCCTGTTGGGCCACCGCTGATCTGATGGGGTCTGGGCCTGCTGCGTCCATGCTGGTCAGATTGTTTTGTCAGGGAAAACAGAACGGACACAAGTGCAGGTCTCCTTCAAGGTTTCTTTATTTGTTGACGGGATGTCTGGACTCAGACAAAGAGTAAATAAATAAAAAAACTAAACAAAAACAGAAACAGACTGAACTGTTCTCTTCTGAGCAAAAGGCAGGAGCGCCAACGTCAAAAACAAACGAAACAAAAACCACTCCGTAGAGGGAAAAAAGGCCTTGACTGATGTGGCTGTAGTTCCTTCGGCAGACAGCAGAGGGCGACAGGGCCGAAGTCCGCTGGACTGCACGGCCGCGAAGAAGAGCGAGAGCAGGCCGGCCTCAGGACGGGAAACTGCGGAACAGCGCAAACAAAGGGAAAAAACAGGACCCGACCTGGATGCGAGAGACAAAAACAAACACCGAGACAGAGGGAAAAAATACCGGAGGATACTGACTCGGAGCCGAAAATAGGGAACAACATATACCGGGCTGAATAGTACGCGAAACGGGCAGACAGCTGGCAAACATGGAACAACGATCTGACACGGGACAACAGACCGGAGGGAATAAATAGGGTGAATGATTACAATAAAAACAAGGGGAAACAGGTGAGTGAGATTAACTTGATGGAATAGTAAAGAGGAAGTGGGAGGAATGGTGGTGATGTCACAGAGACGCAGGCACATGGCGAGGGATCAAAACAAACGCCATGTGCTTTAATAGATATGTAAACACGGAATACAAAGGGGGGGAAAACCAAAAAGCAGAATAATTTTAGAGATCAGACCAGGGTTTGACAGAATGTGTGTATATGCGATATGTATGTATAAGGCTGATGAACACGTGCACAGAAATGAGCAGATTTATCAATAAAACTACAGACATACTCCACCAGAAATGCAACAAACAAATATATAGGTTGCTTGCATTGTATATACAATGCGACAGCGTGCTCAGTTACTATAATCCCTCTTCTCACCATTCATATAGGTCTGAAGTTATCAAACCGGTTTCGCGGATGTGGGAATTGGCAGAATTAAGGGGTTTAAAACTAATTAACAAGTCCGAGCAGACGTCTCTGCCTAAAATGTATTTCGCCACCAAAACAAAATCTGAATATATTCAGTTAATTTATGAATTACACTCAAAGTATCAAATCCAACTATGAAGTCTGATTTAATTGTTATCATTAAACATTTTATTTCTATTTATTCTATGTTTTGCTGGCGAAATCCATTTTAGGCAGAGACGTCTTGTTAAATCGTTTTAAACTCCTCAATTCTGCCAATTCCCACATTCGCGAAACCGGTTTAGCGAAACATCTATCATGAATGAAAGGTGAGAAGATGGATTACAGTAACTGGGGTACTGTGGGTGTCACTTCGGAGTGCGTTGTCGCATTGTATTCAGCGAATAGACTTAAACAAAATCATGTTTGCTTCAGCATTGGAAACAATATTGTATTAGGCTAACTTTATTAAAGATTATTCACTTTTGTATTCTTTGTTATACTTGTTGTGACACATGCGCGGAAATCTTTAAATTTGAACAGAAAAAAATAGGGCACGTTATTAAATTAAACGGCTGAATGAAGTTAAATATAGACAACAAATTAATAATCGCATTTGCTTTATATTTGAGCACTCATGTGTAAATAGCTTTTTCATTGTATATTCTTCCATATCATATATTTGTGTCTAATACTGTTTTATTAATATTTTACAACATTACATGCAGTTTTTAATTTACTTGCAGTTATACTTTTAAAATATAACCTACGTATCTACAGTATAAGCATATTTAACCACTTCAGCAAAGAATGAGAAACTTGGTCTAGCTTTTGGATAAAGTCCTTATTTGATATAATTTTATTATTTAATTAATTATCTTATTATAAATATACATTTTATAATATGAGCTATATTGGCCAACATGCATCGTGTAATTCGCTCAATACTGTGCCATGTTATTGTGCCATGTTGTGAGCACACTAATAAAGAGTGGAATATGTGTGAGGAGATCCATGGTAAAAGTTACTCCTCTGTCTGCCCCTGCATCGCAAATGTTAATATCAAATGTACCTCCATTAATTAAGGATGAGGCAATAATGAAGGAGCTGGCCTCTTCGGGATGATCGTCAGCCCCATGAGAGCTATCCTGCTCGGGTGCAAGAGCTCCAACATGAGACACGTCCTGTCCTTCCACTGGCAGATTTAAATGGTTTTAAATAACCAAGAACAGACACTTAATGTAATTTTTAAGTATAAACAGTTACACTGTTTTTCCCACCATGGAGAGACTGAGGTGTTTTGAGTGTGATGACATCAGACACAAAAGGCTGAGCTATCCGCACGGAGCTGTGCAGCCAGGGAGCTCAGGAGGCGACTCGGCCGGGAAACAGCGACAGCAGCGCGGGGTCAGCCAGCCGGAAAACACTGGCGAGCCCGAGTCTGCTGCGGGCCACAGCGACACGACCAGAACAGGGACAAACACTGCACCCGGCGCTGAAACTAAAACTGACACCACCGTAAACAGTGCAAATGTAAAATCTGATGTCTGTACCAAATACAACGCTGACAGTGACCACGCCCCTAATGCTGACCCATCTGCACTGAAAAAATATAGCAGCCACAAATCTGCACACCATCACCAACACATAAAGAGAGCACCAAGAGTAATGAAGGAGCAGGGTGCAGCATGCAGACATACCTATAGACATTGAGGAGCAAGCAAACTGCTTTTTAGAGCATCTACAGATGCAAGATGTAAAAATAAAACACACAAGGTAGCATAAAACTCTAATTTTATGAGAATAAGAAACTGACTATTATAGCATTACCTGTGCTGATTTGACAAGACTTGTAAGAAGATTAACTTGACTAGCCAGTCAATTAACCTTAAAAGCTAGGTTTGGCCCCAAGGCTAGATTTGATTTTTTTTTTTTTTTTATAACCAGGGATTTTCTTTATGATTAGACGCATGTCTTCACACCAATCACTTGCTCTCCTTAAAGTTAAAAATATTTGGGGCTAAGCTTAAATCTTAAAATATTTAGGACTAAGCTTAAAATATTCGGTCCTAAACTTAAAATCTTAAAATATTAAGGGCTAAACTTAAAATATTTGGGGCTAAGCTTAACCCTTTCATGCATGATTTATGAGAACTTCAGTCAAGATTTTTTTTCCAGAGTGTTTTTATTCCTCTCTGGACTTGAAAAAAAAAAAAATGCAATTGAACAATTTTTTTATGAACCTATTTTTCAGGGAGTTACAAACATGGTGGATGCAGATGGACCCCATGCGTTTGAGAAATATGCATTTAACAAACCAATAGCAGAAAATCATTACTGTGTGAAAATAAAAATGAATAGGGCTTAAGAGTCACTAAAGCATAGGAAAATGAAGCTGCTATTATGGTATAACATCTAGTTGTAGTAACATGACTAAATGGGATTCATTAAAACCAATGTAAACATATAGGATTAACATCAAGGAATACATTTTGTATAGCATGAATAGTTGAAGTTCAACAAAAAAAATAGGTTAAATAGAAATATTTAAATAATGTCCATCAATGTTAGCTGTTCATGTTAAATGAACACAAATATTTCAAGTTGGTTTAACATAATCCAATGTTGTTAAGATAATGTGGTGTAATTATGTGAAACCACTGTACACTATTGGATCATGTTCAACCAAATTTTTTATTTTTTTTTGTGTGTGTGTGTGTAAACATGCCCTTACAAAAAGTGGCAACTACAGTATATTGAACTAAACAAAAGAAAAAAAAATATTGGTGGGTCAACAAATGTTCTTTCTCCTCTCTGATTTGCTATCATCTTCTTATCATCATGCCCCTCTCGTCTCATTTTCCCATCTATCTGGTATGGAAATTGGCGAAGCATCCAGGGCCCACAGCCACAAGACACTGCATACAAACATACTTTGTTTTTCGCGTGCATGTAGCATCATGTTCGTGGCTAAGCTTAAAATATTAAGATATTTGGGGCTAAGCTTAAAACTTAATTTTATAATGACGCCTACCTGAAGGGCTCAAGAGACCATGGTACGTGTCATGTGTTTGCAAAAGGTCTATACCTATCTTTCTTGGTTCGATTTACCCAGTAAGTACATAATGCAACTAATGAAAAACCAAATGTTTATTAAAATAATTAACCAATACATTTGTTTTAAGTCACTTTTCTCTTTTTGTCATCTTTCTAATTAAGTAAAGTGAAGTTGGAAATCTTGAAACTGCTACTGGACAATAGACGACCATCTATGAAACCATCAGACTGGTAAGAACTGCTTTTTAGCAATCCATCAAAGCAAAATTAGCGTAAAGTAATAAACAGTAATAAGGCTTTATATAACTGTCCAACTCTACCATGATCAATACAAGATCTTGGAGAGAAATGAATGTCACTGTAGCCGGAAATACATGTTGCGACATTGCATACACTTACAGTATTGATGTCACGGCAGGAGCATGCGACTTTTCTCTTGGCTGGGCAGTGTATAATTTATGCAGTCTGACATCTGTGTTCAGGGTAAACCACAACCATGGCTGAATAATCTTTAAATATATATTCTGCACCTAATATTTTTTACGTTTATCACCATTTAGAGGGCTATTGTCATGCATAGTTTTTTTTAGGTAGATCATTGTATAAAATTCATAATTACACAATGTGGCTTTAATCTTGTGGTAAACAACAAATGTGTTTGTAAACAAGAGTAAATAACTGTCTAGTAGACTACAATAGAAAGTAAACAGGTAATGTGTTAAGCCACTACAAACTGTTAAAAGAGCTTCAGTTCCTCCTTGGAAACAATCACTAAAGTCTCTGCGGCTGCTGGTGAGAGTGCTTTATAATACTTCAGTTATAAGGGAGTAAGGTGTTCTGTTCAGTTGCGTAAAAGACAACTTACAGGAAAAATCTGATTAACTAAAGAAAACAATGCAGATGTTTTTGAAAGAATGCTGCTTGTGCTACCATCAGAGTGTCAGAAACTTGGAGATTGGTGCCAAGGAGCATGGAAGGTCTTTAGACCGGTCATTGTGGCTAAATGCGTTGCTTCGGCAATAACAGTGTTTTCCTTTATTTTGTTACTCGTCTGTGTTTTCTCCCATAGGATACATTTTCTATTTCCTTTAGTTTTATTGTTTAGCTTGAGGGGATGCTAAAGTGTCCAAAGATGACAAAAGAAGTGTCCAGGAGTTGGCCACTGCCTAGGAGCTTCCACCTCTTACAGAAAATAACAGGACGTGGCTGTTTGAAAAGCTGCTGATACATGCAGTAAGTAATGCTGGGGTTATGATGTAAGTATGTATAGTATACAATACAGAATCATAATAAGTTGATACAAATCTTTAGACACACTTTTAATTAACTAGTAATTGGATGCAGAACTAGACAAATAAATGCGACATGGACTTAGACTGCAATTGTCTTAACTAAAAGATGAGATACTCAGATACTGTGGGCCTGCTCTTCCCAAAGGATGGAGCTTTGCACTGTATTCCTGAGGTGAACTTAAAAGACTGAAATAAAAATAATTTGGGTGAAACAGAGAGCAGGAATTGATTTGCATTCATACTGTGTGTTAGGTGGCAGGCAGTTCAGCATAGCAGTTGATGTTAAAATTTTATCAAATACATGTCAGAGACAACATCTGCAGTTACTTGTAATCAGTGCTGGGGTTGTTAGTAAAAAAAAAAAAGGCATTAGATGGTTGTAAGGGACCACCACTAGGGGTCGCTGTTTTTCATTTGTAGTTTTTGTTGGCTGACTCAGTTTCCCAGAAAGCACCTCGGTCAGGTGATGCGAGTGCACACCTGAGCCGAGGTAGCCATTAATCCAACTATAAATAGCTGTTTAGTCAGGGAAACTGGGTTGAGGGTAAGGTTTGGGTCGGACGGAGGTCTCGGAAGTGTTCGCAGTTTACCCCAGGGCTGTCTGGAGACAAACCGCCTGACTCTGGATCACTTGATCAACTAATGAAGAGAAGACAAGGAAGTTTAACGGAAGAATGTGATAAAGCGCTAACAACAATGTCGGGTTGGCAAAGCTGTGCTGGAAATGGATCAGAATGGGTTAATTCCGATGAAACAGAGAATGTAGATCATATAGAGCTTAGCCAGGAGATAGACAAAACAAGAGAGAAACGGGGTGGTGAGAGTGGAAAAACGGGGTTAAAGAAATTCAAAAGGATGATGACTAAAGTTGATGGAAAGGATGATAATCTGAAGATAGATGTTGATGAGATCAAAGTAATACTGAGATTTGGGGAAGGAAATGGAGTGCTTAATGTGAGTCCAGTAAAGTTGACTACTATTTTAAAAAACCAAGTGGGAGATGTCAAAATGGCTAAAGTTTTGCGAGATGGAAACCTTCTAATAGTATGCAAAAATGAAGAACAAAGAGAAAGGACATGTAGAATAAAAGAGATAGGAAAGCATAAAGTAAGTAGTGTTTGCCGCGTGGAGAAGAGAAATAAGTGGAATAGGGGGGTGATTTGGGGGATTCCTATTGATGTTAATGTAGATGAAATAAAAGCGAACTTAAAAGGAGGGAAAGTGAAAAATGCCCGAAGATTGACCAGCTTTAAGAATGGGATAAGACAAGTAAATGAAAGTGTGTTGCTGGAATTTGAGGATGAAATACTCCCTTATAAAATTTCACTAGGATATATGGTATATAAGGTGAGAGAATATGTTCCTAAACCTTTGAGGTGTTTAAATGTCAGAGGTTTGGTCACATAGCCATGAATTGCAAAGGGAAAAGAAGGTGTGCTAGATGTGGTGAGGACCATGACTACGAGAAATGTAAAAGAGATACACAACCGAAATGCTGTAACTGTGGAGGGGATCACAGCGTGGCATACGGGGGATGTGAAGTAATGAAAAGACAGGTTGAGATTCAGCAGGTTAGAGTGCAAAATAAAATATCATATGCAGAGGCCGTTAGACTGGTAAATCACAGAGAGGAAAGAGTAGCAAATGAAGCAAGCGAAAGCCCGAATAATAGTCAACAAGAGCAGCTAAGAGAGGGTAAAGTTCTGATTGATCTAAAGAAATTAATAGTTTTTATAGCAGGGGTCATCAATGCTACAACTGAAACAAAGTCAAAAACGGAAAGGATACAAATAATAGTAAAGGCAGCAGTGAACCATCTTAACCTGAATGATTTGTCCTGGGAAGAGGTGAGAAATGAATTGAGTGCCCAGGCCAGTCAGGAAGCCTCATTTTTTTGGATGATATTATGGTACTCATTCTTCAATGAAATGCAAGAAGTCTGGTAGCAAATTGGCAGGGATTTAAGTATTTTATCAGTTTGCTACCAACTACACCTGACATAATCTGTATACAAGAAACATGGCTATCACAGAAATTAGATTTTGGTATAAGTAATTATGTTAGTGTAAGGAGTGACAGGGAAGAAGGTGTAGGGGGTGGGTGTGCTACATTTATCAAAAAGAATATTCCATTCCAAGCTATATCAAAAGGAAGGGAGGAAGAGTATATTATAACTAAAATATGGACTAAGCAAGAGATCCTTTCAGTGGTAAATTATTATAACCCATGTAGAAGATTAGATAGGGATAAATTAAAGCAGATTGTTGAACTAGCTGGAGACCACATTGTTGTATGTGGAGATTTTAATGCACATAGTTCATTATGGGGTGGGGGAAAAACAGATGTAAATGGTCGAATAATTAAACAGTTGATGGACGAGTTTGATCTGGTATGCATTAACAACGGGAGAAGCACAAGAATAGACGTGCACACAGGTAAAAGCTCAGCACTTGATCTAACACTGGTATCAAAAGAGGTGGCAGGTATCTGTGAGTGGAAGGTATGGAAGGAGTCTACTATGGGCAGTGATCATTTTCCTGTTTTATGTATCTTATATGTGAGGAAAGTTGAGAGGGAAGAAGAAAGAGAGGAATATTTAATAAGGCTAAGTGGGGTGAATTTTAATATTTATGTGAGGTGGCAAGTAGTGAAATTGACCTAAGCCAGGATATTGATGAAATTGATAAAAAATTTAAAGAAGTAGTACTTAGTGTGGCTAACTTATGTATACCAAAAAGCAAAGGCAAGATTAATAGGAAAGCTGTTCCATGGTGGACGGAAGAATGTGGGAAGAGCATTAAAGCAAGAAATAAGGCATTTAAAATGCTGAAGAATAATCTTAACACCCAAAAATTAATAGAGTACAAAAAGGCTCAAGCTCAAGTTAGGAAAGTAGTAAAAAAGGCAAAAAGAGACAGTTGGAGAGAATATTGCAATAGAATAGGTAGAACGACGCCATTAGGAAATGTGTGGGGAATGATAAGGAAAATGAGGGGAATTAGGAAAGACTGGCAGTACCCTGTTTTAAAATCAGGGGAAACCATAGCAATAACAAATGGAGAAAAAGCTGAAATTATAGCCAAGGCCTTGGTTGAAATTCATAGTACCAATAATCTGTCAGAGGCTGGCAAAGGAGGGAGAAAAGTGACTAGAGAATCATACCCAGGAGTATTAATAAGAAAGGAAAGTACGGATGATGCCATGGATACCCCTTTTACATTAAGCGAAATGATACGGGCAATAGACAAAGCTAAAGTAACAGCTCCAGGAATGGATCAGATTAGTTATAGGATGTTGAAGCAGGTTGGAATTCTAATGCAAAAGAAACTTTTAGGTTTATATAATAAGAGCTGGGAAGAAGGGAGATTACCAATAAGCTGGAAAGAGGCTATTGTTATACCTATAGCAAAACCAGGCAAGGACCCAACAAATCCAGCAAGCTACAGGCCCATTGCCCTTACGTCACATGTTGGGAAAATTATGAAATGGATGATTGTTGAAAGAATGACGTATTATATAGAAAGTAAATGTCTACTATCCCCCTACCAAAGTGGTTTTAGAAAAGGACGAGGAACAATGGATTCTGTAGTTTGCTTGGAAACAGAAATTAGAAAAGCTATGACAAATAAGGAATCGGTTATGGCAGTTTTCTTGGATGTGGAAAAAAGCATATGATATGGTATGGAAAGAGGGACTATTAATTAAACTAGATAAAATGGGTATTAAGGGAAGAACCTTTAACTGGATTAAAGATTTTCTATTTGAAAGGTATATTCAGGTAAAAATTGGTACTTCAATGTCTAATAAACTCAAAGTGGATAATGGGACCCCGCAGGGTAGTGTGATAAGCCCATTACTTTTCTCTATTATGATAAACGATGTCTTTAGTAAATTAAAATATGATATTGGGAAGTCACTATTTGCTGATGATGCTGCCCTTTGGAAAAAGGGCAAAAATTTAAAGGTAGTTCAGGAGAAGATACAGGAAGCAGTGGGTTCAATTGAAGAATGGTCCTTTTTATGGGGCTTTAAATTTTCAGTAGAAAAGACAAAGATATTGGTGTTCACTCAAAAGAGGGATAAAGATGCTAAGGTGTTATTGTATGGAAATCAAATTGAGCAGGTAAATTCCTTTCGATTTTTAGGGGTAACTTTTGACCCTAAGTTAACTTGGTCGGAGCAGGTGAGGAAAGTGAAGGAAAAATGTAAGAAGATTTTAAATATAATGAGGTGCTTGACTGGAACGGAGTGGGGTTCTAGTAAAGGAGCCCTAAGAGGGATATATGTGTCTTTATTAAGACCCGTGATCGAATATGGAAGTATAGTATATAGAACCGCGTCGAAAACATCATAAAAGAGACTGGAAGTTATACAAAATCAAGCATTGCGAATTTGTTGTGGAGCCATAAGGTCCTCACCAGCTTGTGCATTGCAAGTTGAGATGGGCGAACTACCGTTAAGTCTAAGATTTGAGCAACTGATGATGAACTATTGGGCCAATCTAAAAGGCCATAATGAAAGAAGACATCCTACAGTAAAGTGCCTTACCCCTTGTTGGGAAAGTACGAAGGCTAAAGTGGAATGCTTTGCTTGGAGAGCTAGTAAAGTAGCAATAGAAATGAATTTACAGGAGAGTAAGTTCAGTCCTACTGTCCCTTATTCAAGTACACCGCCTTGGCTGTTCCCACCACTAACAATAGACTTCTATATTCAAGGAGAAATAAAAAGACGTAATGGAAAAGGAAACTGGGCAGAAAAAGTGGAAGACAGAATAAGGTCTATGCATAATTCCTTTATAGCTGCTTATACGGATGGATCTAAAGATCCTAAGAGTGGTTTTACTGGTTTGGCATTCACTATTCCAGAACTAAATATAAATGTTAAGGAAAGAACCTCTGATCATCTGACAGTATTTACTGTGGAAATGTTAGCCATATTAAGGGTATTACAGTGGGCAGAGAAAAACAAAATTAACAAGATTTTAATTTGCTCTGATAGCCTAGCATCATTACAGGCCCTTCAGTCTTTATCGTCTAATAACAGACTTGATATTGTTTATAATATATATGAAACAGTATACAGACTGCAACATAGCAATGCAGCGGCCAGATTCTTGTGGATTCCGGCTCATAGGGGAATCGATGGAAATGAAACAGCAGATATGTGGGCTAAGCAAGCTTTGAAACTTAATTGAAGTATGGAAGTGGCAGTAAGTAAAGCTGAGGTCAAAGAAAAAAATATATATATATTATGAAGACATGGCAGAGACAATGGGAGGAAGGGAAGAAAGGGCGACATCTATTCAATATTATGCAAGAAGTAGGGAAAATTAAACCTACAGGTCGATGTACTAGAGAAAGTAGCATTATCTCGAGGTTGAGACTGGGACATACAAGATTAAATAAAACTATGTACTTATTGAAAAAGCACCCTTCAGGTATGTGTAATTGTGGAAGGAGAGAGGAATCAGCAGAACATGTGATTAGTGAATGTGTCAAATATGAAAATCAAAGGAAAAAATTAAAAGAGGAATTAAAGAAGTTTGGGGAAAACATGTTGAACCTTAAAAATCTCTTTAAAATTGGAGAGCAGATAATTGGAGCTTTATTTACGTTTCTGAAAGAAACTGGTTTAATGAAAAGGATTTAATCAATCAATTATTATAAAGATAGAGGGAAGACAAAGTAAATTTTTTTTTTTTCTTTCTGGCCCACACTCCAGCACAGTAGGTGGCGGAAATGCACCTTAAATGCCGGTTGCCACCCGCCAATAAAAAAGACGAAGAAGAAGAAACTGGGTTGAGCATTATTAGTTTAACTCCTGTCATTTGTGTGGGTTTTTTGTGCTGTTCTTTGTTTTGTTTATATTTTAATTTAAGATGTGTTGACTTGGGCTCTCATATTGGCAATGTTTTCTGTATATGTTTTGTGTGTCTATGTTGGTGGAGCTGATTCAGTCATGTCATGTGTGGAGTTGTGAGTATTGTGGTTGTTGTCTCCCTGTTTTCTTGGGTGTTTAGCTAGAGCAGGTAAGTAGATAGGTGTGTGTTTGGCTAGGAGTGTGTTTAACTAAAATCTATGTTGAGCTAACTAGCATGCTTCTAGCCATAGCCCCTTTGTGTCTCTAGCCATTCTGTGTTTCCTGCCTCCCTAGTTTCCCAGTGAGCCTAGCCTTTGGGTGTCCCCTAGCCTAGCCTTTGGGTGTCCCCTAGCCTAGCCTTTGGGTGTCCCCTAGCCTAGCCTTTGAGTGTCCCCTAGCCTAGCCACTGGGTATCCTCCGTCTGTGTTTCTGTGCCCAATTCCCTAGTGTGTGTTGAGCTATTAGGTAAGTGTAGCTTAGTGCATGTTGGGCTAAAGACATGCTTAGCTAGGTGAATGTGTAGCTGACTGCCATGGTTAAGTGCCCTTAACCATGTTTAGCAAAAAGCCATGCCTAGCTGATTGCCATGTCTTTAGCCCTAGTCCCGTCTCTCTCTTTGTATCTGTGTCTCTCTTGTCTCTACGTGTCTCTCTATGTCCCTCCCGTCTCGTCTTGTGTCCTGTTTCAGCTTCACGTGTAGTTTGTGTGTCCTGTTGCGTGTTAGTCGTCCTTCTGCCTGTGTTTCGCCACAGGACGTGTGTTGGGCATCTGTCTGCCTGTGTTTCGCTACCAATCTTAAATGTAGTGTAACGGGTATTAATGCCTGTTGGTGTCCCTTTGTCTGTGTCCTGCCAGAGAGCCCATGTTGACCCCCATGCTATTAAGTATTGTTTGAGTTTGTTCCTTTGTTTTTGTGTCTTTATTATTGTTGTGACAACTCTTATTAAAATACTCTTTGTTAAAATACCCCTCTGCCTTTATGCCTGCTCTCTCCGCCCACGGCGATCAACATCCGCCAATACACCCCATTCATGACAACGGTATCCTGAGTGAAAGTTGTATGAAACTGCATGAAAGCTGTGATTGCAGTTTAGGGTTATTCTACCCAAGTACTGATTTCTGAACATTCCTTAGTTAAAACATAATACCATATTGCTTAAAAATAGGAACACCTGTACACCTACAGTACTAATTCATGCTATTATCCAAGCTATCAGAAGCCCAGTGCAAAAATCTACCTCTGACCTTCAGCAAAGAATTTCCACTCATAGGTCTGCACCCCACTCGGTCTTTATTAATTTATTCATTTCTTTTATTTATTGATTTATTGCACCATTACATGTAAACTGAGCACAATGTTTGTCCTTATGCACTTCTCATAAATTAGCAGAAATTCATTCATGGTCTATACCACTTATCCCCCGTATACTGCGTTTCAGGGCCCTGCAGCCTATCCCAGGAGACTTGCTGGCACACACTCATTTACACTTCGAAACCAAAATATCGCATACATTCACAAAAAAATGTACAGTGCATTATCATTTTAAAGCAAAAATGCAACTTTTATAGGTTTATATAATACTTATTTTATACCTATACATTTTCAAAAAGCATTTTATATATCTTATTTCATGTATACATAAATCCCAACACCCCAACAATGAAACAATCATAACATCACAAAAATGTCTCTTTCCCTTTCCTTCTCAGTCTAAAGAGTAAATTACATTTTATTAGCCTGAGCAGAGTAGATATGACCAGGCAGGATGTTTTAATATTACTTTTATTCTGTAAAACTGCTTTGTGACACTGACCATTGTTAAAAGTGCTGTATTAAAATAATCCTGATGTATAAACCTACAGTGGTTTAGTTATACTGTTTAGTGATAAGTCAGTCCCATGAAGTTAAGTTTTGTTAACTGTTCTTTAAAACTCTGCTACAGGTGCACTTATAGGCGTCTGAAATAACCTCACAGGTTGTGATTTAAAAAATAAATGTGTATTTTCGCAAATAAAATGTTTTCTGTTAAGACATTGATTTTTTTAGTTTTAACGTGGAGACAAGCAGCGCAGCTCTTAGTTACAGTTACAGGGGAATTATACGTTCATTTACCACTAAGCTACCATGCCACCTGTAGGTGAATTAGTGATGGTTTATAAACACACACCTGCTGCTCCGTCATGTGCTCTCTGTAATGCAAATAGCGCCTCCAGTGGTCAGTTCTCGCCAAGATATATAGAACCCAGTTTGAAGAATTTGCCCAGACTCTTTTGCATGTATAGTGTATATGCTTTGATCACAGGCCTGGAGGTGCTGGTCAAGGTGTTGAAAGAAGAAAGAATTATTCAAGAGAATTAATCATTAATAACTTACGAATTGTTCATATTTGTCTGGTTGACTAACCAACTGGTTAGAAAGATGATTTTATTTTTAACACATTTAAACACATTTATGTAAGGAAAAAAATGGTTTTGGTTTTAAATGTTATTGGATCGCTATTAGTTAAATGACAAGTTCTACTGTAAGTAAGGAATAAACAGGAATTTCACGCACTGTCTCACTGTTTATTTCCCTTCAGAATGAGGAATGATTACAGTTGTAGTGTTAAATCAAATAACGCCATTTTGACTTTTCCCAATAAAGACAACGCCTTGTAAATTTCATTTCAATTATAAAAAGGTTATATTACCCTAATAAGATCTCTAAAAACCACATACGTGATTGTTTGAGTTGGACATATCAAAATAAATACTTAAAAAAAACGAATTAATAACATTAATTTTGCAAAAAAATAATAACATTAATTTTGTCTTAAATTTACACTATAATTTATGTTTATTTCACAAATAGAAATTAGTATTTGACTAACTGAATTATATTTTTAACATGCACTTTATATTTTTGATACATTTTAATCAAAATATTTTACAATGGAGTCATTATTCTGATTAGTTTCAAGAACTACAATCATCACTCATTCCAACTCAATATTCCTTATGTTTAACAACAAAAACTTAAAAAACTTAGTAAATTCCCCTGTGCAAGAGCTCATGGGGGGTCTTGATGTAACATCAGGGACAAGAAGCGGTTAGACAAGACCAGTGGTTGGCTCTGTCACAATCTTCAAAACAATTCAGAAACTCTCTCTATGAAGTAGAACCATCAAACTGACCTGGTCTCAGTGTGGGGATCCTTTCTCTGTGACCCCGCACTCATCTCCACTGTCTGATCACAGATCACAGAATGTCTGTCGTACTTTCCTACCCTGTTGTCTGGGCTTAATAGGCTCTGGAAAACAACGTTCATCAGCACTAGTACAGACAGCATCAGTATTACCCTCTTCCTTACGAAAGCTATGCTAAGCGGCATAACCATCATGTTCACAGGGCTGGCGTTTAGCAGTTAACCCATTGTATATTGATTGTGAGTAGTTTAAATTTACAGGAGTATGCTGCATATAGGGTTGTGTATCAACGCCACTGCAGGCTCATCTTCCCATCTACTAATAAATGGATTGGCTGGTTTTACTGTTTGCTGTGATATGTGAGGCTCATAACAACGTGTGGATTTGTTCATTGAAACTGATGCTGGACATGGAGTAGAAATGCATTTAAATGGTTTCCTATCATTATCAGTCTTTGAAACTTAAGCATCCATTTCCTTTAGCCAGTCAACAAATGAAATATAATTTCGTCTTTCATCATTAATCATCCTTTCCGCCATTGTGGGACTCCACTGGCTGTCTGTCTTTAAATGAGAATGTTTCCTCACCACTTGCGTCCTCTCTCGAGTATCCACTATCTTTATTTTCTCTCTGACAACGTCTTTTTTTTTTTTTTTTTTTACAGTTTAATATGTCTGTACAACTCACCGCGAGCCCTCAGTGTTAGCTTCTCCACTTTATTTTTAATGTTGCTTGCGGCAGCGTAACTACTCGTTAATTCACGCTCGTGCAATGATTAAAAGCGCGAACTAGTCGATGCATGCCTTCTACTTTTATTTGCTGCATTGTCAGGCGATAGTACAAACTTTCTGGTGAATTCCGCACTTAAATTAAGCTAAAACTACTGAAAAAAAACAAACTCAGGCTCTTTATACCAGCTTACATCTCGCATTTTAGTGATGGGTCGTTCATGAAAGAATTATTCTTTTTTAACGAATCTTTAACGTGACTCAGAAGAACGAGTCATCTCGGAGAGTGATTCGTTTATTTTGTACTGGGCGCGCATGTGCAAATCATCGCAAAACCTCCCTCGGTTATGTACAGGAAACTCATTCGTTCTTTTGTCACGTGACTCCAATAGACGCCATGCAATGAAGAATTGAACGGTTCCAATGAATTTTCTCGGACGAAAAGTGCAGTGTCGGTCGTTCTTTTGTCACTTGACTCCCATAGATGCTAGGCGGTGCAATAGATTTAAAAAAATTAATGACTCAGACTGGAAGATATGAGAGGTGAGCTACTCATTCTGTTTATTATAATATGTCATTAGCTGCATTTTAATATTTTCATTACTGGAACTAAAGCCAAAATTTGTGTATGTATACGTATTGGGGGACGTATTTTTATTGAAAATGCAACATTTTATTTAATTTCTTATCAAAAGAATGAAATAAACTAAATGACTCAAAAAAAGATTCGCAGCAAACATTGGTCCGACAGCAACGTTGTGTCCCTGGCCAAAAACAGTCAAGGTAAGACGGCATAAATCTGTAAAAATGTGTGACACAGGACATTGCCTAAAAATGCAGTCAGATACATTTGTACATGTCTACAGTTGTCTGGGGTTGCATGTATAGCTGTCACTTTGACTTTTAGCTACAGATCTGGCCTTTAAAAACGCACGTTTTCGGAGAAGGGATCCCACGACTTTGCCGCGGCTGCGTGAGGCAAGCTGTGAAAATGCCCTTCATTACCTGTAGGGGGCAGTCGTGTTTCATTCTAAAGTATTGTGTGTCTGTTTTTGTACTGAAGCCGAAAAATGTTATGTCTCTTAGACGCCCATTAACAGCAAGCGACAGAGCTCATAAATGTGTCAAGCTCAAACTGATATGTACTGTATTTATTCTTTATTTTCATTCAGAATTATTATTAGTAGTAGTAGTTCTCCGAATTTCTTCTTCGTCTTATTATTATTATTATAACACCCCCGCGCGTGTATGATGTTAGCCTATAACAGAATTGTTTTATTGGTTTTATGCGCCAAACATAGACGGGCACTGGTGGCTCAGTGGTGGGTGATTGCCTGCCATGCGGGAGGCCTGGGTTCGATTCCCAGTCATTGCTCAAGATGCCGGTGTTATGCGCTAAAATGCCACGATAGAGAATTTTTTTTCTTAAGCTATTAAACACATAGGCACTCACCTCACAGTTGCTATAATTTAATGATTATAATAAGCAAAAAGTGTAAAACAAAGGATTCACATTTATTACATGTTCACCCAGAGCGGGATTCGAACCAGAGTCTGGACTATTTTATACTATTATTTAAGCAATGCCACACCACGTGGAAAGCGGCAAAAATGCTTCAATTTCATTGGCTGTCACTGAGTGTCAGCTATTTACGACTGGCCCCCGTGGAACGCAGAATCCCCGGGCTTTGACTGCGCTTTCTCCATTCGTTATTGCCAGGGGCGGACTGGGACCAAAAAGTGTCCCTGGATTTCCACTACAAGGGTGACAAATATGCAAAGAAAAAATAAATCAGGAAGGGGCAAATACTTTTTATGGCACTGCACATGTAGTCAGATTGTTCCACTGGGATTAAACTGTGCCAGGTGGAGTTATAGCACTTAAAAAATCATACTAACTACACTGATATCTTTGAATGATATGAATAGCTTTTTACCACCCTTGTGACTCAATAAGAGACAATGCAAAGAATATTTTCTAACAGCATGTAAATGATACATTTTGGCAGTATTGTCTTGCATCTTTTGAAAGACATAAATAAATTTAAAAATCACAATACTGACAAAATGTCTCATTTTGCTGTCAAACAGTTTTTAAGCCTCCTAGGTCTCTGTGAGACTGGTGCTACTGGACACTGAAAATATTGTAGTTTTATATGTTTTTTGACTTATTATTCTTTTATTTGTTTTACAAATATGACCCAATATATGTTCACTGAAACTTTGTTTTACGTTTTTGTATTGTGTTAAATTTTTATACTAGTAAGTAGTTTTAAAAATTAATCTCCACCTTAATGAGCCAGTGTATTATGATGTGGGATGTGGTGCGCTGCTGGATCCAGCCTTACTGTCCCTGACCTGTTATAGGCAGAATCTGTTCATTTGAAGCATTTCACAGCATTTACCTCTAAAGCTTTTTCTTACTGTATTTTCGCGTAACCTTTTCTTCTTTCTCCTTTTTATTCATGGAAATTATTATTAATTTGCATAGAAAATTCGCTGCATCGAGAAAGGATCAATATCTAAAAATTTAAAGATGCCCACGTGTATGGACAAAGAATACAAAAGTGTATAATCTTTAATGAAGTTAGCATAATATAATATTGTTTCCAATACTGAAGCAAACATGATTTTGTTTTAGTTTATTTTTTAAATTCTCCGAGGTGAAGTGCATCCACAGTTACTGTAATCCCCCATCTCACCTTCACGACAAGTGTGAAGTCATCAAACCGGTTTCGCTGCTGGGGGATTTCGCAGAATTGGGGTTTTTAAAACAAATTAACAAGACTGAGTAGACGTCTCTGTGTCATGATCTGGTTGTCTGTGGGTGCGTGGTATAATCGCAGAGGCTGAAACAAGGACTTCAGGTTAGTCTTTTATTTAATGATATTAAAGTGTAATAAAACAAACAAAAGCTCTTTTTTCCTTAGAGCATCTTGGAAACTTTAATTCATTACTTTTACAAAATATAACCACAGAAACTATAAAAGACAATTAATGCTAGACGCCTGACTGATGTTCAGTCAGGCTATTTATAACGATTAACTTAATTACTATTCCTCGGATCAGGTGAGTGCTCCCCTCAACTGACCGAGGTGCAGTCTGGGACATGAAGTCCAACTCAAACAAAACTGCAACACAAAAAAAACGTAACAAAACACAAACCGAAAGAGGGCGTTTATCGCCCTCTAGGGGTTAACCATTACACTCTGCCTAAAATGTATTTTGCCAGCAAAACATAAACATAAATAGAAAAATAAACACGTAGATATAAAATGTTTAATGGTAACAATTAAATCAGACTTCATAGTTGGATTTGATACTTTGAGTGTAATTTATAAATTTAGTATAGTAAAAGTACCCTAGCATGAGTTAATATATACCTATATCAAATAAAATTTCATATTATTCACACACATTGATGTATACACATCGCGCAGGGGGGTTAGAAGTGGCGATGACGTGATTCATGTTCATAAAATAATATTTACTTACTATGATAATATGTATATTGTTTATTTATGTCTTCTGATGATGTCGACACATTTTTACGTTTTAAATAGGCTAAGATATGTTGGCATATTCACGAATCAGGACATTCGCAGTTAACACTATCACATAGCCTACTATAAGGAAATAAAATTAATTTCAACACCATTTAAACCAAGGCATTGCCATGTCTTTCACTGTTTTGTCCCTGTTAAAACATTACAAAAACTATATAAGAAACTTTTAAAGCATTAATTTGGGCATCTCATTTCATCATTGTGATAATAATATGAAGCACATATACACACATTCATCATGAAAGATCTGTTGTAAAACAAAATAGAATTCATGTTTGCTTCAGCATTGGAAACAATATTGTTTTAGGCTAAGTAATAATATACAATTCTTCGTTGTACAGTACTTGGTCCGGCTTTTAGATAAAGTCCTTCCATGCACCATCTGGCGGATATTCAGTAAAGCACAACACATTTATTTAAATTCCTGAATGTTGCTTACGGCAAGTCGCGGCACGTCGCGCGCTAAATTGCGGCATCTCGCGGGAAAACACACGCAGTCTTAATGGCCACATCTGTAAGTGTATTTCAATAGTGAGTGCATGTGTGAGCGAAGGTCCACTATGTGACATTCTTTACACGTGCATTTACAGTCCATCATGATCCTTTATTAAATCCACTGTGGTATTGAGCGCGAAACATGCAAATGCGATTGTGCTTACACCTTGGTTAATACTGCAATAAAAAGTAAGTGCCCCGAGTAGTTTTTAAGAGGTTGTGTAAAGACACTGACATCCTTTACACGTCTATTTAAGCAAGACTCAGGGGCCAGGGGTAGCTCAGTGGTTAAGGCATTGAACTACGGTTCGGAAGATCCCAGGTTCAACCTCACAACCACCAAGTTGCCACTGTTGGGCTCTTGAGCAAGGCCCTTAACCTTTAACTGCTCAGATGTGTAATGAAATAAAAAATGTAAGTTGTTCTGGATAAGAGCGTCTGCCAAATGCCTAAATGTAAATGTAAGACTCATTGGGGAAAACAATTTTTATTTACATATTGTTTTATAACAAATTATTCACAAAGTGCTTTGTGATTGTGAAGCCACTGCATTTGGCATTATATGCCCTGTTTTTTAGAATATTAAAAAATGATTTTATTATTTTTATAAAATTCATGCATTTACATATGAACAGGTATATATCTGGTTACCATTTAAAGTCCGAATTGGATGTGGATTGTCAAATTTTAAAAAAAGTTTACTCGCTGTACTCTGCATGCATTTTATTTACCCATGTGGATACATAAAGTTTTTTTTTTTTTTTTGAATTTGGAAACAGTGCCGCCACTAGTTAGCAGTCTTGCGATATTCCGCGATATTCTAGATTATCTTGAGAGAGAGAGAGAGAGAGAGAGAGAGAGAGAGGAGGGGAAGTTACCGCATTTTCACGAGTCTTATTTACTGACAAGAAGAGAGAAGGGTGGAAGTTTAATATACACTATCTATATAAAAAAAAAACTACTGTTGAGTGAGTCCATTTTGTATTGTTTTATAAATGTTTAAGTTTTACTTGTTTGACAAGAAGGATTCGAAATGTAGTTTGAGTTTGGCTAAAATGAACTAAAATAAACTAAAATGAACTAGGCTATAAGTTGGTAGTGTTAACGTTAGTGTAAGGAATCGCCACTAGAGAGCACTGTTTGTTTTTTTGTAGTTTTTGTTTGCAGACTCAGTTTCCCAGAAGGCACCTCGGTCAGGTGATGCGAGTGCTCACCTGAACCGAGGTAGATCATTAAATCTTTTATAAATAGCTGGTTAGTCTGGGAAACTAGATCGAGCCTTGCTCGTTTGTATTTACTGTCATCTATGTGGGCACATTTGATTTGCTTTGCTTTATATTGTATTTCTTGAGTTAGGTTGTACCATAACCTAGAAGCATGTCCCAAGGCATTAGTTGTGTTAATATGTAAGTCTTTTGTGTTTAAATGTGTGTGGAGCTGACTCGGTTATGTGAAGTATGGTGTATGTTTAACGTTTATGTAAGTATTGTTGGTTGTGTCCTCCTGTTGATATTTCCCCGTGTGTTTAGCTAGTTGTTAAGTTTAGCTGAGTGTGTGTTTGGCTAGGTGCATGTTTAGCTAATTGCCATGTGGAGCTAATTGCTATGTTAATTAATTATCATGTTTAGCTAACTGCCATGCCTAACTGATTGCCATGTCTCTAGCCATAGTCTCTTTGTGTCCCTAGTTTCCCTGGCCTCCCTAGTCTCCCCGTGTCCCTCGTCCCGGTGTCCCTAGCCTTTCTGTGTCCCCTGTACCTCCGTGTCTGAGATTTTCATGTCCCGTGCTCCATGCTTAGCTTGTCTGCAATGTCCTGAATATTGTCATCAAGCCTGTGTTTCACCATCGAGCTAATGTCATACGTGTCTCGCCATAGTGCCTTGGTGACGTCTTATGCCGGTTATGATGTGAAAGTGTTCATTTTGTTTCTTTGTTACATGTTTTGTTATCTTATTAAAATACTTTTACTTAAAACACCCCTCTGTGCCTATGCCTGCCTTTTATGCCCATGGCAACATCAGCCATTACCACCCCAACGTGACAGTTAGGCTTCTCCTATAAACAAACTGTTAGCATGAGCTGGCAGGTATAAAGCCCCAGTCTCTACACTTAAGTTGAGCTATTTTATGCAGTTGAGCAAAGTTCTTGGTAGAAAACTGATAGCAAAATGACCAAGTCCCCAAAATGTTAAGTTTGCTGGATTTTGTTTCACTGCCTTAAAAAATATTTACAAATGAGCAAAGAAGTTTGATGTAATAGATATGTGGTTTCCAACCCTGGTCCTCAAGGACACCTGGGGGGTATTCCAGAAAGCTTGGCTAACTTACCGTTTGGTTAATCATAACCTCTGGGTTGATTTACCCCAAACCCGCACCATAATATATACCATGAGTAGGTCGGTTCCACAACCTCTGAGAAGAGTAAGTTTAATCAACCTCCTACTGGTTACCCAGAGTTAATGCGTGCACGGTGCATACATCAAGACATTTTTAATGGATCCCCGATTTCACGAGTCAAAATGGAAAATCAAAGTGAAAAAAGAGCGGCATACTTCACAGATGTTTTAATGCGCGCATATGAAGAATTCAAATCTATAATAATGAAAAAAAGCTTACGGCTGCACCAGCTAAAGAGAGTTGGCTTGGCAAAAAATAACAGGGTAAATGCGTGAGTGTATTAAATTGCAAATTTTACATCGCCTCCCCTTTTATTATAATGCAAAATAATTAAACACTCCTTCTGCATTCTTTTGGCTGTTAAAGCATTTACTTTTCCTGCCATTAATTTCTTTAGGGTAAAATACCAATGTACTGTATATTTACTAGGAATATATGGTTTCTTATTTAATAAGGTGTAATCATTTTGGAGCCAGAAGCCAAGTAAAAATGAAACACAAAAACGCTCTGCAAAAAGGTAATATTTGATTACATGATCACTCAACTATTTATTAAACACGATTTAGTATATTCTTTCTGTCATGAAAGCTAACTGCCATGCCTAACTGATTGCCATGTCTCTAGCCATAGTCGCTGGGGCCCACCACCACCTCAACCCCATCTGAGGAGCTGGCTCTGTCCCTTAATAAAGGGCGACCAGTGACACACATGGTAAAATGCAAGTTTACCACTATGATTTATTTTTATTATATGACTTAATAAATTACTATTTCTGTCAATTAAAGGCCTTTGAACATGCTAAACGTTTTTTTTTTTTTATGCAGGCTTACTTTATTTAACTGCATATGATGTATAGGCTACTGTTATCTTAGTTGTATTACTTTGACATGTTTTTTTTTCCCTGCATTATTGTTTTTTTCTTTGATAATTCTGAGAATTTTATGGGTTGTATTTTCTTATAGATACTGATAGAGGGATTGTATTATTGAACGCTACAGAAAGAACAGTCTGTCACAGTTGTAAGTGTTTTGTTGTCAGGTACCTTTAGTTGCTTTTAGTTTTTATTTTTTCTTTCTATTTGGCAGATAATGTATACTTGTATATTTCCACTGAAGGATGAAGATCAAGAGAACACATCTGCTGTGAAAGAAGTGGACAATGCTGGTAGATCCACTGAGGTAGGATGCATACTGATTGATGGATAGCATGCCCCCTTTACATTAGAGTAACAAACTGTCATTGTTCTTTTACAGTACATAACCGAAGATTTCTCCACGGATGAAGGCCCTTCAACCTCAATGCACAATATAATCAATGTAAGAATTTGTGTGCAGTTTTACCATATTTAAATTTTATTGTCTAACAGAATCTCATTTATTTAATTATTTTTAAATAATAATTCCTAGTTTCCTTCCTAGTTGCCAGCAAAGAAGCTGCATAAGGTCCATCTTCAAAAACAAATGAAAAAAGTGACGTGGAGATGGATCTTATACAGCTTCAAATGGAAGAGAAAATCCTTCTATCCATTAAAAAAACAACACTTGAGTTACTGGAGCATCACCTTAAAGTGAGAACTTGTGCATATATTAATCTGTTGCATGTTAAAAGTGTTGTGTATATAAAGCAATGTCATTAAAAAAACACACATTTTATTTCATTTTACTTTCATTGTTTTTCAGGGAATAAAGAAATGAACTAGCAGCAGACCAGTTCAATCAGTTTAATAAAAGTAATTTTAACAAATCCTGTCTCTCAAAAGTCTTCCATCTCTTTTGTGTGCAAAAATCTGTAGAGGTTCCTCTGGGCCATCTACTTGAATACAAGGAGGGTGGCTCTCTCCTCTTATAGTGGCAATGTTGTGAAGCACAACACAAGCCACTATGCTGTCGCATGCCCTCTCTGGACTGACCC